>NC_080432.1:88534917-89238417 GCF_028018845.1 Melospiza georgiana
AACTATCTTCAGGTTCACAAATAAGCATGTGCACTGTCCCAAGCTTACCTGAATGCTTACAGAGGGGAGAAATGTGGAATATTAATTTTCTAAGATTTCTGTTTTAAAAAATTATAAAAATTTGTTTAAAAGTCACAGCCTTTCCAAACTCTCTGTGCCATGGAAAGGCTGCTACCTTTCTTATTTCTCCTAATTCTTACCTTGCTTTGCCAACAGCTAGAACAATATTTCTGTGATGATACACTCTAATTCCCAGTTCTCATCTCTTCACCCCACCTGTGACACTTCCTTCCTTACTGGATTCTAAGGAATCTTTAATGAGAGCAAGATAAGATGTTTGGGATTCTATTCCCTAGGTTTTGAAAGCCAGAAACCAAAAAGCTTTTCTTCACTCTATAAAATCCATTCTTATTTAACTTAAATAACTACTTATATGCCTGTATATTTGAGCATATTTCAGCTCAAGGCAGAAAAATCTTTAAAGGTATTTTTTTCTAAAGGATTTCATGTTGAAGTGATTCATCTTCTGGTGAAATGTTGTGATATTTTCCCATGAATTTCATGTGACATTGATTGGAAAGGTAAAATACTATTAGTGCTCAATTTATTACATACTGGATTCTAATGTATATGCATACATGAAGACATAAATAGCCAGCATCTAATATTTATCTTAGTGGAGCCAACATTAAAGATTTAAAGGTCCTTAGAAGGGCAGAGAAAGTTCTTTTCTGGCCGCTTGTTGCAGATGAAGCTATGATTTTGTTGCCCTGTAAATATATTTAACCATCTACAATGAGCCAGGCTACTGTTTTTCTGATTTGTCTAACTCCTAGTGACAAACACTTTTTCATAATCAAGTGCTCTGCACATACAAGTTTAACTTCCTGGTTAGAGTGTCATCATTAATTTATGACCAAGCTCTGAGAAAGGTGATTTGGGAGAGATGTGCAGGGCATTTCTTGCTGATGGGAAGCCGGAACATTTATAAATATTGCATATGATACTTTGAACAACATTGAAGTACTTAAAGCAGGTTTAAAGCTTTTTTCTAAAAATGTATCAAGCAGAAAATATTTAATTTATGCATTGTACTTCAAAGATGCTGTGCCTGAGTTGTGAGACAAAGGCTAGTTTAGATAACCTTGTAGAACTCTATAGATTTTCAGAACACCTTGACTACACATCTTAGGCTTCTCTAGAGTTTTAAATGTTCCTCCTCTGCAATGGAAAAATGTAATTTTTTCCATAATTCATTCTTTGTCACAGAGCCATTAAGTTCAATATTTGAACCTCAGTATTCAAAAATTATTTGGTAATGGAGATGGAAGTTGCTATTTCCTAGTAACCTGGAATTTAACTTGACTAAAAATGTTTCACCACTACTCCTTCTTTTGGTTCTTTTGTTTTTTAATTAGCAGACAAATATAATCATATTCCCTGGGTTTCAAAGTTTTTGAAGCTATAGTTCTTCTAAAGTACACTGAAAGTTAATTTCCTCTTCCATTTTCTGTTTCAGAATTTCTTTTGAAATGAAGCTTTGTACGTTTTATCTTTTCATCTACATCCTGAGCTGAAGAAATTTGAGGCAGAATTGAGAACTATCCTAAAATAAACAAGTGTTCTCCTGAACATGCTTTGTTCTCTATTTCACTGAGGCTGGAAAAAACTATGTGTGAATGAGATACAGTCAAATGAACCTGTATTTTTTAGCAGCCAGAATTAAAAATAAAGGAGAATTACTAGTTAAGACAGTCCTTAGTTCAAAATTGAGATGGAGACATGCACTGTAAATACGCAAAGACTGTTTTCTCCATTTTTTGTGGAATATTTGCTCAGTTGATAAATTTCAAGAACGTGTTGGTTAAATCCCAGAAATATTTTATGGAAATTCTTATGGTGTAATTCATACCTTTTATATGAACAGTTATTTCTGATTTTTCCTCCTCTGACTAATTACTCTGATGAGAATTTGGGGTTGATCTGGTCCTGGATTGTCTAATTTAACCTTTATCAAATGGAGCCACCTTCAGGAAAGCCTGCAGATCTGTGAATATTTGTCATTCCACATGTCCAGAGAAGAACCCTACTGTCTTCAGTTGTGGGAAATATTCAGACACTTAGTACCAAAGAAACAATGAAACACAATTACTAATTTATAACAATATTTTGTATATCATAACTCTGTTTATCCGCATTACAGTAATTTTAAATTAAAATTCCATACAGTTTGCTATTCCTTATCATGCAGGCTTTGCTTTTACAATAATGTTTTATATAAATATAATTGCTTGAAGAAATTGGAATATAATACTGAGTTTACACAATAGGAAATTTAAAAATATAAATTTTCAAATGAGATGCCAGGATTGTTTCTACAGTAAGAGCTTTTAGGTTTTTACAAGCAGAAATAGTGAAATGGCATTCCACTTCTGCATAAGTAAAATACAGAAAATATTGTGTTGATGTAGACACAGTTATTAATTAATAGATTAATATCTTTATACAATCCATCTCCTCCTACATTTCATAGGAGAACTTCAATATTTAGATAAATGTTGCCTAAAAGAATGAATTTTATTATCTCCTCCTTAGCAGTTTGCTGTGAATGTCTTCTTGGGCCACTGAGTATCATCACTGGATAGTGACTAAGAACTATTTATCAAGTAAAATCTTTCCCTGTTCACAGTTGATTTCCTTGAAACAAATTATCACTTCACAAAAGCCTTTCATATTTTTCTTTCTAAGTAAACATAATTAAAACTAAGAAAAATATTGCTTCACCACAAAGGAGTAGAGAGACATTGACAGGATAATATATGGTGTCTCTCCTTAGTTACAGGAGTTTTGGTTTTTCTCTCTAGTTAATTTTTATTTCTCACTTTTAGCCACAAAAGGACTGTGATTGCCTTCCTGTAGCTCTAAATTTAAACAAGAAAAACATATGCCTTCCAATACCTTTAATCCTGTATTTGATTCCTGTGTCCTGCAAATTAGCCCACGTTGGCATTATGCAAGGAAGACCTGAAAGAACAAGAATGGAGAAAATGGGGATTTAACCGTAAATATGGAAGAGCAGTATCTTAGTCATTGCAAATATTGTAAACAATAGGATTAGTGTGAAATTTACAGTAATTCTCTAATTAGATGACAAAAACATTCTCTAATTAGATGACAATAAGGCTTGATTCCTTGTACCTGCAGGGAAATGGAGGAAGAAACTTGATCAGGAATTTCTCAGTATTGTAAAACTGGCAGAATAAAGAATACAGGAATGTGGAAAAACATGTCTTGGTTTAGCAGAATGCAGACTAAGTAATACAGAGGAAGTTTTAAGTGATTTCCCAGAAAACATAGCCAAAAAGAATATCTGCATAATATGTCTGCATATTCTCTGCTTTTATCTGTATTTCTGTTTTTTAGGGATGCTACAGTAAGAAAACAAAAAGTTTCATATCCCTGAGTGCTTACAGATAAAATGTAGCTGAAAAACAAAAAGTACGAGCGGAAAGAGATTTTTTGTTGAAAAACAAAAAGTACAAGCGGAATGAGACTAGTGAAATACTGAAATAAAGTTCATCAAAAATAGCCAACAGAATGGACAGTGACCACTGCAGGTTGCTGTGTGGTCTGGGCACCCATTCTCTGCGGAGCTGAAGTGCATGAAGGCTCCTACAAGGACCTTTAGCACTCATTCCCAATGGGAGCAGTCAAACTCAAAGGAAAGCTCATTAATGTCAACACTCTCTGCCTTCCACTTCACTTTAACATAATTGGGAAGGGAGAAAAGTAGCTGTCAAAATATTTGATAAAAAAAATCCAGACAGGTCTAAAAGCAACAGTTTCTTTTAAAGAGGATTTGAGGAAACATTAAAACTGAGCAAATGGGAACAGTGTCATCAGTAGCAGAATCAGAGAATTTTAACTAAAACATTTCATGAGCACTTTGCTATTAGACTTACATGCTCATACAGTGCTGATTTAAGATACGCTGTCTGAAACAACTACAAGTATAAATGCAGTTTTAATACACCAGTAGTTCAGAAAGTTATTATCTGTCTCTACAAGCACCGATCCAAATGTTTCTTTGTTACCTTTATGTCATGCAGTATGAAAAAATATTCCAAAAGATTATGGAACAAGGGGCAATAAAAGCCTCTTCATTCTTTAAGAATCACAGAATCACAAAATTGATTGGTTTGGAAGAGATCTCAGGGATCATTTAGTTACAACTTTCCTGTCATTGGGGGCTGTATTGCACGTTTCATAGATCACCTGAAATGTTTATGAGCAATATTACTGGTTTTAATGACCCATTTCCTACCTGTTTCCCTAATCTGAGAAAATAAGTAATACCAAATGCTCCCCACCATATCCATCAAATACAGCAAACCTTTCAGCCAAGGTTATGAAGATAAAAAGTGAGCATGGATACAATCCAATCCAGAAAGTAAGAAAGAAATCTGTGCAAAAAGTGTCTCAAATACCAATCTGAAAAGGACAGTGAATTAGCTGCCTTGTGTATATGCTGTGCCTTGATGTTTAATTTTGTATTACAATGCTTTTTAGCTTTCTTACTGAGATATACCATCAAATTATTTTATTATGTTGTAGAACATGATTTTGTCCTATTGTTTGCACTTGAACTGTATTAGTACCTTAATTAACCTCTTGTTAAAAGATGCTTTTCTTCCCTGATCAAGATTTATTTTCTACCAACAACAGAAAAAAATAAAATTCTGAATTTAAAAACCTGTGATCTGATTACAGCTAACAAAAAGGTAACTAATTTTTCCTTTTTTTCAGTTCAAACTATTTTATATGATTCCTTCTTAACATCTTCCAACATGCAACTGAATGAAACTCTCATATTCGGTGTAAATGACCAGAAGTAATTTCACACAACAATTATTTTACAACACAGACTGACACTATAGTTACTTTGATCTTTCTTTTTGAGCAGGTGTCTCAACCATGGATGGTCACTCACTGGAAAGAAAGCCCAGCCAGATGAGAACAAAGTGGTGCCTAATACCTGAATGACCAGCTAATCAAACAGGATTCATTCAAAAAGGAAACTAGCACAGATAATGCCATAGCTTCTGCCACACACTGTGGGGAACACAGCACACACTACTGGAGCCTGAACTGCTGCATTACTCCCACCAACCCTTTTCTACATGTAGAGTAGATCTGTGCATGTAACATACTGACTAGAGATTTAAGCCTGGCTTATTAGAATTCTGTCCACCTTACTCACCTGGTATGGGCCAATAGATTAAGCTTGTCTTCTGCAGCATGGTCTCTGGAGTTCTCTTCCATCCTACCAGACTGAGAGCCATGGGATTAATCTCATAAGTAAATTAGAGACTTCTGAAGCTTCAAAAGTCCTTTAAAATTATGCAGTTATTCCCCATCACCCTAACAGATGACTTTGCATAGGGCTGAGTTCAAAAATGTTATGAAAAAAAGCAAACCAAGTCATTTAATGTTGCTTATACTGTGCCTTAATGTAAATACATATATTTGCAGAATTTTCTACTTTTGGGATAGGTGGAAGTATTCCATGTTAAGGCACTTTATACTTCTCAAACTTCAGCTTTTTGCAGATGAGATCAAGATACCTTAAGAGGACTGATCAGTGAATTTCCATCTGCCTCTTATTGTCTGCATCCCTTCTCTATGCCCAGAGCATTCAAGAGCAAGTGAACCTCATGTGGCTTAAGGTAAATTCTGGAAAAGGATCTTGTGGCCTCCTGATTTTGGTTTAGATACCTATATTCTGGCCACTATGCAGTTCAGCCCAAAAATATTTTGTGAATCTGGCCCAGGTGTGTTTTTGATAGACCTGTCAGTACTTCAGCTGGAAGGCAACTGCAATTTTGAAATGATCGAAAATGTGATAAAATTATTTTTGCCGCTCACCAGCTTATAAATTCATCATTTTCCACTAAAAACAGACCCATACAATTTTTTATGCACCACTTAAATTGATAATATAGAAATTATGGAAAATTGGCCAACTGAAAATTGTATAAACAATACTAAATATGAGCCCTGATGCTTTCAAAACAGAAGTAACTGCTTACTTTGACTGGGTAGCCTGCAATTATTAAAGAACCAGTAAGGTGAACATCAGTAGGTTCACGGCAAGTAAAGAAGTATCCTCCTTTATGGATGATGGAAATTTCTTTACAGATGGAATAGACTACCTACCTTCTAGATCCACATCTTTCTGCCCTTGTTGCCCTTGTTGAGGGACTGAAGAAAAGGAAAGGTATATTAAAATCAGATTTGTGAGGTGCCTAATTTGGACAGACTAAATCCATTCCATGCTCCTATCTGAAATTTTGACCTAAATTCTGAAGATTAATTAAATAGTAAATCTAAATAACTGATTTGTTTCTTACTTAAATTCTTAGGGAAGCTATCATAGAATTCTAGAGGTTTGTTTTTTTAGTGATAAAAGCTTAGAAATAATGTGGCATACAGTTCTCACAGAACTGTTATTTCACATGAGGTTTCTGCCTTGTTTACTTGAAGGTACTAGTCATATTCCCTAAGTTTTTTCATCTTAATCCTTCATAAAATTTGACATTCTTTCCTGCACTCCTAAATTTGCTGTTTCCCAGCCTTAGGCATACCATGTCCTTCATCTCACCCTTTGAATGTATATTTACTGTACACCAATCAATCAAAGAATCCAGTAATAACATCTTTCATAAACTGCCAGAATATCAGTACAAAAGGCCATCAAAAAAATCTCTCAAGACAAAATGAATAGGTGCAATTTCGTTATCTGACAAACTATTTAACTGGCCTAACATTTATTAGAAGTAAATGATCCTGACAGCTAAATGCAACATGAAAAAAAAAAAGTAATTAAATAATCAAATAGACTATGTGAAAAAGCAATAGGTGAACACTTCCAGACACATTTTTCTTTTTGTGAAATGAAGATGTACAGGAAAACACAGTATTCAGCCTATTAAAAAAGATTAAAACAGTCCCAAAAGTTCAACATTTTATAGTTTTATATGTTGTAGTCTGGCAAGGAGAAGACCCATTCTAAGTAGTATTGCTAATACTTATTATCCAAACCCTGAATACAAAAGCAATTATATTTCTTATGATGAACTTCATATAGTTCTGGAGGGTAGGAAGATGCTGGTGGAGATCCTGAGTAAAACATTATATTACATAAACCTCAATATATCTTTTAAATTACTTCCTTTCATACAAAAGGGAGTGGTTATCCATAGGCTTGCCATTTTTGGCTTTCATGATTGGAATAAGGATGCATTTACATTATCTAGGTTTCATTATACTAGTTTTATTTCCTTTGCTGCTTCAGTTTGAGCTTTTTTTTGAGAGAAAAGTTGATAAAAGGAAGCTAAATAAACTTGCAATTTAAAGTATGAAAATGCTCTGTGGCAAGAGATTGGACAGGAAATCTCCAAAGAGAAAACTCATTAACAATACATAAGCCCTGAATATGTGGGAGATTTTCTGAAAAATGGGTACCAGTTAAACCTGCAATTAACTTGTGAATTAGGAGCAGATGAAGATAATGATGTCTAATGAATGAATGTCTGGTTTGAAATAAATGACTACATTAAACTAACATAGTTGTGTGTATTTTCTAATCCATGCAGTACAAATACAAATTTTCTTTTAGAAAATGGACCAAATCTTTTTATTTAAGTCAAAGGCCCTCTTCCTTTTGATGAAGCATCTATCTGAATATTTATTAACAGGTGAAAGGAACGAGCAAATCAAATGACAGACATAGCAAAGTAGGTACCTCACTACAAGGGCTGGAAGTGAGGTCCTTCACAATAGACCTACATCAGATAAAGTGCATGCTTCAAAAAGAACTCACTGAAGTTATCTGGTCAGAATTTAGATGAAGTCAATCAAAAGCAGATTTTCTCATTTATATTTGTTCCTTTTCCTTTCCTTAGGGAAGGATAGAAGATCCAGTAAAACTGATTACTTTCTAACTACCAAAGATTATTGTTAATTTTGAAAAGAGCAATTAGAAGTAAGACAAGCATAATTTGCTAAAATTATCACTAGTGGGTAATTTTATTCCTGTAGAAAAAAAATCAATTTCATGGGATGGAATTTTTCTTAATAGAGGAACAAAAATTAATTTCAAATTTCTTTGTGGTTAAATGGAGAAACAGTTTTTCTGGGTCGTGTATACAAAAGCAGATCAAACTCTACACAACTGAATCAGATATCATCATGGGCAAAAGTTTAGGCCAATATGCAGGGGATGGGGAAAAAAGAACAACAAAAACTCAAGAAAGGTGATTTACAGATATTTGTCCGTGAAAATGTGAAAGGCCCCATGCTGTCAGAGTGGCATCTCCCAGGCAACCACACCTCAGACAGAATTGGCAACAAATATAAAATGCAGCTGTTATATGTTACATTTCCATAATATTCTATTTCTTTATTCATTAGATTGGCTAGAATATGTTCCTGTTTGAAATATGGGCATGGTTTATAATTGCTTAATATTTAGTATCTGCATATAAAATACAAATAGAACTCAACCAGTTGTATGCAATTTGTATATTTTTATTATAATTCCCTTAGAAAACTGCTATCCATTTCAAAATGTAAAGGGGAGAAAATAGTATAATTCATATATATCTTGATAGATAGAGATGGAACAATAAATATAATGTGAATCTGTAAATATGTACTTTTGTAAGCCTATTCTGTATATCTACAATATAGATATGTCTGAGATACAAATATGTATATCCATATATATTTTCACTTCGGTGAATTGTGATATATGCTTGTTAATGTTAATTGTGTCTGTGCATATATACACAAGCACAACCCCTCAACCCCTCGACATATAAAAATATATTTTTTTATTATTTTTTTTTACCACATCAACACAAAAGATTGAAGTTGAAATTACAATTGTTTTTTACCATTCTCTTTTTCAAGCAGGGCTTCCCACAGCCAGTTGATTAGGATCACATCCAGATGCCTTTTGAGTACCTCCGAAGATGGAGATTCCACCACTTCCCTGAGCAATCTGTGCCCCAGCTCAGTCATCCTCCCAATGGAAAAGTCTTTCCTGATGTTCATACAGAGCCTCCAGTGTTTCAGTTTGTGTCCATTGCCTCTGGTGCTGTCTCTGGGTACTCCTGAGAAGAGCTTGGTTCTGTCTTTGCATCCTCCTCCGGGTATCTGCACACAGACATGAGATCTCCCCAGAGCTCTTTCCTCTCCAGGATGAGCAGCCCCAGCCCTCCCTGCCTTTCCCCACAGGAGGGGTTCTCCAGCCCTGAATCAGTTCTGCCAGCTTTCACCACACTCCCTCCAGTGTCTCCTCTTGCACTGAGGAGCCCAGAACTGGGCACAGCGCTCCACATGCACCTCACCAGGGCTGAGAAGTGGGGCAGCACTGACTCCTTCAACCTGCTGACAGCATTTTCCTGAACACAGCCCAGGTTTTCCTTCGTCTTCTTTACTCCAAGGACACGCTTCTGGCTCCTGTGAATACATACAAACTTACATACACATGTTCTGATTTATCCTGGTCTTGATAGAAAGGACTAAAAGAGGATTTAACAAAGATAAATCTCCATAAAATAATGTGCATTATTTTTCTCTTCATGAGATATAAGATTGTTTAGTGTGCCCTAATTTTTTTCAAAGCACCAGTTCTTGCATGAAATATATACATTATCTTTATTTCACCAGATTTTTACTCGCTGACAGTACGAAGTTAAATAACAGCTTTAATATTCTGTTTCCATCAAACAGGATAAAACATCCTTTGGGGAATGGAAATCTAAAGGGAATGGTATATATATATATGTGTGTGTGTGTATTTATATATACATATATATATATTTTCCGACCTTTCTGGATCTTGGAACGCAGCCCAGATTTATAGTCATTAATTCTCTGAATCCAAAAGTGTCTAAGCTTCACTTTAAATAAAATTAAGGATTCAGATTCTCAATGGCACTCAGCAGCTTTCACCTAGTTTAAATGAAATCTAATGGAATTTAGTTAGTTTTTGAGCCTGTGTGTAGGTACATAATGTAGAGACAAGCTGGTGAAATCTCTGCCTTCCTGCCTAAACATTCCTGCACCAAAGACGTTGTATTCTATTAGGAGATTTCATAAACTGAAGTTTTATTACCCCTTATATTTTGAGAATTATCAGCACCTCAGTTTATTAAAGGTTTAAAACCTGAATGTTTTTCTATCACAATTCCCCACTTAGATTTTCCCTGTGCATGCCATCAGTGCAATACCCCTGAGTCTGATGAGTGAAATATGAATCTAAGAAAATAGTGGATTTCCAGAAACAACTTCCCATCTATTTTATTCCACACTTACCTACTTAGTATGGACATCCTATATATCCTCTTCAATAAATATTTACCTTTCCCCACCTACAGAAGAATTGAAAACCCAACATAAACATTTTGATATAAGTTCTAAATCCAGATGAGTAGTAATACTCAACAGGTAAAAATCTGAACTGAAAAGATTTTAGTCTATGTGGAAACTTGACATGATGGGAGGTGATGAATTTTGCTCAGCTCCTGGAAAATACACCAGCTCAAAAGTAACATAGTATTTGTTTTCCCTTTCCTCATTGCTCAGTAAGAAAAGTCTATTAATTTACCAAGTGTCAAAGAAAGATCATGGGTGAACTGGACTTACCAGATGATTTTTATTCAAAAATCCTCAGAAGCTAACATTTTCAGACTGCAACCATTCACAAACAGAAACCATCCTTAATGACTCCTGTAGTTTAGGTTTTTTGTTTAATTCAGCCGACTACAAGGTGAATGTTCTTGTTTTTTCTTTTGACCTTTACATTTTTAATAAATGGAGATCTGTCAGGTGTTCTTCTAGCCAAACACAGCCCCCACAGTGTAGTGGTGTGTAAGTTCATTAGCTTTCATGGTTTAAAGTCAGGTGAACCTGAGCATCTGCTTTATTTCTATTTTTCATTCTACAAAGCATTCATGAGTAACCAGCTGTGTCTCATGCCAGCTTTTTCTTCCAAGTGTCCTCATGTAGCTTGTTCTGAGTGAGTGTATGATGAAGGAAGGACACAGAATCAGGCTGGTTGCAGTAGAGCCAGAGAAAATGCCCATGGTTCTGCAAATAAAACTGACAACTAAGCTAGTTGACAAATTTTGTCCCCCTTCCGGCTGAAAACGCTAATAGGACGATTTCCAATAGGATAGATATGCTGATTTTTATCTATTTCAAGGTACAGCTCAAGTAAGATTCATGGCAGCAACTGAAGCTGAAGTAAGCTGGGTAGTCAGAGAGAAAGTATCAGTAAAAAATTCCACTGGGCTGTACACAGCACAGATGTGGAAGAAAATGAATTCCAGCACCATAGACTGTCAGATCTGGCTGAGGCCCTGCATTCCCTAGTGACCATGTGTACAACATGCATTTCATAGGACAGGTAACATGACAGAACTCTGGCTACTATCATTACTTATCTTCGTAAAGACGTGGGCAAGAACAAAGCCTCCTGAATAAATGCCACCTTTTCAAGATGCAAGGTGAGAGGAAGCATCAAAAGCTCAGTGGAATATTCCAGCTTAGTTTAGTGCTCCTGAGTATGTGCTTTGGTGTGCCAGTTCTTGTAGACAGAAACTGGAAATGAATGTCGAGACCTGCAATTTGGCCCTTTTAATCAGTTCTTAAATAAGGTGTAGGAGTATCTGAAATACCCCTAGAGAGTCACAGGATTAAATCTACTCACAGCCAGCACAGGGAAAAGGGAGCAGGCTGACAGAGATTTACAGTGCTGTGTTTCCCAGGATCTCTTGTCCCAGTGCTGGCATCCTGAAGATCTGTTTTCCTGCTGCTGGGAACTCTATAGACCTGTGGCTGTTTCTGAACTTGGTCCATAAAGAGAATTCAGTCTCCATCCCTTCAGTTCTGTAATGGCATTAATCCCTGGCCATTTCTTTAGCATTGAACCCTCCCTTTGTTTAGACAGCTCTTGCTCTTTAGAACAGCAAAATTCTTGGTCCACAGTGCTGAGGAGCGTAAACTGCCAGTGAGCATTTTTCACCCCATTGAGTCTGATTATACTTTTATTCACTGCACAATATGTATCTCTCTACTTTTTTTTTTCTTTTAGTCTTAAAGCTTAGCAGCTTTGACAGCTACATAATACCTCTAAGTATTTAAAAGCACTCATTATAGTCTTTGGGAATTGCAAAGTTTCATTCTTACTAGTCATTTACTGCCTTTAAACATTCAATATCTTTTCATGAAAAGGGATTCTTTGAGGTAATGGGAGGAAAAATATTCTCTCCAGCTTATTTTGCAACTTTCTCCAATTTTTCAAGACGTCTTTACAACTTTTCACTTCAAGTGCTTGAAATCAGTTCTTTCTGCCACCAGAAATGAAAATCAAGGATTCATATTACTAAACTTTACTAATATGCTCAAGTGTTCCTCAACAGGACCGTTATTTTTAAATGAAGCTCAGGATACTTGGAAGAATCAGCTGCTTTTATGTCCAGTGCTTCTTCCCCCAGTCACTTTTATTGTCTTTTATTGGATTCTCCAATTTCCCAACATCTTTTCCGTACTCAGAAGAGAGGACCAACCTGGACTCTTCCAGATGCAACCACTTGTATGTAAAACAAAGGGGAAAATCATGTCCTCCAGCCATCTGTCTGCCTATGCAATTGGTAATTCAGCTGATCCCATATTTAGACTTTACTGCTGTCAGGGCACAGGGCTGATTGCCATCCATCAGGTCCCCACACCCTCTTCTGCAGATTTATCACTGAGTCAGTCAGCACCCAGCCTGTATCCCAGCACAGGGTGGCCCCAGGTGCAGGACTTCACCTCTGGTGCTTCTGAACTTTATGTGGTTCTTGCTGGCCACTCCTCCAGCTTCCTGAGGTTCCTTAAGTCAATGTGACTCTAAAACGCTTTCATAAAATATTTGGAAAGCGAATGTGACCTTTCTGATATTTTATATGCATGAAAATATAAGGTAGTTGAAGTTTAAGCAGACAAAAAAGGAGACAAATTATATTGCATGGCCTGCAAACATGCACAAGCTGCAAAAATGAATGTATTAGAAGTCTCATAATATCAATAGGGATTTTTGACAGATGGTTCTTTAATATTTTTAGCAGAAGATATATTTGGGAATATTTACATTTAACACCTTCTAGTAATTTTATTTTGCTGTTGCAAAGAAGTTAAAAGCATAAATCAGAAAAAAAATAACACAAAAAAACCACCAAACAGTCAGTAAGGTTTTGCTTGTTGGGAGCAACAAAAATAATTATCTTTGCCACTAATTCAGTGAAAATGATCTTGCAGCTTGGGTTCATGAGTAATAGTTCTAGTAACTAAAGAGAAGTGGTATTCATGAACTTTATATAACTTCGAAAATGTTTTTGTTTCATTATGTTTTCTCTGTTCATACTGATTAATTATCAAAATTTTGCTAATGGAGTTTACTTTGGTTATCTAACCAAAACCTCTAATTCTTTAGCAAGACACTTGGGAAAAAAAAAAGAACCATCAAACTGCATCAAACTGTTAAATTAAAACCATTAACAACTCAACACTATTCACATAAATAGCAAAGGGGTTTCCACACACGAAAATAACTTCAACATAGCATCTTAACACAACTCTTAACAGTAATGCACACATTGTTGTCTCATTCTTGCTCCTCAGGGACCTTGAAACAGGGATCTCAACACCCTGACAGGGAGCAGCCTTCACTGAGTTATGTTTTAGGAATTGTACAGACTGAAATACAATCAACTCTTTTTTCTATAGTGTCACTTAATAAAATATAGGTTTATTTCAAACTCAATTTTCTAGAGTGGAGCTTGTCAGTCATATTAGGTTATGGTACTCAAGAAAATGTCAAATATATTGAATATGCCAGAAGCATGTAACATGCTAAAATGACTCAATTTTGAGACTTTCATAGTAGCTGGGGTAGGGTAGGGGGGTTTTAGAACAAATTTTACTAATTCTCTTAGATTTAAAATGCTCTTTTTAATCCTGAAGTTATAGACTGTCAGCTGTGCCATAGCCACACATTCTTTCATCCACTTATGAGGATTAAAATTAACATCTATTGCAAAATTATTATTTCTGTGACAATACTGTGCATTTCTTAATATGAAATTGGGTGAAAACATCAGTTTGTATTGTCACTTCAGGTTATGTGACATTCATTGACTCATGTGGTATATGATATCCACCATCTGTGAAGCTATCATATTTATTTAAAGTGCTGCCTACTCTCCATTTTCATCCAGGAAATAGATTTCTTCTATTGTCAGCACATCTTGACAGCTGTACAAATAAGACAGATGAGTTTTGGGACCTTTTTGTCCAACCTCTTTGCTTTTGCAGAATCTTTGAAACCTCTTGGGTGTCTAGATGTTAGGAGCCAAACGTCTTTGCTGTATTTAAAATAGGAAAGCTCAGCTATTGCTGCAGGCTGCTGGAATTTCCATGTTCTCACAAGCTCAGGACTAGACTGAATGTGTTTAGATCCAAATTATTCAAGCTTTGAGAGCTAGAAAAGTCTCCCAGGGTATCTGGTAAAAAGCATGTAGCAATGCGCCTTGCCTGACAGCTTTGCCACTCCTAGAGTTGTGTCACCAGGACTGTGCTCCTCCAAGAGCACTGGTGGCCTCTCCACACCCACTCTGTCAGATGGGATTCACTGATTTCCAAAGCACATCAGCAGTGGTTCAGCCAATGCAGCCAGGAGGGTCTTCCTTAATGAGTAAATATCAGAATAAGAGACAGGATTTACATGTTATAATTTCACATACTAATTAAGCACCATCCTAATATTTCTACCAGCATGTGATGGATCCTGAGGGCTTCTGTGTAGATACCAAAATGGAAATATTGTCACTTAATTCCTTGGACCTTTTCTTCCTTGTTTAAATTTTCTGGTTTTCTTGTTTTCTGATAGTTGACAGATCCCAATTAAAGTGAATTACAGCAAGTCCCTAAGAACCAATTGTTGGTCTGTCACTATGGAGAGTAGCTCTTATCACTATCATTGGTGTCATACATCTGCATTTTAAAGCCAGATCCCTCAGCCAGTTTTTCCAGTCAAGGCAGTATCTGCTAATCTATTCACTGACATTAACATATTCCTAATTTTCATTCAAGATCCCTTTTTATTTGTATTACCCAATGGCCTCAATTTTTATTTCTTCTAGAGGAACACTGTACCAGCTTCCTCCACCTTTCCAGGTTTTATGTTTCTGATACAAAAATTTATAAGGTAGAAACAAACTAAACCAACAAAACATTCCTGAGCATTTGACTAGTAAAAAGAAATTGGGTTCTTCTGTATGCTCCTGTCAAAGAAGCTCTTAGAATTCTTCAAACACTGTGTGTTCTGTTTCATATTTGAGAACGATATTATGACAAGAAAATCTGCACTGTTGACAATGCTCATTAATTTTCTTAACATCATGCCTAAATCCCCATCCTAAGCAAGGAGAAAATAGCCAGTGAGTGTTCTGAACTACACATAAACCTAGCAGCTGCTGGCAAGGAGGAAAGAGGGTATTTTGGACACACTGAAGTTCTGTGCACCTTCTCTTGTTCCCAAATAAGTCTGGGCAAAAAGTTGCCTGAGCCCACAGAGGGATTTTTTACGACCGTCACTTTGTATGTCTTAATGAGATTTAATAAATTTATTTATGCTTTAATTTCATTAGGATCTGTAATGGATCTCTACTCTCTAGAATAGCTCCTTAATAGAATACTCCTTAATACAAGAAGTATCCTCTTTGTCACAGTATTTCTATGTTATACATTCCTATAGCTTTCTTTACTTTCTTCCACAGGACTGAAGTGAACAGAACAAAAGCTAATCTTTATTTTTGTATACTCCAGCATGAAAAGCTGTCTTCATTTTCTTTATATTTTTCACGAAGAATGAGCTTATTTTAGTTACATTTATTTTCTTGTGCTTTGGTCATGGAGGACAACATTTGTCTTAAAACTGTGTGTCTTGGTCACAGTTCTGATGCTTAAATCAACAGCCTAAGAAAGAGACAGTCTTTCGGTAGGAAGGTTAAATTTGCAGAGTTTGCCTGAATGAAGGTAAGGAAAAGCATGATGTGGAATTGTTCAAGTTGTGAGGAAGCACAACTTTGACCATACCAGGGTTAGGCTTTTTTTGTAACAATAAGAAGATAAGACAGAGAGGAAAAAAAGTTCCATTGGAGAGGAAAATATCCAGGGAGTCTCCAATTCCGAGTCTAATTAAGAGCATGAAAAGACAAATTTAATTTCAAAAATAAAATAAAACAAGAGATTATATACCTCATTACAGCATTTGAAATGTCACTGCAGGAAAAGAGACAAGAGAGCAGAAGTTTAGCCTTAAAGCCCTGTATTTCAAAAATCTTTAACAAAATATTTTTTTTTAGATTTTTTAAAAGTTTCACACACACATACATCCACACACACAAAGAAAGTCTTGATCCCTAGAAGAAATGAGTGATATTATGTGTTATGAGTGAAAGGTATTTGGAAAATAATTTGGATTTAAGTTGATTGTATCATTTTTACAAAAGAACTTAAGCTCAGTGTACATATACATAAAAATATATATTGATATTAAATTGTACATATACATAAAAACATATATTGGTATTAAATTTTCCTTCATAGGAAAATGAAAAGTTCAAAACACTTTTAACAGTTTCTATCTTTTAAGTTTTAATATCTCATGAAGACAGTTTAAACTTATAGATCAACTTATTGATCAGTAATGTAAAAGGTTCTATTTTAATTTTGTTTAAATTAAACAAAATTAAATACGCAGATGAAAACTGCATATTCTTTTCTTAAAGCTTTGCATACCTATTATTAAACACCATAAGAGAATGAACTTTTATTCTTCCCTCTGCACTACTTTGACAGAAAAATAATTGAAGTCAGACAGATCTTTAAAGGAAGGAGTATAGTTTTCTGTGAAGCCTCTTGGTGTATTTCATGCCTTGGGATTGATCCTTGAGCTCTTGCACCTGAGGTTGATATCCTTGGACTCTGGAGATTCTGCAATGTAGACATCAGCATCCGTGGAGAAGGACCACAGCTTCTTATCACACATTAAATGAACATTCTGAAAGTACCCTTCCTCAGAAATTGCAACTACATCTAAATTTTATATTTTATATCAGTTTGGCCAAAAAAGTAATACTAATAATTTTGTTCCTATTTGCCTGCATTGAGTGCAGAAAGGGCCCAGATGACTTAAGGCAGAGGAGTCTTTTTAGAGCTAAAGATGCAACCTGTACAGTTTTATCTTTATCCAAGCAGCAGGATATCCAGTTCCTAACTTGAATCCCACTTTCATCTACAAAGTAGGCAGAGCAGTGAGAGCTTTTAAAATACATTAAATTCCCATGATGAAAGGTACTACAGAATGCAAAGCTGTTATCACCTTGACTACACATCTGCAGCTGCTTATAACATCTTTGCTATGTTATTATTTCTAATGTCATTGCTCTTTCAGTCTCAGATGACATCTTTGATGTTCACATGATTTAGTGCCAGTGTTGTTTTATTTATTATTCATGTCTCTGTGCTACCTTTTTAAAACAACTGATTGTTTTCATGGTGTTCTTTGATCAGTGTTCTTTTGTCAATAGTTAAACTATTAACTTTCACAAACCAATTAGTTTTACAATAGTTTTGAATTCCTTCTTCATTTCTGTCTCTGTTGACCTATTAAGACATTCTATATTTTCATCAGAGTATATTTTTAAAAGTCTGTCATGACTTCAGGCTAGAAGGGACAGATGTTACAGTGAGCAGAAGCAATCTTTCACTGTATTTTCAACTAGATATTTCAACTTGTTTTGAAACTGTGTTTATGCCAGATAAGAAAAAAGGACTGAACATCTTGAAATGTTTTCAGTGCACACAGAATACTCTGTAAGGACAGAGTATGCACTTCTACTGTTTGCCCTGGCAAAAAAATTCATTTCTCATAGCATTTATTGGATTTTATGTAACTTTTTAAATAGTCTCACAGTAACTAATATTTGAAAGTTAAAAGAGATGTTTTCATTCAAATAAATCAGTACTTTTCAATATTTTTAATGTATGGGACAGTAGATATTTTCATGTGACAAGTATTTGTAGAGGCTCCATGTACACAAGACTCAATATAACACATATTAGTTTTCTTTTCCTTTTTATATTAGTTCTGAACTCTATAAAAATAATTTACAAAGTGTCAGGGGTATAGAAAACCAAATCTGTAAATGAAGAAGTTCATTGTCATTGCCTTGTTTATCAGTAGAATTGTCTATCAGTAGATAGAACTTTTAGACAGGTATTTAAGAGTTAAGTAAGGAGGTTTTTTATGTATTTACTTTATTGTTGACAAGGATACTACAGTGCTTTTGTTTAGTATATTGTTTTACTTCAGCACAGCTTGCCAGAGTTTGCTGCAATGTAGGATTTCTACTCTTCAGATTAAGTGGACTTTAAATTTTAATAACCTATGTCTCCAAACTGGGAAAAAAGGTCAAAGTAAATTAAATAAACAAAAAACTAAACAAACATCCTCAAAACCACCAAACAAACAATCAAAAAGAAAAACACAAAACCCAAAACCAAACAAACAAACAAAAAAACCACAACAAAAGAAAATCAAAGCAAAACCATAAACAGAATTCTAGTTCTACAAATTTAGTTTAATTTAATTTTTCTTTTTCTTGAATTTGCCTTCCAGGATGCCAACCTTCAGATACTTGAAAAGTCAGGAAGGACGGAGACATGGATGTATGAAATGCCAGGAAACTCCAGAGGGAATTCCTGCAACTGTTTCATTCCCAAGAGTCTGGAAGCAGGGCAATGACAAAGTGCCTGTGGAGAGATGCTTCCATGACTCCTAAGGAAAAGAAACAGAAAGCAAATCAACCCACTAAACTGCCTTCAAGCAACTTTCAGCAATATACTGTGTCCTTGTAGGACCCTTAATTCTATCACATTATTATGCTATGGTGGGAAATAATCAGTGAGTATTGAGTTTTCATGTTTGAAAGCTGAAGAACTTTATGACTTCTGAAGCAAGACACAGGCTCCATCCTTTTTTCATTGTGAAAACTGTGAAGTCTTTTACAAGCCATAGAGAAATGAAAATACTTATGATTCACATAGTATCTAATCTATAATTGGTTACTAAATTTGATATCCAAACCTAACCTTGAAGACACAATACTCACATTTCACGCAGGGAAAGAATGAGATAAAGCCATGGAATTCTGCTTATGCTTCCCTTGCAGCATTTATTGCCCTTTCAATTGAAATAGTTATGAGTAAGCCATGACTGGACAGGTGAATGCCAAGATGCCTTGGTGATATTTGAGCATCTGTTGAGCTCAAAAATTACTAGGTGTTTTTCACTGTTAAAAAACAAACCAAACCAAACCAAAGCAAACCAAACCAAAACACCAACCAATACAGAAAGATTGTATCCAGGAAAAACAAAAAAACAAAGTGAAAATGCAATATTTTATGTACTGCTTATGACCTAAAATACTGCATTGTCAAATATTTTACCCTCAGTGAAGCAAGTTAAGTGTTAGACTAGCGAACAAGCAATCTCTCATTTGACTCTTAATCTCCAGATTGCTGACATGGTCAAGTGTGCTCACTAGCTCAGATTTCCAAAATCATTTAGAAGTGGAGGATATTTTTATGGTGTACACATTCACTGACACATTTACAATGTGGAAAGAGGTAAATGCAGCTCTAATTATGAAACATTGCATCAGTCTTTAGAGACACTGGGACCTGGATTCAAAGCCGGGAGCAGCAAGAAGGAAAGAGGGCTTCAGAACATTTGCAGCACTGTATGATATAGACAGACATTTCACCTTGCTAATATTTTTAAAAAACATATAAGATGATATTGCACAACATGGAAATAGTGTAGTGCAGAAGCCAGTGGCCTGGATCTTAAAATTAGAATCAATAATTAATTTCCAAGAATGAAGGTCTGATTCTATCTCACCTAACTTCACAGTTTTAAAATAGTGCTTATTAAGCATTGTAATTTCTTACACATTACCCCTTAAAAATGGAAAAAGAGGTAATATTTCAGCTACCATCTGGATATTACCTCCCTGCTTCTACAAGCATAGGATTTTCTTAATTTAGGATGCTAATTGAGTTTTTCACGAGAGAGTGCAATGCTGGGTAAATTAATCCACATCTATGCTTCCACTATGAATCTCATACCCGTATATCACACAGCTACCTATATTTCAATACAGCAGACAGAAAAAGAGAGTCTCAGAAGAGAGGGCTGTTCAAAACCATCAGGGGTTATGTGACAACTGGCAGCTGATGAAGGAGAGTGAACCCACCCCTGGAGGAGATGGTGACGGTGCTACCGGCACGCAAAGACGAGACCATGTTGGTGCTTTCAGCTTGGGAAGGCTCAAGCCCATGTCTCCTCCTTACAGGTAGAATGCTCCATCCATTAGGGTGCAGAAAGAACAGGGGGACTGGGGAAAGGGGCCTTTTCCCACATTTTCAAGGCTTGGGGTCAACAGAAAGCTAAGCCAGGAAAAGCTTGATGCAGGAAAGCAAAACCAAACCAGAGACTCTGTACCTGAGATGCTGCACTGCAGCTCCTTCAGAGGCAAAGGGTTTCTCCTTCCTCCAGAATTTAGAATTTTATTAATTAAACCAGAGTCCAAAACAGACCTGCAATGCACAATTATGCTAATAGCATAAAGACACAGGGACCTCCTCCTACTTTTGGTATGCAATAGCCATTTTTCAGTACTCTCAAACCACAGAGACCTGAGTTCTGAGAAACTGAAGACTGGCACAAATTGCCAGCAGTATGCCTTAATTTTGATTTACATTTCCTTCACTCCAGAAATAAAGGGAATTTAAAAGTGATAAATGATTGCAATATATCAAGGTCTGATTTTATTTTCTGGAATTCTCTTTGTTTTGTAGAATATTGTGAGAAAAATTACAATTATACAGGCTTTAAACCTTGCCTGCAGTGAACAGCCTTTTTGAATATTAATGAGAATACACACACAAAACAAAATTTCAGGCAGAAGTTACAACTGAGCTAAAATAAAACAATGAAACAATTCTTTTGCTACCAACAATGAACACGCTGATGATCTTCCATGGCTTATTATAAATAAATCAAATAAGCAGATGTAATAAATGACTTATTTTGGAAACATTATTTAGAAATAAGTAGAAAACACAGGTAAATAAGATTATGTTGTAAAAGATTATATATTACTCCTACCAGAAAAAAATGAAATATGAGAAAGAGTTTACTGAAAAAGAAACAGGTTCATAAGGTAAACACTGTGACATTGAATCACGACAGCAATGGCACATTGCACAGAGCAGCAAACCTGCTTGTTAAGCAGGTTAATGCAGCTCATTTAGTCTCTTTGCTTTTCCTGTACAGACAGATACAGCCAGGGATTCCAAGTTGCAATTTGGCGAAACTACAAAGAGTATCAATTTCATGGAGCAGCTGAAGAGAAACCTGGGGTTATGTTTCCTGTCAGAAGAGCTGAAATTACTTTTTTTGTGAAATTTCATAAATTTTCATTTCAGTCTGATTTGTACTGGACAAGTAATCCTGCTTTCTTGCCAGTTATAACCTGTGATGGCATTCTGGAATACATCTGTATTTTCTTTGTTATTTACCAGTAGAGATAACATAGGGTTTTGAAGTATGAAAGATAATGCAGGTTTAACAGAATATTCCCATGCCATTTACTGAATGATATCCTGTAAAAGATTTGATGTATCATAGAGATACTGTGCAGTCTGACACATTTATTTTATTTATACAATGTTGTACAAGGATTTTGTTAATTCTTGTCTACTGTGGATAAGCACAAAGGTAGTTTGGGCATCTGTATTTTAATGTTGACATGATTACACGTGACTACAGTGATTGAAGTCAAGGGAAAAAATGTTGTTGTTGATATTAAACAAAAGAGAAATTCCTCTAGCAACATCTGGGATAAAGTGAAGATTGCATAACTTAGAGCTGCCCATGGTAATATTGAATTTTTATTCTGTCTGCTAAACACACTTCATCACCCCATAGTGAAGTTTGTGAATGCTCTGCAGAATTGCTATAGGAATAGTTATACATTTGCCAGCACACTTCACAAAGCCAAAGATCTAAACCCAACAGAGACCTCTCCACACCATGATTATCATCTTCAGCAACTCATTCTAATACAGACAACCAGATATATTTTATTACTTCATGTTGCTTTAATAATGCAGATTCGTATCCCCAAAGATATCAATAGCTGCAGAGAAACTTGGTTTTCCAGAGCACACTCATTATATTTTGCAATGTTTAGAGCTACTTCACTGGCTTTGGGCCAGTAAGTTGTGGTCTTTTAGGGAAAATTCCATTCTCCTGGTTTGTTTCTTTTTCATTTATGACCCAATTTTTGTAAGCATGAAGTTTTTAAAAAGAGTACTATACCAAGAAATTAAAAGACAAATAAAAGTATCATGGAGGGAAAGATAAATATTTCATCTGATGAAAACGTATTGCAATTTGGATCAAGACTCTTGGCTTTGAAAAAAGACCCTGAAAATAAACCTGAAAGAAGTATTTTTCAGTGTAAATCTAGGCACTTTAATGGTGTTATCAAAGTAATTTTTCCATGGTCCTTGGTTGATGAGCTAATTTAATTCTTTCTAGGGAACAGCAAACAATAGAGTAGAAAGGAAGAATGGAGAGGGATAAAACTCAAATATGCAAACCATGGTTGCAAACCATAATGCTTCATACTTTGATGGCTTGTGTTCCTTGGCACTTGAGTCACGAGAGCAAACCTGAATCTCCCAGTCGACACTGGAGAGAGGTTGCTCATTTTACATATCATAGAATCAAAAAGTGGTTTGTGTTAGAAAGAACATTAAAGACCATCTAATTCCAAGTTGCCCCCATGGGCAGGGACACCTTCCACTAAGCCAGGTTGCTGAGAGCACCATCCTGCCTGGCCTTGAACAATTCCAGGGATGAGGCATCCACAGCTCCAGGCAACCTGTGCCAGTGCCTCACCACTCTCATAGAAAAGAATTTCTTCCCAACATCTAACCTGAACCTTCCCTCTTTCAATTTAAAAACATTATCCCTTGTCCTATCATTGTCTGCCCCTATAAAAGGTCTCTCTCCAGGCTTCCTTTAGGTAGTGGGAGAAATAAAATGTGCCCAGAGACTTCTCTCCTCCCGGCTAAGCAAGCTTAACTCTCTCAGCCTATCTTCACAGCAGATGCCCTCAGAAAAACTCCTTGGAAGAAAAACCCCAGAGGGATTGCAAGGGTCACTAGTTAATATTGACAATTAATATTGAACAGCCAGTCTGCTCCAATGAATCTGCTCCACACCAACTCTTAAACTTTTGGGCCGCACTGCACCCAGAAAAACCAGATTTATCACACTTCTGCATGAGAGCTGACAGCTACACAGATGAGGAGCCTCACATCGTTACTCTTTCTCTCGCTCACCCCAGTGGAGATGGAGAGCCTTTGAGATGACTAAAGGTGCAAAGAGGCATCATATTCCTCACACAGTGAGGAAGGACAGAACTCCTAGGAGTCCTACCTGCTGGGTGGCTTGGCTTGGGAGGTGGTCTTACTTTAACATTAAAATGGCTGGAGGCACTTCTGCAAAAAAATAACTGTATTAAAAGAACAAGAACTAATAGCAATTGTAGTCAGTGATGTAACATTTTCATAGTTTAGTCAGTTTTCTCCCCATTTTTCATAAAACATTATAAAATTCACTTTTTGTATTTGTGTGTATGAAAAATATTAAACCTTTTGAGGTCTAATTATATACCTTAAGTCTGGGGCTGGAAAATATCCAATAACAAGTAGATTAGGGGAAAGCTAACAAGAAAGTTTCCTAAAATAATCTGTTTATTGATTTCTTCAGCAGCTACTCATAGTCCAGGAGTCTGTTTTGTGCAGTGTCTGCTCAGCAATGCACAGACCTATTCCCATGTGTTACATGGAAAACAGTTTCTCCCTGCTCTTAAGTGTACAGTGCTCTTAGGTAATCTTCTGGTGGCTACAGAGGAGGACTAGGAACAGGGATGATAAATCACAGTGCACTTTTTAGGTGGAAGAAGGAAAATATTAGAGTCAGGCTTCCTGAGGAGAGAGATGGGCTGACACACAATGTCACAGGAGCTCTGAGAATCATCCCTAAGAGTCTTCATGCAGAACCAGCCTCCTTTCTGGACACTTGGCACATTTACGAATGCCACCATTCACACACAGATGTTTAGCTTCCTAAACTAAACTCCCTGCTCTAACTTAGGAGCTAATGCCATTGTAAATATTTGACAGCATCTCTCCAGGCCTTCAGCAGCCTCCAGGAGAATTCAGGCTCTCCACACATCC
Organism: Melospiza georgiana; assembly: GCF_028018845.1. Lineage (NCBI taxonomy): Eukaryota > Metazoa > Chordata > Aves > Passeriformes > Passerellidae > Melospiza > Melospiza georgiana. Next base: position 88,559,410 of record NC_080432.1, read on the forward strand.
AGCCCCAGGGGTGCATCTGTGCTGCAGCACTTGAATTGAGCCTTTTGTCACTGACTGGCTGCAGTGAACACTGGCCTCATTAACTGTATTGATCATTGACTGATAACTTGTGAATGCTGACATCTGTTTCCAGCTGTCCCCACACACATCTGTAATGGCACATGAAATGCTTTAGGATGTGAAACCTCTCTGGGTGGGACTCACATATAAAACACAGGATTTGTGGGAAATCAGCTGGAAGCCAGGTGAGCTTTCTGATACAGAGCAAGTGACAATGTGACTGTACACGCGGTGCCCAGTAATGCTTCCAGGTGGATTCACAAGGAGCTAAACCTACAAGACATGGCAAGAAAAAAGCCAATATTATTATTCATATACCTTTTTTTCATGGTAATTGAAAAATTAGACTTTCATCTACAGTGTCTACAAGCATCCTCATTTTAGATGCATAGTTTGCTACCAAAGACTGGTACTTCTGAGTAGCAAAGAATTTTTGTCAGGAACTACATGATCTCCTATTTGAAATTTTTAGTCCACTTTTATATTAATACGAAGGACTTCTGTATAAATATACATTTCAAAGTTTCTAGTGTGGCTTATTCAGAATAGCAAAATTAATGAGATCAGCAGTACATACTGCAGGATGGAAAATCTTTAACTGAAATGAAGGTAGGTACTTTGTGTTTGAGAAAATCTCTGACTGACTCATTTTGTATATGTCAAGATTGCCAGAGAGCAGAAAAACTTTTGGTCAAAAACTCTGGGTAAAATCCTGTTCACAGCATTGTATTAAAAAGGTAATACTCACTTAAACCCTCTTTCTTCTGTTGTTCACTTACAGTTTGCCTAGAGGTCCTATCTCAAATTATTTGGTTGTTTGCATTTTGAACAGATTAATCTATTATGAAGGCAGGGGTGTTTATTTACTTTGAACTAACATGCATTGTTCAGATAAATTGAGCTGTTTTCCTATTTAGCATTTTAGGATTTTTGGTTTAGTGTTCTCAGAGCCCTCCAGGCAATGGAACAAATTGGTGGAAAGTAAATTATTAACATACATTCAGTCAGGCATATATAAACAGCCCCATTTAAAGTCATTATGTCTTATATAAACAAGTACTGTATATATTTAAATATTTATCATAATAATTTATAGAGTGGCTGGGTTGCAGAATATCCAAACTCTTTTAAAGAGGTTCTGAAATGTTATGGATTAACTCAGTTATGTATCAACTTCAGCAGCTGTACGCACAAGATCTCTACAAAGGGAAGAGTGAATAGGTGGAGAAACAATTTGTTTATGGTGAATTGGGTTGTGATGGCTGAAAAAGGGCATAGTCATCTGTTGTGAAGATGAGACTCAAAATTTATTCCTCTTGAGGCATTTGATTTCTAAATTGAACTTTATGAACGACTATTTCCAAAATGAGGTTAATGACTGGGTGAGAAGTTAGAGGGGATGTAGAGCTTCCTCCTCAATTGGTAAAATTTACTTTTGGCTAACACTATGTCAAATAGAAAGAGAGAGAGAGAGAAAGAGAGAGAGAGAAAGAGAGAGAGAAAGAAAAGATTGGCAGAAATTTCTCTTTGATATATTCCAGGGAAGCATATCAGTTCCAAAATTTTTTCCTTAGAAAGATATTGAAATGAAACATGAATACAGTGGCATGAATATTAAAACTGTTTTTGAGGTCTTCAGAAACCATATTTTTTCAGAAGAGGTTTAAACCTATAGTAGAAAGAATTTTATTCCAATAATATCTTCCAAAGAAGGAAATCAAAAAAGAACCAATATCTTCCAAATAAGGAAACCAAAGTTAACAGAAGATATAACAAGTCAATGCTGGAATCTCACAGAATCACTGAATGTTCTGAGCTGGAAGGGCACCATCAGAATCATCAAGTCCAACTCCTGGCCCTGTACAGAATATCCCAAGAATCAAACCATGTGCCTTAGAGTGCTGTCCAAACTTCTTGAATTCTGCCAGACTTGGTGCTGTGACCATTTCTCTGGGGATCCTGTTCCAGTGGCTTTTTCTGGTGTCCAACTTAAACCTGCCCTGACACAGCTTCAGGCCGTTCCCTCAGGTCCTGGCACTGTCACCACAGAGCAGAGATCAGTGCCTGCCCCTCCTCTCCCCTCCCAAGGAGCTGTAACTGCAGTGAGCTCTGCCCTCAGCCTCCTCCAGGCTGGACAGAACAAGTGACCTCAGCCACTCCTCACAGGCTTCCCCTCAGGGCCCTTCACCATCTTTGTTCCCTTCCTTGGACACTCTGCAATAGTTTAATGTCATTTTTACCTTGTGGCACCCATCGCTGCCCCCAGCACAGGATGTGAGGCTGCCCCAGTGCAGAGCAGAGCAGGACAATCCCCTCCCGTGCCCAGCTGGCCATGCTGTCCCTGATGCCCCAGGACAGGTTTGGCCCTCCTGGCTGCCAGGGCACTGCTGGCTCGTGTTCCACTTTGTATCAACCAGGACCCCCAGGTCCCTTTCCCCGGCACTGCTCTCCAGGCTCTCATTGCCCACTCTGTGCACACAGCCAGGGCTGCCCCGTGCCAGGTGCAGAATCCAGCACCTCCCCTTGTGAAACTCCATAGGATTGGTGAATTTTCATCTTTCTGATTTGTCCAGATCTCTCTGAAAGGCCTTTCTGCCTCTTTTATTTCTCTCTAAAATTAATTAATTCAAAAATATTTTTGAAAATGTTTGTCAAATTTTAATTTTCATATTTCAGCTTTAAAACTGAAACAGAAATAATAAATCTTTGGATTGTGGTTTGAGTGAATCTGTTCTTGATCCCTCTTTTCCCTACCATTTTCATTTCTTCTTTCTCTACCTGTTTCTCCTAAAGAAAGGACAAAAATGAAAGATAGAAAAGGAAATTCATAGCAAACTTTCAAGTAATTTTAATACTTTTCAAACTGACAAAAATATGAAAATTGTTGAAGTAGAATATCCAATTTTTAAAATTATTTCTTCAATAAATATAGAGGGTTGAGGCTTTTTCTTTTTTTTTTTTCCTACAATCATTTGCCTCTCTTGAAATATCTGAGAGCTTACTATTATTTAAATACTCCTAATTCAAAATCTGACACAGAAACAGAATGAGAAATCATTATTCACTATAAATTTTTATACTGCTTTCAAAATAAAGCTTTAAAAGCCTTCTGTCAAAATGTCTATAAACCTCAGACCGACAGATATTCATGTAATATTGCTAATATCTCTGAAACCATAAGTTTTACTCATGGTATAAAGCAAGATACCAAAAAGATTTTTTGCTAAAAGATAAAATAGTAAAAACTGCTGTGAACCCTCAGATGCATGGGATATTGCGAACCTGAAGGAACTTAAAGGCTGGAAAAGCTTCAACACCTCTCCTTTGTCTTCCAAGTGTTATTAAAGAGCTGTAGCAAATGACATGATTAATAAATCCAGTGAACACCAGAAGAAAGACCTCTAAAACTCAGGCTATGATTATGTTTTGCCTTGGATGACTTTGCTCAGTCAATAACATTAAAGCTTTTAGAGCTGAAATGTGGCATCAGCAAATCAAAATATTGGCAAGCTCTCAGACTGAAGTATCAACTTGATATGGAAATTGTAGAAAAGTATAATTATTAAAAGACATTTTTGAAGATACTAATGACAATAATATTCTTATATGTCTGTTCTTTTTAATGAACATGGCATATATTTATTTAACTGTCTTCAGTTTATTTGGGATTGTGCGGTAGCACCTGCAGGTTGGGATTCTTATACTTTCTCTTCCCTGTATTTTCTTATCCAGGTACTTGATTTTAACATTTAACTACACTGTTTTTATTGTAAGTAATTATTAGTAACTATTATCCAAAATTAAAAAAGTATTTTATAACCATTTAAGACAGCATCAGCAAACCATACTCAAGTGAAATTCTAAATTCCTTCCCATGCTTCTCTTCATACCATTTTCCTGTTAAAAAAGAATACAACTTGACAGTTTTGACACAATATGTGCGAAGTCAGTTTATGCATTACAGCATATAAAAGAAGTAATATTTTAAGAAAGAAAAAACGAAGCTGGATTTAGATTTCTTGCTATAAGTAAAAAAATACACATCTTTGAGATTTCCAAGTGCTTGTGAAGGCTCCTCCCACCTGATGTGTCTAAGAATTCTTTTTCTAGGATGGCAAAGCCTTTCCATGGCTTTGGAACATGGGAAAACAGATGTAGCCCTGGAACAAGATTCATGACATTTGTTTAGCTACCTCCTTAATCTTTTAGAAATTCTCCTCCTTCTATAGAAACGTCCCAAATGATGTGCCTTAGTCTTGGTTAGGTGAAATTACTTTATTTAGTTCTTTTCATTTTTATGGTGTTTTGCTGAATTTTTAAAGCAAAGCCAAGTAAAGATGGCCTTGAGATATGAAGGTGACAAGGTTATTTCCTTTGCAAAATAAATAAGCAGCATTACTGAGGTTTGGCCCATATTAGGAACTAAATGATTATAGTGACTGGCAGTTTATGAAATTGAAAGGGAATTCTAAGCATCACTTATAGGTATATTTTTGATGGATGCCTTGTCTAATTCCAAATGTGCATGTAAGCACATTTTAAATTCATGTTTCAGTGATGATAAAAATCATGTTGTGATATTTATAGGAGATTGTTTATAAAACCTAAAAAGCTTTATTAATATTTCCTTGGTCAAGAAAAGTTAAAAAAAAATCTTATATTCTGTCATATATACAAGAGACTTGACACTTGAAAGGAGATACTTGGAAAGGAAAATAAAAGTTGTTTGTGGAGCCAGACCAGATAACAGGAAAACACAAATGGAGACAGGCTTTGGAGATGTCTTTGAAGTCTCATAATGATAAAATTTCCTCATTAGCCTAGAAAGCTCAACTTGAACAAGTAAACAAAAGCTGTCAATGATGACCATATCTCTCACCAACAGTAAAAAGACTTTGAACAGTTCTCTCAGGAGGACTCTTTGACCAGGCACCAAAAGTTAACATAAATATTAGAGAACTGTGGAAGGTGACAGGGAGGTCACACCCATAATTTTCTGTAAACTCACAAGTGTTCCAAACTATCCAGAAACCACAGCTCAAAAGCACATTAAGTACTAGGTCTGTTTGCTCTCCAAATGAGAGACACATATCACATAAGGCCTGGCACTAAACCTTTCAGAGTGAGTAAATCATTTCTGCTACCCCAAGCAGATTAAGTGCCTGTGGAATAATAAAAGCAGCTGCAGTTTCTCTCTTCTTGTTTCTAGTTCTTGTTTATTAATAAAACATGAGAAAGAATCAAATATTAGATTGGCAAAACTGAGTTTCTAATTGCCTTGAGAGTTTACACATCAATATTTTACCAAGAGAATTATAATCTCAGTCAATTCTCTCAGATTGTTTAGACATGACAGTCAAGACATTAAGATAAGTCACTCTGGCAAACCTTGCAAAATTAAATATGACCAAAAAATGAGAAATGCTGCTGAGGGGGAAAATGTAATTTCATAATTTCAAATTTAACTGTCCATTCCATTCCCTTGGACAAAGACAGGTCTATGGGTCCTCATGAGTGAAACAAATGACAAGAAAAAATTCTGATGTTGCAAATACTTTGGAAGGCTAAAGAACAATTTAGATTAACCTCAAAAGCTTTATTGTTTCAGTAAGGTTCCAAGAAAATATGATCCATGTAAGTCTCATTTTAAAAGCACATTCCTTGTCATATTTTCTCTCATAGAAGAAACAATTATATTTACCCTTAACCTAACTACTGGGAGCCCACCCACTGAAAATATTCAAGCAAATCCGACAGGAGAGGTAAGAAAGGTTGTTTACTTGTGGGTTTTATTGACTTATGGCTCCCTCTGCATATTGAAAGGAGTGTTTGGAGGTTTCTGCCTTGCAAGATCAGAAAGCTGACAGAGAAGGGTAGGCAGTGCATTCATTATCATATTTTGTGAGGCTGTTTGCTCTTGTATTCTCCCTGCAGTTCTGGAAGTGCACAGATGAAGCACTGATATGATTCTCTGCTCATCCACATCTTTTTGCAGAGTCAGCCCTACAGGAATATGAAAACAAAATGAAACCTCCCCCCAAAAAAATCAAACCTGATAATGTTTCACACCCCTCATTGTATATATCTGGTTGCAGTAGCTCTTTTTTTCTGAGATCCTATTTTATCCCACTGGCATAAGCTGTGAGAAAGGAAAAGATATATTCCTGCTAATACACACTGTGAACCTGCATAAAACTAGGGCAAAATTAGGTCTAAGAATATTAATTCTTCTTTCTCTAAGGAGAAAAAAATCCAGCATCTGAGCTGTGAAAGGATTAGCTGCAACTTCCATACATTTAGTCTGATAATCATTAAATTTGTAGCTCACTTTCCCAGGTCACCAAATCTGCATTCCAAAAACTAATTTTTGAGAATAGACACCTGAGGTATCTGACAATCTTCCAGTGCAGGATAGCAGTCCTGCTCATTCAGAGCCTGGACTTCCCTGGCAGGAAAGGGAGATGGCAGCCAAAGGGTAAAACTCAAAAGTACCAATTGATGTTTGTTCAAAGAATATAAGGATCTCTAAGCAGAATTCTTAGCTAACAAAAGTGACTTCTTCCTCTTCCTGCCCACCTGATATTTCCCCTAGAAATGCCTTATACTGTTGCAATTGAAAATTTCTACATAAAAAGACAGTAAATTATTCAAAGTATATAGTTTTTTTGTTGTTTTTTTTTTCTAATTCCCTTTAAGTTTTAGACAACTATTCTGTAACTGTGTTACAGAACTGTGCAGGTATTCTCCAAATACTTGAATACCTGCACTTAGAGCAGGGCATGTGTGGTATTGAATTAAAAAAAAAAAATCAATCGTCCAGGGCTATGCTGGATCCAATAAAGCAGGATTTACATCTTCCACCAACAAAAACTGCTATAACTTCCAAACACATGAATTGAGATAAATTTCTCTCTACATTTTCTATTACAGCCACAAAACTTCCCAAACTTAGTATAACTTATTAATAGCTCACATTTAATTAAAAAGGGTTACTTAAAATGTCTTTTACTTGCTGTAGAATTTTTCCCATGATAACTTGTATGTCAGTGTGAGAAAACAATCAATCAAAAATTAATCCCTAGCAGCAACAGATTAGTGGAAATAAATTAAATGAAAACAAGATGCCTTCGGAGTGAAGAAAACTACTAAAAATGTAGCTTTTCAGGCAGAACAGGAAACATTGGTATTAGGCAAGCAGCATTATCATTTGAAGATTATGTATTTTGCAAAATGTTTAAGACTAGCAATTATTTTTTCTGTATTAACAAAGCAACATATGTTAGAGGAGGTAATGCAAGGGTAATGCCTAGGTAATCCACAATCACTGTTAGAATTTGGCATGAATGTAAATGCTAGAGCATTGACTCCTTTGCAGTTATTACTATGAAAAAATTTCAATATAAAATTCTACATTTAATTGGAAAAGTATGTACTAATTCTACTTCCTAGATGTAATTCTTTTCAAGGATTTTTATCTTTTGTGAACACCTTGCAAGACAGTAATTCGTTTCCTGATGAGGCATAGAGTTCAATGCTAAAAACAAATGTTCATACTTTTAGATTTAGTTTATAATAAGTACACCTTCTTAGAACCAATGGACAAATAAATGCCTTCTAAATTAGTAATTCATGCTAAAAATCTGTAGCACACATCTGCATGGTGAATAAAAAGGGGAAGCTGAGTCTCTTTTTATTTTCTTTAACTTCCCTCGTGGTTGATCTAGATTATGTGGTAAATCTAAGGCAGACTTTCAGGCTTCCTGAGGCATTTTGTAGGGTCTTTTTTACCTCAGTCTTTAATAATACTGATAAACTTGGGTGGCTCAGTCCTCCAAGGACCACAACTACAGGAACAGTGATTTTTCATTTGTGGATGCTGAAATTGTAAGGGAACAGCTGCATCAGTTAAGGGCCTGATGGAATTCACCCCAGAGTATTGAAGCAGTGAACAGAGGTTACAGCACAATCCCTCCCAATCATCTGCCCAGGGCCTTGGGTGTCTGGGGAGGTCTGCAACTGCATTCTGAGGTGCATCAAACGCGGCATAACCAGCCAGTAAAAAAAAGAAAAAGAGGTGATTTTTCACCTACATTCAGTATTTGTGTGACCTTTTCTTGAGCACTCTGTGCAGTTCTGGCCCTCACAACTTAGGTAAAATATGAAAGTCCTTGAGCACCACCAGAGGAGGGCAACAAAGCTGAGGAGGCCCTGGAAGGAATGTCCTGTGAGGAGCAACTGAGGGCTCTGGGCTTGTCCAGTCTGGAGAAAAGGAAACCAAGGGCCAGCCTCATTGCTCTGTGCAGCTTCCTGGGAAGGGGAGATGGACAGTGCGGGGGAAGGGTAGATATAAGTCCAATTGTGTCAGGAACCCAGGTCTTCAAAAAGGAACCCACTAGGCCGCGGCAAAATATCCAAATATGGATAACATTGTAACCAGACCAGTGAAGAGATTTTTGCTTTTATTTCCAGCACATCAGTCTCAAAATACAAAATGGAGACATGACAGCTCACTGATCTGCACCAAAATGTCCTTCCCGGGAGGGCTCATACAGAAATACATAAAATCATCTCAGTCTAGATTTCAGCCAATTACACACAGAAAACACATACTGACAGGCATTCTATCCAATCTTATAAAACATACGTAATCGTAGCTAAAACAAAGACTGGTTCATAAGAAACAAAGAACAAAGTTCTGTTCATGCTAACCTCTAAAGATATACATTAAATAACCTTGTTGCCATCCTAAAGCCAATTCTACAGAGGCCTATTGTTGTTTGTCACGTCTACTGCTTGGGAAACTTTTCTGTTTGCATGGGAAACTTTTCTGCAATGCTAACAAAACTCCAATTTAAGGCCTACATACTTTTTTTTAACCATTTCTTAAAAATCCTCTAACCTTATGGATTCCAACAGACAGGGCAGCGCTGAGCTCTTGTCACTTGTTCCCAATGACAGGATGAGTGGCTCAGTGCTGCACCAGGGTAGGTTTAGATTAAAATCGTCCTAATGAAGAAACATTTCTTTCCTAGGAGGGGGCGCAAACACTGGAAAAGCTTTCCTAGAGAGATCATCAGAGCTCCAGACCTGTCAGTGTTTAAGTCCTTAAGGACATGCTTTAACTTTTGGTCAGCCTTGGAGAGGTCCTAGTTGGACTGGATGATTGCTGTAGGCCATGTACAAAATATTCTAGACTTATCTATTCTGCTCTACTCTGTTCACTCACATTTGTCAATTGGTGTTTGACAGGAACAAGATGATGGCAAAAGTCCCTTATTTGGAACATGGGCACTTCTAATTATACACTATTGCCAGAAAAGGAGGATCTTCTTCCATGTTTGGGAGAGTTACGGCTCTGCAGTTCTGATACATGCTGAATTACAAGTAATTTTAGGAAAATATCAAGTTTGTTTGTCTCTTCTCATAAAATATCATCACAGAAAATTAATTTTATCAATATATACAAAACATTAAGGTAGTAAAAATTATCTCGCTCTTATAATGTCAAAATTATAAAGCAGAATATGAAGCCAGGTAAATATCAACAGTCTCTCTTTATTTTGCCTCATGCTCTGAAAAGAATGCATAACATCTTATATAAGATCTTGATTCTCTACAGAATACCTAGATCCAGCCTCCATATCTGCCATAAGGCAGAGCTTGAAGAGTTCCCTTAGAACTGATGGCAAAATACTCTGTTGATAGTGTATGTCCATATATATAAGGTGCATATATTTTGTTTAATTTTTAAGTCAACAATGCCAATTCATAGTTCTTTGGGAAGAAAAGCAGCCTTAAGTTAATTATTCATGCATGATAATAAGTTTAAAAATTTATAGAAAACCGTACTTTCTTGATGCAGTGCTGGAAAATAATTTTTTCCAGAAATGTTTTACCTGTAGAAACTCCAAGATCCAAGGAGCAGAACTTCAAACATAATTAGGTACTTAATCAACCAGTCAGCTGCCTAGGATAGGCAGAAACTCCTATGGTCTTTCTCTCACTGAAAGATAAGTGACTAAATGTTAGCATCCTGTTAAAGCAAGGCATGATAGATCTTTCCCTTGCCAGTGAAGGCAATGAGGCTCTGCTGGAGGGCTGTTCATCTTGTGGGACAGACATTTCTCAGGATGGGAGGAATCTTCTTGTGCAGTATTTTATTTATTTTTTCCCTTCATTGACTCAAAAGGAAACCTTTTAGCAGATTGACTAATCGACTCAAGCCTTGAACTAGCATAATTAATGCCAGATCTCACCAAATTCAATGCTTTTTCCAATTCTTAGAGGCCTTGGAGGAAAAAAAAAGTAAGCACCTTTACTTTCCTGTTGATATGCAAGCAGTGTGTGGAAACCATTAACCACAACAGACAAGTTTCCTCAGGGGGGCAGATAGGAGTTCCCAACACAAACTTGGAATTAAATGGAGTGCAAAATGATACAACTTTGGCAAATATGCAGTTGGGTCTGAAATATTGCTCTTTCTTTTGACCTCCATCCAAAGTGTTTTGCTTTTTTTCACTGGCCCAGTGACTGTAAGGTGTGTTCAATTCTCTGCTCTAAATGAGGAACAACAGAGCCATTATCACAACTCTGTCCAGACAGCTATAAAGAGTGTGTCCAGTTCTGGCAAGACCTATGCACAGACAGAAGATCCACAGTTTCAAATTTTCACAGGTAATTGATTCATTATCTTGTTTTTCACCACTTTTTTCTAAAAATAAACAGTTATTTCTTATTTTCTTGGTCTTCTGCATATGATCTCAGATTTTATTAAGTGGAACCAATTTTATCAAACACCTATTTTTCAAAGCACCAGATAAGAACAACCAAATAGGAAGTATGCCAAATATATTCAAGATATAAGAATCTCACTGAAACTATTTTTTTCTTGAACAGCAAGAGATTTTTCAAGAAAACATAATTTTCCCATATATAGATATAAAACATAAATTAATTTCTCTGCATTACATTAAAAATATGCAAAACCATCTTATTGCATCTTTAATAAGATTTCTGTTAGCTTTCAGAGTATTGTTATTGCAAACATTACAGACATACAGTTCATCTTATGCAACATTCATGAAAGATCAGTATGAGATTGAACAAATGAATAAGAGTATTATAGAGAGATCTGAGCTCCAGTTAGTGAAAATGAATATAATGTCTACAGATATTTGGAACCATGTGTTTTTCCAAATGATTGGTATGGTTAGTGATCTTTTTATTGATAGTACTGTACTGATGGTTTGACATTATATTTATTTCCGTGTGACAATTATAAATAGTTGTTAGGGTTAAGCCTGGTGGTCAGCTGAGCTGCTTGATCACTTCCTGTCCCTTCAGCCCCACCAGAACAGGGGAAGAGAAAAAAGAAGAAAAAAGTAAAGAAATGTCGGAAGGTTAAGAAGGAAAAAACTGAAATAAAATTTGTTTAATGTAAGTGGAATAAGAGGAAAAAAAAAGGAGAAGGCAGTCACCTTTCAGTAAAGATTTTTTATTTTGAAAATGTGTAGGGTTTCGACATTTGTATTAAAATCAGAGAGACTCTGTGACTAAGTAAATTTAATAATTAATCTGACATAAATACAATAACCCTTGTGTTGTTGTTATCAGGTTGGGAAGAGTACAATTTATAATCTCAGAAAAGATACCAACACACAGAAGGTCTAGCATTCATTTTCAGTAAAAAGATGGCAGAAACAACAGGGGCTATGATCAATGTCCTAAAAACATAATAACTTTGTTATGTTTAAGCCAACTCAACTGATCATATTATTTTATTTTACACAGCTATAACTGATCAGGCAAGTCATAGGATTGGAAGTGCAATTTCAGATCTGGCAATAAAATGACTGACAAGAATGTAGGATATCGACTATGAATAACTGCATAGTGCATATTATGAAGATAGAATCAGAAAGAAAAGGATTACATAAACAGTTTACATTTTTAAGTACTTCTCTGATCAGAGAGTGAACAATTTGTCATGGAAGTTTCAGGCTTTCAGAGCTGAGTGTGAGATATAAGATGCCTTTATTTAAACAGGTACAACAGCTGCAACAGACAAAATCCACGCGTTACTTTTTAATTGTTGCCTCACATAACGCAGCCTTGCAAAGTGGATGTTCTACTTTGTGTATTCATTTTTTCAAACTTATCCATTCTAGATACATTTTACTAGTTAGAGTATTGAATACTTGAATCCTGTACTGGGGAGTTGGGCTAGACTGTTTCTAGAGGCCTCTTCCCACCCGATTCATTCTATGATTCCATTCATTTATTTACTTACTCCTTCTTAACACTGTGTTAGAGGTGCAACACAACCTTGCAAGGGACCACAAATAAAAGCATTTCTAGAAAAAGACCCAAACTTTGTAAATCACTTATTCTTTCTGTTTTAACCAGCTAAATTTTCTTCTAACAAGAATATGACTTCCACATCTACATGCACATACATTAATCTATTTGTTTAAAAAAAATAACTTTTCTTTCTTGTAGAAAACTGAAGTGTCAAAAGCATCAACAATAGCAGTTACATTCTAGGGCATCTTTGCATGTTTTGCCAAAGATAATTCAATTGTCCTGGTTCAGCCTGTGCTTCCTAGTGACAATGTTCCACTTGATTTTCCACAGAAAGATGTGTCTGACAAGAGGCTTGGAGGAGGGAGCATTCCCTTAGGTGTAACACTTGTCTCTGTCCCCATATACCTAGAGGAAAAACAGCAGAAACCATGAGGACCCTGGAGATGCATCTGGATATTTGTTTTACAGATTACATATGCCGATGGCCAAAAAAATTCAAGTGGCTGCATACATTTTTAGTTATAAAAACTAAATCAGAAATCCTTCAGGTTTGCCCTTGACCTTGAGCAGGGAGGCAGAAACATCTAAATTAAGTTCCTATTTTTTCATAAAGAACTCGCTACTTTATTACCATTCATATCAAAATCAAGAGGATCATTTGATCTCCTATTTTAGGCAATACCTTCTGATGCTGCCATGTTGATATTCATGTGCGATCATCAGAAAAAAGCAATTTACTGAATATGAAAAACTACAAAATTAAAAAAACCCAAACCTATGAAAGAAAGGGCAAATGAAGGTCACATCTTGAAATTTTAATCCTGGAAGACTAACTTTTCTTATCTTTATAATCCTTTTGAGATGTAGATATAGTTTTCTAAGGCTTTAAATCTGATAAACAATGTTCTCAGTCTGCTGATGAAATGAAACTGCTGACAGTCATTAAATGAAAGAGAGGCAAAGATTTTTGATTCAGTTAGATTGTTTTGCACATCCAAATTTGAATACAGGGGTGCACACTGATTTGTAATACTTACACTTTAATTAAGATAAAAATAAGCACCTAAAGTTTTAATATATTTCTGTATAAACACATGAAATTATTTTTATATACATAGGTAAAGACTATAAATATACATATATAAACTATTAATTACACAATTCTAACTAGAATAAGAGGCTGTTATGTAATACTGGCCATTTTTCTGACAGCTACTTGAATGATCCAATAATTAAATCAACTGCTTGAATGCACTGGGTATCACAGATATTTTTATTAGCTGCATGGCTGTTGGACATTCAATAAAAATTGAAAATGTATTGATCAAATAATTTGACATACATACACCCAGGGGTTTTGCTTAGCCCCTTTTTATCTTCCTTTGACACTGACTGCTGTGAGTGTGAGCAGTGTTGGGGTTTCTCCACTGTTTCCTATTCCTTGGATGGATGCTGCCATTTCCACTAAGACAGTGGCAATTACCAGTGTTAAGTGAAATGTGCTTTCATCCCAGAAGCTGCCGCTACTGCAGCAGAAGGACAGCAAATACTTTGGAAGACCTCCACAATTCAAATCTTGGCTACTTTAAGCCCTACATGTCCCGTGACATTTTCCAAAGTGCAGAGAGGCCTTAGCTTGATTGCCCAGCTGAACTGTAAACATGAAATGAGATTTGGCCTCATTTAAACTCCTCTGTAGCTACAGTCTACCATGTACAATATTAGGTTTGTCTGCAATGAGAAAAAATAACAAAAAGGTTCAGCTTTAAATCTGGTCTTTTGCAGAAAAATTCAGGATATGTAAGCTGGGGGGTTTTTTTGGAAGGGAATCAATGACTATATTTAAGGTATTGTCAATACCCCCTGTTAATTCTACAGCAATTGTGCACTTTATTATATTCAACATATTTCCCCTTTTAGGAAAATACTTACACATGTGACCAGGTACAACCCACTTATGCATAGCTGAAGGCATCTAAGCACTGTTCAGAGATAATACTTGCATTGAAGATGTAAAAAGAAAAAAAATGGGGGAAATAACATATTGTGGTACATTTTTGCATCCAAAGTCAGTGCAGAAAATAAACATTGCTCTGAATTCAAACTAAACAAAATCTCTGGGAAAACATGCGTGTATTATAAAATATTTGAAGGAGGCAGACTACAAAGCAAGAAGGAATTAACACTTGATTTTAATTACAGCTATTTGAGTTTTACTTTGAACACTTCACCTTTTGCTCTCCCAGGCTATATAAAAAGAATGTTTGAATTTTGCTCATCATTGACTTTATTTTTGAAAAGAATGTGATTACCCTGGAGCTTTTTTGACTAGTGTATAACAAAACGGGAATTTAGCACTCATGTTTGTAAAAGGCAGAGTGCTAGATGAGCCCAAAACAAATTTACATTTATCAATGATTCTAAATATAGTTTATTGACAATATGTTCTCTGCATGATCCTCCAGCACCAGAGGCCAACAGAAGCTGTTGCTAGTAAAGCTGAAATATATTTATGGAGAGCAAGGTCAGATGTTGCTGGCAGGATATTTCTCCTCAGGTGATGTTACCAGAATGCTAGAAAAGATTGGGAGCCACTGACTGAAATAGAAAATTTTTTCTTTTTTTAATGTAAGATCTGCTTCTGTACCTATCTCAGCATCCCTTCCAGATAATGGGCGATAAAAACAAAGAATGTCAAAGTTTAAAGTCTCAAACCCTAGCTACAAGTCCTCTGCTGACTAAATAGGATCCAGTTTTTTCACCATAACCTAGATCAAAATTTGCTATCTGGTAGCTCAGAAGCACAATCAGAACATTTCAGAGCATTTAGATACCTGTGCTGCCTTAAAGTACTACATTAAAGCCTTTTCATTACTGCTGACTATATTCAGCAAAATTTCAAGTGTCCATAGATCACCTCATTAAAATGCAGACAAGGACTACAGACCTTTGCAAGATGGATTAACAGGAGCCATAGGTTTAAAAGAAAAATAGTTTTGGATGACATGGATAACACGTTTTATAATAGCAACTGAAGAGAATAAGAACTCGTTTGAAATAAAAACATGGTACTGTTTTCAGTATTGTGAAGGACTATACAAAACAGCAGAATTATGGGGTTTTTCCATTTATTTTTCCTAATATCCTAGAACACAGATCTTTTTTTTTTCCCTCCCATCCTAATAAAGAATATTAACCACACAGACACATCTACAGATGGATTTAAGTACAGCTTTTGGAAGGCTGCTGTCTTGTGTTCACATATAACTCATCCATGCTAAGATTTTACAAGGGATGCACAACTGTACATATAAAAATTAAGGCAATCCAAGCCCTCACTAAGATATCATTAGCACATTAATGAAATAGTTGTCTGTTTAGCTTCCTGCTCTGTTTGCCATTTGTCTGCAATGTTGTAGAGACCTCTCTGCCCTGCCCTTTTGCTCTACACAAGACTGCTCTGAGCCACTGCACAAACCCCTGTGCAAGTGTGCTGTGTTTGTTGCTTTATTCTCACAGGACAACTCAGATGAAGGGGAGAGAGAAAGCTCTTATCCTTCTACATAGGAGGCCAAATAAAGAAATATTAAGTAAGTAATATGAGGTTTCACAAGAAAACTTTGTCTGGCAGAAACTAAATATAGATCACCAAACCTTAATATTCTGTCTCCCTCACAGGGCTGCTGTCTCCACTGGTACCCATAAATTCTAAGGTGCTTTGATGTTCTGTTCTTGCTATGGGAAATAACAAAACAACATTAAAATATATTTTAAAAATGTATTCCAGATTCAGTATGGTTCAGGCATGAAATCTACTTCCACAGGAGTTTAGAACTGGATCCAATAAAGCTTTTATTCAATGTTATAAGGATGAACAAGGGAAAAAAAGGCTTTTGATACTAGAATAACTGGCCTGTTCAAATCTGGGGATTTTTTCCCCTATTTGCATGACTTCCCAGAAGTGGTATAATAAATTCTCTGATCAAAGTAATTAAGGACTCTTATTAATAGGAAAAAATCCTATTTGCATATGGTATCACTCCAAATTTCAATTAATTACTCTAGACAAGAATTTACTTCAAATTCCCTTCCTGAAAAGCTGCAAAAGTCATTACTAATTAGACAATTTTTTTCAAACATGATATACTGATAGAAAAGTAGAACTGTCAGTATTCTAACCCCAAATAGCAATAACTTTTTAAATTAAATAATGTGCATATGACAAACCTTTCATACCTAGGAGTGAGTTTAGTTCTCAGTAATGGTTCTGTCATTTTCTCAGATAACTCTTGAATGGACAATCTGGATCCACTACTGGAAATCACAATGCTGTTCCTTGAGAGTTGAAACAAATGATGAGTTATTTATATTTATACAATTACTTCCATCATCACATTTATTTACTTGCCATGGGGCACCTGGAAACATTGTAAACATGTTTCCCAGCAAAACAGGATCAGTTCTCTGCACCTGTGGACAAATGGCCTTTACAGGAAGTTGTTTGTAAATATGACCTTTTAAGATATTCAGGGATGATCCTTTCTGCTTAATAAAACGAACATGTGACATATGAAGATGAATTTGTCATTGGTTTTGTTTGGGCTTTTTATCAAGAAAACTGAAATGAATCCCCTGTCAGTTATAACCCCCCCTGCATTTTCAGACAATCCTTATTCATTCATGGAATTTGAGGCAGACAAACACAAATAACATTTTCTATCACTGCTTATGCAAGTCTGACAGACTCATTCACATAACTTATTTTCTGGGCTTGCAATTAATCAAATTTGATTGAAGTCACATTATTTTCTGGCTGTGTAGTTTCTGAATGAAACACTGATTAATTGTGATCCATGATATGTTCTTACTTCTGATTCATGCTCAGTCCAAGATACAATTCTCTAGAAGCTGTTCCTAAGCAATGATTATAGGAGACTGGGTAGATATAAGGGATCTGTCTGTTCTTAAGCTCTCCCAAATCATCTATCACATCTCTGACACCTTAATATTCTGTGACAAATCTGCCCCCAAGCATGTGACTTTTTCCTGATTAACAGACCACAACCAGTTTTCTGATCTCAGATAATCTCTCTAAATCACCCTAAATTGCACCACAGTCAGTGGTGAGAACAGGATAACCTAAAACAAGATTTTTCTACCACTGTCCCTTTTAGGTTAAGGGAGATTCTTGTGATTGGTTTAGGCTTTGGTCTTGAAATTACATAAAATAATTTATTTGAGACTACATCTGTTCCACTGCAGTACCCATAGAGTAAATAGTGCCCACCATCTGGACTGTTTAATTATTACAACAATCCCTGTCACAGCATTGTCTGTGGGCAAATCACTGCATCCCAAATGGTTTCTGAAAAGATTATGGACTATGATGGGCAAGGAACCATTCTTAATAGAAATCCTGCATTCAGCATACCTTTTTCAGGAAGTTAGAAGAATTTAGTGACATGGCTGTGGCCTGCCTATGCCAGCTGGCCCAGGGAATGGGTCCCAGCTCTTCTCAGCTCACTAGGATAGATGTAGCCTCAGCCTGCAAGCCAGTTCTAAAGAGGGACTTACACACCACCCCTGGCTGAGTGCCACAGCTGTAACCTCTCTTGAGTTGCTCATGATAATCTTCCTCAGGCAGCTGAAGCTGCTGTTGACCATCTTTGCCATGAGATCACACTGCTGGCCCTTGGTCACCATTTTGACTATCACAATCTTCCTTTTCTGGCAATCTTCTCCAACAGGTTGGCCTCCAGCCTGCCCTAGTGCCTGGGGTTATTTAGTTTTATTATTTCATGAGATCCTTATTCATCAAATTATCCTGCTTGCCAAGGCCCCTCTAAAGTGCAGCAAAACCCTCCTGTGTGTCATCAGATTCTCAGAGTTTTGTATCACTTGCAAAACTGCTGAGGTTCATAATCAAGTTATTAAAGAAGGTCTTAAATAGTACTGGCTCCACTGTTGACCCCTCAGGTGCACCTCTAGTGCCCAGATTCCAGCTGGATTTGATGCTGTTGATCACAACCCTTTAAGTCCAGCAGCTGAGTTCACCTCACTGCTCACTTCCCTCACCTGCATTTAAACAGATTCTCTGCATGATGTTGTGGGAAACTGCCAAAAAGCCTTAATCCAGTGGAGACCAATCAATCCAAACATATCAACTTAGGGAGCTATAAGTTTGGTTAAGCATTATTTCCCTTTTGTATATCCATGCTGACTACTACAAATCACCTCTGCCAAATTCTTTGCTTAAAGAAGCGCTACTGAGACTGGCAGAACGTGACCCATTAGTGAGGACCTTGTGATTCCAAAGCAGTTGTGGTATATGCCAAATAACATCAGGCAGCAAGCCAAATAAGGTAAGCAGCAGATAAGGAGGAGACAGGTAAAGTGTTAGCAAAAATTATAGGAAGGAGTTTGTCATTAGAATTACAGCATTAGGAATACAGAGTACACAGTGGGCATCTCCTGTGCATGTATAGGCTGTCTGGCACCACTAGCTCTGCTTTTCATAGAAGAAATGGTTCTGATAAAAGTGGATGACACTGAAGTTCTTGTGCTGCAGTGAATGCTAGTACTTACTCAATACAGAGTCTTCAGCAGGCAAAGGTGTCACACTGCTTAATTTCTCAGTCTCTGTTTGCTGCCCTACTACAGAGTGAGGTGACTTTGAGTGTAGCTAGATGTAAAACTACAGATGAAAAGTGGCCTTTCAACATACTCAGTGAGGTACTTTGAGAGTTCACATACATTCAAGTTTAGGAATTCACATTACAAAAATTTTATGGAATACAGACTTGGGTATAGAAATATAACATTCACATAAATTTTATTGTATAGACCTATTTTTTATCTTCTCTCTTTTTTTTTTTTTTTATTCTCACCTCAATGCCCTCATTCACATTACATATCTGTAGTCATATCTCATTCACATTTATATTTTGACTGAAAGTGTCCATTAAGTAGATTTTGAAGTGGACTTCCTAAACCTCATGAACCTTCCTAAACAGTCCTCTAATTTTAAAGGGATGTGAGAGCTGCAAAATGCCACACCACAAACCATGTGAGGCCCACATGGTCAGGTGGTTCAAGGGACTCTGTTGTATCTTCTATCTTCTGCTCTATTAAGTATCTACTTTCTCCCCAGCTTGTACAGCTCCATTTCTGTACTGGAAATTTTCAACATGTGAAGCTGCTGCTGCAGTCCCAGTTCTGCTTAAGAAAAGCTTGATCAGGCCCTGCACACAAGAATTATACCACAACATGTGTCATACAGAAAAATGTGTAGGCATATCACACTAAGAGTGATAAAGACCGTATTTAAAACTGACTCAGAAACAAGGATTAAAGTTCAATTTTAATAGTGACCAACTTCTTGGCATGCAGTTTGGAACTGTCGAACTCCCATACAACAAATAATTTTAAAATTCTGGCACTTACTTTTTCTGATGTCCAGAATTTTCAGGAAAAAAATGAAGAAAAAAAAAGCTTTTCAGCAATTTTCTCTGTGTCATTCAGTTCTCTGTTTCATTTAATACATTCTTTCTGGCCTTTTAGACCTGATTTACTGCACTTGACAATGTTACAATGTTCCTCAGAATAATGCTGTCGGGAAGATGCTGTCAGCTAGGAAAAAAACAAGGCTAGAAGGTGAATGCAAACAAATCATATTTGATTGCATGGCTTGCAAAATGTGAATGATCTTCTCCTTGTCTTAATTGTAGGGCTTGGAAAACAAAAGCAAAGATATGTGGGGCAATGGGAAGGAGAAAAATATTTTAAGTATAGGTGTAACTCAATAAAGAGCCTGTGTGTTGGTGACACCAGCTAGTAATAAGTGCAGAAATATTGTTTAGAGGTTCTGAAATAATGATGCAGGTTAGTGTAACTTAGTTCTTAGCAGTTGTAGAACATTTGTGATGCAGAACAAGATTTCATACCTAACCAATGGTGCAACAACTAACAGATGTCTGGAGACAGCTACCCCTGGAGAGGGTATGAAAATGTCTCTATATTTGGATGCAGTTTTGAGACCAGAGGCAAATAACAACCTGTTGTCAGAGGACACAGAACAGTTTATCTTAAATCCCAGAAATTTTTAATCAATTATAATAGAACATCTGTCCTAGGATTTATTCCCAGGCTGGGGATGTGTTTTGTCCAGCAGCAGGAAGCATCATCTCATAACATTTGTTTTACAATGTTTAACTAAAGTAATTGGAAAATATTATCCACCATATGCTACTTCATGTCAGGGAATTATAAAACGTACAGAAGCACAGGCTTCTTAATATAAATTATTAATAGTTAGCCCTGTTTCAATGAATACAGATTCTGGCATAGTAAAATAGAATGATATCAATGCTGCCTGGCTAGGATCCCTTGCAGCATTAGTTAGTACCAGTGGAGCAGTAGGATGTTATTAACACTGCAGAGGAGGAGCCAGATTTCTCTTTTGGTAGTAGAGGCAATCCTTAAATAACATCTCCTTATTTACCAGCATATGTAAAACTAGCTCTTTATCTTGTGCTATTCCCTTGGTCTTTGTTTCACACTGTTCAATTATTAACTACCATGCCCTTTGCACTGCAGTTTTGTAACCTGCTCCTTAATTTCAACGTGACTCTTCTGAGGCATTTGACTTCAACTGGCCTCCAACTGATAAAATCTGCCTTCATGTCTGTGGGTCCTCACATCATAACTCAGTGGCTCAACAGTCCTGTCTTTGTTAGTCATTGTCCTACATTCTCTTTCAACTTATTTGTCAAAAGAGGGTTTGGGCAGCAACTAATTCCTGTACTGTCTTTGGGCAGCACATAATGTAGATGAAGAGGGTTTCATTCTCATTATATTTTGAGCTCTGCTAATTATCCATTATAATGGGTAATTTTTCAGTTTAAGATTTATATATCTACTCGCTTAACCTAATTAGAATATTGTGGGAGTGTCTAGCAGAAATGCAGGCCTGTCTAACAATCTCCACTCCAAATCCCATGTGCTCTGTGGGCACATTGTTACTGTGAGACTTGCTTAGTTAGTGAAGTCAATAAAAATGCTTATTTAGGAAGGATATGAATCAGCGCTTAGATATAAACATAATTGGAAAGTATTGATTAAAATAAATAAAAAAAATCTTTCTATCTGTAGAAAGATAATGGTAGTCCATCATTTGCCCAACCACAACTGGAAGCCAGAGCATCTGGCACCTCTTTGTAATGTGATATAAATTAAATTAGATTCTAAATTGGAAGAGAAGGAATCCAGTGTAATGCAAATTTATTATCAAATATCTATTTTGGCATTGCATATAAATAACTGTATGTATTTTTATATGTATCAATATTACATGTAATTTTAAAATCCTGCATTATGTCCTTTTCAAAAATACTGGTTTATATTGTCTGTAGAAAAACATAACTGCTTCATCATCATTTTTGACAACACCTTTATTTTTCCTCCACACGTTTATGAGAAGAAAGAACAAAACAGCTCTTTTTGTTGCTCTGCTCCTGCTATCCATTTCAAGCCAGATACATTATTTACCCTTTACCTCAGAAGATTTTACAACCTAATCTCCCTTAATAAAGGGCTAACTGCAAAGACTGAGCGGTGGGCATGACATCTGGTCACTGTCTAAATTTCATGCAGCTGTACCAGCAATTTCTTCTGTTGAAGCTGATGTTCTTTGGGTCAACTTGCAGTGAAAAGCTAGCAGAAGAAAGGTGGGAGGCAAAAGGTGAGAAATAGCCAGACACAGATAGAGGAAAAACAGCTCCATTCTTCAGGATCCAAACAAGTAAAATGCTTTTATGTAGATTTAAACACATACACAAAAATGAAACTTCAGGAACCTTGCTTATTCCTCCTTTTTAAAACTAAAAATCAATATGCTCTTTGTAATTGCCTTAAAAATATTCTGTGTCATTTTGTTCGTTTGAGAGAATAAATTGCCTCAGAGCTCTCTGCCCTCTTACTTTTGTAGTTTGTTCTTTTATTTTTTCACCTATGACTGCAAACTTCAATTGATGTCAAATACGTGACTCTGAAAGTGACAGAGGATTAATTTCTTTAGTCATTGGCTTAAAGAGAAAAAGAACCAGGAGCACTGAGAGTCAAAGCTAGCTCCCTTTTCCAGGGGACTGCTTTTCCCTGTAGTACAAGAAGTATTTCTATGAGCTTTATTTCTTTCCCAAGAGAGCACAAAGAGGTCAGCAGAAATCAGTATCTAATATTAAATTGCATTTCAAAACCTTAAGCTTCCTGTGCTAAAGATTCATCATTTCTATGGAAAATTTGGTTCCTTCTGGCAGCATTATGCATCACTCTGAACACTGCTGCAGCAAACTGCCAAAGGTACAGAATAAATGAAGCATTAAGGGCTCTGTATAGTCACATATTTGGCTATGGGGAAAATCAGTGCTAACAATTCTTCTTTCAGAAGCCAGAAATTCCTCTGAAAATTCCTTCCCTGCAGGTCTCCTAAGACCGTGCAGTTGCATATATCTTTGATAGATTTGGGAGTGATGCCTGCTTGTGCTAGTGGGGAGGAGAGGAAGCAATGCTGTATTTTTTAGGCTAACTGCTAGCAGTGGGTTCATTGTTTTTGACCACACCAGGAGAGAGAAGAGCTGGCCTGTGCTACTGTTTAGCAACAAACAAAATACTATGACTATGCATTGTTGGAACAGTAAAGGCTTTAGCTCTCTCCACACAGGAGCCCTCTCATGTCCCCTCACACTCCCATATTGCATCTCGGGGATAAAGAGATGGTTAGGATGAGAACAGGGGGTAGGACCTGATCCTGATGGGCTTGGATGATTCTATGTTTCATCTGATCATCAGCTCTTTTGTGATTTCTAAGTAACATTTATCTTTGTATCCTTTTGGCAATCAAGGAATGGGTAAATCCTTTCTACCAGTGTGATTTTATGTGGGTTTGCACAAGCATATGGTCTTCTATACTGGATCTTCAATGATTAATGCCTTCATTTACATTTTATTCATATTAGGGTGATGTGTGAATTTCTACTCTGTCCAAATATGATTATGAAATTGTGCAGGACCAGAGAGACCATGTAGTTATGTTAATGACATTAGTGTGCTGGGAGTGGGGACAGTATTATCTGTCCCTGTGGAAAAGAAATCATAATTGTGAAGTCTCTTTTTGATCTCTGGTTCTTGTTTTCTCTTCCTGTCTCCCTTTGTGAGACTAGAGGTGCCAAAATCAAAAACGCAAAACATTTATTACTCTCTTGAAATTTCTGGTGGAAACTGGCAAATTTGCAAGTGACGAATCAACTCATTTTGGTATTCCACTGGAGACTACACTACTCAGCAGTCTTTTTACAGTGCTTAGAGAATTTCTGGCCATTCTGAATGAGGAAATCTGGGAGGAAACAATGCAGGAAATAAATGCATATTATATAGAGCATGTATTTTTTATATATCTTGAGAAAAACATAAAAAAATCTTGAGTTGTTTCTCACATCCTGGCCTTTCTGTTTTAGTTGGTTGGTCAGGGAGAAGTTAACAATACTGCATATTAAGACTATAGACTTTATTAGAAAACAGCCTGTTTAAATTGATATTGCTGTTTTCCAAGAGTGCAAGCATCTATTATTTCATGAATAAATGCTACTTCTCAGGTCATTATCACCATCTCTTCTTAATTACTGAGACTTGGTTCAGTCATGCTCCTTGCCCATGTGTATGAGCTTCATAAAAGGTAAATTCAGTCTTGTCAAATGCCCTCAGGATTTTGCCAACTTTCTATTCTGTTTGCATTCAGCCACACTCAGCTATAAAGGATGATGATGATCTAGAAGACACAAGTGTCTCCTCAGTGACATCTATTATTGAGCTGCCGTGCTCCCTGGAGCTGCATTTTCTTTTTCCCTGACTGATAAGAAGAGCCTTGGCCTGCTCCAGCCTCTCTTGATCATAAATATGAGAAGACATCATGGGCCCGTACCTTGTTATTAGAGCTAGACAGTACTGATACTTGTGAGAGCATACATTCACCTAAGAAGGCTGAGCACATGAAGAATTGCACAACAGATGCAAGGAATAATCTGAAGTTTCCAGTAACTAATTATAGCTGTCTTATTTTTTTCTCCTCTATTCTTCAGTTTGTAGCCTAAGTTTAACCATATTCCAGGCAAATAACCAACATTGTGAAAACATTTCAGTGGGAAGAGACCACTTTTAACTTTTTGGGTTTGGAGGTTGGGGTGGTTTTTTTGGTGATTTTTTGTTTTGTTTTGTTTTTTCTCCTTTCTCTTTTTTTTGTTTGTTTGTTTCGTTGGTTGGTTGGGTTTTTTTACTTTTATGGGTTTCTTTGTTTGGTTGGTTTGGGTTTGGTTTGGTTTTGTTGTCTGATTTTTTGTTAATTAAAAGGTGCTACTAAGCCTCTTTTGCCTGACAGTCACTTGCAATGTTGCTATGTGTACATATTATTTACAGCATATTTTTTTTTCAAGAAAATTTTCTACTGCTCCACAAGTATACCCTAAGACACTGAGTGCTATTTGTCACAGATATGTGCTGTCAAGAAGGGCATCCCAGCACAAGGCAACAGGAGCAGTTGAGCTAAATCTTTTGTGGTACATGTACATCCTGTCAATTTTTGTGGGAAAATGATAAAGGCACAACTGTGCAGCAGTGGGAGACAGTGATGGACTGTCAGTGAATGAATGAATGAAGGAGCTGCTGTTTTCTGGAGTTACTCCTGTGTGTGCTGTCACAGCAGCTCAGCTGAGCAAGGCTGACAGTGAGATTGATGTAACTTCATGGCTGTGGAGCTTCCCTGAGAGTTGTTCCCAGCCTCTATCAAGGGAAGGTTGTTCCATGTATTTGGTGAGGTGTGACACAGGCTTTAATGGGGTCTGATGGGCATCTGCACGTTTCATCCTATCAACGCCTTCTTTCAGAATGCCATCATTTTACTTGCTCCTCAAAGTCCTAGAGAAGATTAAAGCAGTGTAAGGCTTGTTCTTCCAGCACATACTTGTTTCAAGAATAAGAACAATTTCCTCTGCCTTCAATGTTGCTATTCATGTATCTCACATTAATTGCACACTTGTTCACGTCGGCATTTTTGTGAGCATTCCTCAATTTTCACTGAAGTTAGTGTGAACTTTTACATTACATTTGATAAAGCTTTGGATAAAGCCTTTCATATACATGCATAGGAAATTAATGTCTACTAATTGCAGGGCTTTCAAAGTACGGTAAAGGCTCACAGAGCTCGTACAGCTGAGCTACTTTGAGTTAATTATTTGTGTTAAAAGTTTGGCACAAGAAAGATGTCAAACAATAAAACTTTTAAATGAGCCTATGGAATTAAGTCCAGATTTAAATTCCCTGTCTCAGGGAGAAAGATAAACCTATGTCTCAAACTGCCTTGAAAACTGGTGAAATTTAAACTGGGTCCCATTTTTCAAATCTGAAAAGAAATGAAATCTTATTAAGTTTTGATTTATATGACACTCTTCAGTCCATCTTAGATTAGTTTGTCTGAAATAGAAAACTCACACTTTGTAACCTGATCTTGTTATCAGTGCAAGACTGCAGGGCAGTCATTTTTTATACTGATATTATTTTAAAAAAATTAATGAAATATTTACAGAAAATTATGACTAGTAACTTAAAAATTTGTTTCATTAAATAAATCATCCATAACTCAGATATCTGCGTGCAATAAAAATAATTTTTTAATTGAGACAGATAATTATACTAATTAACTCAGTGTTAGAGGTTTTTAGATCAAATTTTGGTTAAAGATAAATTGGAAAGCACTAATTTTAGATTGCAGCATGTATTTTTCAGCCTAAATACAACTTATGTTACAAATAAAAATACAATTTCTTTTACTTGATTTGTTGAACATTTATTTTACTTATAAAGGGTTTCAGATGATGACTTTTCTGTATATCTCCTGGGAAAACAAATTTTCTCTTTTATGTAAAATCAATCTTCATTTCAAGTTTCAGGATAGCAAAAACCATACTTTTCTCATAAAAGAAAATTTGATAAATAACACAGACAAAGTAATAGAATTATTTATATTTTGAATCATATATAGTAACATTTTTGTCCAGTTTGACTTTTTAGTTTATAGCATCTTGGAAAAATCTGATTTGTCTAAGCTGTACAACACTCTTGAAATCTCTTAAAATGTCAGCTTGTAGTATTATGTTTCTGCATTCAGTCTGAGCACCATGTGAGGAAGATGGAACTAAGTGTAAAATAAGGCTGCAACAAATGTATTACAATAATTTTATCCAAAAAAAAGTATCAGTATATTTTTCCTTATATTTACAATTACAGCATCATTATTATTACTCCTTGACTTTTCAAATATATGTAATCAAGATAAGGGTTTTTTTTAATGTCATTCTTGTGAAACTGAAATGTTTACAAATATCATTAGCACATTTCTGCTTGACTTGAAGAATTGTGAAGTGATGAGAATTTGTCATTGCTTTGATTTATTTGAATCAATGTATCTGAACCTACCTAGCTACTTGGGGAATTCTATATCAGTCAGGTACATAAACACAGAAATACACTGAAAATATTGAGATAAACAACTGATAAAATGATAAACAAAAATAAATCCAAAAAGGAGACTTGACAAAGATATGTATTGCAACAGTTTAGATTTGCTCATACCTTAAAAAATGCCATGTATAATGGAGAAGATTTATATTTGCTTGAAGAGATATAAGATAAACACAATACTTTATGAAAACATGCTTACAAGCATGATTATTTCTTAATATAATATTAAACAAATTACAAGGAGACAATTAACTGGTTGAAATAAGCAAGTCAGCTCTATGTAAGGGCAGACAGCAAAGGACTCTGTATAAAAGGCAAATAACGTCAGGCATTCCATAGTAGGAAAATCCTGCAGAGGGATCAGTGCTTACCAAGTAAGACCCAGTTACTCTGGCTTCACAGCATGCCTGGAGACAGAGCTACTACAAGCCAAAAGCTTTTTAAATAAGGTTAACTTGTTTTAGCAACACATTTTGCTTGCTGAATCTACAAATGTCTTCAATCATGAAGGAAGCATTTTATGAATATTGCTGTTGTGAAATTTTAGTGTTTATGCAGTAATGCTGAAATGCAGGCATTTGCTATTACAGCCACTTAAAGTTTTGTCTCAAAGATTTTAGATATATGCATGCTGTGAAGAATGAAAAATAATATTTAATGTGGATAGGAAATCTGACAGATTTTTATAAGTTCTCATACAGTTTTTTTCACACAATCAAAAAAGGTAGGTTTTTGGCAACATTTCTCATTGCTCTATGCAACAAAAATGGAGACTAATAACTACAAGCACCAGGCGCCCCAGCATCAAACTGACTGTGTGTAAATCATTTCCCATCAAATGCCGCATCACCTGATCAATATTTTTGTATTTTTTTCCTGACAGTTGGAATCTTCTGGCATCATGAATTTAGATTTCAGCAATTGGTATTTTTATTCAGATTTGGGTAAATATGTTCCACAGTGTTCCTGCCACCATTGTGGCACACACATTGATCACGTTTTTTTATTCTACAAAATAAAATGTGGCACACACATTGGTCAGGTTTTTTAATCTAAGAGGAATAATTACAGCTTAAATATTGCTAAGCATACCTCAGATCTTCCAGGGATTGATAGACACTTATCTAGTAAAGCACTGGGTGTCCCATGTTAGTCACACAATGTCACTTTCACCTGTCATGTCTTTCTTTACAGTTGTGTACAAATACCCACCTAAGAACTTATGTATTTGAAGAAATATGCCAATTTCAGGAAAAAAATGGACAATATTTCACAGGGAACATCAAGGTAACACAGAGATAAGGATTTTACAATCCATGTTTCGCTCCTCAGAGTAAGCAGAGGAGCCATAAAGCACCTTTGTCATTGGCTTGTTCTTCAGTCAGTGTTTATTGTTGAAAAGAGCATGGACTGAAATACTTTTGTATTTCTTGACACATTTCCTGAATGTTACATCTCATACAGATTACATATATAGATATAGATATATATACTTTAATCACAGTGTAAGGAGTTGGGAAAAATATAATAGTTTCCATCTGAGGTAAAATATTTAAGATGCTAAGGCATGCATTCAACTGAAAAAAATTGGATGTTTCATGCACTAACAAGTATTTGGAATATCATGGTGGTGGAACAGAATTAATAAGGCTTAGACAGAAACTTATTTTTTACTTTATTTCACTAATATAAATAATCACAAAATGCCAGCATGATAAAATAAAATTGATATATTTATAAGCTATACTGTGAAGCAGGTGCTTATAGGCAGGGTTTAAATATTTTGGCTCTGCACAGTGGTTTAAAAAAGCCACATATGTCAGATAAGATATTATCAATTTACACCTTGACCATATAATTCCATATGCACTGTTTTAGGTGTACAAACTGTTGGTGGAATGTCTTAACCAGTGAAGCACAGAGTTGCATAATTGTCTTGATCTTTTTTCAGTCTTCTACAACTTGGAGTCAGCTCCAGATTAACATCTTCTTTTCCTTCTGATATTTGATATTAATGACACATTTTGTAATTTCTGAATGAGTTGTGTGAGCTCTTATTGCACAAACGTTGCAATATTATCTTAGTGTAGAAAACTTGGAATAAAGTGATGGATAGCTTCAAATTTTGCATTCAAGTGTTAAAGAAAAAGCAGCTTCCAAATAATAAGTTAAAATAGACTGCTGGTGTAAAAAACATTTTATATGCTTTGTTTGTTTCAATAAACTAGAGAAATGGCCTAGCCATCACATTTGATTTCTTATTAACCTAATGCATAAGCTCTGAATAATACAAAGATCCCATAAAATACAATAATTAACTTCTTTAGACATGATGGTTTTATAAAATGCTTATTTATATTACAAAAATTGTACAATCATTCTAGCAGGGACAGTCATAAATGTGCTCAGCAAAATGTAAAATGGGCAACCCAAGAGAAAGGTGGTAAACAGGAACCTACTGAGACTGGAGAAGATGGATCTGACAGTCAAAAGATGCATAGTTACATGAAGTGTGTGAAATACTGTTGCTATTTTTGAAGAACATCATAATTACACCAAATGCCTCAGGAAGAAAAAATTTAAAAATTTAAATTGTCATTATATCAGCAAGAAAAAAGGTAATGTAGGATTACCATGTCATTAGACAAATATTAAACAGAAAATTTTGAAAACCTACAAAATAAGACTTCTGGAAAACATAACTCAGGCATGTGAAAAATCACTAAGGAGACAAAAAATGGAAGAATGGAATATCTCAGTGTACAAAGAGCAAATATGATAGTGAGGGGAAATGAAGTCACCAAATTAATGAAGCAAATGATGCAGCCTGCAAAGTTAATATTAAAAGTAACAGAAACATCAAAACCCTTCATAATTGGCAAAGCAAATGATCACTGCCACCAAAAGGAATAGGACAGTATGCTTACACTTGTGATTAATGCATAAAATGGGTATTTTTTCAAGGGATTCTGAAAAGGTCAGGATAATTTTCCCATTGCTTCCCAAATCTATTTATCTGCAAAGAAGGATGCATTACAAAGGTAACTGCAAATCCTACTCAGAAGTTGAATTAACCTCCTATCAATAAGTGCAACAAATTTCTAATGGTAAGCAAAATATGACTGTATACACAATTTCTGAAACAGTGTTTGAAAGGAAGACAAAGTGGGAACTACAGTGGTTTTAATTGTCAAAGTGCTTAAGTAAAATACATGCCAAACTGCAAGTGTTGTCCCTGCAACAAAGCAGAACTTTGCTGACAGATCATTGTCTACAGTGGTAGAATCCAAAGGTAAGAAATAAAAATTAAAAGTATGAAGTTTCAAAATGGGAAGATTATTTATTTTGTATGATATAGAAAGCTTGGGAGTAAATTCCCAGTTATCATTATCTGTACATTGATGCATTGATGCTACTCACCAGAACATTTTATGGCAGGATAGTGGGCAGCTAGATAAGTACAGATTTTTTTATTAACAGAAACAACAGCAGAGTGCTCACAGGGTGTAATTGTTGTTCCATAGATGGCATACAAACATTTTCCACATAAATTTACCCTGGCTTGAAATAGAAGATGAGCAGTAGTGACAAGTGCAGTCTTGCTGCTGAGACCAGTGTCAGACTGACTCACAGAAGCAGAGAATCTGTGAGATCTGGAGTGACAATAAAAGGCCAAAAAGTTGTGGACAGTGCACCTCCTCCCTTAGTTGCTATATGCAGTATATACACAAAATCCTAAAAAGAAAGAAGACTGGCCATCTCCAATGACCAAGCTTGAAAGGTTTCAAATTTAAGAAGAATAAAGAAACAAAACCCCAACTGTTCCTATTAGAGAAGCGAAACCAAAACAGATGCTGGAGCACAGTTCGCAGGAAGAAGTATTAGATGGTATGAATGACAATTAATGATGAACCTGAAATAAAGTTAGCAAGCTATTATCAAATGAATCTTTGTTCAGGTCAGTTTAATTATACAAATTATCTCTACCACTGTGTCATGATTTAACTGAAATGGAATGGAATTCTCCTGAAAGGGAGAAACAACAGAATATAGATTTTCTTTCTTAAGTCTGAAGTTTTTAAAATATGGCAATAAACAAAATATGGCAGCAAGAACTGAAGTACAAATACATAACTTCATCAAACACTGAGAATTGCACAAAAGAATAGCAAAATAGCTTTTTTTCCTTGTGCTGGTGACAAATTTGGATCAATGGCATTCACTGGTGAGAAAACAGAATGCAGAAAGCTGGTTCCATTTATTCCAGTCACAAATCAGCCACTGAGGATAACAGAGAAAAGCATGAACTAATGATGAGAAAGACCAACTAAATTATGACAGTATGTCTTCAGCAAAGTTTTAACAGTATTAATGATTATTTCCCAAGCACAGAAGAATGTTGGTTGGGATGATATTTTTTGGGTTATTATCCTAGGCCTCAGGATTCAGGAACAAAAACAAAAATAAAAACAAAACAAACAAACAAACAAAGACAATTATGAGGCCCACTTCAGTACAGACAGGCCACACAGAGTCACAGAATTGTTCAAGCCCTGATCTCATAAGGCCACGTCCCCCTCACGGCTGTTTCCTTGAGGACCTGATGCAGATTTGTCAATCATAGTTTAAAAAAAACATTAAGTCATTATAGAGTGTCCAAATGAGGCTCACAAGGATGGCGAAGGACCTTGGGGAGAAGCTGTATGAGGAGCAGCTGAGGGCACTTGGTCTGTTCAGCCTGGAGAACACTGGGAGGGGGTGACCTCACTGCAGCCTTGAACATCCTCACAAGCAGAAGGGAGGGGCAAACTCTGATCTCTTCACTCTCCTGACCAGGCACAGGACTCAAGAAAATGGCAGGGAGATGAGCCAGGGGAGGTTTAGGTTGGAAGGCTGGGTATTAAAAAATTTTCTTCCCCCAAGGGTAGTTGGGCACAGGCTTCCAAGGGAAGCTGTTACAGCACCAAACCTGACAGAGTCCAAAAAGTGTTTGGACAAGGCTCTCAGGCACATGGTGACTCTTGGGGTGTCTGCACAGGGCCAGAGGTAGGACTTGGTGATCCTGATGGTTCCCTTCTAACTCAGCATGTTCTGTGAATTTATAATTCTGTGATTCATCTTGATATAATTTGCTTTAGAATGTGGAATAGAAACTGCTGAAGCATGAAAACTGATATTTAGTTCCTTTATTGTAAATTGCTCTTGCCTGCAAGTCATCTACCAAGGAGGGATGAAGTACAAACATGAAAAGAGGGAATGATCAGTTTGTCTTCCAAATGGTAATTTTACAACCCAAAGAAACAGACAACAGAAAATAGGAAGATAGGAAAAATAAGAGCATTCCTAGCTGATTGTTAAATACTGCGTTATCATTAGACACTGTGTCTTTTCTCAAGGACCCGTGTGTACTTGGTGACTAATGCAGAAGGACTGGGAGGTCCAGTTTGTGCCTCTAAGAAATTTAAGCTTGGGGGGAAAATATTCTGTGATGTGGGTGCCATGTTGTAGAAAAAATGTAGCAGGAACCACTTGAATAGATGTAGAGTGAGCTTTCAAGGAACTGGGCAAGTGAACTCAAGCCAAGCTGGGGTTTCCACCCAACAACTGAACATGCTGTGTCTTCTGTGCTGATCTCCTGCCTTGACAGGTGGGGTCCAAGCCTTCTAAACAAGTGGTGGAAGCTCATGGAAGGGGGAGTAATATCTGTCTGTTAAGGGACAGGGGATAGTAGCTGATGAGAATTTATTAATCTGCAGAGACAGTATAGTGTAAATGTTGGTGAGAAGGGACTACATTTCTGAGACAGATGTAGAATATGAAGAATCTCATTGCATGCTCCTCATGCCCCACACACGTTGCTCTCCACAAAGGACTGCTTCCCTGACCAGGAACCAACCAGGCCACAGCAGTGGGAGTGCCAGATCCAGACTAGGGAATACAGAGATTTAATTAAAATTAATTATGGTAGTAGATTAGAATAGATTACTCATTTATTGGTCTCTCAGGGAGTGATTGATCTCACCTAAAAATAACTATCTAAATTTTGTCTAATTTAGGGATTTTAGTTCCCTTAATAGCCCTTGGAGAAAGGAAATTCTTCTCACACATCTAAAATACTTATCTTCATATGACATGAGTCTCTCACCTGATCTACCTGTTTACTACCAATTACTGTCTAGATGACCAGATTAGACTAGTTGTCTTATATTTAAATTTCCAGAGGTATATTAAATTATTCTTACTCTAGGGGTTCATTTAATTTGCTTTAAGATAGGTATCTAATGAGTGTATGCATCACTCCTGTCAGACAAGGGTGCACCAGAGGTGCCTGGGGAAATCCTTCAGAATTCTGTGAGGTTAAATCCTACTGAATACCTATCTTTAGGCAACTAAATTCCATAACAATGTAAAATTGGATCTTAGCTTGAGCAATTGGAGTGCTGCTATGGATGGCTATAAACTCTTCAAAAGAGGTGAGAGGAATTGTGGGAGAGAATTAGGGAGTGTTTTCATCAGCTAGAGCTTAATGGTGTTGAAGAAATGAGTTGAGTGTTTGTGGATAAGAACTAAGGCCAACAAAGTAGGTCCTGCTTGGCCAGGAAGAGAAAGAGATTTTAGTGAGATAAGGGTCAGTCTCTTCTCCCACGTAACAAGTGACAGGATGAGATGAAATGGCCACATATTGCATCAGATGAGGTTTCAATTAGATTTTTGGAAATATTTCTTTATTCCAAGGGTGGTGAAGCATTGGAACAGCCTACCCAGAGAAATTGGGTTGAGTTGAGTCTTGGTCCCGGGAAGTGCTCAAAAATGTGTTCATCTGGAACTTAGGGACATGGTTAAATTGTGAACATAGTGGTGATACCGAATTGACAGTTGGACTTGATGACCTTAAAGATGTTTTCCAACCTTAACAATTTCATGGTTCTATGTGGCACCAGGGGACATGTTTTAGTGGTATATGTGGCAGTGATAGGTAAACTGTTGGACTCATTGATCTTATAGGCCTTTTTCCAACCAAAATAATTCTATTATATCTTTATTTCATAAAACTAACAGTTTTTGGTTTAATTTCATGTATAGCTTTTCTATATTTGTTTTTCATTAACAAAGACAAATCCAGCTGTAATTAAGACCCAGTGTAGATGAGGCATTCAGACATATTTCAGTGGCAGCTGAATCAAGCTCTCTATTGAGATTTTCTGTGATATCAGTCCATCCCTTCAGACTGAATTTATATGGATCTAAAGGAGCTATCTTTTTTTGGAATGTTTAAACTCTCATAAATCAAGTGCTAAGCTTATAAGAGGAATCTTTTCAATCTCCACGTGCCTTTATAAATACATCTGTATTTGCAATATATATTCAAGCCAAGTCAGGAGCCATGTGAAACACTTAATTCTCTTTCTATGTACATTTGTGACAAGGAAGGGTCAAAACATTATTCACTGCCCTTCTGAATTTTAGGAACTATTATGGGAGTGATCGCTGTAAAAAATAGATAACCAATATTTCCCCTCCATCCCATCAGTCAACATGCTCATTTCCAGAATGAGTTTTACCAGTCATTGAATATATTTTCTCAAATGGAGCAATTTGTCTATTTCTCACGTGCTGATTAAAGAGAATTATAAATATTTTAAAAGTTACACTAATCCCCTTCTGATTTGTTTGAGAAGTATTTGAGTAATTTAGTCTTAATTTAATAAATGTGGAACCATTGGTATATTGCAAAAGTCACCAATCTGTCATTCATGCACTGAGTGATTTAAATACTTCCTGTTTTACATTATGACATGGATGAAAACTTCTTTTTGGCTTGAGAAACTGCTTCTGAATACAGCAGTTGCTCATGCTTTTTTTTTTTAATTTTATTTTAATTCTACCATGCTTTGTGTTGCAAGAGGGGAAAAAAAGCTGAACAGGATTACAGGCCAAACTCAAGCTATATAAATAATTGATCTACGAAGAATTTAAACTAGTTTCATTTGGAAAAATGTTCCTTTGCATCCTTTGTATAGAACCACAGGCATACTTCCAAGATATGCACAGAAATATATGTAGTTCATTAGCAGTGTTTTTTGGTTTTTTCCCTTAACTAGCATGAGAATTTAAATTAGTACATTCATTTGCTTTTAATCCTTCAGTTCTAGATATATAAATACTATTCAGAATATTTTTCATGAAAGGATAGTTAGGCATATTGGAATGAACCAATTTTACAAGTATAACAAAAGAACATATACTTAATTGCTGGAAATATACTGTGAGGAGCTCGATAGGGAATAACGTTGCACTGCTCTGGGGAGGCAACATGGTGCTAAATGGCTTTTTCAGTGTTTCATTTCTTGGACATAAGAATGCTGAAACAAACTGAGCTATTTAATTTATCTACCTACAAAACAAAACTGTGGGCTGATACAAGAAGGTATATTTATGCTGTGCAATAATGACTACTGCAAAACCTCCCTAATTCACAGAAACTCTAAGGGGAGAGTCATCCAGGAACAGAGACAATTTCCAGCAATGAAAATAGGGAACAATTTCGATTCAAAAGAGATTTAGCAACTACAGTACGAGGATTTAAGCATCTTCTCTAATGTTGCAGGAGGAAACAGGGATTCATCTTCTTTCAGAAAGGTGAGATGGGGGTTTGAGTCCCAGTAGTCTCAGACAGAAATGAAGCAGCACCTCTGACATTCTTTTAATCACTGAGTGTGTTGGACAAAATATATTATCTTCATTTCAGTAATGTGTGCAGAGACTGTTAGGTGTGGAAGCTCTAAGAATCTTTCTTCACTGAGTCTGTCAGCAAATTTGGGCAGAAAATATACTGATGTTTTTAACTTTGAAGAGATGGGCATGAAGCTGATGCCCACATCAAGAGAAAATAGCTTATATAACTTTTATGTAAAATTCTGGAAACTGGAGTTCTGCTGCTTCTAGAATTGAATGGTAGCTGAAAATGGTTTTGTGAATCTAAATTATGGATATGGGGGTATAAAATGACAGCTGAAAAATTCAAGATAATGCTGTGAACCTAGTTTCCCAAACACTAATTTGATGGTGAGCCCAAAATATTTTGAATTCCATTATTTTAATACAGTTCAAGATACCAAGAACAAATTAATGCAGTCTGACCAGAAAATTTTCTATATCTTGTCAGAAGACATAACTGCCTTCAACTAAGTTTATACATTTTAATTTTGAACTGAATTATGCCATTAAAGTCTCACACTGAACATAAGTGTAAAGGGCAGTATTCATATATCACCTTGCAGATGATATCTTTTCTTTTTAAGAAAAATATTGCTATAACCCTTTGGGGCTTTTTCCCCTTGGCCT
This sequence comes from Melospiza georgiana, assembly GCF_028018845.1. NCBI lineage: Eukaryota > Metazoa > Chordata > Aves > Passeriformes > Passerellidae > Melospiza > Melospiza georgiana. Next base: position 88,595,683 of record NC_080432.1, read on the forward strand.
CTAAAGACTGTACTTATCCAGTGGAAGTTAAAATAGATACATCAGACAAAAATATTAAGCATGAAATTCAAAAGATAGATCTATGAAAAGAAGACAGCCACATTTAAAATGCCTATGTTCATTTATGTCATGATGTAAAGATAAAAAGGAATAGTGAATGAAGTGATGATTCAGCTAAATTTAGTCAATATTTTTTACACCAGCATAAATTCTAAAAAGCATTCATTGACCTAAATGCATGTGAACATATCAGTTATTCACTGGGGATTGCACTGCAGTCTTTTTTTCTGTCTCTGAATCCTGAAGCACTGCATAAATTAAAAAAGAGAAGCGCTGAAGGATTTTTGAATTAAGACTCTTAAAAACAAGTTGATTGATTTGTCAGGCTTGTAAGATAAAATAAGACTGCCTTTCCATAGTAACCAAAGGTTGCTGCTATTGCATAATTAGTGTGTAAAGAAAAGAGAGCTTCAAGAGGATGTACAGCAGTCATGAGAAGACTGTTTTGATATATGGCAGTCATTTCTGCCACTATCTTCTGCTTGACTGTCTAAATTCATACATTATTCCACCCTTTCATGTTGAAATTATGCAGTCACGGTCTTGCATTTTTATTATATTTCATTAGACTTATGAAAAATTTTAGAAGGGGCATGAAAAAATTTATTTTTTTAACTTTTTGAAGCAATTAATTTTTATTCTATTATTCTATCTTGCTTGATACAAGGGAGATATAAGTATTTTACAGACATAGATGCATTTAATGTTCATTTTAATTATAAAAAACTTAATCATATAGGAAATTGTACTGATAAATAAAATTAACATGAATTAAACTAAAAATTGAAAAGGCATGAGCTTTACAATTTCTCAAGATTTTGGAGACTGCAAATGAAAGCTGTGATTATCAGAACACGTTTCTACATTGACAAACACTTTCACATGGACAAGATTTTCAAAATGTCTTCAACATTTTAAGACACAGAGTTCTTGGAAAATTGTGCATGAAAAATGGTAAAATGAATGTTCCTCAAATGAATAACAGCTTTTTCTCCCTCTAATAAAACTTATATACTTTATATTTAAATATATTTTTGTGATGACAGATGAAACCACCTGCTCTTATTAGGTTATGTTTAAAAAGCTAAACACAGTGGAAACAAGGACTCAGCAAGCATCCAAGGAGCAACAGAAGGCCAAGGCACCCAGCAAGGAACTTGGAACATGAATATGGAGCACAAATCAGATATCTTAAGACTGTCTAAGGCAAATAATTAGATCATTATCCCTTTTCCCACCTGCCAAGACAACTAAAGGAAAGATTTTCCTCCTGGAATGCCATACCAAGCAAGGGGGATGATTTTCCAAAGGGGTAAAATACTTATTTTGAGATGCAGGCAGAAGAGAGTTTTGAGGGAGAAGAGAGAGAATTTGAAGATGGTGTAAAACCAAGGGTTGTCTACACGGGGACTATAAGAACATGTGAAACATTTAGAGGAAGGAACAAAAGTAGGGGAAGAGGCGGATCAAGCTGGGTCAGGAAGAAAAAAGTGGAATAAAAAGGAAAAGTAGGCATAAGCCTGGTAAATCAGATTATTGATTGCCACAGCCTGTTGTAACTTTGTGTTAAACACATTCTAATTATTTTCTGTTTGGGTAACCCCCTGAGCCTCTGGGTGAAAGTTGGTCTTGGACTTTGGATTAGACCAGTCTTAGGTAGGAGGAGATCCACACAGGGAAATACCTAAGGCTGCAGTCTGTGTGTGGGAATGGGCCAGGGATATTGGATGGATTTCAAATGTGTGTTGGGATTCAAGATGTGTGTTTGTGAATCCAAAGTGAGGGTGTGTATACACCCTGACTCCACTCCCAGCTGTCCTGGAAGAAGGAACAGGTGAGGCCATCTCTGATCTTCCTGTCAGAGTGAGTGCTGTGGGTGTTTGTGTGGCTGCTGATCCCTCTCTCTGTGCTCCCTGTGCCTGGCCATGTGTGAGTGTGTGAGTGTGTGCAAAGGCACCAGCAGGGAATACAAGCTCAGCCCCACTGGGGCAGAGAGAATGTGACCTACAGCAGCTTCCTTTCTCTCTCACTGGGATGAGGGACCCTGGAATAATTCATATAACCCTCTAATTACAAAGTATTAATAAATACCATATATTGCTAGTCTGCTTCCACAAGGTGCTGCACAGATGCAGCTCCACAAGCTCATTCTTAAGTACAACATTTAAACCCTCCTAGTAAGGAAATGAAAGCATTAACTAAAAGCCAGTTTCTCTCAAACTGAAGATATTATTCCTATTCATTTCTGAGAAGAGTATGATAAGAAACTTGGTGAATTCGTACATTTCATTGTCAAAAGTGTTGGCAATGAACAGGCATTGAAGCAATGAGAAGTTGGTCACGTGGGTCTCATAATCACCCAGGGTGCCATTGTGTGTTGGTTTCTCAGATGAGCAGCACAATCTGTTGCACAGCAAAGGACCTGAAAGGCAGCTTGTGTAAGAGAATATGTTTCCCTGCAGATATTTCTTGTGATGGCTCTCCACTTTATTTTTAAATCATCCTTTTTCATGCTGCAAAGAGATTGGGGATTAAAATTATGAGAGTGTTTCCATTATTGCAGCTCTGAAACAAGATTGCAGAAGGATGTTTTGTTCACAGATTGACCAGACAGAATGAAACCTACTATTTCATTGCACGTCTGTTACTGCCTCCAAAAAAAAAGAATATCTAAGCAGCTCACACTCAGTTGAAGGCTCTAAATTCTTTATTAAAAGTCTGTCAATAAAGTACTGTCTTATACCATCCCTGCTTAAGTGGGGGATCCACATGGGATGATATCTGTTTCAGATCACCGAATCACAGTATCAGAGAATCACTGGGTTGGAAGAGACTTCTAAGATCACAGAGTCCAACCCATGCCCTAGCACCTCATCTAAGCCATGGCACAGAGTGCCACATCCAATCTTTTTTTAAACACATCCAGGGACGGTGACTCCACCACCTCCCTGGGCAGACAAGCAAGATTTTCCCAGCACATGCAGTGCTACCAGAATTAAAAAGTGTGTGCCATTCCTGCAGTTACACTGCTGACAGAACACTGACACTCTTGGTAGTGGCATAGCAGAAAGTGTTCTTGGAATTACCTTACTGGCAGAAATCTATCAATTAAAAACAACAACAGCAATATGTCATAAAATGATGTGGTGCTGACAGCCTACTATTTGAGCTTTAATTGAGAGAAGAACTCCATAAAGTTCTGTAGTGTATATGCTCAGCATGTTAGAAGAAGCCATGGAAAGCATCTGTTTGTCTACTCATGTGCTTTCTGTTGTCTGGGAGCAGTTGCTGAGTTTAGTGTGGATTTCTTCTACTTCATCCCTCAAAATTAAAGGCCACATGATATTTATTTTGTCTCCTCAGAATTCATCTTATCCACCTGGCTTTTAATATAACTCCTGCAAACCTGGAAATAAACTGTTGATCATTCTGAGTTAATAGATTTTAGGTGGATTATTAAACATCTACAATTGGGGGTTTTCCTCAGACTTCAACTCCATCAGATTCTCTCACTTCTATTTCCCACTTCATGAAATTATGATTTTGAGAATCTTCAAAATTACGTTATCAGGCCTCTAATAGCCCACCCTAATTAGTCCTTTTATCTGCTTTCTTTCCTAATTTTTCTTGATTCGCAGGTTTCTTCTCTGGTTTCAATACTAGTGCAGCTATTGCTGTAGCAAAACTATGGAGAATAATTATAAGGACACAGTTATATATTCTCTAGAATCACATTTGCATTGGGAAACCTCGGTAGTTCAGATGGTCCTAAGGACAATGCTTTAGGACAGGACTGAGCAAGGAGAGAGGAAAGTTGTATGTGTGTTACAGATAGATAATCAGGCATTTTGTTCCTGAGCAGGAAATACCAGTGGCAGGTTTGTTTTCTGAATACAGTCACAGAAGAGAGAGACCATTAAAAGATGAGGGACTAAGCAGAGGTACAGTTCCTTCAGGATCCTAAACCCTGTTCATGGAGCACAAAGCAGCTGCAAGGCTGTGCTGGAAATATGAAGCAGGTCCATCACTACGCTACAAACCAAGACAGGATTTTTTTTCTTTCATTCCCATGCATCCCTTGGCTATTTGGGTCACCAACACAACCATCTGTGAGCCCAGTTGCAGATAACCCTTGAAGTCCCATGAAATGCAGTTGCTGAACAAAAGCTTCTGTAAGCAAGACAGAAGTCAGTATTGAGAATACAGCACAGAACCAGAACAGAGGAATAAAGAATAGAAAGGAAAAATACCAAGAATGCTCACTTACATTCAAGACACTTTGAAATAAATTAACATTAAAAGCTGTGCAGTAATTCACCTCGCACAGAATGAAAGATTTATATTTAAAAATAAAGTTAGTAATGCCTTCTGCAATAACTCCACATCTCAGCATTTAATCTTGGAAATATGCTCGTTCTCCCAGATAACAGCAACGTAAATAATATCCTACAGTTGGTAGCAGCAAAGTGACTCTTTAATCTCTCAGTGGGAGTTTCAATACCTTCATATAAACCTAAATCAGAATCTTGAGGGATCTAGGACAAATTTGGTGCATCAGTGGGACCATTTATTAGTTTCCATAAAGAAAAACCTCTGAAAAAAAAGAAAAAATGAAGTTAAAGTTAACAAAAAGCTACTCTTTCTGTTACTAAAAATAAAAATCCTGGTAGAATTTTGCATCATCATGAATTACAGCTTGTCAGGTTTAGGTGAAAAGCCTAAACCTACCAGGAGTTTAAAAGGTAGAATATTAAGATTCAATCTAACTGAAAAACATATGCTCTTAATTCTTTACTATTACAAAAATCTTTCAAGTGTCTGACTTTGAAGACAGGCAATGGATATCACTCCATCAAATATCCTTTACCTTCCTATTGCCTCCCACATGCAAATGAGTGATATCTGGGTAATTTTTATCTGTCATTAAGACACACAGGAAAAAGCTTAAATTCAGAATTTGAGATACATTGTGGATACATTGGATATTGAAAAACTACATCTCATTCTGTAAAAATATTATTTGTATTTCACTACCCAGATTTTACTGACATGACAGTGAGCTTGACTAGCTCTAGAACAGATTGAACTCATCAGGACATTTAGGTATGTGCGTGTACATCTCAAGTTAGTTTTTGATCAAAAAGGTTGGAGTAGGGAACAATCAAGTATCAATGCCTGGTAAAAGACTCCCCCCACAGAACAAGTCAAGGAGTTTGGTGAATCATTGTGTTGATATGCAAAAGGCTTGGTAACCAAATCATGACTCACACAGTTCTTCTCATCTCCCACATAGATTTGGGTTTTCAAGCAATTTTCCCTACAATAAGAGACAAAGTAAAAAAGTTAGAGAAAAGTAAGTCAGATCTCTCTAGAGAAGAAAACACTGAAACATATCAAGAAAAATGTAACACTTTTTCCCCAAGCTTACTCTGAGGATATGTAAGACAGCTAAAACCTTTATCAACCTGCACTGACATTGCCAACTCCACAGCAGGATTTATAGCAGGTAACAATTCTGAAAGCCACAATGTGCATCCAAATTAAGCACTCAGCACAGGGAAGAATGTCATCCTTCTCTGACAAAGAGTTCAATTTTCTGGAATAAAACACACTTTCATCCACATTTCCTTGGCCTAGTGAGAGTAAGAGAGAAAAGTAGATGGCAGAGAGCAGTTAGGCTCCTTAAAGAATGACTGGCAGGAACTCGATGCGGATAGTGAGAGCAGAACTAGAGGCAATACAGACGTGGTAACAAAACTAATCCTCATTACATGGCCTAACCGAGGCAGGAAAGGGGAAAAGGGCACTGTGAAAATTAATTTCATGATTAATGGAATTCAGTATGTGTTCTGCTTTTGTTCTATTTGCATTGATTAATGCTATCAGATCTTTCTCTTCAAACACTGTGGCTGGATTCTCCCTGTGCACAGTTAAATCATAGAAGGGCCCATGCTCACTTTATTCCTGTGTCTTGCAGCGTGGCACAAAAAATAATGAAAATGCTGCTATAGATTACTTCATTGGTATTTTAATTGCAGTAATATACTTCTGCTGTCATAAAATTTTAGATACAATTTTAACTCGGTGGAGCTGTGAGACATAAACTAGATAAAGGGGAAGATTTATAAGTAAATTCAGCCCTGAACTGGAGGATTAATGAAAAATGAAGCATTCTGGTTGCAACATTAGTCACTGGAATGGCATTAATAATGTTATAGAGGAAAAAATTATATTTTATATTATAATCAAAATTTCATTAGCATTTCAATAAACTGAAAGTCAGTGCTTAGAACACCAGCAAAACTAATCATTTTTAAAGTCCACAGTAGGTCTGCAGGCGACTTGGCTCATTTATTCTAAATGTGCATTTTAATGGTCCATTTTGCCTTTGGAAAAACAAAAACTTTGACAATTTCAAGATTAATCTCTGCAATTGAGGGTGCAGTAAATATGGAAGAAAATGAAACAGCATAAAATGTCCATCTCCCTCTTCTCCTTCTCCCTCTCCAATCTCCCTGCCAGGAACTACACATGAAAACAGGACCCGATTTTATTTCTAATGTAAAGTGCCTGTACATATTTGAGAACAAAGAGTAAAGGATTGATATCCTGATTGATAAATTACTCAAATAAGAGGTCCAGCATTACTGGGTTACTTTTTAGTGTGTGTTGGACTGACCCTGGTTGGATGGCAGCTGCCCACCAAAGCTGCTCTGTCACTGCCCTCCTCAGCTGGATAGGGGAGAGAAAATATAACAAAAGGCTCATGGGTAGAAATCACTCAGCAGTGATTGTCATGGGCAAAACAGACTTGACTTTACAGTATTTAAAAACTGATTGCCATGTTTAGCTCAGTTCTAGTTACACTTTTCATTCTTCAAATCAATAAATCATAAATCAATCAAGGTCTTACCAATAAAAAACCCTGCTATTGAGTATTGAAGTCCAAACAGATTTACCTTTAAATGTAATAGAAAGAAACAGACATATCTGTTGATGATTCATCCAGTCTAACAGATGTCTCAAATGAGAAAAAAACACACTCCTGGAGTAATTCAGACATCAGAATTTATGACCACACAGAGAAAGTCCTCTTTAAAACGTGGTTCCTGACCCTGAGGTAACCACCTTTCCTCTCTCACCAGCCTGGAGAGAGCCACAGTGTCCTGGATTGCCAAGCAAATTGTATTCTATTTGCCATCTGTGTGGCAGTTGTCTTCTGTTAATTGGGCAGTTTTCTTTATCTCCTCCACAACCACTCCTCCCTCAGGGAGACATCTGCTGATAACAGGCTGTTGAATGTCACTGCATGACTGATAAGAACTACAGCATCCCATTGTGAGATGCTCCACCCATGGAGGAGAGTCAAGCATTCCTAACTGGATATAATCTGGAGATTCTGGAATACCAGCACAGCTCAGGGTGTCAGGTTGTATTCTGACTCTGTCAGTGTTTTTCAGTTTACTGTATTGCTTATTTTATTTTCTTCCCTAATAAATAACTGCTATTCCTGCTCTCATATTTTTGATTGAGAGCCCCTTAATTTAAAATCTATAGCAATTTGGAGGGAGGAGGTCTACATTTTCCATTTCAGGGGAGGCTCCTGCCTTCCTTAGCAGACACCTGTCTTTCCAAACCAAGACACACTGTAAGAGCCTTCATTAGATACTTGCTGTCCTCTAAGACTCCCTGGAAATCCTCTTGCATGAATGTCCCTGTGAGTTCCTGTGTGCTCCCCTTCCATCCCCCATTAATGCAGAGGGTCCTTAGGCAGACATGAGTGATTTCCAACAGCTGAACACCCAAAGGAACATACTGATGGGGAAAAGGGTGGGAAATGGGGGAGGATGTGTGGAATCTGGGGCAAAAGGTTGCATACAACTGCCATGAACACTTGATTAAGAAAGAAAAAGGCTCACCAGGACTCATTCAGGTAATGTCCCCAATCAGGAAACTGCTGGAGGACACGATTTGAGTCAGAGCCCTGATTACATACTGAAGTTCATCAAATTAAGGCCAGCATGTTTCAGATTGATTTTTTTTTTTTCCTAGATTAAGTGTTTTTTATGAAAAATATGAAAATGGTATGGATCAGGAAATCATTTACAGAATAGAATGCATTTAGGATACCTCTGGTCTCCAGCATGATCAGAGTGAGAGGATTACACTGAAAGACACGTCAATCAGCTGTGTGAGGAATCCTCCTCTCCCCACTGCACTCATCCATATTTTTCTTGTCACTCCTATATCTCATAACACACAGTACTAGATGAAAAATAAAATTAATAGCATTTATTCTATCTGGTTTTTTTACATGCTTCTCTGTTTGCCTACAGTCTATCAATCTGATTTATGTTTCTCTTCTTTTTCCTAGTTTTCATCATTTGTAGTTTCCCCCAAGCTAGAGAAGTTACAAGGTGGTAGGGATTGAATACTAGTTTATTTATATGGAGGAAATAAAAAATGCACTTCCATAACTGTAATTTTTCTGTTGCAGCTCTGTGAACCCCTGAAGAGTCACATCATTCAAGTTACTAGTTTTCAGTAAACAAGCAGCTGGATTTTGTTGTATTTATTCCTTCCTGACAATTCAGTCTCGTCTACTGTAATGATGTAGAAGAAAAATAAAATCTTGGGTAGTATATTTTTAACAGAAAATCTCATGTAAAAGACCTCTGAGACCATGTTCAATGTCAACTTTATAGTATTTTCCAGGATTTAGTTATGGAAACATCCACATTATCTATAGAAAATGATCCTGATTTACAACAGCAGAGCCGCTGAATGTTGAATGTTTTCACCCAACTAATTTGCAATGAACAATTTTTTTTTCTGGAAATTTCTAGGTATTCTTTAAAATTTCTATCTGTCAAAAGAAAATAAAAAAGGACAGAGGGAAATAAAGGCTGTCTTGTGCTTGCATGTCTGAACCTTGCTTCAGACAAGAGACTTCAACCTTTGAGTGAGCTGAAGTGATTGCTAGGGAAGACCCCAATTAGTCCCAGCAGCTTGACAAGTTACTGCCTTGACCCAGATCCTGAGGGAATCTCCTCCGTATCCTATGAATGGTTCCTCCACTGCTGCAGTCAAAATAAGCTGAGCTAGCAAAGACTTGTTTCTTTTTCCAGCCTCTCCAAAGGGCAGCACTTGCTCAGGTCAGCAGAGGGGGCAGCAGAAGGCAGGGAGGGCACTGAGCAGGAGGAGAGGGAACAGCAATTAGCAAGGGAAGGCTACAGGCTGCAGCCTCTGGTGGTGACACATTTGCAGCCCAGGGAGTTTCCTCCTTGGAGGAGTAGCCACCTCTAAACCCCTGCTCTCTCTGTGACTACAAGTATAATCAGTAGCCTTGCACTATGCAGTTTCCTATAGCTGACTATCCCAGGTTTTGAGAACTCAGCCTAAACAGTCTGTGAAACTTTTGACATCAGTTGACCTTCTGACCATGCACTTGAGTAAAACCTGTTGAATAATTCTCCATAAGTAGTACTCAGTGTGAGTTCTGACATTTTATTGCAATAGGCATACCCCAAATAATTCTACTACTGGATATTTTAATAATTAGTCTAGAGCTCTGACTTTTAATTTTCATTCAATTCTTTGGCCAGAGTAGGGGCAGGGATGTTCCTTCTATGACAGAGGATTGCCACAAGTTCCAATGTGTGTCATGACTGAAGGATTAGCTGCAACTGCATTTTTCTGGACAATTTGATTACACTCAATGAGGGCCTTATCTTTGTCAGTACATTTATTTTATATTAAAATAAGACAGGGGGCAGAAATACTTCCTTAGAAACTCTGAATATAGAAAAAGCTGGTGATAATATGGCTTGTCTTTTATTGCACCTTAAGTGTAAAATACCTCCTCCAGGAATAATGGCTAACTGTTCTCAGTCACTCAGCTCCTAGTTTGCTATTAAACTCAATTTTTTCTTACTTTTATTCCAGAATTACTTAGGTATTTGTATAGAAACTCCAGTTCTATAGGAAACAGTTGAGGCATTTTTTTCCCCTGTAAGGCCTCAGATATAATATTTTTTAAGTAATATTGTGTAAAATGTTACTAATGTCCATTATATGAAGACTTTGATATCAAGGATTTTGGTACTTGAAAAAGAAAGATGCTTAAGTACAAATCAAAGAACTGAAAAAATCCCATAATCTTTATTCTAACCCCCTAGGTTTTTGGCTATGATGACTATTTTTCCTAGTGTCTCCTCCTAACATAAATATGTGATTCTGGAACTCCTTCCTAATGTTAAACTGAGACAATGATAGTTCTGGCCAAAAATACTCCGAACATAGAAAATCAATATTTTGACAAATTTTTAAAACTTTCTTCTTTAATCTTTCTTATTTCTACATTTCTTTCTCATCTCCTGCAAATTAAAGTACATGTTTAATTATTATTGTTGTTACTGTTCTAGTCAGCACAGCAGTTCCCAAAATGAGGTCAGAACAATCACTGGTGTCCTGAGGAAAGTTACTGGGTTGCATAACTCTGATATTGCTGTTCCTCTGAACAATTTCTCTGCCTGGTCCAGGTGTTCTCACATCACCAGTGGGAGGGAGAAGGGGATTACTGGAGAGATGGCACACACTGAAGCTGTTACAGAATCATAGTATTTCAGGCTTGCAATGCTAGTTACGTCCTGAAGTACAGTTATATAACACAATAAAAATAATAGGCAATCATGAAGAAATTTGAAAGGATATGTAGCAACACTGTGTGCAGTATCATATTCTGCTTATTTGTTGTGTAGCAGCATTAAAGATGAAAATATTTTCTGTAGAAACTCTTCACATCTAAGCAGCATTAAAACATGGTTGTTTGCACTTATGAGAAAATCTCAGGGGTTCAAAAATTGGCCCTGGTTTCTTCTGAGCTACAGAACTTATCCAAATGTTCATCTGGAGACACCTCTGGGGAACTGGCTGAACACTGTGACTCTGCAAAGGCTTTGACCTTAATGAGACAGACCTCTAGATGAAAAAAATAATAAAAGTTGTAAATTGCTGGTAATTAGGGAAGAGCTAGCTTTGCAGAACTCTAATGAATGTAAACATAATTAAACCTCTTAAGATAGCATCACTGGCTGCAAATTTCTAATAAGTATAAACATAATAAATTTCCTTTAGTAGTGTCATTTTTAACAGTGTTAGCCACTGTCTCATGTGAATGGCATGGATATAAGGAACAGATATTGTGCAGAGGGGATTGTTCACATAGCTTGTCACAAAGTCTGTAAGGATCCCAAGGTATAGTTAGGATAGGTAATGCTATATTTATCAAAACTGAATGGGAACTTGAAGCTTTTTAAATGAGAAATCATGTGTGATGTAAACCTGGAAATCGCAAGCTCTGAATTCTGTTAACCAGCCCGATAATAATAGTTTTATTAATATTTTATACTATGCATCCTATAGCACTAGAAAATTAGAATATGTGGATTACTGTTAATTGAATTTCTTAAGAAAATTAATGGAAGAAATTAAGGTCACAAAAGGGAGAGTGATCTAGATGATTTTCATTTTATGAGTAGGAAGTTACATACCTTCTTAGAGGAGAGTAGCAAGTTAGGACCCAGGCTCACAAAAAGATTTTATTTTTATTTTATATTCTCAAATGAAAGCTTAGAATGAAGACAACCTCTGTTTATTAGAATTTTGAAACTTAATTCAATAAAGTTCAGAGGCTGGAGAATGTTGTCACTTTATTTGCTGCTGTACATCTGCACTGTGAAAGTGTTTCTGTTAAAACGTAAGCTTTGAGCTGGCAACTCTCCCATTATTTTAGTTTTCTGAAAATGAAATAATATATCCTTCCTGATCATTAAGAGGTATAGAGAAGATTTTAAAAAATCCTTGTTCTTTAAATTTTCAATTCTTAATGGGACATGGTGAGTTATTTGTATTTTATGATTGAAGGAAGATGGACAGTTTATAGCACTACAATTTCTACTATCTAATTTAAATGAGCTAGATGCTGGGATCTAAATGGTCATTTATTTGGTGCACCATTTCTTTAATCAAAGTAGAGTCCTGCCAGATTTCAAATGGGAATGTGTTTCAATGGAATATGTTTATTTTAACGTTTGACAATTTAAAAATTTTCCATCTCTTGATAGTTTTGAAACTCATTTCAGGGAAGGGACAGACTAGATGAAATATTATATATTATTTTTATATAATATATATTTATATTATATATATATAAAAATTTCAAAATTATAAAGTCAAAATACATTCAAATTAAACATTTCAAATCTATGGGAGCAGAATTCCTTTTCTAAAGGAGATCTCAGTCTTCCTTTACTGTGTGACCCACCTCATCTGTTGTGTTTGCCAAGTGCAGGACACCGTTGCCCACTCCATATGTAGCACAGCAATATGTAGCCAGGCCTTCTAGCATCTCTGTGGGAAAGTACTTGATGGCTGGCAGAACAGCTACAAATTGTGCTCTGACTATTACAGAGCTTCAAAGACTCTCAAGATCATATGTAGTTTGTCTAGGAGATAAAATGCATATGTTGTTTTTCACATCAAAGCAAGTCTTATTTGTTCCCCTAAATTTCCAAACTAAGTATATATATGGATACATATTTTTCTATTGCATATTTTTCATTAAAAGTAAACTATTATCAGGTAGTTAGTCTCAGTTTTGACCTCTGTGAAGTCAAAAGCCATATGTATTCCTTAGAATGTATTTCTGTGTGTGTTTTATGAAAGAATTTTGTCCTTATGGGACTGATAAATTGAGTATACACAAACAGCTTTGAAATAAATTTAGTAAGGACCTGTTTATTACTGCATAGATTACGTGCTGCCAGTAAGCAAGTTTTAAGATAAAAGAATTTCCAGTGAGGGTTAAAACTAATTGACTTTTGTTTGGTTGGTTTTTCATTGTAAATCCTTAGGAAGCTTGAAAACATTGCTTTAGTCAATTTGCTGAAGAAGGCTTTCATTAGAGATATACTGAGCAGTGCTTTAATCAGTACATAAATCCACCAATTCCAGATAATTGGTGCTAATCACCATTTCTCAACATAAAAGCAAGGATTTTTGTCAACACTAAAGTTGAATGATAGATGAAGGCACAAGGCCTTCAGTCACCTTGCAAGCTCATCCTTACTCCTGGAACAGAGCTGTTCACTGTGCTGAAGTTGTGCTAGATCTACCAAAGGCCAAAGACTAATAAAAATCACATACCTGCAAGTATGAATTTGGCCACCTTGCAAGAAACCTGTCCAGTTGTCCAATGTAGGCACCCACCTGCATTTTCATAGCAGGAAGACCAGGCAGGTAGCATCGAGTGCCTTGCATTCAGGCAGCTATGCTTACTCCCTCCTTACCAAAGCAGGATAACTGCATCCAGTCTGCTGTCTTTTGGACTCTCCTCAATCCCTCCTCACCCTTGAGCAATGACCAAGAAGTGTTTGGAAAGCACATGAGTTTACACTGCCACAGTTTTGCCATGAACTCTGCCAGCAGTTCAGCATGGTGTTTTCTATTACAGATGTGGCCCCTTTTCACACAATCTGAAGTGCCTGACAAATACTGTCCACGATACTCCAGCCACTCCAAAAAATGGGAACTCGGGAAAACTGGAATCTGTTCTCTTCTGTCATGCAGTAATGGCATAAGGATGAGAAAGTCTTTGGTTTTTTTAAAGAAGTGTTGTGAGGAGATAGAATATAAGTAAATAAAGGTATATAGAAGCTAATCTTACCCCCTAAAGAGTTGCAGCTGAGCCAATTACTAAGGGTTAGGAGCAGGCCTGATGTTAACAGGCCGCAGCTGCAGCCAGTCAGCAGAGTGTTATAAAAGAGTGGATTGGCTGGCTGAGGGGAACTGGAGTCAGTGGCTGCTGTGAGGGCAAGGGAGAGTCAGTGCCTGGAGGAGCTGCTTACAAGAAACATCAAGGAGGTATGGAACTCTGGCAATATGGAACCCTTGCAATGTAATGATAATAGAACCTTTGTAATGTAATAACAACAAAGTGTTGGCTATCGTGTTTGAAAATATATTATTTCAAAGATCATTTGCTTCAAAAGAATACCGGTAAGTTCAATATCTTTGTTAGCCCTGAAAAACTCAAAGACCCAACTCTATCTATTAAAGACTATGCTTCCCTCAGGTCATTCTGAAATGAAAAAAACCCAGAGGATTATCCTGCCTTGCTCTCACTAAAAATGGTTAGTTGTACAGCAAAAAGATTTATTCATATGTGACAGAGGAGAAAAAAATTGTGTTACTGCACAGTGGGGCAGATTGCAATAGGACAGCTGTGAACTAACCAACTGCTCTGGAATGCAGCCTTGCCACTCACTCACAGTGAGCGCCAGAACAGGAGATTCCAAGCACACCTTGTCCCTTGTTGCAGACCTTGCTGGTAAGGTTTGGGCTGTAATTGTCTAAATGCTTCTCCTCACCTGACCCAAACAATAGGCTTTAGGTTAGGATTGTTACCAGCCATAGAAGTATTCTGGGCTTGAATCCCTTCAAGGCTGACAAGGGAATTCAACTGGTCTCTTTTCTTCAGGGTAAGTGCTTTAAATTACAGTTTATAATATAAAAGCTGGGAGTAGTATATTTATGCTGTTTTAAAGGTAGATCCCTGCAGTGAGTTTTTCAGCTAACTAAATCAAACATAAGTTTTCTAGGACAGGTAGAAGAGGTCTCAGCAAACTTGATAAATGAATGCCTAGTTACTAGACATATCTAGTTCATGAAGTCAAGTTATTGAAAGCAGATTTTTGAAAGCAAGTCTGTTAGACTTTAAACTGCAAGTAATTATTCCCATGTTTGAGATTTAAATTATTTGTCTGGCTTTATACTGCTCAGATGGCTTCTATGTGAAACAGATGGCTTAAGTCTAACATGACATGGTCTCCCTTGTTAAGTAATTTTAAAAATTTCTATCACAGAATTTAAAAATTGGCAAACATTGCACCAAAGTTTTCTAGCAGACCCACAGTTTTTAGATGCTGTTTCACAGGACAGAAAGTATTCTTCATCCAGATGTCTGATTATAAGGTTTTTTTTAATGTTAAGAACATGAGAATCACCTTCTTGGAACAGATCAGTACTCCATGCTGTCTGCCAGGGAGCAGTGTTAGAGGTTTAATGTCATAATGTTGCATCTGACACATCAATGCATAACCATTTCCAGTGCAAAATCATGCAGATTTTGGCTATAGAGTAATCTAATATCATATTCCTCTTCTGTATCATCTTATGCATGCTTCATTTTTAATTATCCACTTTGTAAAATATAAATCCAGTTTATGAGCAAAATACCATCTTCCCCAGAATCAGCTTTTCTTCTGCAAGATGAAGTAATCACCTCTCCACTGCAAATATGTCTGAAATGCTATGGTCAGGAAAAGGGTAGGTCAGAATGGATGGTCATTGTGGTGTTTTCTGGTGCACGATACTGTAACCATGCATTGTGTGATCTTAAACTACCTGAAATCCATGTGGGCTTAGCTAAATTAATGCATAGGCTTTACAGCCTATCATGTCTTCCATTTTGCAAAGTTCAGCTGAAAAATATAACAGGATTAATTTGGGGCTTTGTTAGGCCTATCTGGATGGAGAGAACACGATGTTTTTGAAGTAGAATGTGGAGTTTTAGCCACCTGTCTCCAATTATACTCAGTGTGACTGCAAGATTAAAATGCCATCTAGCTCACTGTGAAAATATGGTCCATAGCATCTCCTTTTAGCTCAGGAGCATTAATGCTAATAACACCCCAACAGAGAATCAATTTTATTTTGATATTCTCAGTGATTAAATATTTTATACAGAGCTCTGGCAACACTTTCATAAACTCTTAAACACAAAATTGGAGTTGAAAACATGTACTGGCACTGACAAAAACTGCATGTGAAAGAGTTTTTGCTAATTGAATGACTAGCACAAATGGTATCCAGGAGAAGTACACTCACCTGAAAAATTCATGTGAAGCAGAATATGGAATAAAAAAAACCTGTGAAAATAAAAGAGCATTGATTTCAAGTTAAATTATAAGACTGGAATGATATTGTTGTTGCTGTTGTAATTATTTTCAGTGCATGGCTACTTTGCTCTTTGAAAAATCTGTGCGAAACTGGCCAGTACTTTGGTTACTAATGTGCATAAAATTCTGTAACTGGTACTGATGTCAAATTTACTTTCTAGACTTCCTCTATTCTTATTCTGAGTTGCAATGCTCCAAGGTCATAACACCATTGAGAAATCAAGTCAAAGCCATAAAAAAGCCATTCACAGTCTTTCAAATTGATAGTTAAGTATTATTTCTGAGAAATTCACAACCTGAAGGTAAAAAGATTAGCAAACCTGGGCCATCTTGACAGAAATGTTAACTATGGAGATACTGCTGAAGGTATCATTATCATATTTAGAGTGTTTAAACATGAATTTCCATTTTAAGGTTCAGGTGTTTCATTTCAAAGTGCAAACAGGTACATTTGCATTAACTTCAGCTGTCTAAGATTTTGTGTTGTTTAACAAGTGCTTCTCTTTAAATTCCTTTCTAGAAACAAAGGCCAAAATAAAATCTGAGAGTAGCTATTGAATCAGACTCAGAAATTTATATGCCACATTTTTCATGCAAGATTCTGATCCTAAACAGGACAGTTTGGACTGTCTTTACTACCTCATACAGTCATATGCTTTAGAGATGATAATTCTGGAAAAGGTTAACAAGTCAAGTACTAGACTTTTTTCACAGCAGAGATCTTTGAATTACCTTTATATCAATGCCTGCTTTTCAGATAATATTTCATAATCAGTTCATGGAAACAATCTAACAGTTTGCATTTGGTATACAAAGCATGAGAGAGGCTAATTTTATAGAAGCACTTACATTAGTAGACGTAGTTGTTTTCATTTCTGCTCCTTAGTGCTGAAGCATTTAATCTCTTATTGTCTTTGGAAAACGAACATCTTTGATTTTCAAATGGGGCAGATCAGACACACAAAACTGAATCTGAGTGTCTATAAAGTAAATCTAAATTCAGCTTCAGATCTTGTGATGCCCTGATCCAGTTTTGCAAACAGCAAGGACCATAACTTACCTGATATGTCAAGAGTTATAATATGTAACCTCCCTGCATGGTGCGAAAACACTGTGGCAGAGATAGAAACAGACCTCAAATCTTTTCTGTACCTTTACATCATGTTTCATCCTTCAGCACTGTACTCTATATAAAAGAATACATTTCAAAAAGAAAGGACATAAATGGTCTGTTTATATTGCCATTATTTTTTAGAACAACACAAACCCAGTGCCATTCCCTGATAAAAGAAAGTCTATAAGCCAGGACAGTATTCAAACAAATGCATCCAAATGATCAAGTGTATGAAATATACTTCAATAGAGCAAAATTTAAGTCATTCAGAACACCAAAATATAGAGGAACCTGTACAGATTATTAGTACAGCTGGGTTTTGACCCTGATGAATGAAGGAGCTTTTGATATCTTCTAAATGCCAGTGGGGCTGTAGAATTGCCCTTAGTGCGCACTCCTTGGCATTTTCTTTCAGTAAGCCCTTGTGTTTGTTTGACTTCTTGTCATGCCAGCCTACTGCCATCTCCTCTGCCCACTCAAACAGCTTTACTCTCATCACCTGAATTTTGTGTGGAATCATCAGCACTGAAAGGATTCTCCTACTCTTGTTGAGGAAAGGAACTTTTTAGTCTTGTTCACCTGCTTGCCTTTGTTTGCCTTTCTTTACAGATTTGTACCAACTCTGGAGAATATCGACACATTCCAATTAAACTAAACAGGGTCACAAAATATTCTGAGTTGGAAAGGGCACAGAAAGATGATTGAAATTCAATGCCTGGCCCTGCACAGGACACCCCAAGAACCACACCATGTGCCTGAGAGCATTATCCAAGTACTTATTGAGCTCTGTCAGTCCTGGTGCTGTGATCCCTTCCCTGAGGAGTCTGTTCCAGTGCCCAACCACCCTCTGGGTAAAAAACTTCTTCCTAATACCCAGCCTAAACCTGCCCTCTCTCACTTCATGCTGGTTTTTTTGCTCCTGTCCCTGGTCACCACAGTGCAGAGATCGGTGCCTGCTCTCCTCTTCCCCTCATAGGGAAGTTGTAACTGCAGTGAGGTCTCCCCTCCATCTCCACCAGGCTGAACAGCCTCACACAGCTTCCTCTCCAGGCTCTGTCCCGTCCTCATTGCCCTCCTTTGGATGCTCTCGAACAGTTTAATATTTTTCTGATACTATGGTGCCCAACACTGCATACAGGGCTTGAGGAAAGGCTGCCTCGAGATGAAGTGTGTGGTCATTTTTTTTTTTCAGAAAATATTCCACTATTTTTTTTAATCTGCTTTTTCTTACTACTATGAAATTTTCAATACCAGTGCTCAAATGACAGAGGCAAAAATGTTACTCTTATGTTCTTCAGTATTACACTATTATTTTTTGTATAAGAGAATTCCCCTGGCATCTGTGCAACTCTTGTACTTGAAAATTTAAGTAATAATCCTGAGTCTGAATTTATGTATCATGGCCCTGGCTAAGTCACTTCACTCCTGTTTATCCTCCTCTATAACACGAAGAGGAATTTTTTTCTCCGTTAATTCTATTGACAGGAGTCAAGTAGAGTATTTCTGTGCCACATATACTGACCAACATCTGTGTCACAACCCTCTTACTGGAATTCAGAGTAAATGTTATTGGTAGATAATTCTTAGACAATAAAAAGATACACTATTCACTATCCTTCAGTTCATACCATTTTTCCACATCATTGTTCATCTCTGTCTAATCTCGTACTGCTATTTTTCATTGCACCTTTGAACCAACGAGAACCAAAAATTCAGATCATATCTGCTTTAATTGAGTTATGATAATGTAAGGCTTTGTTTAGCATAAAACACAAAGAAAATCAGCCTTTAAGTAAAATTCAAAGGTAATTTCAAATGAGAGTCCATACTGCTGGCATCTTTGCAGAATTTCAAACCTACCCTTGCTACAAGTCACAGGGACTCAATGCCATGACCGCTTCCCTGGATAAGGTTTGTGTTTTACCTCACAGTTTACATGAAATGTCTCAGGGCTTCCAGATCTTTGGGAAGTAGCTAGCTCACAGGTCACAGCTAATATATCAGTGGAAAGGACAAATTTTCTGGAAATACGTGTCCCTTGCAATGATATATTACCAAAAACTAGGCAAAGAAGCTGTACGAGTTCCTTCATTGAATGGTCTTCAAAAGAAGGAATGGGGTCTGTAAACAGGCTGAGCAAAATCAGCCTGCAAGGGCAGTGCCTAGGGGTATAAACTCGTATCTGGCAGCTCTAAACTCATCTCTAACAGCACTGACCTGTTAGAAAAGAACACACAGTAATTTGTTTTAGTTTGAGGTTCTTTTACTAGGATACCTGAGTGTGATGTATAATATATGTATCTAGCTTGCCAGAAAATAGGGACAAAAGCAGAAATATTTACCATTTTGCCTTTCTTTTTTTTTTTTTTTTCTGTGCTTTTGATTCAAATTTAAATCAGTTTTTGCATTTACCTGGAAATATCTTGGAAAACACTTGCATTTAACATTTTAGATGTTCCACTTTTTAAAGGGGGAGCCAACCAACCAATCAGTCTAAAATCTGTGTGTCAGGCTTTTACTGTTATCTTCCAACTTCAGCAGTCTCTGCTTGTGGAGCCTCTGCTGCAGACATGGGGGAACTGTGTGCAGTCCAGAGACTTCAAGAGAGTTACAGGACAGCTGGTTCTGGGAAAAGGAAACAAAGACTGATAATACCATGGTGGTACATCCAAGGAAAATTTTTAAAACCTATTTCCAGCACCATGGCACCATATGGATGTCAGAGCGTGGTTGGTTTGATCTTGTTGGAGCAACATTTTGTGCTGCAGACATATTTCATTCTAAAAGAAAAGTCTGACCGTTTTTTACCTTAAATTAGAGGAAATTACAAGAACACAGATAAAATGTGGATATTTTTAACTTCTCAGTATTATACACTTTAGCAGCCCGCCTATTATGAGTAAAAATAGTTCTGCTTTGCTATCCAGCAGTTACAACCATTCATTCAGGTTTTTTCACTTAAGGAAAAGACGTGAAAAAATAGTAACCTTTTCAGCAACAGATATGGCACTCTGATACAGGTTGCTTTTGGTAATGCCATAATCTGAACAGATTTGTCTCATTTAGAGATACATATAAAAGCAAATAGAAAATAATTTAATGTCTGGAAAATGTATCAGCTGCCCCAAGGATATTTATAAAATAGACAGGCAAAGACAATTTTGGGGCTTTTCTTCTGATTTTCTGGGCTTTTAGCCATTTGCTTCTTTCTGCTTTCCCTGCACCTTGCTGTGAAGTTATATGTGCCTCAAAGTTGGAAAGGACTGGAAGGTACACTTAAAAGAGCTGTGTCTGCTGGTTTTCAACGTGAAGCTAAAATATCAATTTTTTCTTCCTCAGCAAGTGAAATGCTAGCAATGAAATAGTTGTTTTCTCAAATCTAAACGAAAGAAAAATTGCAAAGCCTACTGTTGTAAGTTTTGGTGAAAATAAACCTCTATCCAGTTACAGAGGAAACCTCACTGCTGCGAGGGTCAGCATTTATAACTGTCAGGTAAATTCACATAGGAAGGAAACCATCAAATCAGAGTTGGCCTCTGTGTAGAGGATCACTGCTGACAATAGAACAGGAATTGTTCTTTTTTTTATCTGTAATTCAACTTGACTTACATCTATAAATTCAGTTGTACTGTCCCATTGCTCAGAATGAAATAAATGTTGTGCTTCATGAAACATCTCTGTATAATATTATATTTAGAGATCTATTTATCCCTAGGCTCAGCCTCTGATCCAGGATAGACTTGCAAAATGGATTGTATTATCTGTATGTCAAGGGATCAGAAACAATAAAGCCCAGTTTTGTTGTCATTTACTTTATTTTTCTCTGAAACTGAAAGAGATAAAAAACATTAAAAAATTATAGACAAAACAAGTGAAAATTCCCTCTGTAAGCAAATATATATCATAATAAAATATACAAGATGAGTTAAATATGGAGGTACATGACTTGAATCCCTGATAACTGGACAGCCACTCCACACACTGTTGGAAGCTGTTCCTAGTTAGACCCTCACATCAGAATAAAAAATCACCAACTCCTTTAACTTTATCTAGGCATTTTCCAATTTGTAATTTAACTCTTCTGTGTTTAGTGGGTGATCTGCACTAATGCCTTGGGAAGTAAAATCTTGCTATTTTGCTACCTTTATATTTTTTATCAAGAATCATTCATGATTAATAAGATGTTTTTGAAAATAAAATGTAATTGAGTAATAAAGGATTTTCAGCCTCTTAAAAAAAAATACACAGCTTTTGCTGCATTGCATTTTCAAGTTCCATAGTTTGCAAAATGAAGGGGACCTTTCAATATGGAATGGAAAATTAATTCTATTGAATGATCTGGGTGACATAGCATCTCAAAAGAGGGAGATTTATAATAATGGTTAATGCTCCAGCGGAAAAAGGCGTAATGGAATCCAGTGTTTGAAAAATGAAGCTGCAGGGATTCAGATTAATATTGAAACATAAAAGTTTAATCAAAGACAATTAATTGCACAAACTAGCCGCAAACCATTTGTTGTAGTTTTAAATCAAAACTGAACATCTTTCAAATGCCTACTGTGTAGATACAATATTGCAATTATGTGCCTGAGATAGATATTCATCAGTTCTTCTGTCTTGAGAAATCTGAGAAACAACCAATAGTTCTTACAGTGTTTTACAATTTAAGTAATTAAAACTGTCATTGATATTTTGATTGATGAGGATTTAAAAATTCCATTAATGAAGTAGCATTGTTACATGTTCGAGTGCTTAAAGTTGCAAAATGTCAAAACCCAGTTTGCCAACACAGAGATTTATAGATTGGACAAATCCAGCTATATTTTGTACCAGCAGTCAATGATATCCCTGAGGCTATCCAACACAGTGCAATATCATACAGCTTTTCCTAAAGAAGGCAATAAAGATTTATTAAAAACACCTTGACTGACATGTATATATATATATAATGGAATATAACTTTGTAATTTCATTTATAATTTCATTTTAGACATATCAGTTTTTTCTTGCTTGAAACTTCAAAAATATTCATGGGAAATTTTAGCTTACATCATTAAGGGGGACTAAGAAGCAGGTGAAAATGCTTTTGCACAAAGGAAAATCTTAATCAGTCTTATCTATTTAATATCTATAGAAATTTGTCTTTATTCATACTGAAAGAAGACTGTTAATTTTAGCCCACCATGTTTGCTCATTTTTAGAGGGATTGGTCTTAGCCACCATCCTCTCTCAGTCTAGTCCAAGAAAGTCAACCATCCTCAGCAGGCAGTGATAAGACGTAAATGTCTTCAGTGATTGATTTGTCCTGTTGACATCTAGAAATCAGGGTGGCAAATATACAGCTTCTAGAAGAGCTTCTCCCTTGTAGACCATAAAAGCAGCATCAGTGATAAGCTTGAATTGAACTTTCAGCTTTTAAATTGCAAAAGTGGTACGTGAAATTCCAACAGTTTATGATCTTTCTTAACAAGCCATTCATAAGAAACATTTGGCATATCACAACCCAGTCCTACAACATGTCTTTATGAGAGTAAATTCTAATTCATGCAAATGCTTATGTACATGAGTGTTTGCAATGGAGCTGTTCCTTCCCTAGTGGAATGACAGTGGTGGGTGGCAGAGCCAGGACTGCACCAAAGCCAGGTCTCATCTGTCCTCTCAGACCCAACAGCAAGTCCTCTGACAGAGATCAGTGTTTTCTTCTATAAACACCTTTAGATTTTACGTGCATACGTCTCTATGAACTAAAGTGGTGAAACAGCATTGAGCCTATTTTACAGTAAGTTCAATGATAATGACCAGCATCAGATTCACAGTGGATTGTTGGTTTGCTGGTTGTATATTGAGCGAGATGCCCTTCTAAAGTCAAAGTAATTAATCTACAGTGTTTTCAATCTACTTGTGTTGCTTTGAGTTATCCTGCAATTTTGCTGATAAAATAAATATTAGTGTTCTCTAAGTAGATTGGAAAAATAATTAATGGAGTCCCTCATTATATTACCAGCAGCTGCATACACAAATGTGCATTTGTGGAAGTTGTCTCCAAACTTTTTATAGCACTAATAGAAACTAATTGTCATCTAAATTCCCCATTGGCAGTCAACTATATAATGCCAATTCACCTATTAGTATCCTCAGCTATGCATGAATAGAGTAACAGGTGGAACACTGCAAATGTTAATTTAGGAAATATTTTAAATGCTTTGTGAACAGAAAATACTGCTGTGATTGAAGCCAATCACTGATAAGATGACAAAGTAAAAGATAAGAGGCATGTCAACCTTGGTACCTCAAAAGTATTATTTCCTTACTGAAGATGAGTCCAAAATATCCATAAAATCCTGTCCTCACTGAAAGGTAAATCTGTCATAACCTAAAGGGCAAAGAAATTAACTTTGTTTGTATCAAATATCTGTCAGCAAGTGAACTACAAATTAAAATTAAAATCAATCAGCAAAGTACAGAAAAATATAGGAGCAAGGTGCATTTTTTTCCATAAGTTTTGATCAGGAGTTACACACTGGAATTTAGCCAATGACAAATTTAAGACTTGATTTAGTCATTTATTATTTCTCTCTAATCAATGCATGGATATTGGCATTTAGAAAGAAGGAGGGAAGAGAAACTGAGAAACTTCTCTCCCTCTGTTGACTTAGAATTCTGAGTCTAACAAAACGAGTACCTGGCTTTGAGATGGCTGCTTCATTTCCTCAGCAGCAGGAATCATTTCCACTGATGAGCCAGGATCTTTGAACCACATCTCATGTACAGCCTGAGCTCCCCATCACTCCCATGACTTGCAGAGTTTGAGGTGCCTTGAGCAATGCTGCTGGCTCCTGCCCAGGGTCACTGCTCTGCAGCTGGTCTGCACAGAAGGTGTTTGCCATGGATAGATAACCTGCTGGGAATTTGGCAACGACAGGCAGTCTCAGGGCTTGCAACACCACACTGAACAACAGAGAAAGACAATTACATCTCCTTCCCTCCAAACTGACTTTTCTCCATGTTAAATGTCAGAAAAGCTTCCTCTTAGGGAGGAATGGAAATAACTGGAAGTTTGCTTTGATTTCTTGGTCAGCATTCAATACTATATCTACTAATATTCTTAGAAGTGCTGAAAATGAATTATGATTCCTTTTTCTTTCCTCTCCTAGCATATTTTTGTAGCTACTAAATTAATCTTATTTTTTCTTAAATCTTATATTTGAAATTTAATTTTACTCTGACAATATATTTTTCTGACTTAAAACTCAAAAGTCTGAAAATCCACCCACCTCAGACAGTTGTCCAGAAGGTGATAAAACCTCAAAGTATGTGTTGTCCTACAACATCAGCTGAAAATAAAAATTATCATCCATGCTCATTCGTGGGCCCTTGTCAATAGTGACTGTTTCTCTTTTTTGATGTTCCCCCAGGGAACATCAAAGAATATGTTATTCCTTCTTCATTCATGTTAAGCTAGTGAGGAGCCTTTATACTTCAAATGCATCTGCAGTTCCTGTAGGATCCTGTAGGATCTGCATATGCACAATATGCCTGTTCCTGAATGGGATTTTTCGTTGACATTTATTTTCTAAAAAAATTATTTCCCCTGTAATAAGTGAGGGCAGAGGATATGAAGTAGCAAGAACGTATTTGGCAACAAAAATAATCTGAAATTAAAAAATATTTACTTTATCCTGTGTTGTTGTGAGTGAGGGAGTTACAGAAAGAGATTCAGTGATGGAAAAATAAGGAAGTGAGTAATTTATATTTATTTAGGGGAGTGATGAAAGGGATGATGTGCATTAATTTGATGAGCTGGCAGTCACCTTAGCAGATCTGTTGAGTCATCTGTGTGGTACCGTGTTGAGTCATAATGAGTTGAGTATTGTTGGGTGGCACTGCAAGCACAGAAAGACTCACTGAGCAGAAGTAGGTTATGTAAGAAAAGCAGCTAAATCCCCATTAGAATTCTGCCTGAGACAGAATAAATTCAGCTTGTGTGCTCGCTGTTTGGACGAGTCTGGAGTGACTGACAGCCTTGGCATGTAATGCAATATTTGGGCGCCTCAGGGCTCCCCTGTTGGGGATAACACCATTGCAGGGAGCTCAGCTGCTCCCTGTCACACAGCCTGAAGTGTGGGCTGGCTGGAGCAGTGAAAGCTGCCCTCCTGGAAATCTCCTCTCCACACAGAGCACAGCAGAGCCACAAGCAGCAGCGATGTTCACTTGTAATAGTGAACAAAATACAGCAGCAGGACAATTTATGGCACGTGCTGTAACCCAGTTTAATGCACTACTACATTGTCTACTGAAAAAGACAAGCCAAGTTTTTCTTCTGTTTATTATTAAATGTGGATTATGAGTAACTGAGATGATGGCACAGAGGCCAGTCACTAAATTTGGACTAATTTTCAGTGGGAATGGAAGCACAGAGGGAAACAAATTATATGAAATTGTAGGCATACCTGCAGCTTTTTATCCTAGGAAATCAATGATTCCTGCTGAAATAAAATGTTTTTATTATTCTCCTTTGAGCAAAGATTTTGTAGACGATTAAGTAGACATGTAAATGTTGCCTCAACTTCTTTGAGGGCAAATTTGAATTCTGACAGTATAGTCAAGATAATTTACCTGGTTTAAGGACAAGACTTCCTGTCAATACTAAATTCAGGAGCCTTTGGATAAAGTAACCTGATTCTTTAATGAAACAGGCCAACAGTATCAGGTTTTTGTGTTCTTTGGTTTCAAAATAACTTTGTACTGGCTCTCAGAATAAAATCTTTAAAATCTTGACCATGATTCAGTGACATCACAAATCAAAAGGATTTTGTCTGAGTTGGAGTTTAAACTTTAGCATGCATGTTTCTTCCCTGTATTATATTGTTTTCCTTCTTTTTTTTTAGGTTTGGATTCACTGTTATTTGACTGCGAAACAAAATTATCCTGAAGGTTTTGCACATTGAGAAAAAAAAGATAATTAGCTTTTTCTGGCTTCTCTACTCACTGAGCTCAGTTGCTATGACAACCTAAATTTTACCACATTCTTATCATCAGTTCTTTTGATTTCCGCAGTTTAAATTTAAAAAACAAACCTTTAAACTGTGTAAAAAATTATATAATTTCAAATATTTAGAACAAAATTGTACACCTTCATTAATAGTAACCATGCATAAGAATTTTCTTAATATCTTCTAAGAGTCAAAGAGGTCTTCTAAAAGTCAAAGAGGTTTTCCAAGCGCTACTGATAGTTCAGTGAAACAAGTGTTTGTAGTTCACCATTGATTGTACACCAATCCTACACTGATCCTACAACTCACTTATAAAGGGATAATACAGACATTACAGCTGAAATAAATAATTGCTGTCATTCTGATGTCAGAAGATGGCATGCAGCACATCCCAGTTTGGCAGACAGGGAGCTTTTATTATTATTTTGATTGCACTTGGGAAATACAGGGTAATGAGGCATTTTTGTGATGGGGTGATGTGATGCTCGTTTTTTCAGATACAGCTTTTACTAGCTGGGAAACTTTCAATTTGCTTCCAGCTGTTCTTCACATTACTGTAAAAGCAAGTTTCATTTCCTCTTTGAAAAGATCTCCTTTTAGAAATGATAGACCATGTGATCTTTCATTGAAGAGAATAAAACATTTATGTGCTGAAGGCTAGAAAATAGAGGATTGTGTTGTTCATCACTGGAGATTTGTGTAAGATCTTGTAGGTTTGTGAGGTCCAGATAAAGAAAAAAATTTAGAATGGGTATGTATCATTCTACTCCCCTCTATTAATACATGGAGAGTAAACAAAAAGTTGATGATTCCATGAACATGGTCTGGACAAAATTAGGTACTTCAATGTACAGCTGCATTGAAGTGCATAGAATCATAAATAATTTAAGTTGGAAAAGACCTTAAAGGTCATCAAGTCCAAGCATTACCCCAGCAGTGCCAAGTCCTCCACTCAACCATGTAACTAAGTGCCACATCTACACACCTCTTAAATACCTCCAGAGATGGTGAATCTCTCATTTCCTTGGGCAGCCAGCTCCAGTGCTTGATCTCCCTTTCCATGAAGAATTTTTACTTAATATCCAGTCTAGCTCATGCTGGCACACCTGGAGGCCATTTGCTTTCATCCTGTCATCAGGCTGACTCCCACCTCACTACAGCCTCCTTTCAGGGAGTTGCAGAGAGTGGTGAAGTCTCACCCTTCTTTACAAGTAAACACCCCCAGCTCCCACAGCTGTTCCTTTCACACTTCTGCTCCAGACACTTCACCAGCTCCAGTGCCCTTCTCTGGACATGCTCCATCCCCTCAATATATTTCTTGTCATAAGGAGCCCAAAACCAAGCACAAGATTCAAGGTGCAGCCTCGCCAGTGCCAAGGACAGGGGCGCTGGCAATCACTGGTCAGCTCTGGTCCTGCTGAATTCCTGATACATGGAATGGTTGACACAAGGTGTTTCTACAAATCACCCTCCTGTGAATTTTTACATGTAAAATAAATGGGAAACTAAGGAAGCTGTCTGCCCACAGGGGTTGAAATTGCTCTGCTAGAGAAATATCCACAAGATATGTCTTTTAAAAAGAGATCAGTTTTATGTTTTGAAATGTGGTAGCCCAAAAATGGTGACAATTTGCCAGAACTGGAAATGTTGCTCTATCTCTTCCAGTTCTATTTCTGGAAAAGATGAAGCAATTTCAGGAGGGACTTCAGGCAAAGCAGCTCTTTGTGAATTTTTAACTGTATTGAATAAATTCAGTTCAAGTCTAGAGCTAAAGTACATGAAGCAAGGGCACACTAGAGCACAAACACAATTGTCCATATTGCCTAATTTGCACCCAGTTTCTGTCACAGTTTTGGCCTGTGAAGGGTTTCCTCTATTGTGTTTTAATCACAGCAGTCACAGAGAACACAGCTGCTCCTTCTCTTCACTCATCTTTCCTGCTATCTTCTTTCTGCCTCCTATACATGCTTTCTCAAGCTGAAACTGTGATGTTTAGTGAACAGCCTCGCTGCTTTGCTGACGGAGAGATCAGATTCACTGCAACCTTTCCAAATGCATTGCTTCTTCATTTGTATGCACCACAGCCACCTCTCTCTCTGCAGACCAGATCAATCTCAGTATTAGGGAGATTGTGCTGCTGTCAGTAAGCCCTCAGCTTTTGCCTCACATTGCTCTAGCATGAGGCTACATATTGAAGACTAGATGGGCTTGTCATTTCATTTCACCCATTCAATATACCAAAAAGGAATTTTGCTTGAGGAAAAAGTGATAGAACCTTACATAGTTTGTAGGCAAAAGTCTCTCTTCTTTGTGATCTAGTTGAAGACAAAGGTTGTTCTTGAGTACAGGTGATCAAGAACTCATTCAGTGTTTAGCCAAAAACAACCTGCAAATGTTATGAAGTTCTGTAGGAAACATTTGGTAGAGCAATGGAAAAAATGGGGAAATACAGCCAAGATTTCTGAGTTCTGATCCTCTCTCTGACTCAGTCTATGATGTGGCTTAACCTGTCCCAAAATAATTCCTTCTCTTTCCTTCTAAACCTTTGGAGAAACTTGAAAGACTTTTATTGGTTTTTTGATGAAAGCTTGCCAAATAATTTGATATCAGGGATGTTTTAAAAAATACAAAGCTACGTAAACTTACCAAATTTGTCTCCCCAGCAAAGCTTTGAGATTTCTGGTGCCTATGGTTTGGAATGGATGACACAAATAATAAATTTCCAAAGAAATTTCAAATATGAAAAAGTACGTTTTCTAAATAAATGACAAATTTACTCAGGAGCTGCATACTGGATAATAATGTAAGTCTGTTCTTAGTAATGGCTTCATGGTAGTTGAACTTTTTGTTTTGGTTTGTTCGTATGGTTTGTTTTGTTTTGTTTCTCCAATATAATCTTTCGCTGCTGAGGGGGAAAAATCTAAACATTAATAAGCTCAGCTATGTATTTAGGGGGAAAAAAAAACTAAAAAAAATAGAGAAAGAGCAATGAGAACATTTACCCAAAGTAATAAATGGACTGGATCATTTCCAATGTGATTAAAAGAGAATTTAGGATGTAATTAGAAGAGAAAACAACACTTAATTTGGAGATATTTATTCTGTTAGACAAGATTCTTCTCTCTTTCACTGCCTTACAGTCCTCCTAATGCCTTAATTTTCCCACTTGCCTTTATCATTGTGTTCTTTTCATTTGAAAAGTAGAAGTTAGAAATAAAAAGTGACATGCCTGCATCCTCTCAGGATTTTTGGCAGCATCTCCTGAAATCATGTGTAATCTTTGTTTATGTGAGTGGCTCAATTGCTGCTTTTAATGTGTCTATTTGGATGTGTAAGAATTGCCAAAGTGAATTCCAGTTACCAGAGCTGCTTGTAAATTTTGCATGCTTGGTTACTTTGGGTAACTGAATGTGAAATAAATCCAGAAATCTGGTGCAAGTCAGGGAGACTTGTGGGCTGGGGAGCACAAACATACAGTTAAAATTGTGCTGAAGCCAGAGGATGCCAACAGGGTGATCAGGAAAGGTTGTGATGGACAGTCCCTGAGCTTATGTAACTGACAGTGTTGTTAGACAAGTTGTTTTTTTATATTGAGATCAATATTATTAAATGTCTTTACATTTCTTACCAGAAGGATTCCTAGGAAGAGGGAGTGTATATCTACTGTCACATTTATAGTGAGGAACATTGCCTTTTGTTTTATTTTCTTTTGTGGGGTGGGATTGGTTTTTTTCCCCTTCTTCCTCTTACATTTTCTGTTTCACAGCTGTTGTTAGTCCTGTCTCACCCCAGCACTTCCTCCTCTAGAAGAATTCTTCAGCCTTTTGGATGCTCCTCCTACTTCTTGTTGATTTGTGTAAGGGCAGCATTTTAGTAATGCTTGATATTGAAATTCATTGCTAAAGACTAAATGAGACCAAGGAAATATGTCAGCCATACGTCTGGCCTCCAAAGCACCTGTCATGTGAAAGGGTTTGGGTTTTATTTCTTAGTTTTGCTGCATTACAAAGGTTTTAATTTGTGATGAAATTGCTGAAAGAAATGGGAAAAATTTAATCTTATCTTCTCCAGTGGGAGAAATTTTTCTGTGAAATATGAATGTGAGTAGGGCCCTGTTATAGCAAGGAAACAACCATTTCTGTCACTTTGTTCATATCTGAGCTTAAAATAAGCAATGGATTAGAGCAGCAAGGCCACAGAGGTTCAGGCACAGCCTTGGAAGGCTTGGAAGGAGGGCAAAATGTGGGCTGTTCTTTTGCTGCAGGCCAAACTGGGCACAGCAGCAAAAGCCAAGCCAGGCTTACGACCACAAAGCAAGAAGCAGGTTTTGAGTGGAGACTGGGTTGAGTTGCCAAAGGGATGAGCTCTCTTCCCATGCACTTGGTCTTACCTGCAAGGCATATATCTTCTTTGTCCTTGCCTTTCTATTGACTGCATGTGATGAGTTTATTGTTAATTCTATTTAAAATTATCTGCAGAATTATGTTATTTTTAATTTTGGGTAGCTGCATATTTGTTATAATTTTTGAAATTATCATCAGTTTATACATGGAAATGCATTAATTTCTCCACAATTTTTCCTAAGTTTTTATGAAATATAAATAGATTAAATACTCCTGTAAGCTAATGAAAGAGGAAAAAAGATGCAAAACCAAAACTGTAGACATTAAGAAATACAATTTGTCTGGAAATTTTGGAATAGTTGTGTTACTGTGCCAACTTGTGCTTTTTTTCCTTTTTTGTAGATTAGAATGTTTTCTAAGAACAGCTGACTAGGCATTGGCTATTTATTTTTTAATTACACACACCTCTTGCTTGAAAATAGAACTGCTCATTGAATAGCTTACACATGGCTTTTCTCCTTTTTACCTGCAAGATATTCACAAGCCTTTAACCCAGTCATATTTCTTCCACATCTGCAGCACTCTGAAAAGCCTGGCTTCACAATCAGGAATTGCAAATGAATTCTCAGTTGCCATCTCTGAGCTGGAATGTCAGAAGTTCTAAACCAGGATTTTCTCTTTAGATTGATGATTGCATGAGGCAGGAGGTAGCTGGGGAAATCTGACCACTCATTGTCTGAATTCAATTACTTCCATGTGAACTGAACTCTGTCAGTTAAAAGATATTTTTTTATTGTAGTTTGAGGTTTTTTGTGTTGACATTATAGCCCATGATAGTAAAGTTGCTTACAGAAGATAGAGAAAGATGTAACAACAAAAGCAAAAAAAATTAATTTGAATTAATAATATCAAGTCAAGAAGACCTCTGAGTTGAATGTTTTGCATAGGTCTGACTCTCAAAAGAATGAGGGAGCATTGGTTGTTTTCCCCAGTGCACAGCTCCAGCACTTGATGTGAAATTAGAACAGTTTGTTGAACTCATACTCATGGTGATGAATTATTTGCATGACAGTTCCCATCCCAATGAACAGGACACATCTGAAGTTACCTGTTACCAGTATTTAATAATAGTACTTGGGATTTGACTTGAGCTTTGTTTTTCCTTCTTTCTACAAGCAATCAGCTCTTACCCAGATTTCATTCAGAGCGTGATTCTTTGAAGGTAGTGATGCCAAATGCCTTCTCCTGATCCCCTTTTAAACCATGGCTACAGAGGATGTGACCATTTGTATAAGCTATTACACAAATACAACTAGGAAATTTTCAATTTAAGTGTATATAATACATTTGGCTTATATGAGCCATTTCAATAAACCAGAAGAATTGATGGAGTTGCATCTGTCAATAAAGCCATTAGCTTCAGGGAAATTACTCACTGAAGCAGGATGTGTTTTGGATTCCACAGAGGAAGGGAAGATATGAGCTGCTTGTTTTTCAGTGAAACAGCCCTCCTGATACCACTCCCTAAGCTGCTGGTATTAAGCTTGTGTTTTGAAGCACTTCAGAGCTGCAGGGCTGCTTTGAGGAAAGCACATGCTGGGGTTCAATAAGTAATACTACAGTTAATAATGTGGTTTAAGTTTTGAAATATATACCAGAGATATGAAATCATACAAAATCTTTTCCTAATTACAGACTGTTCTCCCACAACTAGGCAGCTATGTTCTTGCCTTTAATCCAGACACAGTTGTTTATTTATTTCTTTAACATAATTAGGTGCTAGTCAATATAAGAAAAATTCATAGATTTGTGTCAGCTGGTTTTGGAGAGGAGCACAGAATCTCTTGTTCTATTTGGAAAAGAAAGAATATTTATATCCAGAGGCCCATCCTATTCTTTTCCCAGCTTTGATTAATTTATTTACATATTAACTTGCAGGTTATCCCTGAGTGGGTCTTTAATGTCAGTAGCTGTTGTAAATACGAATCCTCTGTTGTACTCTACCCTGTGCCAATGGATCTGACTGCCAGACACAACATTGTGGCCCAAATTCTTTTCCATGAAAGTCTGGGCAGAGCATGTGGCTCGCCTTGAAGCTCCACGTGGACCAGGATCCCTGCTGAGCAGCCCTAGCCATGCTCTGCAGGAGCCAGGCTGAGGGCACTGCTGTCACATGTTGAGTTCCATCAGGTAGCATTTTGGAGAGGGCTGTAAAGCTGCACATTCTCATTCCATTTCTTCCTGTGATACAATATGGGACAACAATGCTCCTTCCTTGCCACAGGGGGAAAAAGAAACTGGAACATTAATTAGCACCTGGGAGAATGTTTGCATTGTTGTAGATTCAAAAGCAGCAAACTTTAGCATGTCACTACATAAGATCATTAAATTACAGTGACAAACTCTCTATACCTATAAATACTAAGACAATATTTGCTGTAACACAGCTCCTCCTAGGCAGAAGTAGAGCAACTGTATGCTTGGGGATAGATAAGTTCTAATTTCCAGAAACTTCCAGTATTGTACAGGGAAAAAGGAGTAAAGATGAAATAAAAAAAATTATAAAACCACCCCAACTTATTACTGTTGCTGCTATGGAAACGGAACAAAGAACAATAACTACTTGCCAATTTCTTTGGTTCCTACAGTGAATAAGCCTAAAATACTGACATTTCAAGCACAAGAATTGCTGTCAATAACTAAATATTTTGCTATTCTGGGTTTTACCAGCACATTTCCTTGGAGGTGTTTAGTTTCTAAACCTTTGTGCTTTTTCTTTTCTGAAGTACAAGACCTTATAAGTGCGTGATGCATGTTGTTATGGAAAGGTAAATAATTTTTACATGGAGAAATCAATTAAAGAGCCAATCTAATCCTGAAATTAGGAATGCATTTACTATATTTTATTTATATTTATAAAGAACAATGCTTTTATAAAAAGAAGAGACACATTAAATTTGGAGGTGCGCCTAGCTCTGCAGAGCACCTGGGAGCTTATGAGGAATGAAACCTCCTTGTTTTGATGTTTGTTGCCACTCAGTTATAACATGCTCAGTGCAGCTCTGTCTGTGTAAGAGGCTTCTGCTGAGACTCCCTTCTTCTCTCACAGGTGGTTTTTCTCTGCATGGGAGAAGCATCCAAAGCATTTCTGCCCAATAATAATGTAAGGTTTACAATATATTTTTAATAGTCTGCAGTTTGGACTTCATCTGCAAATGAAGGTGCAGTTATTTTAGGGCACAGAATAAGACTTTCAGTATGCTTTCACCATGTTTTCCCACTTCAAAAACAATAACTGAATCCTAAACTTACTGGAATGAAATGGCAGCATTCATCTCTTGCTTGGCAAAAATTTTTACTTGTTAAAATTTAGAATAGCATAGACAAAATTAAACACAGGAAAGTTTTTTATCTGTGGGGGAAAAGGTATCTAGACTCTTCTGGCAAGTAAAAGGTGAGAGAATTCACTTCTGCTGTCCTTTGCCTAGATTTATAGTGGGTGTTCTTGTTGAAAAATATCTCTTCAGTGAGAGATGGGCATTCTTTTATTCAAGTTCCTCGAAATATTCTCCATCTTCATCATTCTCAGTCTGTGTTTAAGGCATATGTTATTCTTCCAAGTAATTCTCTCTGCTAGATGTTAATTTTATTATCCTCTTATATGCAACAAAAAGAAATATAATTGCAACATCTTTCAACTATAATTTATCCTCCAACATCTCAGTGACATGAATGTTCTTAATATGGGTTGGAGAGAAAAAGAAAAATTATAGGACAGAATGGGTGAATGGGTGCTGAAGGTCTTTCAAACCTGAATGACCAGATGGGATCCATCCCAGGGTGATGAGGGAGCTGGCAGATGAGCTTGCAAAGCCGCTCTCCATCTTTTACCAGCAGTCCTGGCTCACTGGTGAGGTTCCAGGTTATTGGGAGCTGCCCAATGTGACTGCCATTCATAAAATATGTGGGAAGGAGGACCCTGGTAATTACAGGCCAGTTAGCCTGACCTCAGTGCCTGTTAAGGTGATGGAACAGTTTATACTGAGTGTCATCACGCAGCACTTACAGGATGGCCGAGGTACCAGACCCAGCCAGCAGGGGTTTAGGAGGGGCAGGTTGTGTTTGACCAACCTGGTCTCTTTTCATGACCATCAGACCTGCCTGGTGGATATGGGAAGGGCTGTTGGTGTTGTGTACCTGGACTTTAGCAAGGCCTTTGACACTGTCTCCCACAGCACATCTGGAAAAGCTGCAGCCCACGGCCTGGACAGGAGCTCTCTGTGCTGGGTTAGGAAGTGGCTGCATGGCCGGGCCAGAGGGTGGTGGTGAATGGTGCTGCATCCAGCTGGTGGCCAGTCACCAGAGGTGTCCCTCAGGGCTCTGTGCTGGGGCCAGCTCTGTTTAATATCTTCATTGATGACATGGATGAGGGGATTGAGTCTTTCATTAGTAAATTTGCAATGACACTAAGCTGGGATCATGTGTCCATCTGTTGGAGCGTAGGAGGGCTCAGCAGAGACAGCTGGAATGGTTGGATGGATGGGCAGAGTCCAGTCGGATCAAGTTTAATAAATCCAAGTGCTGAGTTGTGTATTTTGGTCCAATAACCCCCTGCAATGTTATAGGCTGGGGATGGTGTGGCTGGACAGTGTCCAGGCAGAAAGGGACCTGGGGGTGCTGGTTGACAGTCGGCTGAACATGAGCCAGCAGTGTGCCCAGGTGGCCAAGAAGGCCAATGGCTCCTGGCCTGGATCAGGAGCAGTGTGGCCATCAGGAGCAGGGAGCTCATCCTTCCCCTGTACTCGGCAGTAGTGAGGCCACACCTTGAGTGCTGTGTCCAGTTCTGTGCCCTCAGTTTGGGAAGGACATTGAGACACTTGTGTGTGTCCAGAGGAGGCAACGAGGCTGGAGAGGGGCTGGGAACACAAACCATGTGAGGAACAACTGAGGGAGCTGGGGGTGTTCAGCCTGGGGAAAAGGAGACTCAGGGGTGACCTTATCACTCTCTACAGCTTCCTGAAAGGTGGCTGTAGGCAGGTGGGGTTGGTCTCATTTTCCAAGCAGTAACTGACAGAACAAGAGGACACCGTTTTAAGCTGCACCAAGGGTTAAATATTAGGTTGGATATTAGGAAAAAGTTTTTTACAGAAAGGGTAATAAAGTTCTGGAATTGTCTGCCCAGGGAGGTGGTGGAGTCACCATAAAAAAAGACTGGATGTGGCACTTGGTGCCAGGATTTAGTTGAGGTGTAAGGGCATGGGTTGGACTTGATGTTCTTGAAAGTTTCTTCCAACCTAGTGATTTTGTGTTTGATTCTGTGTATGACCCCTTAATTATGAACTCTAAATAATTTTATACAATTGTCCAATACCATTTCTTAAGGATCTTTTCAAGCAGAATGAATGTTTAAAAAAGTAGTAATGGAAATCACAGATCATAGGGAAGGCCACTTAACTGACAGCAACATTCTCTAGAAAGAGTCAGTGATTTTCCTATAGTATCATTTCTAAATGGTTTTGCAAGTGCACTTCAGTCATAATGGGTATGATAATCTGGAGGAAGAGATTCTGTCGTTCAGAATGCTAGCAGCTATAAATACCAAAACCCTCAAACACCTAAATTCCCAAGCATTTCCAACTCAGTTAGGTTCTTTTCTACAGAAGAGTTTAATGAATTCATTTCAGCCATTTACAGGAGCCACTAGAATTTCTAATATGTTCTTTAATGCAAAACTTTCCTGAATATAATATAAACACAATTCATCATCGCCAGTCATTACTCTGTGCTTTTATTGCATACTTCTTTTTAAAATGGAGAACTTTAAAGCGTTTTCCTGTCAAGAGTGCATAATTCTGGAAATCCCTTGCTGTTACAGCATACAGCACCAGAAGCTTCTGCCTTGAATTAGAAGGAGCTTCCAGTTGTATTTTTCTTCATCATTTTCCCAGTATAGCAGTGAATGCAAATGACATTTCTGCCTGGGGCTTTTCAGTGTGTAATCCACTTATGACACAACCCTGCCTCTCATTTGTCACTTTCTGTCCATAGACAGTAGTCAGTGCTTCAAATGTGGAAATTTAAATTATCTATAAAATCTTAGAATTATAACATAGCACAAATACTACAGTAGGTGGGGAAAACAATGAATTTGAACTACAGAATAATTATCTTATTGTTTAATATAACTGCAAAGTATCACACATAAAGTTATATTTTAACCTAATTTGTTTGTATAGCTTGTATTTGTTTTGTATTTCTTAGTAAATTCTATTCAATAATTTTGACAGGATGAAAGTAATAGTGGATTTAGTACATTGAATAAAGATTCTTTCTTGTGTCTGCTCGAATAAATAGAGCTACTTTCAAAATTTCTGATAATTTATTTACAAGTCAAATGGAGAGAGTTAGAAAATATTCGCAACTCAGATCAGCTGAGTTTTGTCATACCCTGAAAGGAGGGGAATAGATAAACTCTGCAATCCTAAATATAGGTCCTTTAAATTTGTCTACAATTATATCAAGACTAATCAGAATTTTGTTTACTATAAAACTTGTCCATCGAATAGTAGGAGCTCACCTCAACACTTGCATTGTAACAGGTAGATTTTTGGCTGTATGAAGCTGAAGGGTAAAATGCTTGTTATTTATAGAGAAGCCAAGATTACACACTGCATTTTTAGATGTTTGCAGAATAAAGACATCAGGAATGTTCATCTGCAGGAAGTAATTTCCCTTACACCAGACTTCCTTTAAAAACATCTTACAGCTTGAAGTGAAGTCACAGATTACACTGGTAAAGTTATGTTATTGAAGGAATTATTAGTATCAGACTTCATGGTCTGTAAAATGGGTTGAAGACTATGTCAACATATTACACAAGTTGGTGTCAGCAATTTTGAGTACATTTGAAATTTGATGCACATCCTACATACACACATAAAAATAGGATTTGTACACTGTTATATCCTAGAATGGTCATTCCTTCTCCCCAAACCAGAAATAATATGAAATTAAGCATGAATGACACTTTCAGTGAGAAGTGATCAATAGTTTAAATGTCACTTCCATTTGCTGGATGACCCCTCCTTCCCTCTGGAGCAGATATAGTGGAGTCATGGAGGAAACACTTTACCAGAGGTCTTGAAAGGGTTCATAAGAATCTTCCAAACAATTTTCTAACGAAAACTAGGGAGTTTTGCACATTTGCATGAATGTTTCTATTTCTATTCTTCTACAGAGAATGGACAATACAGATAATTCTAGAGTATTTTTTTTCTGACAAAAAACATAGTTGGCCTTGTTTCTTCTGTGCTGGTAAACTGATCAGGGAATGGACCTGAGCTCTGTCACTCTGTCATGTGTAGGATCCATGGCACAGGTCTTGCTCCAACTTACTGCTTCCTCAGACAGTGCCTGGATGTGCTGCAAGGTCAGCACCTGCCAGGACCACGAGCAATAGAAATTTTGGGTTTGAGCCCTCTTTTTTGTGGAAATAAGGAAGACCAGCTGTAAGGACATGGACTGCATCATGATCACAAATGTGCCTGATCTATTTCATTTGCACAGATCTTGCAAATGAGAAGAGAGGGAAAATCTACTCCTGGAATTGTTTTTCTAAAAGAATAATATTCTCTAGGTGAAAATTATTCTGTGAGAAAACTTGCAAATATTTCATTAACAGCAATCAGGTTTTGTATAAGATTAAACTGAATATAACTAGATGAGCTTCTGCTTTCATGTCACATTCCCTCACTGCAGCCTGAAAGAAATGAGGAATTTTTGAGTTGCTTGCTAGTGGGATCAGAAAAAGACACTTGGTTTGTGTTTGAAACCAAAAAAGAATGGCAGTATATGTGCTGCTAGAGGATTGATTTGTCACGTCAAGAAAAAAGAGAACCAAGAAAAAAAGAACATTGTTGTGTTTTAAGTAATTATCTATTTATTGCTTGTGTTTTGTTTTGCTTGCTTGGTTGGTTTTCATTGGTTCTTCTTAGGTACTAATCTTTCAGCTTTACTTCTTTTTTTTCTTTTTTTCCTCCTACCTGTTGATTTTGCTTTTATCTTTTGGAAGGAAGTTGGGAAATTGTTGGTTTCTTATTGGCAAGCATGAAAGCTTGGTATTTTATCATCAGTATTCACTGCACCGTTCAGATAAGAATTCACTCTGAATATAACCTTGTGTGAGGAGATTTACTGCAAATTACTGCTCCCTGTGAAAGGTTACAAATGCCAATAAGATACTGGAGGCTCAGAGATAGTGCTCAGCCAACACGTAAGGGTCAGCTAGATAAGTAAAAGGCAGATTGCTTTCCATCACACTGATAATTTCTATTTCATTTGGCATTTTGTCCCCGCTTAATTATATACTTTATCTAAGTCAAGTAGAATCTGAGAAACTTTTCATTAAGATTTTTGCATTTAAATAAAAAATAATTAAAATCATTTCTATGCAAAAGAGTGGAAAATTTCGAGGTATTGAACAGATCATGTTAATGCAAGCAGCCACATGAAAAGATGTCTCTAAATTGTCTTTTCTTTCTCTCAAAGTGCAAGCAGTCACAGTGTCAGCACATTTCACTTGCAGATTCCTCACTCAGATCTGAGAGTTTTTCAATAGTATTCATCTCCAAAAAGGATCAAAGTTGTAAATAACCATCCATTTGCTGTCTCTAAGCCCCTAGAGCTTGCAGTTGTATTAGATTTGCTTCCACTGACCCCCCTTTTCCTAAGTACATGGGACCCTGCACATGACAAACATGAACACAAATAACTCTATGGACAGTAAATATAATTGGATACTACAGCACTTAAATCACAGATATTTTCAGTTTTGTTAATGAGATGACTTCCCTGGGCTGTGGTGGAGATGGTGCAGTGGGGAAGAGAAGCCAGTTGGGTTAACATGGATACACAACAGGGGTACACAACCTCTTTGTCCTGCTGGGAGCCTTGGTACTGAGCAGTAGGTTCCTGCTGGGGGGTTTTCATGGGCTCTTCCCTGCTCCATGAGCCCCATAGATGGAGAGATGAGTCCTGCACCATGGCTGGGGGACTTTCCTCCCTAGAGCTATTTTTCAGACACTTTTGGTTATCCCAGTACCCCAACACACTTGAGTGTCCTTATCTTTAGTACTGGCTAAAGAAAACCTTGCTGGAGATGAGATAATTTCAATTTTGATTTGTTGTTTTCTGATGCGGTTCACTATTGCTGGTGCTCATGATATGCTCGTTCTGGACACTATGCGTGGGACTTCTTGAAGATTTACAAGTTGTTTTGCTGATTTGGCTACTTCCTTGGTTATAGCAAAATGATCCTGCTGCCTGAGACAGGGGGATGATCATGCTTTCAATTATTAGACCTCTGATTTATGAAGAATCTGACTGGGATTCAAAACATACATAGATTTTTATCCTGTTCTGGAACGAGATCCAGAAATGCAGTCTGGACTGTATTAACCTGTACTCTTTTAGTCTGCGCTTGACCTTCAAATTCTAATGCCTTAAGTAGAGAAATTTGTAACCAAGGAAACATGAATTATTTCCCTTATTATTCAGTAAATTTGTCACAAACTGCAGAAAACATCCATCCATTAGCACTCTAATGCTAGAATGTCCTACTTCCTTTCCTGTAATTTCTTTCTGTCTTTGATAAATGACTTATAGCTTCAATGTCAGATATCATGGATATACAGACCATAGCAGAAGAAATAAAAAGAAAAAAGCAATTATGCTCCTTGACAAATATGAAGAAAGATTTATGATTTCTCTATCCTCTGCAGATGAAAGTTTTCTTGCAGAGCTATAGTACATTTCCCAGCAGTTCCCTCTGAAAAGGGTTGTGGTGGAGGGGGTGGTGGCTCTGTCAAAGATCCCAGATTGTTATGATTATTTCTGGTTTTAATTAACAGTTTTGACACCTTTCAGACAGACCTAATTCTGAGAAAGTGCCGATAAGAATAGTGATAATGTTATGATTAATGCACATAATCAGGACTAGAAAGACCAAAGTTAATACTGTAGGTTGGCTACGGAATTCTCTGTTCTGTTTAAAACAATGTTCAAGATTTCCTAAGCTTAGTTAGACCCTAGCCAGGCTAAATATTGGAGAAAATATGAACATGGCTTTTTAGTGAAAGAGAGAAGGTGATTGGAAATAATCAGTTAATGCCAAATGAACTCTTTGACTTCTACTGCAGAAATAAAAATGACATCCTGTATGACTTAAAGATAATACTGAATTTTCCATTCTTTGGGGTTATATATTTTAGTTTTTTCTTTCTCTGTCTGCAGCCATCTGAAGTGTACCAAATAAACAAACATGCACAAATCAGAAGAGTTTCCCACATTGCTATGCATGCAGATTTGTTGCAAGTGGGAGTCATCCAATTTGCAGGGAAACCTTTCTGTGAAATTTCTTGACAATTTAAGTTGAAAATCAAGGTGTGAAATTGTGAAGGTGAAAATAGCAATGAAATTTTTCAGAGCCTTTTACTATAAGTACATAATTTATTATTATCTGTCATAGTACCAAAACAATTGGTGATTGAGGAAAGAGAAGGAAATTTGACTTGGTGTGTACAGAAATTAACATTAGTTCAAAGCCTTCCAGTGTAACTATATCACATTGGCAAAATGATATGATTTATGGACTGTTAATTAAATGTCCCTTCTCTCTGTCATTACAAATATATTTATCCATACAACCAAGCCATAATTATCTGATGACTGTACATGGCCTACTGATGAAAAAGTATACTCAAACAACTCAAAACGTGGCAAATATGACAATAAAAGACAATCACAAGCAGAATACTTGTCAACTATTCACAAATAAAATTGAACATACAATCAATAAATAGCCCACACGTTTTCTGTAATCATGTAATGAAAATACTTTTATAAATATATTGAGTGCAACCTCAGCCAGTTTGCTCATGGCACTGACACCAGGCTGTGTGATGTGATCAAACACCTGTGCAAACCTCATGAAGTTGGATCAACAAGGCCAAGTGCAAGGTCCTGCACCTGGCCCTGGGTAATCCCAAGTACAAGTCCAGCCTGGGTGGAAAATGGACTGAGAGCAGCCCTGGGAGAAAGGACTTGGGAGTGTTTGTGGATGAAAACCTGGAC
Organism: Melospiza georgiana; assembly: GCF_028018845.1. Taxonomy (NCBI): domain Eukaryota; kingdom Metazoa; phylum Chordata; class Aves; order Passeriformes; family Passerellidae; genus Melospiza; species Melospiza georgiana. The sequence goes on from NC_080432.1 coordinate 88,637,342, forward strand.
ATGTGCACTCACATCCTAGAAAGCCAAGCACTTCTTGGGCTGTATCAAAGGATTATATGGTTCAGATTAGATAATGGGGGCAAAAATCACTGAGAGGGTCAGACACTGGAATAAACTGCCCAGGAAGAGGGAGGAGTCACCATCTCTGGAAGTGTTCAAGAGGTGTCTGGATGTGACATTTGGGGATATAGTTTAGGGGTGATTTTGTTAGTGCTGGGTTGACAGTGGGACTACATTATCTTGAATGTCTCTTTCAGCCTCCATGAGCCTGCAATGAGCACTGTGACCAGCGGGGCAAGGCTCTCATGAGCCCTCACCTGGAGTACTGTGTCCTGCTCTGGAGTTCTCAGCATGACATGGACATGGATCTGTTGGAGCAAGTCCAGATGAGGTCACAAAGATGCTCAGAAGGCTTGAGCACATCTCCTATGAAGACAGGCTGAGAGAGTTGGGGTTGTTCAGACTGGAGAATAAAAGGCTTCTGGAAGACCTTATGGCACCTTTCAGTAGTACCTAAAGGGGATTCTATTGGGCTGGAGAGGGACTTTTCAAAGGACATGTGACAACAGGATAAGGGGAAATGGCTTCAAACTGAAAGAGGGCAGGTTTATATCAGACACAAGGAAGAAATTCTTCATTATGGGGTTGATCAGACATTGGCACAGGCTGCCCAGAGAAGTTTTGAACTCCCCGTTCCTGTCAGTGTTCCAGGCCAGTTGGATGGGGCTTTGAGCAACCTGGCCTAGTGGAAGGTGTCTCTGCCCAAGGCAGGGCATGGAACTCGATCATCTTCACTGTCCCTTTAAAGGAAATCTGTTCTACAGTTTTATGATTCTACATTCAAAGTATTTTATTAAGAACCACCTGTGGCAGTTGCTATAATAATATGAATTCCTTTATTCTATCTGGCTGATAAAGTTACCAAAGGTAGGGGTTTTTATTTGAGAATAACTTTAAAACTAAAAAATATCTAATTATTGTTACTATATATGATTGATCTAATGACAATTAGATGGGAATTAGCTTTGCCCAGCAAATAAAAGCTATATTTGTGGCAGCCAAGTCTATTTATTAAAAAGTAAGCAATCTCTTTCATAAAATGAGTTGTGCAAGGATGCATTTCTCATCACTTGATCCATAAAGGGAAAATACTGTCATTAAATATCTTTGAGCTCTAGCAGCTCCAGATAAAAATTCAGTAGTCTTAGAACAAAGTTGCGTTTTTCTCTATATAGTCTCATTATCTGGTCCATAACTTCTAGTATACATAACATTATTGGACTCCATTACAAGAAGCATTAAAATGGAGCAGTAGAATATTTTAACTGTTAACATGCAGAAGAATATTACAAAAAGTTAGATTTTTGTGCCTCTGTAAACGCTCAGTAAACCTTGATTTTCTTATTTGCTTGAGTAAATAAATTATAATTGTTAGGAGAGTTCAAACAGCTAAGATTACTTCTTTTTGCTGTAGTATTCTGCATTTGCATAGCACCTCTCCTCTAAAAGGCTGACTACATGTGATAGGTAACTATTGAAAGTTATCTATCATATATCTTTTCTTTACCCTTCAACCACATCATTTGGCCTCTATTTCTTGTTTTCTACTATGTTACACCCTATTCAGGATTATGGAAGGCCTAATGCTGGTGGAATTGCTATTGTACTATTTATCAACAGAGAATAAAATATCAACAGTGAAATGGGAATAATTACTAAATGTCAGAAAAGGAGACAGGTGAAAGCATTCTATATTTCTTATATTACTGACATTACATTTCTGTGAAAAATTTAAGAAAACAAATTCTTTTTCTTCATAATATTCACTGGTTCCAGTGCAATCACAACTTCTTTTGTAATAAAAGACAAGAAAGCACCCTAAAGTAATCAGATAATTAATTTTGGAAAAAGTACATGAGATAGAAGGGAGAGTTTTTGTCTATGGTACAAAACTTTTATCACATCTACACAATACTGCCATCCATCACACCAATTTCACTTGGTTCTCTATGCATTTAATTTGATTTGTTTTTCCTGACTTCTATCTCTTGCTGTGGTGTTTTGGATGCCCACCAAAGCCACTCTATCTCTGCCCTCCTCACCTGGGCAGGTAAGAGAAAATGAAACAAAAGGCTTATGGTTGAGGTAAGGGCAGGGAGAGATCACTCCCCAGTGACTGTCATGGGCAGAACAGACTGAGCCTGGCAAATTAGTTAAACTTATTAACAATCAAAAGCAGAGCAGGAAAATAAGAAATAAAACAAAATTTTAAGACACCTTTTTTCCTTTCCCCTCCCTCCCTCTAGCTTAACTTAATTCACAGTTCTTTATTTTCCCGTCCCAGTGGCTCAGGGAGGTGTGGAAAGTGGGGTTATGGTCAGTTCATCACATGTTGTTTCTCCTGTTGCTTTCCCCTCAGGGAGAGGAGTCTTTCCTCTACTCCAGCACAGGGTCCCTCCCACAGGAGACAGGCTTCCAAGAACTTGTGCAACCTGAGAGCTTCCCATGGGCTGCAGCTCCTTGTGAGAGGGTCCTTAGAGTGAATCCCTCCCAAGGGATGCAGTCCCTCAGGAACAGGCTGTTCCAGCATGGGTCCCCCATGGGGTCACAAGCAGCAAATCTCCAGTTTGGGCTCCTCTCTCCATAGGCCACAGGTCCTGCCTGGGGCCTGTTCCAGGGTAGGCTTCCCACAGGGCCACAGCCTCCTTCAGGCACCCACAGCTCCACTGTGGGGTCCTCCATGGGCTGCAGGTGGATCCCTGCTCCCCCATGGATCTCCTTGGGCAGCAGGGCAAAGCTGCCTCACCAGAGGCTGCACCAAGGGCTGCAGGAAAATCTCTGCCTGAAGCACCCCTCCTTCTGCACTGACCTTGGGATCTTCAGGCTTGTTGCTCTCTTGTGTTCTCACCCCACTCTACTCCTCTATGTCCACAATTACTTCTGCCCAATACATTTATTTTTCCTTCTAAAATGCGATATCACAGAGCTGTTGCCGCCACTGCTGACTGGCCTGGCCTTGGCCAGCACTGAGTCCCTCTTAGAGCTGCTGACCTTGGCTCTGTTGGATGTGAGGAAGCTCCAGGCAGCTCCTCAGAGAAGCCTCCCTATTGGACCCACTGCTATGAGAACACTGCCATGCAAACCCAAAACATCTGCTCTCTATCCAAAACAGAGAGACAACAGACAATTCAGCTGCCTGAGCCTAAGCATTCCTGTCCATTTGAGTTAGCCTAGAGATGCCTCCAGCTGCTGCTACAGAACGGTGCGTGACGTGCCAAGATGTGTGTTGCAATTGTCAACACCATGCAGGTGCTTGGGCAGAGTGGGACATCCCAAACCACGTGTTTGGGGGTCTGAGTTGAGACCACATATATGGACATGTTCAAAATATAACTCATCCTCTTTGTTTGAGCCATGTCGCTCACAGTGATGAAGTGCATTAGGAGGAGGTACCTACCCTTTCTGTCCATTTAGCAGAGAGAGTTGAGGGATTTCATTCAGCTGGTTTCTGTGGCTATTCTTGCCACTAAATATGTGTTCATCATAACTGACAAAAATGGAAAAAAAATATTCAAACAGTAATATTTCATAATATCAAATTCAAAAATCACACCCAAATTGGAAGCACCACCCAGTCTTCTCAAAAGTGTCAGTAAACATTAAGGTTGTCCTCCCATTGTGAAACTTAATCTTCTACTAGGACAAAGCCATTGGAGATTAATTAGGAGTAACGATCTGTGGGTAAGTCTTTAAAAAGAGGACTGGAATACTTTTTGTGTTGCTGTTGTTATTGCAATTGTCAGATATGTCAACACAGAAGATAATGAACTTTTGGAGAAAAAACCTCTATTGGATACTTTTACAAATATGTTAATAAACCACACAAAGTGGTATCTTCCATAGCTTCCTGGCGCTGAAGTCCCAGCAAATGAGTAGTTCAAAAGTTATAAAGTTAGTTAGGCCTCTCCAGTTTAAGCATTTTTACTTTTTTAATTTGCAATAATTTCTTGGCCACAACGGTACAATATCCTTCTAATCTTTCCTGACTGATCTGTTCAGATTTGTGCAAACACACCTTAATAGTCTTTGGCCCATGGATTAAAAAGCAGATGCCTGACTTCTCAGGGGTCTGTCCCAACCCCACCCTGCAGAGTTGGTCAGGTGCCCCATCACAGACTGTGTCTGCTTCCACAGAAGCTCCAGAGCCAGGCAAGGATCCAGTACAGCAACTGAAGGTAAATCCTATAATTATTCTTTAGGTAGTATGAAAAAAGGCAAAAGATTTTTGAAAAATCATCTTTTTGCTGAATCCAAAGCAATTACTCAAACAGCTAATAATCCATTGCTTATTAGTACAACATGTTTTTTTCAAGCATCTGGACGTGGGTGTTAAATCCCAAACAGCTGTTAGTGATTCCCTGCTGTATCCCTGTATTTTTATTATTGTAATCCATGTATCTCTTGAATATTAGAAGCATTTTAACACATAGAGTTACCAAGCAACTGCTCAAGAGAGCTTTATTATATGCACATTTCTTGCATGCTTCATGAGGCTGCGCTGTGAACAGAATTATCAAAGCACAGGAACAGAAGACTAAGCTGGAGAAAGAGACCAGCTAAAGGAGACAGCAATTTTAGAGGACTAATTCTATGAAACTCACTCTATTTAATAAACATCAAAGACTAAAAGAGCATAGAGGCTGTTAACCTTCTGCAGCTCCAGGCTTCACATTCTGACATGTGAGGCTGGCTGCAAGCTTCATGCTACAAGAAGGATTTCAAAGACTTTAGCCTTTCTATCTTGGCCCTAGAATTATACTTGTGTAGAGGATATTCTCAAACATTCAACCTAATGACCCCAACATAAATGAGCAGCTCAATATGACAGTTTGTATGTGGTAGCAGTGCTCCTACAATGCAGCGTCAGCATTCCTCATTCTATTTAGTCTAATTTGTGCATGCTTTAGTAGCACCTCATCACATTTTTAGGCCTTTTCTCCAATATCAAGAGGGCTCAGAGCTTACATCTTTTATAAAAGCCAGGTATTTCCTGTAATCACATGATTTCTCAAACCTGCAGTGCTTGGAAGCAAGCAACTATATATTTGTTTTCTATATTGGTCATCATACTTTGATTATGGTAAGAGTCTAAGAAACTGACATGCCATGGTGTTTTTTGTGAACTGCAATTCATATACACATTAATGCTTAAACTGTAACAAATATGCAATTTAATTAGAGATTAGAGGAGAAGATGGTAGTAATGTTCCTTTCTGGAAAATTAGGTGTTTCTGAGAATGATGATACCAAACAAGACTAGAGCATTAAAAAAAGTGAATATATGAGACATGAAATGTTGTTCATTGAAAGGATTTTGGGTTTAAGGCTAAGTACTTTATTAGAAAATGTGATTTTTTCAGTCTGAAAAAAACAAGCTATTTTTCTTTCCTTCTGTACTTCTAACTCCCAGTGTGCTATGGCATTGTAGAATGAATTTTCTGTGTTTTTTTTTCTAGCAGTAACGCCCACAAGAGGATCTGCAGGAGTTAGCACATCTCCTGCAGAGCTTGTGTTCAGGCAAAATTAAGAAATCTTTCTGGATAGCAGCTGACATGGAATAGAGCTATTTGTCTTTTCCCTGTAACCTTGAGAACTCCAGCTTCCAGGAACACAGCTTACTGCTATGCTAACAGGTCTGTTGCTGACAGGCAACTGTCTTAGGCTTTACTGCTTGCCTTGGAAGAAAAATAAATACATTTACTGGCTGCTATGCTTCGACTCATGTTGAAGTTCAAGCAGAGCAAGCACCAGTGTCTCATCTCCAGGCTGGGTAGACTGTTTCTGTATAAATGAGAGTTTTCATGTAGAAGTGCAGTATGCTTTCACATAGCTAATCAAATGGGATGAAAACATGCTGAAAAGCTGTAGCATCCGTATTTCCCATTAAAAGGATGCTCACCTTAGAGTCAAAGAAAGTGAAAAGCTCTACAGGGTAACTTGAAAAATATAGTTGTATGTTATTAGCAGGGCAAATGTGATAGTTTTTCCAAAGTACCCTGGGTCAAATTTATTTCAGGTTACCTGGAATATGAATCTACATCAAAAGCTCTGGCAATCCTTTCCTGAGCAAGTCTCCTACCAGCACTGATGTAGTGGTTGCCATAAATTGCCACCAGGGAAAGGGAGCACTGAAGAAAGGATGGTATGACTTTCTGTCCCACACCTAAAACCATGGTGGGAACACAGCAACAGCTGAGCAGGAGAATACAGCATGTTTCATATGGCATAGAGAGCATGATAAATCAGGTAGACTCACACTGAGACCTTTTAATTGTTAAGTGGTTTATCACAACATGTGAACCTTTGTTTTATGTTGAAGATTTGCTTATGGGATGCCTTATTGGGTCCATTAGTAACTGGCCATGCAATTTCAGACATTAACATCTGCTTCTCTTCCACTAAGCAGCTCTAAAGTTAAACCTGCAGTTGTATGTCATAAAGCATTAACCCCCCAACATCATCTGAATGACTCACCTTTGTTAGCAAATAGGCCCACTGATTTTTGAAGATGGACTAGCAAAAGTCAACACTAGAATGGCACAAAGCATTGTAATGGTCATGCTGTTTCAGGCATCTTTTCTGGAAATGCATACACCAGCCTTTTCCCACCCACCTGAGGAACTGTGCAGGATAATAAAGATAATTTAAACATCCTTCCTTCAGACTGCTCCGTTTTAGCTGTAGAAGGAACATGGCATTGTCAATAGAATATGCTCCTACTAAACTGCTTTCTGTGTGTAATATCTGGAAAAAGAAACCAACTTTGTATTTCCTTTTGCATAATACATTAACACCCTGTCACCTATAAATACTCAGACTCAACCTCCTGTCAGATTCCATTTGTACTTCTATTTAATATTTTCTTCCCCTCCTTTCAGCACACTCTTTGATACTCTTTGCCTTTTTACTGGTTTCTTGGGACCTTGTCTGCACATGAAATTAATTTAGCAACTCCTTTTGAATATTCCTGCTTTTGAATCTTACTTTTAGCCTGATTTAATTTCTGAAGTAATTTAAATGGTGATAAAGTACCCTAATGAAGATTTCTAAATACATTGGTATTCAGGAAAAAATACTATAGATTACAATCATTCTCTGCCTTAATCCAAAATAACATTTTATTTCTGGGCTTAAAATAAAGCCTATTGCAACTGAGACTCTCCCTAGTGAAGTGAGACCATGATTGATGTTGAAAATATAATTAAATGAATAATATAATGTAATGTAATTTGTAACTATAACATAGTTCTCCATAGCAGTCTTTTTGAATTCTACTTTAATCATATTTGATATAGTTCCTGGAAGCTATGAATGATTCTGGGAATAGAGGACTTCTTATCTGATAGACTTCTACTTTTTGCATGACCATTGCAATACAGAAGTGTCCAAAGATCTTCTACCATGAATACTGTTAATTTGATTAATATGCTCTGTTTAACTGATTTTGTTTCTTCTATTTGTTGTCCCTCTCATCATTTTGAGCCACTAGCATGGGGGTTCCCACATCATTGGCTATGGATGGAATCTGGAGAATTTGAATAAGGAAAATTTGTCTCTCTCAATTTCTGACTTCTTTTATCATGCAGGCTTCCTCATCTGGACATCTTCTCAGATCTGGTGGACTGCCTTATTATTGGGATCTTGAATCCACAACTGCCTCCTCTTCATTCTTGTTCTCCTCTTCCTCCTCCTTCTCCATGGTGTCTTCATCTGTCTGCACTGCAGAATGAGAAATGTCCTGGGGGGAATGCTCAGCACTGAGACCCTTTTCCTACACTCAGCACTGTTATTTCCCTGCCTGCTTCTGGAAATTTCCAACAATATGTCTCCAAGACAAATCCTATGGCAATCTTGGGGGACATAATGATACCTGCTAGGAGGCAATATCATTACCCATTTTCCAAATGCAAGCGTCCCTTACTCTCACTCATGCGAGGCAGCAGGCAGGTTGCACCATACCTGCAGAAAAGCTGCAAAAATGGATTTTTTGGACCCTAAGTTCATCAGATGTGGGCATGTGGCTTAGTGCTGTGCTATATGGTCACATGCAGTCTGTCACAGAGGGAGATAGATCAGGACTGGGGGTTGTTTTAAATTATGAGTTTAATTTACTCAATATTCTTACTCCTTCACCATCAGTCTCCCTAAAACAAAGAAAAATTTATTATTATCCATTTCTACCAGTGAAACTCTTCTTAGAATTGGCCTTAAAGACACAGAAAATTACATCAGTGCAATTATATACATTGTTGATGCCAGTCCTGAAAATTTTATCATTTCTTTTTGTTTGAAAAATACATATGTGCTTGTATACATATATTGCAACTGAGAAAAGCTACTGCTTAGCAAATAAAAGCATATTGTCAGTGTAAAATTTGTCACAATCCCAGTTTTCTACAGACTCTTACAATGGCACATTTTTCTACCAGCTTTTTTATGTCATCAGTGCACTTGCTGAGAGTAGATAGATTCTAGGGGTTTACACAGGTTAAATTACCTTATGAAATTGTATGATTACTTTGGAACACAGCAATATATCTACTGCATGCAGTGCTTGGGTCCTAGGCACTAGCAGCATTATTTAAAGCAAGGAGCTGTCATGAAGATTCTGCACTCACTCTTTGCCCCAATTCAGTTCAAGAGGAGGATACAGGTGCTTCATGTTTTGAAAGATCTTAGCAAAAGAAATCATATTTTTTGTTCCACACTTTTTATTCTGCTTCAGCTATTTACATAGTTAGGATACAAATTGAAATAAAGATTTCTTGCATTTAAAATGTAGTGAGATCTGATCTCCCATTGAAGGGAGAGGGTTCAGGGGCTGTAGTTTTATTATCAGTAACTTTGGACATCTGCCCCTGATCTTTCCCTAGGCCTGGAATTATACCAGTTATTTTCTGCATTGATGAAGGAGGAAAATAGAAAGAGGAACAAATGTCAACACAGTGATGTGCTTAAAAGGTCAGAATTAAACATGGAGTTAGATCTGCCATGGGACAGGACAGCAGTGCACTAAAAAGGGAATGACCATCCCTGAGGAAGTGTCCTGGCATTTCTGCACCAGGGCAACAGCCAGGAGTTTTCACTGGGTTTGCCAGCAAGGGCACAGCTCCCTCCACAGTGGCATCAGGGACATGAAAAGCCATCCTCTGAACTCTGCATGGACTCCACAACTCTGCCCAGCTGCCAGCGGCTCTGCACCGGCCCTGAGGCATGGAGATGTCACAGCTCCAGCCTCTTGAAAATCCCCTAGGCAGTTTCCAAGCCATTGTCAGATCCCATTGACAACAGACCTCAAGGCTCCTCTTTCTTGTATGAAAACAAAACAAATATCTGATATTTCCCTGATTTTACTTCATAATATATAATATGACTGGAAACATGTCACTTGTAAATATGGACAATATTTAACCTAACTTATTATCTTAAGCAATTAACAGATGTGATTCTTCTGCCAAATGCTAATTAGGGTAATATAGTTAACAATCTGTACTAGGACTAGATCTCTAAAGGATGTGCAGAAGTTCTCTTTAAGAATCTGGTGTTTTTCTTTTAACAATCCTTCACACTCACGTTATGATGAACCCTATAGGAATTTATAGGAATTTCAGAGCAGTCTGGACCCTTGAGGATGCCATTAAGGAGCTTGCAGAAGGCCTGTCAACAACTAGTCAGTACTCTCACCCATCCACCACCTAAAAGTAATTAAACTAATTATGAACAAATGTCAGTGAAATCATAATATTTGCTGCTGGATGATAAATCACAAAAGAAACAAACAAAGAAACAAAAACATAAAAAAACAAACGAAACAAAATAAATAAAAGAAAAGAAAACAAAAAAAAACACAAAAAACCCCCATAAAACCCCCATAAAACACCAAAGTAGTTGTTAGTCATAGGGAAATATAAACAACAAGCATTCCCTTCTTCTCCTTCCTCCTCTTCTTCTTCTTCTTCTTCTTTTCTCCTAATATATTTCATTTTGTTTGTTCTGAGCACCATCTGCTGGATGTTGCCAGCTTGCACTAACATCCCTGCCAGAGTGAGAACAGGTTATTCACACACACAAGCTGAGTGAGGCAGACCCTGCTGTCACAAACAGACACCACCCTTCATATAAATATCCTCCCAATCCTCATATAACATAGGCAACTGACATATGTTTTATCATTTATTTTTAAACACAGGAGAGGCACACATAGGTCATGGGTTGCATCAGTGTTGGAAGTGCTAAAATAAATCAGTGGTCAGTGGTACAGCTGAGTGCTCCTGTGTCAGGCACTAATCTGCTCTTAGACAGGCACAGAGTGTGCTTGGACAAAGACAAGCTTTAATCCTAATTATCAGACTCATGTTTACTTGGTGCTAAAAGGTGTAAAAAGAAGAGTTTAAACTTCCATTTTTGTTTTAGGCTTGCCACCCTGCCTTGTGACCACAATCTGATGCGTTTGTTCCTTAGAAAATTCCAACAGAATTTCTCTAAAATGTTTCTCCAAAATTTCACTGACTCCAGTACCTCCTCCCCATTAGAGCCTATTAGACTTGTATAAGGAAAACACAATCTGATCTCATTTGTAATCCTCAAGACACCTACTTTAGAAGCTTCTCAAACTATGTGTATGTAAGCCATGATATTAAAGTGTCCACAATGGTCTTTATTAGCTGCTGCTTAATTTATTTTTACATTAATTTTGCAAACATTAGGGGCTTTGGCAGGTGTTCATGCAAATCTTAGGGGAAATATAGTAATGTTGTACATTGTTATCTGTGCTGAGTCACTAAAATACAATCATTATCTGTGTGGACCTGATACAGTTATGAAGAGAACAAAACTCTTTTGAGCAGAAAAGTATCCTTGACAGAGCTATACTTTGAAGAGGGAATGAGATAAAGAAGGAACCATCTCTTCCAGAATTGTCTTTTATTTTTTGCCACAAACTCCCTGATTTCTCCCTGAAAACTGAGGCAAATGAAGATGTTGCTAAGGGCAAAGGCAAAACTAACTAGTGCAGAGTGAAGGAGCAAAACAGAACGTCTTGAATCATATTTGAGAGGGATTCTATCCATGTGCCCTAAAATGCAAGCCACTTACTCCATAAAGAGCACATGCAAACAGAAACCACTTCAGGACAATTTTCACTTGTCAGTTTTCCTTTGGCAGCACAGGATACATAGGCCAAATCAAATATACCATCTACAGTGTTTACTAGAAATAAATTCCTTCTACATTGGATTTTATTGTGACTTTATGAAGAATATGGGAGTCTAGGGAATAGTATGTGTCTGCAAAGAGTACATCATGAACAATCATTGTATATGTTAAAACACCCTCATAATCTCCTTAGAGACTTTCTTTTCTGAAAGGAAAAAGATTATGAAAATGTGAAAATGTTTCTTTTTTTTTTTCCTTCCTTAGTCCCATTGTGCTTGCTCTAGTATTCCAAAATATAGTATTCACGGGTTTATAAGCAAAGTAATAGATTGCTGGGGGTCAAAATAAAAAAAAAAAGAGAAACCATTTTACGCCATCATCAAAAGATGAAATCAACAACACTATTGTTAATAAATTACTCTAGATGGCATACCACTATTGCCACTGTGATCCAACTAAGTAGAAACAAAAATATTTAAGATTTATGGAAAGATCAAGGAAGTTGATGTTCTTATTGCCTGAAAATGTTCTTGTAATGTCTGACAATATTAAAACACATCTACTGAGGTAAAATCAGGGAGTTGTGCCATAATATAGGTTGAAATGGATTGTTGGAAGTCATGTATCCAGCTCCCCACTCAAAGTAGAGCCACTTGCAAAGCTGAATCCAACTTTGAAACCATAAGGTGGTCAGAGCTTTGTCAAGCCTAACTTTGTATCTAAGGATCAAGATCCCACAGTCCCTCTGAGCAACCCATTCCAACCATTTATCAACCTCATTACAGTAATTGGCTTTGTCTTACTTCTTAATTGGGATTTTAGCTGTCTGCAGCTTGTGCCCACTTCCCCCAGCAGTGGAGGCTGTACATCTCTAGGAGGAATCTGGCTCCATCCTCACCGTAAACACTCACTAAACTGTTGGAGAAAAAGCAGCTTGTTTGCTCTTCCATGGGCTGGACAAACCCATCTCTCTACAAGTGTCTCCATGTCTCATGTGCCAGTCCTCTGGTCATCTTGATGGCCCTCTGCCATACTCAGCTCAGCTAATCAGTGTCCTCTTTGTGCTGAGAAGCACAAAATTGGATGTAGTACTTTCAAGGCAGTCTTGGGACTGCTGCACTGAATAGCCAGCAGCAATCACATCCCTCTTCCTGTGCCTGTGGTCTCTACTGGTACAGTCTTTGATGTTCTTAGGCTTCACTGCAGTACATACAAACCAGCTGCATATAAACCAAACACTGCTGGGTATTGTGTTGCTCTAATATAATTGTAATGTTGTTGTGCTGGACTGTAACTGAATTTCCAGAGGAAAATGTGTCATTAACTGCAGTTGTTATTTAATTAATAAACATAACTTGTAAGCCATGTTATCTATTTTAAAGATAATGTCTTAACAAAGTTTTGTAAGCTGGAGAATCCCTCCTAAGAGCTATAGAACAAACTACCATGTGGAAGACACAGCAAATGCAACTGCAGTAGAAGCACACACCCCTTTGCACTGCTGCAGTTAGTTTTATCCAACACTAATGAAGTTTGTAGAACTCCTACAGAGCAGATAATTATTACATTATGCAGAGGGGAGGAACTGAAGCATAAATAAGCAACTGAACTAATTTTTAAGTCCGCATTTATGGCCTAAATGACCTCTTAGTGAGTGGGAGTTTTAGGAATGATTTAATTAGAGGAGAACTGGGTCAAGGCTAAATGCTTTTGAAAATCTCAAGCTACCTTTTCTAACTCAAGGTCAAGCAGAGAACAGAAGTCAAAAGGAAGCTCCACTCCTAATCCTTTAATTTATTTATGCATATCATACTCATAAGCAGTGAATCAGATTCCTCCTACCCATATTCTAACATTCCCATTGGGAGCAACACAGAGAAAAAGAGGGAAAATCGGTTAGTTCCACAATTCTGGGGAATAAAAATAGTCAGCTAGAGAGTGGATGGATGTAATAGTAGTAGATAGTGGGTTTTTAACCATTTTTTAATTCAGATATTTAGTGTTTATGTACAATACATTGATATCCAGAACATTTTTCACACATTGTAAATAAATTATACCCCACAAACCATTTTTATCAGGGCAGCCTGTCAAGCTACCTTCTTGACCACATATTTTCACAGCATGATAAGACATTTGCTTATCTGCAAATCCTGAAATATCATTTAGAAGTTGTAAGGACTTTTTCTTTCTATTTAATGATATGATTTTTTTAAAGTGAAATAAAAGATCTCAAAAATGTTCCTGGGTGAACAGGGAGATTTTATTTTATTGTGTTGTTAGACAACACATCAAGAATAATCTTAAAGACCTTAAAATTATAGGTTTTTATTGTATCACAACAAAAATTAACATTCTTGAAAATGTCAACATTTTATAAAGTAATAGAACAGAAAAATCAGGAAATAACCATACAAGTGATGAGTTCCACAAGATGGCACTGCTTCATGCCATCGGCTCGATTTTATGCATCCTAAAGCTACTAATAGATTAACAGAGATGATAAAATAAAACCAGCAAAAAGATACATGTATAGGCTTATAAATATGAAATTATATTAATAAAAAAAATTTAAAAGTTTGTTAAATAGCAGGTTCCGTAGAAATAGGCTAGAACTCATTCAGCAATGCCTCATATTTGCCTCAATATTATCCAGAGGTGCAGAGGGCCTGGAAGTAAAGAACTCATTAAGATTGTCTAGTATTAAAGCTTTCAAAGACTTAAGATTGAGGAAATATTTGTCCTCACAGCATTCCTCAACCTTTTTCTTTCCTTTGAAACATAAAATTCATCTACACTGGTATCTGTACAAAACCTCTCTCTTTCACTGGTTAGAAAATGTATTTTACAGAAGAAAGGAATTCTGTAGTATGGGCACTTAGGCATTTGTGCAGAGTGTGTGCATTGACATTATTGACAGGCCTAAGAAGAATTGTACCCAAGCTCCCCAGAACAACAGTGTGACTCAGAGCACCATGTTTCCATCCCAGAGAATAGGAATTTGTTTCAAGTTGGGAGAAAGGTGGATCAAAAGAACTTCTTGGGCACACCCAATACATTCAGTTTGGTATTGTTGGTTGAAACTTAAAACAGCTGATGCTTATTCAGACCTAAAAAGTTGTGCCTCTTCTATTAGTGGGCAGCTCCATAAAGGTCAAGTAGCTTTATTACTCACATTCCTTCATGAATGTCAAGATCAACTTTACCTGGAAGGTCTTGTCCTAGACCTTCTTTGCATTTCTCAGGGAACACTGTGTTCCCAAAGGCCTATGGATGAAGGCATTCATTCCCACTGACTTCACTGGGAAAATGTAGGCCATTAAATCTTTGCCTGGTTAGCAGTCTTTAGTTCTGTGTACAAGTCCTGCTGGGGAGCATGTCACCCAATTAATGTACAGCTTGTCTTTATGTCAATGCAGGGGAGGGCAACTTTCTCTCTTGTGGGAAAATGTCAATTTACAATATTTTTCAGGCATGTCTTAGGAAAACACGCCTAAGACCTTTGACTGAGTTTTGAGTTGCAATTCATCACAAGTAGAGCTGTGTATTCAAATAAAGCCAAAGATAAAAGGAAAATCTATGCTGCATTTAATGTCTGAAATTCTTTCCTTTTTGGATTATTTAAATATTACCCATATTTTTTTCTACTTCTGTATTTGGAACATACAGGAAAAGAAAGTATTTAACTACAAAATGTGTATGTCTGTGTATAACAATATTACCTCAAGTATGAAACTTCAAATTTGTTAAGCATTGCTAGAAGCCTTTCTAAAAAGTATTAATTTGCTATTCTAAAACATTTCCCAGCCCTTTCTTAATAGTGGAACCGTTTAGGTTGGAAAAGACCTTAAGATTGAGTTCAACCATCAACCCAGAACTGCCAAGTCCAGCACTACACCATGTCCCTAAGCACCACATCTACATGCCTGCAGGGACGGTGACTCACTTCCCTGTCCCAATGTTTGACAACTCTTCTAGTGAATAGATTTTTCCTAATATCCAATTTAAACCTGCCCTGCTGCAACCTGAGGCCATTTCCTGTCGCCCTGCTGCTTGTTACTTGGGAAAAGAGATTGACACCTGCACCACCACCCACCCTGGTAAAATGCACTGGCACAATCTGTCTGGAAAAGCTATGACTTCATTGATCAAAGTCCATTCCTCTCTACTATTGGGGAAAAAATTCAGGCATTATTTTAGCAGCCTTCATGGAGGAGGAAACAAAAAAAAAAAAAAAAAAAACAAAAAAAAAAAAAAAAACAAAACAAAACAAAAAAAAAAAAAAAAAAAAAAAAAAAAAAGGGGGAGTAGCATCAGAGGTTTGGAATACTTCAATCCATTATGACAGAAAGAGAATAATAAGTCTGAATCTTGGCAAATGATTTCTCAGCTCAGATCTTTATGTGTTTGCTGGGAAGGGAGGAGAGACAGGAGGGGGGAGAAACAGACATAGTGTTTGGAAGATTGGCTCAGGACCCTGAAATATGTGTTTGTAGAGAGTTCCTATTCTGCAGATAGTCCAGCCTTGTCATGTCTCTAAGCAACAAGATCTATAAAATGCACTTGCAGTAACAGAGAGTAAATTGCCTCAAATGTGCATAAATTTTAAGCCAGATCTGAATCTTTATTTAATGATTTCTTTCTTGTCACAGTAAGTAGGGGAATAAATATTGTCATGGCTTTAAGACCTTCATAAAGCCTATTATTTTTCAATATTCATATAATCTAGAAGTATTCATATTCAGAGTTCTGAGTAATGCTCAAAATTGTGGGCAATGCCCTTTACCTGTTACTGTTATACCTTTATGTAAAATACACATTTTTTCCAGCACTTGTGATCTAAATGACACGAAACATTCATGTAAATAGTAATAAATGCATACTCTAAATCTAGAAATAAATTGAGTTGAATCATGGAAAGAAAAACATTTCATAATTCTGTTAGAAGTACACTTCTAAATTGCAACATACAAATATGAAGTATGTTATGCCTATTCCATGTATATTTATATATTTACATAATTATATTTATTTTTTAATAAAAAATGTCACAAATTAGACTTAAATCTTTCTGGTAATTCACAACATTCATTTAAAATGGTACAAGAAACAAATTAATATTTTAAAATGGAAAACCAATGTTCTGAAGATTAGGAATAAACCAGTATTTATTAGACTTGAAAACTGGAGTTTTTTCTTTTTTTGCACTTGCATTAAGGTAACTGGTAACACTTCAACATGACTGACTAAGTCTACTATAATTGATTGACTTTTACAGCACAAAAACAGCATTCTATAGCACAGAATAGAGAGAAGATAATAACAGCTCAAATGATGTAGTAAAAGTGTGAATTTTGCCATCATGATAAAGTTGGTGCTATTGAAGATATGAGAGTTTTATTTATTCATTAAATATGCCAAGGTAGGTGTTTAGCAACATTCTGACTGGGAACACTGGAGGTCAATGTATAGTCAATACAATTTGCTATATAACTCTATATAGAACAGTAGCTCAGCTGGACAGGAACCTGGGGAGGGTTCAGTGTCTGTACCTCACTTGATAAAGTCTCTTTCATTGATAACATCCTCTGGACTGGATAGTCTTGTCAAACAGTATTAAACACCGAGCACACTTACAGACTCCTATAGAAGCACAGGTGCCTCCATCTTGAGCTGAATTCCATCCCAGATGTATTTCTAGAAGACCATTAGAGAGCTGATGTGATTGTCCACGCCTTGACTTCTGGGACTGTTAGATAGGTGTTAGTGTTGATTTGGTCCCTACCTGCCACTGCAGAATGGCCTGGATCACCTTTGCATTTAACACATCTCTTCAAGGCTTCTAAATGTGCAAGGCATCTGAAAAAGCAGTGGATATTTATGAGTGAGCAACCGAACAGAGGATATTTTGAGTTTCAGTATCCCTTTACAGAACAAGAAGGGCTCAGCAAGCACCCAACATCTATAATTTTCCTGGCACCGAGTGACTTCAGTATCCTTTTTTCCCCTATGCAAGACTATGTCTTACATAGTCTGGTCTCTGCTTTCAGATAGTTCAAATTGCATTCATCTGTCCTATTTTACACACTTTTATAAGATCTGATCTCACAGAATAATTTTCTAGTCAAGGGAGCTACAACACATTTTTAGACTGCAATTAAATGTGTCCTAAAGTACATGGTCAAAATAGGTCAGATGAATCACATGCCCATTTCTCCTGATTGTTTATACAGGATGGCTAAGTCAGGTGTACACATCTAAAGTCAGGTCAGATGAATCATGCAGTGTGGTATCCCTCAAGGACAGAATTGGAGGGAGGAGCTGCATTCCTTCCGAAGCGACTTGTTACCACAGTGTTGTCAGAAGTCAGAAAGATTAATTTCACTTGCATATTTGTATGAAGTATGATCGTCATTTTGCATGTTATTGTTTGTAAGTCTCAACAAGTGAAAAGTTTTACCGTGGGAAAATAGGTATATCATCATCAACATTCAACTGAGCATTTTAAAATTATTTGGTTTAAAAAGGAGAAGATAATAATGCTTTCACAGCATCAGTCTCAAACTTATGGCACAAAAATTGTTGGCTTTATGTCTTTCTGCCATTGTGAACACAGGAGAACAGCAAGCATTTTATGCAGCACAAGGGGGACCATATAGACAATGACTTACTATGCATAAAACCTAGCAGTGCAAGGTCCATGCCTCACATAAATTAATCATTTAAAAAGGCTTGAATTTACACAGCTGGTTTATACCAGAATAATTATGATTATCATGTGATTATTTTGTTCTGGTACTAGGAGTCCTAGACCTAAATTTACTCTGTCCTCTAAACAAAGACTCAGAGTTGAATGAGGCCTTGCTGGGATGAATATTTTAGCAAGTGCTTTGTTCAGCACAGAATAATCCTCTTCACTTTTGATCCAATTCATCAAATCTTCCTTTATGCAAATACAATTCCTAGTGAAACTGGATTGTACACAGATCAGTGGAATTATGGAAGTTAAAAATAACTGGCAGCATCTAAAAGCATCTAAAACAGGAGCAGAAGAAAGAGTAGAAAGCAGGGATGAAGGGGATGAGGGAGCTTCACTGTCAAACTGGCTTTGGTGTCAAGAAAATGCCACATGTTTACTGCTAGGCAATAAATTACTGCATATGGCCATGACATATGCATATGCAAGTTAATAAGCTCAAGGGGCTGAACAACCACAAAATGACAGGAAAGCTGAAAATACTTCCTGATGGAGTTGAGGACCCAGAAATCCTTAAAGGAGGCAAAGAGTTGGAGGACTAGACCTGAATGTCCTTCAAAGCAGTTCAGAAGAACTTTATGAGTTCAGATTTGTGCCAGTTCTTGTGCAGCATGGAGATTTAATCCTGAGGGAGGTATACACATATCCTTAGCCAGACAACTGTGAAGTATCTATTAGTTAGTCAGACAAAGGATGAGAGAGATCTTTAGAATCTAAATATTGCATAAATGTTACATAAATGTTATTAGAATTTACATGAAAACTGTGTTTTTTAAGCCTTTATGGCATTATTCACTCATAAGAAGGCTTATATGCCTTCTTAATAGAAGGCTGTTCATTTTAGCAACTCCCAGTTGGATGACCTGATTCTACATCCCCAAAGCTTGGAACTTGCAAGAGGTGGACACCACAGTAATGGATTAAAGTTAAGTTATGTTTAACACCTTGCTATTTCTTTCACAATGGAAAACTGAGAGACCCACAAAAAAAAAAAAGCTTCATAGACAGCAAAAAGAGATAGCAAAAATAACCTGTGGTTTGCAGCAGTCAGGGAGATGTGAGTCTTTATTAAAAGGGATGTTATGTGCCTTAGGAATTCTTTTTGGCTCTACTTTTAAAGCACATTGATGAATATTGTAACATGGCATTTTTTGTTCCACCTCCATGCATTCTATATTATCTATAACTATTGTGTCTCTGTGAAAGTTGTGAGTATTAAATTTATTTTGCTGTCTTGAATTTTGCATCCTAGCTTTTTTCACAAAAAAATAAAGGGAACAAAGGGAAAAAAAACTTTGAACATGTATTCATATGAAAGACAGTATCTACAAAAAAGATCATCTTGAAATAAACCAGTAGACCTCCCAGGAATGTTCTATTACAAATATTGTCACAGTTGGAATGAATACCTCCTGAAGCCTAAGCCTGCTACCATAACTGGTCTGACTCTGTTACAAGGCATCCCAAAGGGGGAAAAAAAAAAAAAACAGGAAAAAAAAGGAAAAAAAAAGTAGCGACATTTTAACAACGTGCGATGACTCTTAAGGGCTGTCCTCATTGACTATGGCACAAACATCTAATGTTCCTAGTGTCACTTTCTACAATCAGCACTTTAGTATGTGCAGTAATTTTTTATTTTTTTTAAGGAGATCCTATTTCACTAGATCTTTTGTAAGGGCTTTTTAGAACTGGTTGCACAGAAGCTGCCAAGACCCATATTTGCCAGTTCTTTGAACAGTTAAGCCTTCTCTCAAGTGACCTCTCTGGTCGCAGTTGGGCCACCAGCCCTACACTCTGTTCCTTTTCTTTTAGCATGCTTATAAACAAGAGTAACTGCAAGTGTGTATCTATAAAGAAATAAAGCCATACAAGGTTTGATCAAGAACCAATCTGTGCCTTTACAACTGCCTACAAACATTTGACTTGTGACAGACCTCACACTACATTTGAATATCTGTAGTGCCACATATGGATCTCTGAGGCAAAAAGTGATGAAATGCTCCTGCATGCATTTGCAGGTCTGACAGAAACACTGGCCTCTGATGAAGATTTAGAGCAGACATGTACAAAAAAGGGTCATTGGATTTTTAACTGTTAAGAAAAATAATTACTACTTTCTGACCAGTGGGAAGACAGAATTTAGGAGCTTTGCTTTTCTTATAAAACTTTTTGCTTGAGCCTAAGAGACATTAAATTCCATTAAAATTCATGTTTCTAACAGAAATATACTGTTAAATAATTATAACAGAACTGCTTTTTTCTGGCCTTGGCCTTGTGGCACCATGGCAGGGGCCATGACTGACCCTGTCCCCCCATCCTGGGCTCTGGCACTGGGGAGCAGTGCTGGCAGAGCAAGGGCACTCCCCAAACCACCTGCACCCTGCTGCTCGTGACACTTCATTTGAAACACAGAGATCCCCAGCCCTCCCCAAGGTGCCTTCTGCAGAAAATGAAAGGAAGAAGCTCAATATGCCGTGTCCTTTGCAGGGAACCTCCAAGGGCAGCTTTGATTCCAAGGAGAGGCTGGGCTGGCGGGCCGAGCTCTGCTCCCACCCTCTGTGGGCACCAGGAAGGTGCTGACAGTTTGTGCTCATCACCAGGCCGAAGCAGAGAGCCTCTTCCTGGTTCCTAGAATGGGCTTGATTTGTAGATCCTTGCTCTAAAATCATAGCAATTTTAAGGAAAGGTTTAAACCAAGGCCGTAGGAAGCACGACTGATGAAATATTGTGGTATCTGTGAAATAAAGCGGGGATTTTGAGAACTACTTTCCAGATTAAGATGTCTAATTTCAGCCTCAGCCACAAATACAACTTGCACTTACCACTACGAGCATCACCTATATGTTTTGAGGTGACAGTTGCTAAGAAAAAAAAAAAAGATTTCTATAATCACAACACGATTTTGTGAAATACATTGTGAAATTTCTTCTTTTTCTTTCCTTCATAGCACATATCACTGCTATAACTATGTCAATTATTTCAGCCCTTTATTGCTGTTCTTAGCAAATTATCCAGGCCATGATAGCCATTATGACTTGCTGAGATGCACATAGCACAGCACAGTACTAATGCTCCAGCTGTGAATGGGAATCAGGGATGGAGTCACATTTTTCCTTACTGCATGCAGGTAGTAATTAAAGCTACTGGAGATTTTCTTCATTGGATTCTCCCATGGCTCCCTGAAGTTCCACTCCCAAACTTTATTAAAAAACGATCTGTTCAATGTTTTCCTGTGCAAGGCATAAAGTCCCCTTGAGAACAATTGTTTGTGTAGTGATGAGCTTTTACTGTGCTTTAAAGTAGTTTTAATATTTCTGTATATACAGGAACACACGTCACTGTACACATGCAAGTACTTTGTTTGCAGTTTGGGTTTCATCAGCCTGCACTAACATAAACATACCCTTGACAGTTATGTGTCTATGTAGATACAGTATCATAACATTTTAAGACTTCAAAGATGAATTCTCGCTATTAGAGCGTTTTGGAGGTTCTGTTATATGCACAAGAAATGGTTACAACCAGAAGAAAAGGGAATCAGAACATTGTTTATTTAAGAAAATCTAATGAATACTGCAGCTTATTTTCATTTTTTACTTTACAACTTCATGCTTCATGTTTTCTAAATAAAATCTTCTCGTGGTATATTTGTGACTTTTCTAAACACTGCAGACTGTAAGTTCAGTGCCAGCTAACTTTGCCTTCTATCACTTTTTTCTATGACAAGAACGTGTGCACATGTGTTTCCTGCTTGAGGTGAGATTCATATTTACAGGATATGGAAAGTTAGCATGACAAAAGTAATGACTGTGTAGAAGGAAACTCACTTTCGTTAGCAGGCATCCTATTTACTCTACTGTCACCTCCCATGATATGCCACATGCCATTTCAGACACCAAAACTCTTTTAGTGAAAACTTCCTGCACAGAAAATGGAAACTTTGAAAAAAAAAAAAAAAAAAAAAAAAAAAAAAAAAAAAAAAGCTGAGTAGTCTGCCCTGGGAAAAAAATGTACCAGTGAGATCTTTCCTCAGATCTACCCGCCCAGCTTCTACTGAGCCCACTGATCACATATGAACTTGATCACAGAGGATTATGAAGAATTACTGGGCGTAATTAAAAAAAGCCCACTTTATTTTTTTTAAACCCACTGCATTCTACTCACTGAGAGGACTGGCTGTCTTCAAAATACTTTTTCCAAAACCTTTCAATTATGACTTAAGATAATTTTTCTGGCAGTGGCTGAGGAAGGATTCCTGGACAGAGAAGTAACATCCAGTGGCATTGGACAATAATCCTCAACAGCTATCCATAGGATTACTGTGGGATTAAGAAGGACAGCAGTAGGTTTGCACTCATAAATCCTCATAAAATGGACCCAGAGACACAATCACTGTGTTGGAGACAACCACATGCAAGCCAGTGGTTGGATTCATAACAATCTGGGGGAACTGCAGGGCTCACAGTTACCCTGCCTACAGATGGGCACCACAGGAGCTGGAAATTTAAGGGAAATAATTTTCCATGGATTTAACTCTCCTACAAGTCCTCTGCGCTAAAAAACTGGGCTCAATGTGATTGCAATTCAAAACACTGAAATTAATATAAGACTAGGAGAAATTCCCATTAATTGGTGCAAAAACTACTTTTTGTAAAATATTTCTAGGCTTTCTAAAAAACAAAGATATAAGAAAATAACTATTAATTTGAGTGTTGCAAGAAATAGCAAGCTTTGCATCTTTGTTTTAAAAATGAAAGATTTGGATGCTTATTTCATCCCAGAATCACCTGCAACCATTCTTTTGCAAAGGCTATAACACTAAAATTTAAAAGGATGTCATTGACCCACATGATAAATTATAACCTGTGAAGCAAGATTTGACCATAAGTCAGTTCATATGAATGACTAAATTTAGAATCATGGAATAATATTCTTCTCTGCTCTGTGATGCATGAATTTAATTTTGCGCAGCGGTACGGATCACTGAAAATGACCATTTCCAGGGTTATGGAAGAGCTTGCCACCAATTAGAAACCATTGAGTGCCCCTGAATTTAGGAACAAATGGCTGAGAATCAGCATAAAGATGTGAAGTTCTAGCTTCGGAAAAAAAAGTGTGAATGGTTCACTAGTTACTAAAATAGATCGAGTGTTACAACAGCAAGAGCTTGTAGACGTTACTTGTGTAATAAAAATATGGGTGGTAGCAAATTATATTGCTGTGAAGAGCAGATGAGGAGAGACGCCTACTGAAACCTGATGCTGCCTTTGAACTTTAAAATTTTGACTTAATAAGCTTTGCAGTGGCGCTGCTTAGCAAAGAGCTGTCACGAAGGGCAGATTTGTTTCACAGCAGAGTTGCTTTATTAAAAATCCTCAGCATTTCCATAAAGTCCTGATTCAGAAACAGAAGGAGGAGTTACACTGAACTTGACTGCTGACCTGACAGTGAGAATGGAGCTATTGTGCCCAGGACTGAATATGCATATCTGTGCTTCTCCCGAGCTTCACAGGGCAGCTCCCCTCCAAGGCAGAGGAACCCTTTAGAGATCTGAAAGCTGCTACTGCCAGATACTGAAACCCTGTAACAGACACTAAACTCTGTAGGTTTCATGGCCATTAAGAGGTTAAAATACAACTTTTAACCTTCTCCTTTTTTTCCCCTCTGTTTGCTGTAGGGTAATCAATGGAGTGCAAGCCATGTGCAGCAGCGTGGCCCATGGCGTCATCTTTGTGCTATTCAGCAAACTGCAAGCTAGATGTGCTCAATTAATAGTGAAGATTGTCAGGGAAGCAGAGCTGGAAATGCTTATTTGGTACTGCATGAATTGAACCTGCTTGTTTGAATAAAATACTAATTACCTCACTGACTCTTTTGCATTAAGCCTTCTCTTTTTGCTGTGCTTTTCTTGGTGGGAAGGAGTTGGTACAATTCAGCACAAAATGTGATACAAACTAATGCTTGGAAAGGAGAAAAAACTCTAATAGCGCATTAAGTGTTGTCAATTGCATGGCTTTCTCTATTATTGCTGAGCTTTCAGGATAAAGAAAATACCATCTGTAATCATGGCTGCACAAATAGAACACACAGAAAGGAAATTCATTCCCTCATCTTCAACCTCAGAAAAAGGCAGGGCTCTTTTCTGCTCTGCATGTGTTACTAGGAAGACTAGCATGCAACTAAATCACATTTTTCCCCCAGATTTTGACTGAATTTCAAACTCTGTGATGCAGATAGATATGCCTGGGATTTGATCTAGTAATGATGACAAGAAAAGCTATTTTACTTGATTTCTTCTGTGCCATCCTTGAGACAGAGAAGCTGTCATCTCTAGGAAATTTTTTAATCCTTTTTCAATTTTCATCCTGATGGAAGCTGTGATGCAGTTAAGCATTTTCTTGTTAAGGCTGCACTGAGACAGAGTTCTTGGTTCTATGGTTCTAATAGATCCTTCTTAAAGGGATACCAGCAGCAGTAACCACTTATTTTAAGCAAAGACATGCAGAAAATACACTGAAAGACTTAAAGAATATGCTTCATTCCATTTTTAAGTTTCATTTGTTTTATGCAAAATCAATTGTTCTATAATTCAGTGCTCAGATGCTCCTCTAAAAACTGAATGAACAGAATTTTTGTCATGGAAGAGATAGTTTTCTATTGTCACCTATTAGTGAGCTAGAACAGACTGTTGGCATAACCTGTTGTCTGAAAAACACTTTATTTTGCAATGAAGTGACAAACTGAAATCACTCTACAAGGTAGAAGTGCAGCATGTCTAACTGGCACCACTGCAAGAGCAGTGCCACTGCAAGGAGACCCTCTGAGGTCTTGTCACCAAGGGTGAGAAGCTCCTCTCCCCTGAATGAAAGCTCAAGGCAACACTGGAACATTGGAACAACATCATGGAAGATGGCTTTGTGGGCTTTGGGATGAATGGGTCTCCAAAGATAAAACAGGGAGGAGGGTGAGATTAGGAAAGGTGATGTTATTGGGTAAACAGAAAAAAGTGAGATGGTATAAGATATTTATTTCCTAATCATAGCATTTGATGGGGAAAATGAGGCAAAGTTTTACTGTGTTGTTTATCTCTATTAGGTTGGAACTAATGGCATCTCTCTAAGGCCCTTGAGAAGGTTATCAAGAAGAACCATCCCTTCTGCATCCCTGGAATTTTTCAAGGCCAAGTTGTATGGAGTCCTGAGCAATATGGCCTTGTGGAATTAGATGTTTTTTAAGGTCCCTTCCAACCCAAACTACTCCGTGATTGATTCCAAGAGAGGGACAGGCTCTCCTGAGTGGTGCATGGCAGGTGGAGGAGTTTCAACACATGTATGCTGAAAACAGTAGTTCAGACTTGTTGTAAGGCAGTGTCCTCAACACGAGGACAGTGACAAGCAGAACAGCTTTCACACAAAGGTTGTGCACTTTACTTCCTTGAGGGTTTGCAAGATCCATCTGGATGAAAACCAGAGCAACATGGTCTGAGTTGACCCTACTTGGAACAGGATGTTGGGCTAGAAACTCCCTGAGATCCCTTCCAACAGGAATTATTTTATGGCCCTTTGAGCCTAAGATTTTTCAATTTTTTGTGGACACAGGTCTTTTTCCACACATATAAATGAACCTTCCATTTATCCTTATAATTGACTCAGAATTCACTATTGTTCATTATAAACATCTGTTTGACTGCTGACTATTGACTTTCCATAATTACTGGTGTATTTACCTTTCAGTTTAGTGAGATTTTATTTCATTTACATATAGACTCAGTGCTTGCAAGAAGAGATGTAAGGTTATTTAGAGAACCCGGAAGAGCATGTTCAGCTTTTCTAGTTCAGATGCCAGAAAAGGCCAGAATACTTTACAAAGAATAAGGATATTTACTTTTTTTTTTAGGTAGTTTTAACATCATTTTAACAGTCAAAGGAGCTAGATGAGCTATAATCATTCTAATTCCAATAAGACAGAAAAAAGAATAATGGGAAGTGAGGAAAGCATTATTTCAATGTCCCTAACACTTCTATTGCTGTGCTGTTGGTATTACATGCTAGACAAATGAGAGTCTAGGCTTGGAAAGTGTAAATTGTAGAGGGCTTAAATTGTTTTCATGTTTTCATCTCAAATGGAATCTAACAGTACTGATACACTTATATTTTATTTGAATTTTTCACTCCTTTGTAAAGAGGTGGCATTCTTGATTCTTCAGATTTTAGGTGAAAAAATAATTATAAGGATGTGAGGATTATTTTGTCAAATGACACGTAAGACACAGTTTTAAACTTACCTTCCTTGTTCTCAGATAAATAAAAAGAAGAAAAAAGAGAAAGGTCAGTCTCCTACTGGCTTGCATGTAGTATAGTTCTACATTTTGGGAAACATGGATAAAGAGAAAGAAGGGCCCTGTAGAAAAAAACTTACGAGATTTACACCAAGTGATTTTTATACATCCTGATACAGCAAAGAACAGACAAATCCAAGTGACTTTGATAAGAGCTATAGCATGTGGTTTAAGTTATTTGCTATAGGAGAAGAGCCAAATAATTGTAGGAGAACTCAGTTTTTTAAGTTCCTTGAGTTTGCTGGACTCTAAGCAGATGCCCACTCCAGGAACAACCAGCTCATCTCTCTCCACACTGTGCTGGAGGCTGACACATCTACTCATGTCTTCTAGAGCTGACAGGGTGAGCACATCTTAATATGGTTCAGTCAAAATGGAGTGACCCAGGAGAGAACTACTTCTTAAACTGTTTCATCTAACCTGTCTCATTTTGACTACAATAGCAAATCACCCCCACAAATCTTCGGGGACAATAAACAGAGGCAAGCTGTGAGTGGTGATGTGATAGTACCAATGTAATGGAACTGAGAAGATGACATCCATTCACACCTTAATGCTCCTGCAAAGGAGGGTCTGGATCCTGCAAATCCTTTCCAAATAGTTAATGCAAGACAGGGTATTAGATCATATTTGGTTTGATGTATTCTTTAAACAATGGTGCTGCATACATAAAGCATTTGGTAAAAAACTTATTTAAAGCTGCAAAGTTAAGATTTTAGGAATTAGGAAATACCAGAATCAAGATTTTCATGTACATTTTCAGTTGGGCATAGTCCAGTTGGACACCTACCCTTCTTTCTGGCTGAAAAGCAGAGGCTTGGGAAATTGGTTTATAAACAACGGGCATTCATGTATAAGGATTTTGCAAAAGTTGGATCCACACCGATATAATATGGGAAATTCAAAGCCTGGCTTTTCCTATTACAAAAGACTAATTTAGCAACCCAACTGTTACTTCAAAACACTTGTGTAATTTCCTATAACAACTGCTCATCACTTCATACATCTTCAAATTGGAGTCCTGGCCTTTTAAATTACCGAAAAAGATTCAGCTCAATTGAAGTTTGGTGACTGCCACGCAGCAATGGAGAAAAATTAGATGGCTGAAATTTCCATTTCCATCAGGTCTGTCCTCCT
The DNA here is from genome assembly GCF_028018845.1 of Melospiza georgiana. Lineage (NCBI taxonomy): Eukaryota > Metazoa > Chordata > Aves > Passeriformes > Passerellidae > Melospiza > Melospiza georgiana. The sequence continues at coordinate 88,664,788 of NC_080432.1, forward strand.
CTCCTTTGAAAGAGCCTCCTGTACTCAAGGAAAGCTCTACTGCTTATTTCCTGAAGCTTATTCCAAATATTGTGCTGGTCAGTAGCTATATGAATGTAAATTGAAAGAAGGGTCCTAGGCCACCAAGAGTTCAGTGGCTCAGGAGCTGCTTCAGAAACAGTTCTTTTGCTATATGTACATTTAACTCTTGACATGAGCACAGGAAAAGTGACTGAGGACCATTTCAGTTGTCTAACTTGAATTTATTCTGGGTATAACTGAGTCCTACTGGTCAGCTGAGGAAAATAATTTTAGGAGTAGAACAACAATAGCTATCATGTTCACTGAGGAGCAGCTGTAGGGTTTTGGTTCAGCTTACCAGCCATGCTGCTAGAAAAAGCTTCATTTATTGTTGTTGCTTTGAAAGGAACCACATAGGCCTGGCTGTTCAGAGTATTCAGATTCCATGATTTTGATCCAGGCTGAGAGCTCTTGAGGAACACTAATTAAAAAACCCAGGAAAGAAAAATCAATTTTTCTAAATATGCTGCATTTACAGGGTATTATACATGGTACATTTCTATGAACAAGCTTTGTCCCTGATGAACTCTATAGAGCTTACCAAAAATTTTAAAAATTTGTTTTAAAATACTGTAATATAACAAAGATACACAGGTTTCTGTAAACTGCCTTCTATACCAAATGTAAAAAAATTAACTGACACCTAACCACCAAAACCAGAATACAGCTCTCTGAAAAATGTCCTTTCAATGACATTCACAAATGATATAACACATATATATAGCACTTCTACTTCATATTGCTGTAGATGCTGTGTTAGCTTCTCAAGCTTTCAAGTCAGCATTCCTAGGTGTGGGAATGTTGGGAGCCCTTGATCCTCTGCTTCTCTGCATAAGTTCTATGTGAGTTTGGTGAAAAATACAAGATTTTCAACACAGAAAATTACAGAGAAGAAGCAGGGCTGTGGTTTGGGATAATCATGATGGCATAGGACTTAGGTGGGGTTGCTGCTTGCTTTCCATGTTTGAGTGAAAAATACGTGAATCATGCCGGATACACATTTAAGCTAGATAAATACACTGAAGAAAATGTCTAACAGATTATTTTTTCAAAATCTAACTCACATAAGTTCCTAATCATCTATCTATAGCTCTGAACGATGGAAGTTATCCATCTTGTATTCTCATGATTCCTGCAGTATTGGTTACCTCATTTGCATAAAATGAATAGAATAAATTGTTACGAATCCAAAAATATACGGTTGCCAGGATACATCTTGCTCGATGCAAATGAAAATGGGTTTGTGCCGACCAGATTAAAGTAGTTTGGAACTTAGACATGTTCTTATTAACATTAATAGTGATAAATGAAATACTACATATCCAGTGAGCTATTGAAATTATTAATATTTGTTTGGCAAAAGGAATTTTACTTCAAGCAAATCTGAACTAATGGTTGTACAATGTAATTCTATTAAAATACCCTGAGGTTTTACTGTAGAAGCAGCATTCAAAGTGAATATTTCATGCTTGCTTCTTTATAAACTTTTGAATTTAAATGATAAGTTTTTTGTTAATTGTTTTTATGATTTTCAGTGCTACAGCCTTAACAACAAGCATCTATCAGTGCATAGAAACACTATTATTATGCTTTGTCCATGCCTAATATGTGCATAAAATAGTCATAGTTGACAACCATAACAAAAAAGAAGCCCTAGGATCTAACCACATTTCTATACAAAGACACTGACAAACTCTTATTTAAGGTATTCTTACTTGCTAAAAATGACAAAAATATGATTTATTTTTATTTGAAGCATCATGCTTTATACATCCCAATTTTTAAGCTGTACGCATGCATATCAATATTTTTTAAAGCACGTGCCAGAAGTTAAGCTATATCACTTTTTTGAGTAAATTTGTTTAATTTGCATTGAATGCCTAATGAAGATACTTAATGCATAAAATAATGACATGTTTTTGGTGAGTGGTGTAGCTGCCCTGACCTGCCGTGGCTGGTCCCTTGTCAGCAAAGGGCTGGCTGCCCATGCCTCTGCCGATGTCACGTGCCACTTGATCCCAGAGAGAAACTGGGGGTTATTACAGTCAAGGCGCAGTGTGCTCTGAGAAAAAAAACTCTTAATGCTGAAGATACCTGAGACAATTGAGATGAGGAAGTTTATACCCCCTTACTAATGGTTGATTCTTTCACAGGAGAGAAAAGTACCGACAAAACCACAGCAGCACTGTTCTTTCATAGGAAAAAATTTCAGACACAATTCGGAGTTGTAAAATTATAGATTAACTCCCTCCTCTCCTCTTTTGATTTGTTGTGTCTTGGAAGCTACTGGCTTCATTCCTAATTTTCAGTCACATAACTGAAAAAGAAGAATATGTCGCTAAATTATAAAATAGCACTGAGGTTCCTCTTCACAAGTTGCCATTGCAAACAATATCAGTGGTACTGTGAATTATACAAGTGATGACAGGACCATATTGAATATTCATATAATTTACTTCATAGAATATATAATTATCTTTTATTTCCTCTGTTAACCACAAAAATAAAGGGCTTGCAGACTGAGGAAATGATTAAGGGGCTGATGGAATGGGCACTGAAATTAAAGACCCTCTCCTTTGAATTTAGTAATTTCTGAACAGAGCTCTAAACCTTTCTTTTCATCAAAATGCTCTTTGTAATAACCTGTTTCCTTTCAGTCTGCACAGAGCTAAAATGAGCATTAAGGAAGATTTCCCTTCATTCTACAAATAAACTCCTACATGTAATACTGGAGAAAAGTGCTAGATAAATACATTAGTTCTGCTTAGCAAGTTAAACATCAAAAGCTGAAAAGTCACTTGCCCATCTGTTCAGAGACTGCTGGTTGCATCCAGGTGATTTTGAATGCAATTCTGCATAAAGCAATGAGTTTCAGAATTTGAAAGGCACCATACTCTACAAAAGACTAAACAGCACTGTTCCAGGTAGATAAAAATACAAGTATTTACCAGTATTGCAGATGACTTCTATGAATCATTTCTGTTTAAAAAAAGAATTTATGTCACCATTCAAATTTCACCAGATGTTATAAGACCAGCACCTAAAAAAATCCAGAGATTGCTGCTATGCTCCAATGTCCCAGTTGAGCCATGACAACTGGTTATGTCATAACCATGAAATAAAATGTGTAAAAATCCCCTCGGATTTCAGACTGCAAATCAGTTTGGATGGGATTCAGTGTGAGATTCAGACTTCTAAGTTTTGGATGTCTGTCAGCAGGTGTCTTTAGCTGAGTGACTTAAATTTCCACTGCAGTGATGACAGATTCACATAGGTAGCAATGGGCATTCTGACCTACATCTACAGGTCACAGGACCTACAGGTGCTTCTGGAAGATGAGTAGAAAATAAGGCAAGATACCCAAGGGTAACCTCAAAACCTCTGGATGTTTGTTCTTATGGATGTTCTTGGATCAAGACCGGGCCAGCTTTCAGCTGTGATAACCAGACTGTTACTGGCTGGCCCTTGCATTGCTCACCAGAGAACTGATTTTAGATGCCTACCTTCTTCTTGTGATGTTGAAACTACTTCATGAAAGCACCAGACCTGGACTTTAGCACTGCCTGTAATGGAAGATTAGACACCTAAATAACGTCTGAGAAATAGGGGTGTCTGCATACCCAAATCTATGGCACAAAATTTAGAGGCACAATTCGCCAGCGTAAATGCAAGCACATCCTTTAACCTGAGAAAGTTTAGGTGTTAGTGCTTGAGGTATTTAGGGATGGGGCTAGCAGAGATAAGACAGAAAATCATGGGTATCCTGAATCTTTTCAAAGAAAAACTGGCTGATATGTGAGATCACTCACAGAGTCCATGTGATAAGAAATTACCAAGGAATCTAATCCCTACCCAATGTGCTGCAAACTGATTTTGTCTCACACAAGCACCAAGATAACAGTTTCACACAGACAGCTGTGGCCTGGCTACTAAGCCAGTAGGCTGTTAAATAATTGTTTCCTGGTCTCTAACGTCATTGTCCAAAGCTGAGAATCTGAAATCTATCACTCGCCTGCCATTTCCCCTACTGGCTGATCAACTTCAGTCTTATGGTAGTATGTGACACTACATGTAGGTGTTCTACAGTTCATTTCACCAATATCTACCAGTCCCTTTATTTGGCGGGATTTAAAAGTTGGATTTTTCTAACTCCTAAATATTACCTGTATGCAGAATAAAAATATTCTCCTGGCAAAGTCCTTGATGTATTCCGTACAGACAACTTGAGAGCATACATAGCATGCAGTCATAGACTTAGGATATTTCCAAAAGATGGGTGACAGCTGCCTCTCCTTTTGTAAAAGCATCCAGTTCAAGACACAACCATTATAAAAGCAGTCAGAATGCATGCCCCAGAAAAATAATTAAAAGGGGACATTACGTTGCTAGCTGGGAATCTGAGGTTCAGTTCTTTCTCCTGGTTCCAGTTTTCCATGTGACTGTTCTTCCCGCTTGAAAGTGGAGCAATGCTATTTACTTCTTTTAAAAGGTACTTTGAGACTTGTGGGTAAAAAATGCAAGCCAGCAGCTCAGTGTTCTACTAAGCTGGGTGCTGTAAGGGTAGCTATACTAAATGTGGTACAGCAGCAGAGACACAGCCTTTTAATAGACTAAGTATGTCACTTGAATTATTTTCTAACTAGACAATTTGGAATTTTCAGACCAAAAAAAGAACAATTCAAGGACATCTGGATCAAGCCTGGGTAAAGGGCAGAAGTTAAATCATGAAAGTGATGCTGCTTTGGACTGCTTGCTCAGAGGGAGCGACAGGCCAGAAGGTCAAAGCAGCAGCAGCAGGTCCCACACGTTCTCAGCTCCACCAAACCACTCCACTTTGCAGCACTCCAAAACTTGCCTTATTCATGAGAATCACACCTCTCTGAGCACACAGCTCTCCTCAACATATTTGCCCGAGGCAGAACGCAGCTGTGAACTCTCGGGTTCACTGGCACGGAGCTGTGATGGCTTTGTGGTCAGCATCACAGCATTTCTCACATTTAAAGAGCTCAGCAAGCAAAGCCCTTTGAACAACTGAGCAGGTATTTCTGTACTGTACTTCTAATATTGCCACTTTTTGTTTTGCTTCTCTTTTCTTGCTTTCTCACTCTAAATGACGCACAGACTGGCTTTTGGGGAAGGGAGAAACCAAGTGCTGCACAGCCATTCTGGCGACTTTAACCTCATTTAACCCTCAGCACAGCAAGAGGAAGTACAAAGTATTTTCACGAGCTGTGAATGGGCTCAGATCTAGTTTTGACGTCTTGAGGAAGCGCTGCCTTCTGCAAAGCCAGAAACACAAAAAAAATGTATGTGAAGTTCCGAACTCCAGGGTTCAGAGTCGCAGAATCACACGGAAACCGTCCCGTCCCACTTCCCCCCACCCCACAACAGAGGCCACCGGAGAGAGGGGGATGGGATGCCTGCGGAACGGGGAGGGTTTGGGGCAGCGCCGATGTCCCCGGGCGGGGCGCAGCGCGGATGACAGTCACACGCACCCTGCCCTGATCCCGCCGAGCGGACAGCCCGGCGCCCCGACCCGCCGCCTGGGGAGCCAGGGGGTGTCCGTGTACGGTCCGCACGAGGGGGGAGACCCATCCCTGTCTCCATCTCCATCCCCATCCCCATCGGAGGGCGCCTCGCCCCGCGGCGGCGGGAGGCGGGTCCGGGCAGCCGCGCCCGGGGCGGCCGCCGGCGGGAGCCGCACGCAGCCACCGCGGGGCGGGGCGGCTCTGCCAGCGTCGCGCTGGGCCGGGCGGGCTGGGCCGCGCCGCAGCGCCGGCGGCTGATTCGGAGGCGGCGGCGGGGGATGGACGAGGGTACCTGCGGCGGCCAGCGGCGACGGGCGGCCCAGGTAAGAGCCGGGAGAGACGGCGGAGCCCGGGGCTGCGCGGGGTAGGGGCTGAGCCGCCTCTGCTGCTCCTTCTCTCGGCGCCCCCGCATCGCGGCGGGGCGGGGACGGCGCGCTGCAGCCCCGGAGTCTCCTCGCTCCCCTCGCCCTCTGAGCCTGCTCAGCCGCCTTTGTGCCCGCTCCCCGGCCCCGAGGTGCCCCTGCCCCTCGCACCGGGGGGGCTGCGGGCGGTGGCGGGAGGGACACGGCCAACTGTTGCCTGGGAAGCGCCGGCCCCGGAGCGCTGCCCGCGGCCCCGGGGCGGGGAGCGCCGGGGGCTGGCTTCGCCCCCAGCCCCGCTTGGAGAGGCATCGCGTGCGGTGCGAGCCCGAGCTGAGATTCCCGATTGGCCTCGCCGAGCCGGGCAGGCGCTTTCCCGGCCACTGGGCTCTCCCCGGTGGACGTCTCCGGGTTTTCGGTGCCGGCCGGTGGGTGCCGGAGCCGCCGCGGCTGCAGGGACGAGCAGCGCCTGGCGGAGCCGGCTGGGCCCGGGGAGCCCCGCGCCGGCCCGGGCTGTCGGTCTGACCGCGCGTCGCTGTGCCTGCCTGCGCTGAGGGCGGCGGGGAGGGCGGGGGGCATAGGGAGATTAGGCTTCAAACTTTGATTACACCGAAAACTTTCTAGTCCAGCTGCTGGTGATTGCAGGGTGCCACAAGCGTGGTGTTTCCAGAGGGATGTACCTAGACAGGAGATGAAAGGCTCTGTAATGCTGCTTTCATCTCGTTTAAATTGCTGTCCATGTTGGGAGGTGTTACAGCGAACAGATAGCACGCTTGCATCTGTTATTCCTATTACTGTTTTTCTTTTCATTTGATTCCAAGACCGTTTAGTTTTATTTATCTTTATCTGGGGTTTGTTTTGCTAAGGGCTCAGTAACACATTGTGCTACTGTGTAGAATCGAATGCTCCGTAATTCACTGGCAACACAGCGAGGCTCTTAACTGCACAGGCTTTCAGTGGTGCTGCTAATAACTTGCCGAGGGTGGTGATGTGAGTTGATTTCCAGCCTGTTCCTGGTCTCTAATTGCCATGCTGACCATCTTTACACTGCATTTTTGTTACCAGTTCTGAAGTCAGTTTTTATATGTTTGGGGAAAGGGTGGGTTAAGGGGGACAGAGATATCTTTGCTTTGCTTCTTCTGTTATGATCATCTGCAAGGCCATAAAAAAATTAAAATTACTTTGGCAGTGGGGGGGATTTGGAATGAAATGCTGTCGTGACATGAGGTTGCCTTGTGGGCAGAGATTTTCACATGCTCAGCACAGCTCTACAAAAATACCCCAACTCCTGTTACACAGGGAAGAACTGAGCTGATACTTCCTTTTTCTCTGTTATGGTAACTTTCGTATTTCTGTAACATGTAAGGAAGACTGTTACATCAGCAATATACTTTTTAAAAGTAATTTTAAAAATAAACCTTGTAAATTTAAGTCTCTTTTCTACTCTTCTGTAATACCCCCAATCTTCCATCTCACCAGGCCCAAATTAAAAATTAATTATAAACTCCTACTGTTTCCTATGGCACACTTTAAAATAAATGTTTTAATGAAAATAAATTACAGGTTATGGGAATATCATGAAAGGTTTGACTTAATTTTATAAAGAGCATAGAGTAGCAACCATGAATAAAATTCTAAGAATTTAATTCTTCAACTTAAACTGCTGTAGTATAGTTTAACTGCTGATCTTTAAAGTTTCACTCAGTGTAAACTATGGCAAGTATAAGCAAGGCTCTCTGAGTTACTTACATGGTTTCTCAAAGACTGTGCAATATTTTGCTGTATTCTGTTCTGTACTTCTTCAGTACCCTCCTGTGCTGCTTTTGCAGTGACGCTTTGTTTTTTCCCCCAAGAACTTCTGTTCTTAAAAACTGAAAATAAACAAACCACAAGCGATTGAAAAGACAGTGTATATCAGTAATTAGAATGAAACCCCCTTGATTAAGTCAGAAAGGAAAAATGGTGATCATCTTGGATACTATTGCATAATTACTGTCGTCAGATGTCATTTTGCCATGACAGTGAGTCTATAGTGAATTTTACAGTGCTGAGAAAATAATTCATTGTTAGTGTGCTTAGCTTGTCCTCATGACATCACTTTTGACGCTGTTTTGTCAGGCTGAAATATCTGGTCCTCAGCAGTATGGCAGCCTTACAAAGGCATTGAGGATTTGCATGTGCAGTATGTTGCAGATTTCCACATTGTGTGATATACAAAACGAGCTTAAATGCTATATGTTATGCAGATGAATAACTATTTCTGTACTTTGACATAAATAATATTTTGTAGGTGTACAGGTACTATAAGTAAGATCTGTTTATCATATTTTTATCTACTTCCAAATGCCATTCCAATTAGAGTTTTTGGAGAAAGTAGAATATTTTTTGTAGAATTACTGACATTCTTGAGCACTAGATGTATATTACATGCAGTAGCATATGAAGTTAATCATTCAATTCACATTTTATACAAACTAGGAAAATGCTATTCTATGTCTAAGCCCTGTATATGATCCAGACATCATTAAGTCTCCCGTTAAAATCCCTGGAGACAAACAGGGTATTTTATTGGGACCTATAATGTCAGTGGATAGGGGTGTATGAATGCTAACAATGTATGTTAATTTGAAGCAGCCAAACATCTTAGTGTTTCCTCTGTACTGAATTCAGTATGTCTTTGGATCCATTTCAGTATTATCAATCATTCTTTTAGCAGTGCTTTCTACTCATGTTATCTAGGAATGCAAAACAGTAACACTAAATCAGAGAAAACAGTTTGAGAGGCATGAATTAAAATGTTTAATATATGGGGCAGTTTGAGAGCTGCAAAAAATGCAGTCATAAATTTGAATTTTGTTGTTTAAATTAAAATTGTAATAGAAGCTGCTCTGCACTCGTGTGAATGATGACAAGAGCAATCTGAATGATTTGAGCTGTAGAGGTCCTAATTGTTATGAAGTACCTGGAATTTGCCATTCTTCTACTTAGACAGAATTCCAATTCCTGCTTTCAATTAAAATGAAAAACGTGTCTTATTTTCTATCTTTACATACTGCTCAATACAAGTTCTTGATTTAAACTGGTAGCAGCAGCTGATCCTACAGAAAAAAATAACAGTAATAGGTATAGGACATAACCTTTCAGGACTCAGCCAGTGCAGCACTGACACACAAGTGCTTGAAAGATTTATATTTAGTATTTTATTTTATTTAGTATTTTAGTAGGTTTAAAATGTTTAGAAATGATGCCAACATGAAGATGCCAGCCATGAGATTTAGTTAAATATCACTCAGCCTTAACTCAGGAATGGTTACTTTGGCATGCTAAACAACTGAAATACTCTTGTCTAATTTATGAGCTTGTCAATAGACTAGAAGACCAGGGCTCTGAGGGACTTCTTTGTGCATATTACCTTTTTTTGTTCCTGTCCATGACAGTACTTCGGTAGTGCTTTTCATTGTGGACGAGTTGACAGATTTTAACATGGTTTGGATGACCAGCAGTGCAAAAGGTGAAGCTAATGCATAAGTTCTAATTTTATCTTTGAGTAAATCTGTATAAGGAATTTGCAATGTTTATAATGTGTGAAACATTAATTTTGAAGGTTCCAGTAGCAGTGCAGATTGTGGTGTTAAGTGTGCCTATCAAAAGTGCCAGTCTGGTTTGGTTCAAGTCTTGGGTTATTAAATGTGATTAATGAACCTGTGTTCCTCAGGCCTGGTGAAGGGCCTCCATAACATCCATTCAGCATGGGAGTTGTCGTGACTAGAATGTGGCATGGAGCATGCTGAAATGTTCAGTTTGATCCCATTTGTCTGTGATGAGCTCAGGATGACAGAGTGCAAGTTCTCACGATATAAAAACACTGTGGAGGTGGTTTGGTGTTTTTAAGGGAATGTGTAGACTTAAACTGACATTTTAGATAAAAGTCATTCTGTACTGTCCTGTATCTCTCTGATACACATAGGTTTAACTTAAAGTTTAAATAGTTGCTAGAAGCTTTCTTATATATAATTTATGGGATTTGTCGAGGGGGGAAAATTCTTCTCTCTGCTGTATTACTGCCTGAGTTCATGAATTATTTGAGTGGCCTATTTTACAACTAGATGCCTCAAAGCTGAGGTTGATGGTCCTAAAACCCATGTCTGAAAGCACACTTTTCTACATTTTTTACTGTGAAGAAAATGAGATGCACAGTTCTGCATCCGTCAATAGCTGTTACTCACTGAGACTGTTCTGGAGAGTGGAATCTCTCTCCTGCCTCACTGCCTTTGGCATCCAGAGATAGCAATGTTCCCTCAGGATTAGAAAAGCTTGTTTTGCTATGAAATAAGTGTAATCTATTTACTCAAACTTGAGTAAAAGCATTTGCAATTATGTTAATCTCTCTCCTCTTCATGTTTTATGGTGCATTAGTTGCATCACACATTCATTAAGTATGACACTTTATTCTCTGTCCTTTTTAGCTTTAAGCACCTTGAGCTCACATCACCCTCTTCCCAAAAGACCGAAACAAGCAGAGTGTCATAAGCTGTCCTTTATTTCACCTGCAACCTCTGAAAAAAAAAAAATAAAAACAGTCATTAGGCCAGAGGCCTAATGTCTGTGATTAAGGCATTCAGGTGAGGGAAATCTGGTTTCTATGGGTGTTTCATTCTTGAATCCAGTAAACATATTTCCATTTCAGAACTTCTGCAGGAATAGTCTTAGGACAGACAATAGCCTGTGGTTTAGGGCTCTACCCTGGTGTGCAGAGATGTGGTTGGGAGGCAGTCTCTCAACCTGAGAGGAGCCTGCCACCCACTTCTACTTCCTCTGTGGTTGCTTTCCTGATGCTGTTAAATAGCTCCATGGTGCTTGAGAGCATGCTCCTGCCCTCTCATCCGAAACTTCAAGATTGCATGACTCCTTTCCTCAGGAGCTTGTGAAAGGAATGTATCTTGCTTCTAGAGAGCCCTGAGGGTTTTACAACCCTTTTTAATAACATAGGTACCTCTTGAGCTTCCAGGAACAGCCTTCACAACTTTCTTACCTATTAGGTTAGGTGGCTTCCTGCTTGCTATCCCAGTTATCTTACTTTCCCTTCTATACCCAAATTTGTTGCAGCCATGCTCAAAATTCTCTTGTGAGTCCAACTTGGTTTCTAGACTTATATGGATAAGTAAATCTAGGAAGAGTGTAGATTTTGAAGGGATGAAGGCCAGACTTTGGCAAGACTGAAGACTTCTGGAAAAAGTCTTTTGGTTTTAGGATGCAGTTTGAGTCTGGTTTGATTCAGTTGTCCAGGTAAATGTTTTGTCCTGGATGAGATGCTTTGCAACAGCTGTTGCATCTATACTTGGTTAGCAGGCACAAGGAGGCCAGAAGACCCATGTCCTGCATAGACCCATGTCCCGGAGCACCTACTGGGATATTTCAAAACAGCTCAGTATTATTTGCCTCTGCAACTGAACGGAGCCCAGTAGTGTCCTAGGAGTGTTGTTGCCTAAGCTGTGTGTGGTTATTCTGAGAAGTGGGAGGAAAGGGTTGTTTTCATGTTTTTCAAAGATATTTCAGAGCAAACCTGGTTTCTGTTTTATTTTCTTATTGTGAGTGTATTTAATACCTAGCTTAATCATTATAATTTTCATTTTGCAGCTGCCCCAGATAAAATCTGGAAGGTTAGCTTGAGTTAATGGCTTTCTGGAAAGAGGGGAGAAGGTTCATCCTCTGGTTTCTCTCATGCATGTTAATAATGGTATGGAGCTGTGGGGCAAAAATTCATTACTGGTTTTTTTAGCTGTTATCAGAATGCTGAGTGATAGTGCCACTTACAGAGCAGAATTGGTTTTGGAGAAGAAGGAAAATTCTCTCTGGTAACTGGTCCTTATGATTCTATCTCCAGTAAATTGATTCCAGAATTGTATTTAAATAGCCTCCATGGGAGACATACAGTAATATTTATTTCGTATGGGTGATCTGTTGGTCCTGACTTTTCAGAGGGGATTGCTATAATACTGAGGAAACTGAGGAGGAAGTAATGGCAAGGGGAAAATTCGGTAACATTTCTCAGAGTTTTTGAGATCTGTTTAGATTTGAGAAGGCTAGATTGTTAAATTTGTTATGTTTTATCTCCAGGAACAGTCTAATTTTGTCTCAGTTGTACTTTGTCCCACCCACATACACACAGTCTGTACTGTATTGCTCTGTAATTGCAGTATTTTGCTTCAAGGATCATCTGTAGGCAGTTGGCGACTTCTTCAAATCCAGATTTCATGATGGACATTGGCATCTTTAGAAGCTTCTGGAAATAAGCCTGTAATCCTCTCCCTAAGAATGGGATGGTGGCAGAGGAAATGGGTTCTGATATCTTGTAACTCTTTTCCTTATTTTTTTATTATTAAAGCATAAAAGCCCTGTAGGACTGACTGGAATGCTTTCCTCTCCCAAGGCTGTGCTGCAGCAGGGCTCTGTAATACCAATTACTGCAGGGATGGTTTTGCTGCTCCAGATGAGATCATGATGGGGGTGCTGGAAAATGAGTCGCCCTTAAAATGTATTTTATGCTCTGAATACATTACAGATTGTGTTATTATAGTGTAATACTTAGGTCTTTGGGGTTAATGTTTTTAGTTAGTGAAGGTGTTTTAAAAAATCCACTTAGAATTTTTTATCAATATCTCTTGTATTCAACAGGAAAACAGAAAATATTTCCTGATCTTGAAGTATTTTGGGACTGTGTTGCCTGTAGAACTGATTTGTATTTCTGTAGCTAGATAATCTTCCTGCTTTTATTTATTTTGTTTTTTCCCAGAAAGACAAGGTCATATCACACATATTAGAGGTCCTAGATGTATAGATAATATGTTTGTCCAGTTTTATACTGTGAGCCTGAAAATGATTGGGGTCTGACTACTTATGCCTTTGTTTTGCAGAGATTTTGATTCATTAAGGCACAGACAGTATCATGTTGTCCTTTACTGAACTAGAAGTAAAACTGCCAAAAAAAAAATCCCCTTTTGTTCTGCTGCTGAGGAACACTGTGGGCTGCCAAATCCTGACAGTCTGAGTCACCACAATTGTAATAAAGTGTTTGTACTTTGTCGGTTGCTGTTATTCAGTGTCTTCTAATTTATTCATAAGGCAAAGGGACACCTACAGGTTTTAAATACTACTTTTTAAAGAAATAGTCAGTGTTTATAAAGAAATAACGTTTGTCAATAGAGAATTAAATACACTGTAGTTAACACTTGAAAGCTTCTAAGGACTAAATAGTTAATCTTTAACAATAAGAAATATACATGTATACATGTATTTAACAAATTCCATGTTTCATGCAAGAGTAGTGCTAGACTTCAAAAAATGATGGGATTATTTTAAACTCCTTACTGAACTCTGTTGTTTTGGCCCTCTGATCTGACCTTATAATGATCTGATAACCAGAGAGACTGCTTCCTTCCTAAAAAAAAGCCAAAAAAAAAAACCAAAAAAAGTTTTAAGGACAGGGCCTGTGACCCTGGAAATGCTTATCTACATTTTAGCTTTGAAGTGTGTGGGTTGTGACCCAGCAAGCCTAGCTCATGTAATTAAATTCAGTTGTTTTCAGCATCACTTCCAAACAAAGTAGTCAAGTTCTAGTAGTCAAATTAAGTTGTAATAGTCACATATAACTCAGAATGAGCATGCATAAGAAGCTGGAGGAAGGCAGGGTGGCTCTGACTCAGTGGTGGTACTTGTAAGGCTGACAGGTGTGTTCCAGTACCCACAGCAGGTATTCTGTCCGTGACCATGTGCACGCTGTGGTTCACTGGCTGATGGATCCTGCCGCCTGTGCTTGGGTGGGAGGTGGGAGTACTTACAAGTTCTGGATCCCATCACCTGTTCATGGAGAGGAGGTGGGTTTCTATATAATTTCTCAATACTGTAGCTGTTATGGATGTGAGTCCTCATATTGTCTAGTATCAGTTATTGAGGCAGAAACAATGATTCCTTTCTTTCCATTGACAAAATAACAATAAGGCTTTTATTCTCGATACATAGGGAATTTTGTGTGTCATTTACCTTTCCCTACATTGAGCTAATGAAATTTACACAGTTTCTGCTCTCAAAAAAAGCACCAAATTGGCTAAACTGGATTATTAATAACTTTCCCCGATTCTATCTTATAGAGCTGCTGGTGAAAAGCACCGGCGTGGGTGTGGGTGGTAGGCACTGGGGCAGTGTGGAACATGTGGAAATTCTTGCAGCAGAAAGTACTATAATTTTAATTGCTGCTCAGTGTCATACTATCACTACAGCAGTTTCCCAAATAAGAGGTTTGCCTGCTATTGACAGGACATTCACACAAAGGAAGGAGATGGTAGATAAGCAAATGCAAATATATTACATGCCTTCTATCCTTTGGTTTTTAATACATGCTGTGGTGACGAGTTCAGTGTGAAACACTCAGTGACATGTAATTATATATGCATTAAGTGGATGTTGATTCATGGTGTCCCTCTCTGAGAGTACCTATCCATAATGCACTGAGGTAGAGATGCAAGAGGAGCAGCACAGCTCTGAGCTGCTTAATTCATGTGGCACTGCAGTCCCGCTCAGCTGCTGACTTCCTTTATCCTTTTTTTTTGCCCATAAAAGGAGAAAAGTGCTGCCATATGACTCTCTTTAGAGAGAATCACAAGATGAGGTTGGGGCCAGAGGGAGGGAGGGAGTGGTGGGGGGGGGAAGTTATTCAGGTAGCTTTGTTTCTTGTACATGATACAAAACATTGTGCTTTCTGTGTTTATTTCTGTGGTATTACTAGCAAAGTATGTTGTAGTATTTCCTTCAACTGACATTGCAATCAGACATTTAATTCTTGTAATAACTTCTTTTTTTTTTTTTTTTTTCTTTTGCTTTTCCATGGATGAGAGATTCTGAAGGGAAGGGATATAAATGAGTTTGGAAGGAGATAACTTCAGTTCTTAGGGATTAGGCTATTAGGCTGTCCTCCAAACTTGCAGACAGTTTCCTGCTGGTTGTTGAGGAATGACTGTATGTGGTATTCTCCCATCTAGTGCCAGTGACTGTAGGTAGACATGCCTGAATTCATTGCCTAATTTTGTGCTGTTAAAAAGCTTCATCTCCGGTTTTTCCAGAAAGCAGACTAATTAGGTGATTCTCTGAAGATTTCCTCAGAGATCAAATCTGGACCACTCCGTGCCTTTTCACAAAGTCCTTGAGCTCTCTTACTCTGCAGTCTCTCGGTGACTCTCTTTTACAGTAAAGCAAGAATTGCCTGCCTTCCTTTGGCATATTCTGACAAAAAGCACAGCCCTCCCACTGATGAGGGTCACAGTTTCTCCACAGAGCTAAGGCATTAGCAGCTCTGAATGAGTTCCACCCAGTTTCTGGCATGGGTTACTAGATGGTGTTTGGTGGGGTACTGATTCTGCATCAGAGTGCTCAGCAAGCACCAGGATGGTCAACTCCCAACCATGCTGCCAGCTAAAGTCCTGTGTGTGTTCAAAGCCATCTCTGAGTCAATGATTCACAGTATTGATCAGCTTGGGTTTAGTCAGCCTTGCTGTTCCCTTTATTTACTGATGCTGTGAAGTGATTTGATGTGGCAACATACAAATCAGCTGTCTCTCTTCTTGCTCAGTCCAAAACAAGAAGTTTTAGAAATCACAGCAGAATATCTGTGCAAACCAGACTTGGTTCTTTGACAATTATGGAGATCTTCGACCCAAACATTTCCTTTCATACAAAGTGAAGCATTTTGTCAAGGAGTCCAAAGGGATCTGGAGAAAATTGAGATCTTACTAATGAACAGTCATTTCCTACATTTCCTAACATCACCCTTTTCTACTATCACTGTAGGTATCCTGGGGAGAGAGCAAAAGGACCATACTAATTATGGATCTAAAGTAATCTCTTTTTCCCTAGCTGTTGGTTTTTGGCTTTTTTTTTGCCTTTTTTTTTTTTTTTTTTTTTTTTTTTACACGTCAGAGCTAGGATGTAGGCCAAGATCTGTGAAAAACAGATGTCTGTCTCATGCCTACAGTGTTATCATCACTGGGATTTAATAAATTTGTTAGTTCATGTATGTGGGTGGGTTTTTATTGTGTTGTAGACTTCTGGTAGTTTTTCTTGAAAGATCAGACAGTTTTGTGGTTTATTGGAGTGATGGTCTTTAGTTGAGTGTTGATGTCATTGTTGAGATGTATTTGTCATCTTTTCATCTCTTTGGAAGACTGAAATTGTACCTGTAGTTGAAGGCACTACAGTTAAAGTATTCACAGGTAAACCAGTGTGGGACTATTAGGCTGGAGCAGATGGTTATTAGGTAGATTATTAGGTGGACTCACTGGACCAGATAGGCAGCTGGTATTGCAACAGTTATAAATGGGTGCTCAAGATTTTACAGAGTAATAAGCAGTTTTGTCAATATTGCCGTGGGTTGACCCTGGTTGGATGGCAGGTGCCCACCAAAGCTGCTCTGTCACTGCCCTCCTCAGCTGGCAGAGAACAGAGAACATAATGAAAAGCTTGTGGTTTGAGATAAGGGCAGGGAGAGAGATCCCTCATCAGTGACTGTCATAGGCAAAACAGACTCCACCTGGGGAAATTAGTTTAACTTACTACCAGTCATATCAGAGTAGGATATTGAGAAATAAACCCAAATCTTAAAACACCTTCTTCCCACCACACTCTTCTTCCTGTGCTCAACTTCACTGTCAATTTTTCTACTTCTTTCCCTCAAAAATGAGAGAAGAAGGAGAACAGAGGTTGCAGTCAGTTCAGCCCACCTCTGCCACTCCTTCCTCCTGACATTCTTTCTCTTCTCCAGCATGGGCCCCCTCTCACAGGAGACAGTTCTTCATAAACTTTTCTAATTTGAGTCCTTCCCATGGCCTGCAGTTTTTCATGTAGTGTTCTAGTGTGGACCCTCCCAAGGGATGCAGTCCCTCAGGAACAGGCTGTTCCAGCATGGGTCCCCCATGGGGTCACAAGTGCTACCAGCAAATCTCCTCCAGTGCGGGCTCCTCTCTCCATAGGCCACAGGTCCTACCAGGAGCCTGTTCCAGGGTAGGCTTCCCGCAGGGTCACAGCCTCCTTCAGGCACCCACAGCTCCACTGTGGGGTCCTCCATGGGCTGCAGGTGGATCTCTGCACCCCCATGGTCCTTCATGGGCTCTGTGGGCCCAGCTGCCTCTCCATGGGCTGCAGGTGGATCTCTGCTCCCCCATGGTCCTTCATGGGCTGCAGGGGCACAGCTGCCTCTCCATGGGCTGCAGGTGGATCTCTGCTCCCCCATGGTCCTTCATGGGCTCTGTGGGCGCAGCTGCCTCTCCATGGGCTGCAGGTGGATCTCTGCTCCCCATGGTCCTTCATGGGCTCTGTGGGCACAGCTGCCTCTCCATGGGCTGCAGGTGGATCTCTGCTCCCCATGGTCCTTCATGGGCTGCAGGGGCACAGCTGCCTCTCCATGGGCTGCAGGTGGATCTCTGCTCCCCATGGTCCTTCATGGGCTCTGTGGGCACAGCTGCCTCTCCATGGGCTGCACCAGGGGCTGTAGGGGAATCTGCTCCAGCACCTGGAGCACCTCCTGCCCCTCCTTCTGCACTGGCCTTGGGTCTGCAGGGCTATTGTGCTCATGTTCTCACTTTCTCTTCAGATGCTCTTCTGCAGCAGATTTTTTCCCCCTTCTTAAGTCAGTTATGCCAGAGGTGCTGCCACCATCACTGATGGGGTTGGCCTTGGCCAGTGGCAAGTTGTATCATCCCATCCTGTTCCCCTTCACTGCCCTCCCCACTACCAAAACCTGGCCACGGAAACCCAGTACACAGTGCCACTGCACTTAAGACTCCAAGGTGAGGAGTTGGCACTGAGGATGATGATCTGTGGGTCAGCAGTTGTGAAAGGGTTGTATGTTTTTGTATTGTCAGAATGATTTTTCAGTCCCCTGTGACACTGCATAATCACATCTATACAAAGTTTCACACACAGTAATTCTTGCCAAGTACAATATTTATGTCCATATTTGCACCACGGTAGTTGTGTTTTCCTTTGGAAAGTTTTATATGCCTCTCTTGTCTTTACAACAACTTCTTGCTCGTGTTCCTTTTTGTGCAAAATAAGGGTAAATGCTTTCAATTCAGGTTTGCATGAATTTTTAAAAAGTAATTGGGAATTCTGACTTAGATGTAAAAAAACAAATTTGTGAAGACATATGAACTTTGTGAATTATTGAAATAAACCCACAGATTTGTTCCTAAAATGCTGATCTTGTAAGATGAATTTCTTCCTTGCCCATCACTCCTGTGTGG
The DNA here is from genome assembly GCF_028018845.1 of Melospiza georgiana. NCBI lineage: Eukaryota > Metazoa > Chordata > Aves > Passeriformes > Passerellidae > Melospiza > Melospiza georgiana. Next base: position 88,683,025 of record NC_080432.1, read on the forward strand.
GTGAAGTTTGGAGAAGCAGAATCTCAGCTGTGCATTGGAATGCAGTTGATAGAGCTATGCCCATTCTATACCAGCTGACAATCAGGACTAATGTGGTACTGGCAGCAGTCCAGGCTTGCCGAAATTAAGAAATCAGATGCTCATGTTCAATCCATCTGAACACATTAAAAAGCTCCAAAACCTAGAGAGTGCAGATTTTCTCGTGTGCTGCATATGATACTCATTGTGGAAACACAAATGCTCAGATATTACATGATTTTGTGATTCTGTTTCCCTGATTTGAAAGCAACAGCCACCTAGGCAAGGGTGATCTGTTAATTCTGAAACACATTTGGCCGTTTATGGAATTAACTTCCATATTAACTAATAAAAGTGATGTTCTCCAGAAACAACTGAGTACTGTATTTATGATGCATGTTCATAGCAGGAACTAAATAAGGAGTGGGTATGGCATGCAACTCTACTGTTACATTTTTAGTCCTGCTCATGACACAGTTTTGTTCTATGCCAGCTAACACTCTCCCAGATAATGCCCAAGCATAGTTCTGGGGTTGGGAGGGACGATGGACTGTTTCCAAAAGTCTGTTTGGATCTGGCTGGGCTGTATGGAGGAGTAGGATTTTAGTTGTCCAGCTACAAGCTGTAACGTGTTTGCTGGTTCCAAGCCCAGAACATGGCTGTGTGCCCTGGTCTGTTTTATTTTTTGACATATATGTGGCCACAGATCCTGCTTTCCAGGAAGCTGGGATTTAGCAGCTTCTTTAGGGAGGCAGTAGCAGCATTGTCAGTGTGTGCTTAGGAAGGTAGAAGAACAATTCTTTCAAGCCTGGCAGTCAGAAGCTGTCTGGGAAGCTGGAAAAATGAGCCAGAGCAACTTAAAATCATGGAATAATTGAGTTTCATATTTGTTTTATAAGACAAGCCCCAGAGAATACACAAGTATAATCAGCCATTTTGAAAGCAATTGTTTAAAATATATATATATATTTGAAGAATTATGGCCTGGCATTTTAAATCAAAATTAATAACCTGAGTATTAAGCAGATGGCATCTACAATGTTCTCAACCAGAGGATGTAAATCCTGGCAGTAGAGTAAAACTTATCCCTAACCTAAGCTTTGCTTTCTGTTAGCTAAAGGAGCAGTGCTAGTGCAAACCTGAGTTGTCATGATCCTTAGCTTTTCCCTGGAGAATCCCTGTCTTCAGCAGATGCCTCAGCCCTCTTATAATTGTCTGTTTGCCTCATGTCTAGGAGGTGCAAGTCTAACCTTCTATTTAGCAAAAACTGTAGGGTGTGAAGTTTTGAGTGTGGGTGTTTTTTTTTCCTTTAAGCAGTGTTAAAGCTATTAGCATCCTAATGACTTAACAGTGTCTGGTCCGACAGACAACTCGGGGGTTGACTCTAGTCCGTGGGGCTCGGCCATCTGTCTCACCACCCCGCTCCTACAGGACATGAGGAATAGCTCTTGGGATGGCATGGGCTTCTTGTCATGTGCTCCTCCAGCTGGCTGTGCTCCAGTGGTCAGAAACTGACCTCCCAGTGCCCACGGGGACAGTGCCATTCCTGGGCTGGCAATTCCTGCTGCAGTTTGTGCTTTGAGGGCTGTGTGGGGTGAGCATCAAAGCTCAGGTCAGGATGCTCTAAGGATGAACTGCCCGGAATTACTGGGATTGCCATTGCCATCTCTTGCATTTTTTTGCATAAGATAGAAACATTACCAGGTTGGTAGTAGAGTTTTTAATGAGTCTGTGGTTTTTTCAGTTTTTACATTGATAAGTGTGTTCAGTTGCTGCTCCTTTTTTTGGTTTTGTATTTTAAATCAGAATAAAACTCGTTGCTTTGTTTTGGAACTTGTACTTTCTACTTCTTGAGTAAAGGACTTCTAAAACATGAAATAATGTTGTGGTTGCGTAGTTAGGATAGAGAGTTTGGCCTCTGACACACACTTCCTCTCATTTAACTCTCCTCTTTTTGCCTTTGAACATTATGTAGTCCATTCTGTAATGTAGCTTCTCTTAACTCCTTATTTCCAAATAGAATTAATTTAGCATCTCTTCTATTTATGCTTTGTTGAATACTGATCGTACAGCCTTAATTATTTCTTACACAGCAGGAAACCTTCAAAATAGCAGCTGTGTTTTTCCTTAAGTCAAATTGGTTGTGAACTACGACTGCTCAAATCCCTGGGAGGATAATAAGCTTTACTCCCAGCAGGTCCCCCAGACTACTATGCTAAGGGAACCGAACTGACTCCTGTGTTTCACTGTATAAATGCATTTTAACTAGAGATAAATTGACTTGCTGTAGTTTCCCAAAATAGTAAAAGAGGATCTTCTCTTCTGTGTTAATATATATTATGGTTTGCCTCCTTGCTAATACCCTTTCCTTTGAGCAACATTTTACTAGAGTTTCAGGGTGCCTTATTTACTTCAGTCCATTTTTGTCAGGCTGGTGTTTAAGAAATGATCACTTTCCTTTCTTTCTGACTCCCAGTTCTCCCAAGAACAAGAGTGGTTGCTCATAAATACATTTCTTCATGCTGTGGTTAAGTCACAGTGCTGTAAGAAAGTGTCTTGATACTTAGTTTTTTTCTGAAGTTATTAAAGTGTTGTTCCTCTTCCCTCCCTCAGCTTTCCTGTGGAAAACTGATACCAGTCTTGGGATGTTTATCTCCACTTTTAAAGGAATATTTTAAAGATACCAAACTGGAAACTAAACTTTTCAGAGTAGTTTATCCTCCTTCCCACCCATGGCATTGGCTTTGGCTTTCTCACTCAATGGCATCTCTCTCAATCCAAATGTGATACCTCAGTGAACTTGCCTTGCTGCCCATTCCATGCAGTTATTGCTCACAGATAACAAATGGTTTTTGGCATCTGTTTGTAGTCTTTTTTTTAATGCCCATTTCATACCTGCTAATCACATTAACCCTGTAAATTACACTGACGTTGTTTTTATATCCCGTTTGATTTTGTGGTTTTTTTTTTTTTTATAGTGAACAAAATTTAGATATCTGAGAAATTTTTTTAATATATTAAAAAGCAGACTTCCAGAAGTTCAGTCCTAGCTACTACCTGAGTTATGCTATTATGAGGGATAGCTATTCTGTATAAGTTGCAACGGTTTTGTAGTTTTATAACTCAGATGAACAGGAGGTTCTCCTTGATAGTTGCTGGGGTTTTCTTTCCAAAATTTAGTTTTGTTTTTTTTTTACATTTTCTATACAAATGTAACTAGCGCTGGAATTCCAGAGTCTTTCAGACCTGTGATTTTTGTTGTTGGGTCAAGAGGGAAGGCGACATGTTTTCTTACCTCTTCTAGCAGTAAATGCTGTACTAAACAGTGGTATTTAGAGCTGATTTTTGCAGCCCTGTAGAACTGGAGGGTCAGGAGTTGTCTCGTACTCCATCACTGCTCTGTGGGAATGGGTGGGTGTCTGGGTTCTGTGCCAGTCCTTTCCCTGCCCTGCAGCAGTCCTTCACTACCCCGGTGTGCACTAGTGTGAGACTAATTGACCTTTGGCTCTGGAAGCAATGCACAGTAGAAGACACCTTGCAGAGTACTCTTTGCTTTTGAAAAAATGGAAGTTATTCTCCATTGAAGGCATTTAAGTAACTTTTCTGATTTTTACTCATTAATTAAAGCAGTTTCATTAATAACGATCCTTTTAAATAAATTTTAAAATCCACAGATTGCAGCCTCTGTTTAAGTATTGGGAAGGCTCTGGATCATCTTCAACAAGGTAAGAGTCACCTCTGGTCCTTTCATCCTTTCAGACTTGCACAGAACAGCTGTGGAGCAGATTTGAACATCATCAATGATAAATGAATGCTCAGCCCTCATTGAATACCATCCTTTATGCAGTTTTGCTGTTGCACCTCACTGATGCTTTCAGAACGCTATCTGGGCATAAGATTCTCGCCTTGAGGTTTTTATTTGTTTGCTTTTCTTGTTGTAGAACAACAATTGAGAATTCTTCTTCCCATGTACTTTTTTCATTTACTCCACTGTTTGTTTTGAGTCATGTCACTGTTATTGTTCTGGTCTGTCTAAACCCTTGGGACAGAATTGGCTTAGGGAGAGAGCAGGATTTGTTCACATCCCGTTTGAAGTCCTGGTTCTGTGATTTTTATGGGTCTTCTACTGCCATTTTTTTTTCCAGATCTTGACCAATTTCCCATCAAAGTGTCTTAAATACAAGTTGCAAATACCATTCATTGCTACATAACTGGAGAGAATTTGCAGCCAGAAGCAAAATAAATCAATGCTAAAAAAAAAAAAATTGTTTTTCCCCTAGAGAGAGGGAGTTCCCTGACTTGACCAGCTACTAATTGGTACAAAGATTTGTTTACACAGAGGAGCAATTCCTAATTAGTTCCCTGTGTGGGTGTTCTACTTGGGAAATTAGTATTACATTTTGATATAATCTGCTTTTATAATGAATTGTTACAATTTGCAGTAAGGAATGTATTTTTAGGGAAAAAAACCCAATCTGCACTGTACCACATGAGTTTCGAGAGATAATTCCTCTTTAGGCAGCAATCAAGGTTACTATTTTGAAATTAAATGAATAAAAGTCGATAATTAGATTAAACCAAGTTTTTAGTCACATATTTATAAATATAGCTGCAGAAACACAACCATGTGTTTTTCAAAGCCAAAACCTAATGAAGCTGAATTAAGCTGATTTATGGACGGGATGGCTTGACCTCTGAGGCTATGAGGATAGTGAAACTCAATATTTGGGAAAAGTGTTTGGGGAGCTCTATTACCATTATTAAGGTTATGGTTGAAATTGAAGTTCACTTCCAAACTTTTCTGTAGTGGACTTATTTTCCTTATTACTTTCACCTTTATTCTGGGAGCAAGCTTGCATCTCTCTTAAGTTATTTTATTTAGAGAGTTGAAAAAGTAACATTAAAATAGCTGTCTGTATAGAACCTTATGAAGCACCTGGTCTCCTTGTTTTTCTAGTGACATCCCCTGCCCCAACACTTGGAAAATGAAATGATCACTATTGGACATTTAAATTACATTCTTTATTTCAGTAGTTTCAAAAGATTGGAAAATTAATTTCTGAACTTAGAACTGCTTAGAACTGGACTTTTTTTCATTATAAATATTGCTTTAAATAAATATAGCCTTTATACTAAATTGCTAAATGTTTTGGAAATGTATTCCATTTCCATGATTTCATTATTATATCTTTTAATTCTTAATATAATGCATACCACTATCAGTGCACATTATTTTCCTTTGGCTGTACTAGTCTTGGCAACAGCTCGTTATAAAATCTAACTTATCTTCTGCATCTATTCAGCAGAATTATATGATATAAAATTTAGTTTGAATACCTGATCATTTCAACCCAGCTGCAGTATTTAATGATATGACTACAAAAATTTTTGGATGTTACAAATCTCACTTTCAATAGAATAACCTCTATTTCTCATGGAAATTTCTTTTTTAAACTAGAAAGTTCTGTTGCAAAATTGAGATAGGGAAGAGCGAAACTGACCCCAAGTGTAATCTTGAATGTTTTTCATGACAGACGGACATTGAATGTTTAGCATCGCCTCTTTGGAGTTTTGCATGTGAATTGGAACCACTTTATTTCTAGGTAAGACATAACTGTGGGTTTGTGTTAAGTACCCTCTTCCTTTTATATGTGAGTTGTGAGAAAGCTGAAGAGTGCAGTATGCTGGACTTTGCTTTATGCACTGTTGATGTGTTTGTTGAATGAGTCCAATGTAACTTGAGATTTTAAGTGCTCATTTGTCCAAAATGTCTTTGTTCCCTGAGAGAGACCACACCAGCCACTCTGTATGGTCAATACATGTACAGGAGTTTATTTTGTGATCAGATGTATAGTTGTTCTGTTAGCTCATTGCCACCTTGAGGAGTTAGCTGAGTGCTGTCTGCCCCTTCTCTTGCATCAACACCTTCACTGAGCAGGATGTAGTGGTTTAGGGAATTTGCTGCTGAAAATCTGTGGGATTGCAAAGGCTTCCCGGAGGATTACTCTTCTGTCAGTTTAGGCCTCTGCATCAGCTCACTGCAGATTCACACAAGTACTGGTATCAACACAAGGGAATCAGTGCCAGTACCTGCAGTAACAAATCATTTTATTGGCTTTAAACTTCTTATTTCTCTCTGCTCCAAGAAAAGGATACATGAGAAGGACTATGAAGAGGTTGTGAACAGCTGCAAACTTCAATAGCTGAGGGGGAAGCAGCGGGGTGATAGAAATGAACTAGAAGGTTTTGATCTGTAGATGTAATTAAAAGAAAATTTGTCACTGGAAACAAACTACTTCTTAGTGAAATACTAGAGGTTGTGCCAGTCCAGCTTCTTGTGCTTTCTACAAAGACTATAGGGACCAGAAGGGACATCTCTGTCACATTTCACATGCAGCTGAGTTGTGAGCAGGGCTTCAGGGCTGAGATTCACGGACATTGGTTCTGGTTGTGACCCAAACAGTGCTGTTTGCCAGCCCTTCCTGGATTCCTGGGAAGTGTGAAGCAGACAGGACATCTGACCTGGACTGCTTGCAGCATGTAACACCTAAAATCTGAGGCAGTGGTATCTTAACCATACTGTTGGAAGATGGTGGCTTTGATCCAGTGGCTTCTCAGAGAGGTGGAAGCCACTGAGTATAGAAAGGATTCTCTGAGTTAACCCTGCTTTAGTAACAGTGCATTCTGTCATTAATTCAGCTTGCTGTGAGGGGCATCCAACAAGTGGTGCTGTGGGCAAAAGACCACAAAAACTTCCACTTGCAGGTGAAAACAAGCCCAACACAGCAGCAGCAGCCTGACTGGGTTTCTGTCAAAGCAGGTTCACAGTACCCAGGCAGAGTCAGGGCAGTCTGTCAAAATAAAGGTGTTTACTGATCATGTGGAGATTTGTTCAAAAGAAATAAAGCCACCTGCAGAGGTGGAAGGTGTAGAGGTTCATCAGTTTAAGGTTACAAAGGATGTGGAACCAGCATAGCTGAAAGACAGCAATATTCCTGTTTTATTTCAGTGGATGGGTCAACAAACCCAGGTCCAAGGGAGGAGGTGGATGGGAGGGGTGGCAGGAGAGACTTAAGATGAAAGACTGCAGTCAGAGCTTTGACAATTTCTACAGGGTAGAAAATTATTCTCTGTGGTTTAAACTACTGATGTGAACTTGTAAGGACTGTGTACACAACCAGCAAACCTATTTTGCATCTTTTATTTCTAAGTTTTACTTTCTCTGTTAAAAGAGCTTCCAATCTCCTTTTTGGTTACAGTCATATGGGAGTTGAAATAGGAATTATGCAAATGACATACCTATTAAATTTTATAATAACATTTCAACTAAGGTTAATGGTCCAGGATGATCCTGATCCAGAGAGGAGAGAATCTGAAATCCAGCTGTTCAGCATGGATTTATCCACTCCAGTGTCTGGGACTGAGAGGAGGTGAAGGGAAATCTTAGAGACAGGACAAATAGAAGGAAAAGAAAAAATAAAAAGAAAAATGGTAGGAGTGGAGATGAATACTCTTGATGAGATAGAAGAAAACAGGAAATGGGGAGGAAAAAAGGGCAGTGAAATGAGGAAATAAAGATTTGTTAAATTATGCACTCCTTAATATTATTCCATATAAAGTTAATACTACTATAGCATGATTAACTGTTCTTATTAAGTTCATTGTTAGAAGGTAATAAACTGGTTGTAATTACATCTGGTAAGAAAATTAGTTAGTTTTTTTTACCTGATATATGTTTGAAGTCCTAACTGCTGGCTGTTAGACCTTTTATAGTTAAGACTTTTTTTCAAAATGAAACCCTCAAATATGACTTTACTGATCTTAAAAATATTTTTTTTCAGACTAACTAAATACAAGATTTTTTTTTGTTTCTAAAAGGAAAAGTTCTGAAGATCAAATCTTAATATAAAAGTGAAAAGCCAATACTAAATTCTAAATACTAATACAGCAGAAGCAATTTTTTGTGTTCTGAAGTGTGAGCTGTTTGAGCTGTGCTGGGAACTTTACATGATAAGGTTTTCATTTCTGTCAGTGCAAAGAGGAAAATTGAATCTTGTAGACTGTTTTTAAAATGGCCAGTATTGCTTACTTTTGAAAAATGTGACATGAATTATTGCTTTAGTTCTCCAGAGTTTGAATGTCTCTATCAGATTAAATAATAGTATAACTGTTTTCAGAAGTGTTTTGTGTATACATGTATATGGTGATCTGTTACTGTTGTTTTTTTTTAAATGACCTTGGGAGCAGGAGAATATGGGGTGGGAAGGGAGTAAACTGCTTTTCATTTTCAATTTCCTGTTTTCTAAGAATACTTTGGAAAGTTTCTTAATTAAATAATATCATAATAGACAGTTGGAAGATGAACTGTGATTATATTCAGGTCTTTACATGGTAAATATGTTCTTAAAGTAGTAACTGCTTGACAAGAATTAGGCATCATTTTCCACCAAAAGTAGTGTGAAGTGTTAAAGATGAAGTTAGCAATGCAGGGAGAGTAAGATCAAACATTTAGCCTAATCCAGACAATTAAGTTGGATGTCTAAAGAAGTCTTCACTAACTGCTTAAGCATTGATGTTGAGTGCCAGAATTAATATCTGAAGTTGAATCTCTGGAGTGAATTTGTACTTCACACACAAATGTGTCCTTAGTTTACCTTAGGCCATGATAACTTACTAACATCTCAGGTATCTTGATAAAAAGAGGAGCACTGTGGTTGTAGAATTTCAGAATGCATTTCAAACATTATTTTAGAAAGTTATTAAAAGTTTATAAACAAGTTGATAACGTTTCACACCTACTGCCGTTCAGTTTTTGAGCCTGTTTTTATCTCACAGAGTATCTTGTACCGACATGTTCTGTACGGTTATGAGGAGTACCACATAATGAAGTTTTTAACTCAGACCTCTAGTTAATTCATTGCCAGGTATTTTACAGATACAATGCATAAATGTGTTTCAGGGAGAACTGTGAAGAAAAGTACTGTGGTAATTGTTGGGATTGCCTTGTATTGTTGGGCAGATGTGCTTTCCCAAGAACTGGGCACACTCTCAATCTGGAATTCAGCTTTATGCCAGATTTTGGTCGGTAGTGCTAGACTGTGACTCAGAACCTAAAATTAAAAGGCTTTTCCTGAGTATTACATCCTCAAAGAATGATGGTTTTCCAGCAGGTGTTAATTATGAGTTGTCTGCTAATTTACAGGCTCCTCAGTGAAACTTCATGAAGTTTTTGAAATTAAGGGTAACATTTTTCAAAATAGCAAAACACAAACTCAGTTAATTCTTCTGAAACAAAGGCTCAAATTCTTCATCCACAGGCAAAAATAAGGCCTTGTACTATCTCTTTTTTAATAAAAAGTCTTTCAAATACATTTTTTTTTAATGAAAAAAATTGCAAGCCCTTTTTTGCAATGTTCACCTTCATTAACACAACTTGCTGACTTCCTTCCTCAGCTGCAGTTCTTCCTACACTCAGAGGTCAGCAAAGAGCAAGATCAACAAGCCACACATCTGGCTCTCTCTCTTTCCAACTGGAACAAAGAAACAATTTTTTAATGGCTTTTTGAGTTAATTGTAAACAATTTGGTTTTGGAGTCGCTGACTTGCAGCAAATGTTTGTCGTAGGCGGATGTAGGGAAGAAGGACTATGTCCTAATGCAATTCCTCTGTGGCCAGTGAGGAGAAAAAAAATCACTTAAAAATCACTTAAAAAAAAAGGAAAAGGAATGTCTTACTCCTTGTAGCATTGAAGTATGCTGAGAATTTTGAGTGCATATATAGGATATTTCACAAGCTTAAAATATATACTTTGATGAGGCAGAGAGATGGAAGTACTTGCTCATTTAATTTTTCTGTAATCTTGTATACAGTAGTACTGACTTTTCCACCCCCTTTAAATTCATGAGCTGTTTATGTATGAACAAACTGACAGTGATAAAAGACCAGAGACAAACAATAGGAATAGGGGAAAGCTATTTTAAAATGAGCATTCTGTTCTAATACTTTTCTCTGGTGTTCATATTGTTCCTAAAGGCGTTTTTCTAGTAAACAATTTTCAGAACCCTATATTTACGGTTGTTAACCATTAATTAATATTTTGAAAACAAATTCTTAATTAGTGTCGTCGTTTTCTTACTTTCCCAGTTGTCATAATCTTTTATACTCCCTAGAATCGGGTAACATCAGTATATCTAAATTATTAGAATGATCTTTTTTTTAAAGGCTTGTGTAAAGTAAATATTTGGTGTGACTTTTGTACTTTTGCACTTCACAACAGGCTTGCTGATTTACAGCACTTCTGAAACCCCAAATACTTTTAAAATATCTTGCTGTAATTTTATGTGTCCTAATTTGATGTCACATTGCTCCCATATTTTGGTTGCTTTGTTTAATGCATTTGTCATGATTGTTTTATTTTTAATCAGACCATCCTGATAAATATTTGCAGATGTCTTGATCTGAAAAGGAAATTGCCAATGCTGTTTGGAATTATACCAAAGCTTATAACAAAATTGAATAAAATTAATCATTCAAAGGAAATGTTTTCCATCAATTTGTTTGTGGGAGAGAAAGTGTTCTGTATTACGATTATTTTTTGTCAAAATTAGGTGTTTGGGTTGCTAATGCCACTTAGTGGATATCTGCCTTAACTGCAGCCTGTTCCAAAGCCAAATCAGGTGCCAGACAGCTCTCTTAATTTGTATATTGGAGTTTTCCTCCTGCCTAGAATATGTTGACTATAGCATGTTTTCAAGAAACTTAATTATCAGGTACATTTTAGGAAGTTTCTTACTTAGTTCATTTTTTAAATTAAATTTGTTAAAATGTCGGAATTATTTATTACAGAATTTTGAACTTAGAGGAAAAATAAGGATCTTAATTGCATATTTAATGTGATTTGAAACATTAAACAACAGTCTTGGTCACTTTGCACTGATTCTTTAGGTTAATGAAATATTAATTGATAGTAAGGTGATAATTTTGGTGGTTTAGGAAATGCTTTGCTTTAGCCCTTTTGGTTGGTGGCTCAGCAAACGTGGAACAAGCTGATAGTTCAAGAACTGATTCAAAGGAAATAGTGAATATGTTTTGTTTGATGTATCCAAAATGGGCGTGGGATAGGCTCTGCTGTAATTGGACTTCTTCACACTTCAAATAACTGGTGAGAGCAGGGTGCTGATAATGCCCAGGTTGGGTGTTGGATCCCCCACATGGGCCATTCACTTCAGGGCAGGACTCGATGGTCCTCGTGGGTCCCTTCCAACTCCCAATATTCTGTGATCCTGTAATTATCCTTTGGAAGATCTGAAAGGTGAGATAGACACCAAATGTATATTCTACCACTGTCAGTGAAAGTTATAATTTCCTGAGTATATTTTTAAATATAATTTTTTTTGCTAAGTAGTTTGGATGGTAATATTAATAACTTGGTATATTTGATACAAAATGTAAATGTATAAAATTCCATCTTTTGTCTGATACCAATACATATATAATCTATATTGTGTAATTTTTTTTTTTAATCTTAGTGTTTAAAAAAAAATCTAGTCTATACAAAAAGATATCCGTTTTGCAATTTAAAGGCTGTTTTTAATGGAAAAAAAATTTTGACTTCTGAAATGTGTACGATTTAGGTCTTTCAATATCTTTTTAGTCTGTGAACTCTGTTCTTTGAACTTTCTTGTTTACTTCACTAAATTTTCATTATTTTCCAACAACCGTGATAATTTTCAATCACTATGTATTTTTTACCTAATCTCTCGGGCTTTTTTGTATGCTCTTTTTATTAGTAAATCAGTTGAATAATTTGCAACTAAAATAGTAATTGGCTCAGAGGAAGATAAACCACAATTCAATTTCCAGACATGTTTTACTGCTGTATTACGGGCTGGTTAAATTAACATGAAGATTGAAAGACAATGCAAAGACTTTGGGTGTTGTGAGTAACAATATTTTTTAGAAAATTTCTTATCTTCCATTTGTTTACAATGAAATTAGGAATAATTGCAGGGTTTTATCTGCCTTCTGCCATCCTCCAGAGAACTCACATCATCATAGGTTATGAGATAAGAGGAACGTGAGCTGTAGGATTCTTCTTAATGCAGCTGAAGTCATCCAGGCATTCCTCCTGCCCATAGATGGCTCTCAGTCACCAAACAGAAAGCTTTGGTTAAGTCAATGGGTTTAATCTTTTGATTTGGTTACAGTTGTAATCTGGATATATCTAACGTTTTTTTCTGTAATAAGCAGCCAGTTTTGAGTTCTTGGTTAAGCAAGCTCATTTGCAAGTCCCTCTGTACATGCACGCAGTCGGTGTTTGCATGTCTGCACGTTTACTTCTTACAAAATTTAAGTTTTTCAACAAAGTTTTAAAATGTTTTTACATTTCCTATTTAAATAGTTATAATTTGGAATGTTCTCAGAAACTAATGGATAGTACCTTTTCAAGGATGTCATTATTTTAGATGTGACTTCTGTCATCTCTAAGTGTGATGGCAAGTTAGTTACAAGTCAAAATGAGACAGGGTTATGCCAAAGTAAAATTTTAAATTTTGCTCTAAATCTAAATATTAAATATCTTGTATAGTTCCTAGTTCTACAAGGCATGATTTGTCTTTGAAATGGGATTCAGGAAAGGCAGTAAGGAAGTCTTGGATGTGACCGCTTCCCTCCTTTTTTGGTAGCAGGTAACTGGCATTTTAAAATTAGAGATCTCATCATGTGTATCTCTTTTTTTCAGACTACAAAACCATTTCTTCATTCTCAACTTCTAAGCTGCTTCTTGAATTCAAAAGAAATAATGTTAATCCATCCTTCTTGAGAAAGTGTAAATAAAGCCAGTGTTTCTGTACCAGTTGTACTGGTGCCAGAGCTGATGTGGCTCATGGCAGATGCCAGGCGGCGATGCCCTGCTGAGAACCCTCACCAGCCTCGGGATCTCACCGTGCTAAGCCTGAGCAGCCCCCATGTGTGTTCCACTCAGCCTTTGAGTGGAAATGACACTTCTGATCATTTCAGATGCAGTCACAGTTACTTTTAAGCTAAATTCTGAGTTTCAGCCAGAAGAAAAGGAAAGCAGTATGATTTGGTTTCTAATGCAGGTATTAGTTCTGAAATGTGGTTATTACATTGTCTGGATTAATTTGGGTTTTGTTTGAGCTGCAAGAGTAGAGGAGAAGGTCATGCCCTGGAGCTGGAGCCCATGCAGAACTGCTGGCTGATCGTGCAGAGGGAGGTTGGTACTGTTGGGCTGATTTCAACTGCTGTGAGGGCTCCATGGCCTTTCTTTAGGTGGGAACGTGAGCTGTGGAGACAGTCAGGGAACTGATGCACCTCATTTATAAGGAAAGGCTGAGGGAGCAGAGGCTGTTTAACTCGGAGAGGAGAAAAGTGAGAGTAGACCCCGTCAATGTGTGTGAAAGGGAGGGTGTCAAGAGGATGGACCAAGCTCTCTGGTGGTGCCCAGCAGTAGGACAACAGGGAATGGGCAGAAACTGATGCACAGGAAGTTTCACCTAAACATGAGAAAGAACTTCTCTGTGGGGGAGCAGATTGCCCTAAGGGGCTGTGGATCACCCTGGGGAGCTGTGGATTGCCCAGGGAGGCTGTGGATTGCCCAGGGAGGCTGTGGATTGTCCTGAAGGGCTGTGGATGTCCCACAGGAGCTGTGGATGGCCCACAGGGGCTGTGGATCACCCAGAGGGGCTGTAGATTGCCCTGAAGAGCTGTGGATCGCCCACAGGGGCTGTGAATCACCCTGACGGGCTGTGGATTGCCCAGGGGGACTGTGGATCACCCACAGGGGCTGTGGATGGCCTGGAGGGGTTGTGGATGGCCCGGAGGGGCTGTGGATCACCCACAGGGGCTGTGGATGGCCCGGAGAGGCTGTGGATCACCCACAGGGGCTGTGAATAGCCAGGAGGGGCTGTGGATGGTCGGGAGGGGCTGTGGATCACCCACAGGGGCTGTGGATGGCCCGGAGAGGCTGTGGATCACCCACAGGGGCTGTGGATGGCCCGGAGGGGCTGTGGATACCCCGGGCGGGCTGTGGGTTGATCTGCCTCGCCGGAGCTGTTCCAAAGCCTGGGGCGGTGCGGTGGCGGCCGTGCGGCAGCAGGGGGCGCTCCCACGCCGTCCCGGCCGCGCTCCGCATCCCATATAATGGATGGTGGATAAAGGATAATGGATGGTGGGTAATGGCTGAGGAATAATGAGCCTCTGCAGGCCTGTGCGCCTCCCAGGGTGGGGAACCGATGGGCATGGATGGGTCTGGGAGCAGCCACCATCCGCACTGGTCAGTCAGCAGTACATACATACCTGCAGGAAAGTGAGAGTAGGGTATAAAGTCACTACCGTGCATCCATTTTACGGTCTTAATAAAAAGTTATTGTGCAAATTTCATTACTATACTAGGAATGGCTTCCAGGAGTGATTGGAATTAATTACTGCAGAGCCTGCCAGGGTCAGTACATGCTTTCAATTTTCATTTACACTTACAAGAAATCTAATTTTTAATTAAAAGGATGGTTTTAATTCGGCACCATCCATACTAGTCCTTCCCTGTTTGTCATTTCAGGCAAATGACAGAATTGTTAATATACTCAGAAAAGTTGCAGTGGTTTTAGCAGCTCATGTTGAGGCACAAGGCTTGTTTGCCAATCAGTGTAAGTAAAACACATTATTTGAAAATAGATTTACTCGGGAATGTGCTTCTTAAAGTATTAGGCACAATGCAGAATTAAGAATCTCTTTGTGTTTGCATCATTAAGAGGGCTAATGTGCTTGTCTATTAACACAGTTTTCCAGGCAGGCTCTTTTGCAGAAAAATGCCACAAACCCATTCTGCTCCGTATGCCTTAATGAACTGAGTCTTTAATTTGAAAGTATGTGCACTAACAAAATAATATCAGGAGGATTTTTAAAAAAATGACACAGAATTAATTAAGAAAGAAAGGAGGCATTTTATTGAAATTTATACTTTTTAGTAACTCCTGCATACTTACAGGTTAAGCTAATGTTTTGGAGAAAACCTTTTATTGTTCAATATTCAGTCTCCTCCTCCCTTAACTTGACTGTGAGAGCAGACATTGAAAAATTCCAGAGTTTAGCACCTTTCTAACCTGCCTTATGTTTAATTTATAGTCCAGTATAATGATTAAATATTTTTCCTTGGTCTTTCTGCTTACCAGTCTGTCTAGCTCTGTGGGATTGATTTCTTTATCATTGAGTGGAATAATTTACATTTGCATTTATGGAATGTCTTCTGTATAGTATCTCTAGTTTATTAAAGTATTTTGAATTACAATACTATTTTCCAGAATATTTTAATTCCCTTCTAGCTTAGTGCATATTTTAAAAGGGTATTTTCTTCTTCTCTACCTGTCACTAATTAAAAGTATTGAACAAAACCAGATCTACACAACAAATACTGTTTAAAAATACCATCATCTTTTTTTTTGCCAGTAAACTGCTGACAGCTACTTTTTCAGATTTTCAGTGTTCTAGCTAATTTATGGAAGTAAATAACATTTTCCTCGTCTCCAGTGCTTTGTCCAAGTTCCCTCTGTATATTTTTTCAATTCTGCCCTATGCTTATGCAGGTGTATTGATTCCTGAGCCTCAGTTTTGTCTCTCTCGTTCATCCGAATAACCTGTTGTGTATTTTCTGCTAAGTTTCTTGCACTCCCTTATCCATTAAATCAACTTTCCAAGAGACCTGTCCTTCCAGGTACCTGAGAGTACTGAAACAGCTTTTGTGAAATCAGTTTAATTTGCTGTTTTCTTCTTTAGTAACCTCCTCTATTTTTAATTTCTCATGTTTCCATCCTTATATTTGGTTAATTCTCCCCATAACTACCAAAAAAGTCAATAATAGCCTCTCAGAAGGACTTTTATTACTCCAGAAGCTTGTAGAGATGCATGGTTAATTAATGCTCCTGAAGCTTCTTGCCCCATTCTGTTACTTGTATGCCTCCATACTTCAGCAGAACCTTCTTAAGCACTTCCCTGGGTTATGTGGTCTCTCAAGTTACTGTTTTGGGATGGTACCTGTTGTTTCTTTTTTTCTCCTTACCCAGACACACATAGAAATTTTTGTTTTATCTTTTTCTGAAATTTTAAGTACATCTTAAAAGTATACATTATCCTCCAATTTATTTAAGGTGGATTTTGATTTTTTTTTCTAGTGGAACTCTTGTTATCCATCAGCAGCCTTGTAACAGCCTTGTAATAGGTCAGCAAGTTTTCTTATTTTTGTAAGGAGATATTAAATAGGACCACTATGACAAATTTTTAAACTAAAAGCAGCAAATCCCTAGAAAGATCCACATTTCATTTCTAATTCCCCAAATCTTGAGCTGTTGGTAACTATTGCCAGCCATAGCTGTCTTAATTCCACTAAGGTCAATATCTTTGATTGAATTAATTGTCCTTTTAGTATTTTAAGATATTCTTTACCTTCTTTTCCCTTTCCTAGGAAACCATACTTGTAAAGACTGCTCTGATCCATATCTTCTAAATTATTACCCTCCAAACCATACATACAAAATGGCAAAATGCATTATATCCTACATAGTGACACATTCAGAGCAGATCACTAGGAAGTGTGCACTAAGAAATCCAGTCCCTGTAGGATTTATGTTTGACTTACTAAGATTAGATGTGCTGTTTTGGCATTTATGTGTTAAAATGAGAAGTAAAATAGAAAAAGAAAGCTAGCATGTAAAGACTTACTCCTGTTATCAACTGGCACAAGAAATAACTGTAAAATAAAATCACTTTGAGGAAAGTTTTTACCATAGTTGCCCAGAGAACTAGAATATGATGGTTTTCATCCTGTCTTTCAGACACTTGCATTGGATTTTCTGTGTGTATAATAAAAATACTCTGTATGGCATAGGCAGAAGACTGAATGATCAGCAGTATTTATAGGTGGAAAGGACCAGAAACTTTTTGTTTTCTGTTTCTGAGTTTTCACCCAAAAGTCCTGCTTCTGATTCTAATTCTTACCTGATCTAGCATAGATTTTTCACTCATTATATTCACAAATATTGAAACCAGATACCTTCTCATCATGTTCAGATGTTCAAATCATTAGATTTCCAAAACTGAATGGATTCTAAGATGGCTTATTTCTTTTCCCACTGTGAATTTGGTGGGAGATGATGAGGACAAGAAAACTTTTAAGAGGAAAATTGTGGCTCTCTTACAAGATATTAGAGGAACTAAGTAAAACTCCACTTGGAACAATATATAGTGATTTTATTTTGAAGGAAGAAACACACAAACTATCCAAACCTGTCCTGTGTCTTCTAAAGGTGTCTCCCTGCTGTGAAAATTGATATAGGCTTCATTTGTTGTGTACAGAGGAATTGTGTCCCTGGTTTGTGTAAAGCATCTGTTCAGACTAGGTTACTCTAGTTACTCTCTGCTCAGGCAGAAGGATCAAAGTGCAGCTTTCTTAAATTCAAATGTAATTTTACTCTAATTGCTTAATTGGATTCCATTCTACGTTTTTGTTGGTGTTTTTTGTTTGTCTGGTTTGTGTTTTGTTTTGTTTTTTATTATGACATATGAATCAAAATCCAGATATTTTGGATGCCTGGTTTTCATTCTTTCATGATGGCTGCTCTGACATTTTAGACTCTGAAAATATACAGGAGTTCTGTTCAAAGTAAATTCAGGTGTGAGGGTTGGCGTATAGAAAAATCCCCCTGCTGGACAGGTTTTAGGTTCATCTAAGGTGATTTTTTCTTTTTTTACTTTTAATTTTAGAGAAACCACAAGCCAAGCTCTGTAATCCTTGAGGCTACAGGCATTAATGTTGGCCAACTCTTTAAACATTTTATGATTACTGAAAGACATACTTGTCATTACAACCCATTTATTAAATCCCTTTGACTTGCATCACTTTTTTGTAGGTTTTAATTGTGTCCTGCAATCTGCATATCAGTTAACACCAAAAGCTCTTGGCTAGAAGTGTTCCTTAACTAGGAATTTTAATAAAATGTTTGTTCAAAGAGGGAATGATTCTTTTATCTTGAGTTATTTTCACCTTGAGCAACTTTCTTCTCTTATTCTACTTTTCACTTCTTTATAGCTGTTTTCTGGCTTTGAGTTTTGTTGGGGTTTCTTTTTGTCTGTTTATACTTACCAGCCTAAGGAATGTGTGGCGCTGATTTTTCTTTGCTTGTGTATAGGTTGCCACTTAATGCTCTTTATGTATGTTATTTGTGTTATGAAAACCTTATAAATCCAGTGTTAAGAGGCCAGCATTGGGATAATTTCATTTTTCTGGAAAATGAATATGGCTTGCTTTCTGGAAAGAGTTTGGTTATGTTTTTGTATGTGCTTTTCTAGAGAAACTGTACATACTTCATTATCAAATATCTTTGGAGGTTTTGTGCAATTATCACCTCAACACAAATATATGGTGACTATTATTACTTTTTTCTTAGTATAACTGTACATTTTTAAACTTATTTTTAGAATAAAAATAAGTTGAAAATACTGTAGAGAAGTAATACCATTTTTGCAAACTGATTGTATTTGCAGAACTGAGACTAAATATCAGTTATATGTTAAATATATTAAATATCAGGTGTTATATTTTTCTTCATCAATGCAACTGCCATTTATAAGATTTAAACACTTAGCAGTAAAACAGCTGAAGACAGTAATAATACCATATCCATGCAAATATTCTCAACTTTAAGAAAATTGAAGAGATTATTGAAAAGAAACCTACTGTGGAATTTGATGGGAAGAAGTAATAAAAACATAGAATCATTTAGGTTGGAAAAGATCTCTGAGTTCATTGAGTTCAGATGTTGATCTGATCCTGCCAAACCCACCATGTCCCTGAGCACGACATCTACAAGTCTTTTAAATACCTCCAGAGATGTTGGCTCACCCACTTCGCCCGGCAGCTTGTGCCAGTGCTTGACTGCCCTCTCAGAAAAGAAATTTTTCCTAATATCCAATCTAAACCTCCCTGGTGCAACTTAAGGCCAGTTTCCTCTTGTCTTATTGTCCGTCACCACTTTGCTGGTCCTGCCGGCCACTCTGGGCCCAGCCTGGCTCATGCTCAGCTGCTGCTGACCAGCACCCCCAGGTTGTTTTCCTCTTGGCCGCTTTCCAGCTGCTCTTCCCCAGCCTGTAGCACTGCAGGGGTTGTTGTGGCCCAAGGGCAGGACCCAGCACTGGGCCTTGTTGAACCTCACACCATTGGCCTCAGCATCAGTCCAGCCTGTCCAGATCCCCCTGCAGAGCCTTCCTGCCCTCCAGCAGGTCAGCACTCCTGCCCAACTTGGTGTTGTCTGTGAACTGACTGAGAGTTGATCACAGAATCATTGAGGTTGGAAAAGAGCTCCAAGATTATCGAGTCCAACCTCTGATTGAGCACCATCATGCCAACTAGTGCCAAGTACCATATCCAGTTGTTTCTTGAACACTTTTGGAGTGGTGACTCCACCACCTCCCTGGCCAGTCTGTTCCTGTGTTTAACCACTCTTTCCTTGAGGAAATCCTTCCTGGTATCCAACGTGGGCCTCCACTGGTGCAGCTCGAGGCCATGTCCTGTCATCCTAACACCAGTTGCCTGGGAGAAGAGACCAAAAGACCAAACCCCCCTGGCTCCAGCCACCTTTCAGGCGGTTGTTCAGAGCGTTAAGGTCTCCCCTGAGGCTCCTTTTCTCCAGGCAAACACCCCCAGCTCCCTCAGCTGCTCCTCATCAGGCTTGTGTCCCAGAGCCTTCCCCAGCTCCCTGCCCTTCTCTGGACACACTCCAGCCCCTCATGCCTTTCTTGTAGTGAGGGGCTCAGAACTGGACACAGCACTTGAGGTGTGGCCTCACAACTACAAATCCAGGTCCCTGGTAAATATATTGACTGGGACTGGCCCCAGTACTGAGCCCTGGGGAACACCACTGGTGTCCAGCCACCATTTGGATCTAACTCCATTCACCACCATGTTTTTTTCACCCTGTGTACCTGTCCAGGCCATGAGCAGCCAGTTTCCCCAAGATAATTTTTTGAATCTTGCACTTCTGTTTCCTTACAAGCACTTAGACAAACTGTATGAGTGAATATCACAGTGATTTGAAATCATACTTTTGATCTGAGAGGTCTTGAGTTTTTTCAGATTCTGGTATATTTTTGAAGCCACAATTAATTATTCATGCAGTAAGGTCAGTTCCAGTATCTTAATGATGTTGATGTGCTTAGTACATTTCCCTCAGACTGTGGACTGGATGCCTCCTGTCTCTACCCACTTAGGTGTGCCACTAGAAGTCATCATTCTGAATCATCCATTGCCACTCCTGAGCTTGAGAGCCTTTCTCCTGAAACTCCCAGTGGAGCTGCTCATGAAAACATGCAGAAGCCTTGCTTTCGTTAGGATGATCTAAATGGGGTTAAGCAGTAGGTATTTGCTGATCCAGCTCATTTTGACAAAAGCCTTTCAGACCATGTTTATGTGAGCAGACAGATTTAGGAAATATTATCTGGCAAAGGAGCACTGATGAGCTGCAAAGGCTTGAGCTGGTGAATGTGTCCTTTTACACTAACACAAAGTTTTAAAGCTTTGTCTCTCTGTTAAATCTTCAGTGTACTGCAGTGCTGCTGCTGGTTTTGGATTGATACTGATTAAATTAGTCCTGTAAGAGAAGAAATCAATCAGTACTTCTCTAGCAGTTTGTATAGTACTGTAGCTGTTACTTGAAAGGGGTACAAAACTCCACGCTTGAGAATTGGGTAGTTGCTTAAAACAGTGTAAACCAAAATTTTAAAGAAGTGTTGAATAACATGATACTCAGTCTTCAGTTAGTAATACGCAGTTTGGGAACACTTACGGTATTTTCAAAAGTGGATTTAAGCATATAATAGATATATTTCAGTATACTTTCAGTACATGTATGTAAAATCCATGGCAGATTTGTGGGGTTGAATTCTGATTTTTTTGGGGGAGATAGTATTTTATATATCACAATTCAGAAATAAACTGATTGCTTTAGTGGGGTAGAAGGAATTTATTTTCCCATACAAGGTAATACCTCTAGAACGTTGAAACTAAATCAGTGGAATCTTAGGAACACAGTTATTTGTTGAAAAAGCAGCCTGTGATATTTTGTTCAAAGCTCAAGTTTTAAAACCCACTACTGGATAATGGTAAATAAAATGCAAAATGCTAAATGTACCTTCCTGTTCATTGCTGGGTTATGGTTTATTTGTGTCTCTGTGCTACTAATTAAATGTTGAGCATCAAAAATTAAGCAATGAGCTTTAAAATGTCAACAATAGCTTAAAAACTATTTTCTATATGCTTACATAATATCTTAGGGTAAGCTTTAATGGTTTGGAAAACAATAGGGAAAAATGCAGACATCGTTGTCAACATGTCATAGTTTTTAAAGCATAGTTACAAATTGGAATTTTAAGAGATTAAAAAACTAAGGAGAAGCTGCTAGCATTTAGTGGTGCAGCATCAGCAATATTTTTAAATATGCATTGAGTCTCAGTTCAACATTTAAACTGATTTTACAGTAAGTAAAATAAAATGCTTTCCGGTTTAATGAAATAGGGTTTTATGCTACTATGTTAAACCTTTATGATTTGCTTCTGTACATCAGCTGTTATTTGCATTTCTCTTGCAATCACAGGATATATATATAGACCTGCTCAGAATGTGTGCTGTTAGTTACTTTGAAATCTCATTAAAATTATCCTGGAGGTGGCTTTCAGTTCCTGAGGTTTGGAATATGTTATTAGAGTTTTTGAGGAAAGACAGTTTGAAAGAGCCAAGTACTGAGAAGCAGCAGGCTATGCAGAATAAAATAATACAGTTTGAGGCAAAGATTTGCATTTTATTAGCACTTCCTTTAAGTTTTGCCTTTTAATTTGAAACTAAAATTTAGTGTTGAATGATGAATTACACTTGAAAGGGTAAGTTTCATGGAACCAGATGTTGCTTTTAGTTTCGTTTTTTAGGAAACCATTAAGAAATAATATAAAAAATAATTAAAACATGTTTAGCAGCTGCCTCAACCATATTTTTCTGGATTTTGATGTTGAATACGACTATTTTTGGGGTTGGTGTGCTTTGAAAATGGGTGGTGTCAAACCAGAGCCTCCAGGATCACTGGAAAATGTCACCTGCATGAACATGTGTGAGTATAGTAAGTTTGTGGTAGGCTTCTGTTCCATACTTGTAACCTGAATAGCTGGATCAGTTTCCACACAGGGATTGAAGGAGAGGGAATAATGTAAAAAACAAGCTAGGAAATGTAACAAAAGTTCTGGAAAAGCACTCCGAAATCTCCCAAGCCGAGATGTGCTGTACTTGTTTAAGAAGGATCAGAGGCAGAGCTTGGGCACATGACCCCAAGCGACTCCATGCAAATGAGGGAGCGTATCCTCAGGTTTTTGGCACAAAGGCTTCCTCGCTGTTCGAAGCATGCTATCAGCTAAACCAGTTCTGGATGCAGTGCAAGCTTTGGCAGCAGAAGAAATGCTTGGGTACTCTCTGAAGATTGAAGGCAATGAGGTAAGTTATGGCGTAAAAAGAGTTGAAGGTGAAGAGTCCAAGCTGAGTCAGTCATGTCGATTGTGATGCTATTACATAATTTTTTTTTCCAAGGTTATGAAAAGGAAAATAAATGTGTGTACTTTATCGTGTTTCTCCTAGCTGATGCTGATAAAATGTATTATACCAGTGTGATGAAAATATTAAATTATTGAAGATAGAAGTTTTAACTCTGTATAAAATCTATTTTGCTCTGTTTGCATGTTTTTCCCCTTTGTAGGCTAATCAGAAAGTCAAACTCGGTGTATAAGGTGCTGATTTTGTTCTGAGAGTAAAAGTGTAAATATTTTTCCTGCATATAATGAATGTAACTTTATGAATAATGGAAAATGTTTCTTTGTGTTTCAATTTTGTGTATGCAAGATGTTGCTAATTAGGAAGGGCTTGACAGTCTGCTCACTGGATTTGTTCTGGAGAGAAAACTTTGAAGAAGTATTTAATGCAAAACAAAGCCATTTATTTAACAAAAGCCTTGCTTACATGAAACTGCATGTTCTGAACAGACTATTGATTAAATTTATATCATTTTATGTTATGACTGTGGCTGCTTTGAAATCTCCAAGCCTCACATTACTTTCCTAGGTTTTACTGATGTAGAAATACATCCTTTATATGCACATAGAAATTGGGGTTGATGATTCTTTTCCTACTGTAATGCTTGTGGGAAAACTTGAAAAAAGCTTTTTGTCCTTTTATGGAGTATCAGCCATGTACATGCTTAGAATAATTTTTTGTGGTCTGATTTCTTAAGTGGGAAAAGAGTTAAACTGAATCACAGATGAACATCAGATGTGATCCCCAAGAGCCGTGGTTTAAAGTAATGAGAATATTTCTCTTTGAGGCAAAAATCAGTTTTCAATCTGTGTTTTAAATCTAAAATTACATTTTTCTACATCCCTCCAGGCAGATCTCTTTATCCTGATACGTGCTTTTCATGGTTTAATTTTTCTATCTTCTGAGAGAAAGTTTAAGTTTGACCAAGAAAGCTCTTCTTCTACACGGCGTTAGAATAACTTACCTTCTAAAGACTGTACTGGCAAAAGAACCTTTTTTCAAATCTCTTTCTTTTTTATCTTCTGTGGAGACTTGCTTTTTTAAGAACTAGTCACTTTTCCTTTTGGAAGTTGTTCATAACTTGAAATGCAAAGAATTCCAAGATGATAAAAGATAGGAGTAACAGATAAAAAATAAGGTTCAAACCTCCCCTTTTTACTCTCTTTTTTTTTTTTAAATGCATGCTTAAACTTTTAAAAGCTAAAAAGCTTTTTAGCTGTCCTTTTTGATAGAATTTTGTAGTAAACTTGTTATAAATCTTACTGACTAGAAACAACTAGATTTTTTTCCTTATAGTCAGTTATTTTCTTAAAATGACATGGATTTTTGCTGAAGATCTAAGACAAGTGTTAAGATGTCAGTTTTTAATTTGAAATGGTTTTAAGTAATCTGGAGTCCAGCAATTTAGGGAATTAACAAATAGAGATATAGCTCTGAGTTTATTTCTCTTGCTAAGTGAATAAATTCATAAATATCTGTTTATACAGTAGGATGTTATCCTGATGTTTAAATTCCAATTTGTTAAACAGAATTATTTCTGTGTTTATCTGAGGTCTTCCTCTTCCTGCATAAATATCACAGAATTGACCATCAAAATGTTTCTCATGGTCCAGAACTTGCCAAAATGTTGATTTTATGATGCAGACTGTGTCAAGCTCTTAACTGTAGTATTCTGAGTTTACATGTATAACTGTTTATGATTTTGTTGCATTTACTAGGTTTGCTGGGATGGGTAATCTTCTTAAGGTCCTTACCAGGGAAATTGAAAACTATCCACATTTTTTCCTGGATTTTGAAAGTAAGTTCAAACAATTACAAGACAATGAGAAAATCTTTTCCTTGACTTAGCAGCAAACTGAGGAAAAACTTTTAAAATCTGATTGCTTACAGTGTGTATTTTCCAGCACAACCAGTCTGTCCAAGTCCTTGTCTCTAAAATAATTTGTTCACTCAGGACTCCTTTTCTCTTCCTTTTCTATTTTTCAGGAACCAAATGGGAAATCTTTTAAAAGTTCTCACTTGCACAGAGCTTGATCAGGGGCCAAATTTTTTCCTTGACTTTGAAAGTGAGCAAAGCTTCTTGCCTGGCTTGCCTTCTTTGCTTATTTCCTAATAAACTGCATGTGCTTATGCATCATAAAGCAATTCAAAAGGGATTTGCAAACAAATCAAATTACACTTCAGTAGAATATTACTTTCTGATATTTATAAAACAATACAAAATTACTTTATTCTGAGCAGAGAAAAGGGCAGAGAGGCAGATATGCAAGCAAAACCCTATCTTGAATTAAATTCAAAACATTTATGAACCATTGTTAAACTTACATATGAATGAACTCAACCTCAGCTTTCTTTAACAAATCAGGGTTAAAAAAATTATGATTCTTTCTTGAATAGAAATACATGTGGAAATAAAAAGCTGGGGAAAAAAGCAATGGAGGTGGAACTATTTTTGCTTGGTTTGGTGATGATTTAGCTGGGTTTATAGTTTCTAAAAAGTAGTGAAATGGTCAAAGTGTATGTGCTTGATTGCATCTCTCTAAATGATTATCAGTTATCAGGCATGGTTATCAGTTGCAGAACAGTGTTTCCCATTCCAGTTCTCTTGTCACATCCATATTTGATCCAAAGCTGTTCTCGCTTTTGCTGACTACAGTTTCCCTGCATCTACTTCTAGACACTGTCACCAAATCCTTTAATATGGGTTAAATCTGTCTTCACCACATACATGAAATGTATTTTATTTGAAACACACAGTTTGTGACGTTTTCTCTCTTAATACCTCTGTTCTAAAAAGAAAAAAACATAACCCAACCAAAAAGTTTTGAGAAAATCTAGTGTTTTTAAAATATTTTCCTTTTGTAGCATGGTTTAAAAGAGCATTTCAGGTGATTAGACACATATTTTGTCATCTTGAAATAGTTTTGTTCTTTAATAATTTATTCCTGAATTATTTTCTGAAAGAAGTAACTGGCATGTTATAAGCATGTGTGTCTGTGTACATTCAGAAGCACTGCTTCAAAAAGTCATTTAAATACATATTTAAATCTGATGAAATTGTTCAAACATGCATTCTTAGATGAGAGCTAGAATGTATGACTAGAACTGTGCACAAACCTTAATCTTCTCATCTAGAGCTTAATTACCTCATTATGAAAAATTAGTTTTAAAATATGAAAAAATGGTTAATTGGTTAGTTTGGGTTTAGGAGGAGCCCTATTCCTTCTTCTCTGTCTATATAATTTGTAAAACTTTGCTGTCACCCCAGGATGTCAAACCTCTATCTAAATCACCACTTAATTTTTTTCGACCAAACTTTTGAGGGCCTTGGCAGTGCTCTGTGGCTTTGCCAAGCTATTGTGAAAACTTTCAGCTGCCCTGAGCTTACAGGTTTAATCAGCCCCATTGTGTCCTTGTTGGCAAGCAAGTGTTCCTGACCCAGGCTGCAGGCTTGGCAGGAAACAGCTGCTCTGGCAGTGGGGAGCCTTGGTAGAGGGGGTGGTGAGAGGGGGAAATACCAAATTTGTTGCCTTGGCAGTGAAGGTTGTTTTTCTTTCCAAAAGCACGTGGCCAAGAACTGAATGAAGTACCCTGTCCCACAGGAGGTGCCAGTGGTTAGGGCACACTAGTCAGGCACACCTGCCTGGAGAGGAACAAAACTGTCAACTCCAAATTTCAGAGAATTTCATGCTTGTAAGTGAAAGTTTAAAAGTTTTTCTCACAAAGTACAGTCCCAGAGGTTTTTAGTGGCACAAAAATCTGTTGCGGCTCAAAGGGATGTGACTAAAAAAAGGGCTGTAGTTTTGTGCTTTGGTCTCCTGTAGCTGGCTATTGTACAGTGAAAAAGGACGCTCTGAGTGAGTGGACATGGAGCAGAGTCTGGTGTGGCCTTGCTGGACGTGTGGCTTTGAGCTCATGGGTGAACATGGTCACTACACTTGGCCATTCAGAGGATGACAGGTGTGCTGAGCTGATGTGTTTACTGTATTCATTATTTGCATCAGCATCTTGCTTTTTCATTTCTGTGGGCTTTCTCATTAGCTGTCTACTAAAAAAAAAAAAACAGAAAAAAAGAAAAAGTTTTACATCGTCTCTTTTCCCCTACTTTCATGCAGGTGTCCACATTGTCACTTGCAATTCTTTTTGACACTTAACATTATTCTTCAAACTGGAAATCAAGTTTTGCAACTCCATGGTCATACTTGAAAATACTTGAATCCAGCATTAATTTCACTTAATGTTGTATAGCAAATGCAGTTCTGTTTGCTCCCCAGTACTCATTTTAGAGTTGGGCAGTTATACTGGGTCTGTGTGGAGAATAACATTCTCCATGCAGGTGGAAAGACCTTTTCTTTAAAGGGGTATTGCAAAATTAATGCATTCAGCCAAATTACTCTTTTTTAAGGTCTACTGAAAGGTTTAAATAGAGAAAAATAATTTCATCCTTATTAGAAAGTGCACCATTTTATGGGAGTATTTTTAATCAAGCTACTACCTCTTGGTTTGATTATATATCATTTACTTTACCTTAATTCCTTCTTAGTGCTCAGCTTGAAAGTCATGTTAGGAAAAGTGAGTGCCTGGCAAATCTTGAGAGTGGCAAGTCTTGAGTGTCTGTGGCTTTCGGGATTTCACATCAAATTCTCTTGAAATGGATTTGTCAGTTTTGTCAGTTCAAAAGCTGTTTTGTACTTTAAATGTTGACCTTATTTAAATTAGTTGCAGATAAATTATTTCTGGGTATTTGAGTTCTTTCTCTCCATCTTAAAATTGCTCTTTTTGCAGAAAATCTGTTGTCAGATCACTGCCATTTCAGGCAAAGTAAACAAATAATTCCACATGAATTCTTGGAAATAATTTGAAAGTTGAGGCAACAATTTAACTTGGATCTAAAAGACTATGCTTATAGATTATTCAAAGATGTCCTTAAGTGACACCTACAGTTCCATCCTCTCCTCAAATACTTTTTATGTTTTTTATCCTTAATGTGAGCAGGTTCTTTTTTTTTTTTTTTTTTTTTACTCTTAGCTAGGTGAATTTCACTTGAGCCTAGTTAAATCTCTCTCATCCCCTCCAAGAATCTTATTTTCTAGGAGTCCCCATATCCCCAGAAAGATTAATGAAATTTTCAGTTATTATTCATGTACCATTAAAAGGGTCTATTATTAGAATGTGTCTGGCAGCAGAGCAACTGCCCACTTTTCACATAATAGGCTATTAATTAATACTCTTGTTGCTCAGGCAGCAAGGCTGAGGATATAATCTGGGTCCAGCCTGTGGGAGGTTTGCACTCAGTTCCTGAGCTGTGGAATGCCCTGAGGCAGAAACTGCTGCTCAGCCAGAGAGGTGCTGTGTGTCCATCCCCCATCCACCACAGAGCTGAACCCAGGCACTGATCTCCCTGGCACAGCACCCTGCCTGGAGCCAGAATTAACAGTTTTGTGAGCTTCACTTTATTCTAGCTAGTTCAGACAGAACGAAATTCAAAAATCCCGTGTAGCCTGGATAGGGTACTGTTTCTGTCCAGTACTGGGGATTCGTTAATGTATGGAGTGGAGCAGGTTCTGGTACCCTCAAAAGTGCATTACTCACTGTAATTATAATGCCTTTGCTCATTTCTGAGCTTTTCTTTTAATTTTGTCCCAGATTGGCATGGAAAAAATCATTGTCATGGTGACAAAATCTGAAATAGGACTTCAGCATTATGCAGTTAAATACGTATACTGCACTCTAACTTGCTGACTGAGGAATTATTTGCCATGTTCAGCAGTGAAAGCTGAAAGCAGAACCCATGAAAGCTCTTGTTTAACTCACTTTCTTTTGCTATGCTGTGGAGGCCAGAAGGGCATGGTATTTTTACAACAAATATGATTCTGCATTCACTGTAATGGAAGAACTAACCAGCCTCAGTAGGAATCTTCTTAACCACCGAAGGGGTGGAATAAAGTTCTCAGATTCAGAAAGGGTGTGTGAGTTGGAAGTGCTTCTTGTAGTCCTGTTGCTAGTACTCTTCATAGTACTGTTCTTTCTTCATTAAAATTGATTACTGAAGTATTTTTGTACTTCATTTGGTATTGGTAAAGGCATCACATCCTTTCTATATTTAGTCTTATCCTATGAATACTAATGTTTTACCTATCTAGAAGTTTCTGTGTTTGTTTCTAATGCACACCTGGTGAAGGATGAGGTAGATAACTAACCCTAACTAACTCTGTTAGGAGGGTTTTTCTGAAACAAATGACAGGTATTTTGCTAAGAAAATAATCATGACCCCACTTTCATGCCCCAGCATTCACCTGAAATTCTTAATGCATCCACAAATGAACTGTAGTCGCTCCAGGTTTCCTCTTGTTCTTTTTGAAGACTGAAGTTCCATCCAAAACATGGCATAGGCCATGTGTAAATGTGAAAAAGAGCATGTGTTCATTGGAATGGATGAATTACCATGTCCTGGTTATTTCTGATGAGCCAGTGGAAGTGTATTTCTTTCTAGATTTAAAATTTTCAAATTTTGCTGGTAGAATCTGTATATGGGAGATTCAGGCCTCATCTGACTCTTGCATTAATTTGATACAGGATTCATGTAGGTGTTTGGTTTAGGGTTCACATCAGAAACATCTGTCCAAAGGGAGGTAAAAGGGTTTTCTATTTTGTCTAAAGACAGAATGCTCTGATTGCTAATCCTGAGCATTCTAAAAACTCAGCCTTGAGATGCAGTGAGTCTGGCCATTATGGTAACTTGCTGCTGAGGCGGTTTGCATTCACCTGGGTTGGCCAGTGGGAATGGTTTTATTTATGAATGGGCTCAGGTTTCTGAAGCTCTTGCTGCTTCCCTGGCAGTGTGGGGATAAGAGGTGAGCACGGCCAACCAGTGATTCCACACCATGGTTCAGGACTGGCATTGTTTAATTCAGAGCAGAGAAACAAGCTTTGGTTTCATTGACATAGCAAGTCAGTTCTAAAAGTCAAAATATGTCATGAAGAAGTCTCAATTCCGTTTAGTTGTTGCTGCTGCTATTATTATTATTGTTGTTGACAGTAAGATGAAATTGTTTTCAAAGTGATCCATTTCAGTTATTTTAGCTGACCATTTTTGGCAGGATCTTCTTGTAAAATCCCTTTTGAAAAATGGCCATGGTCTTATCAGAACATCTGTTTGCTTAACTTCTATTTCATAAATAAATGCATGTTTTTTTTTTTTAAAAAAAAAAAGAAGCCTGAATCATCCTCCCTACCTTTCTTTTTAAGCTAAATACTTCCAACATAAATGTAAACTGCTTCTGCAAGTGCAAGCTAAGCCTGCTGCTCCGGAGCTTTTGCAGCCCTCTTCCTCTCCCTTCCCTTTCTTTCCCTCTTCCACACACCTACCTGGCTCTTGCTCCTACTCTATCTCCAGGTGCTGGGATACTACAGAAAGCTCAATGAGTTTCTAATATTCCTCCTTCCACCAACTTCTAAAAGATGAATTGGGAACTTTTGAAAAAGACTTACAATAAAAGATGTTACTAAAGGCCTTTTTGAAGTCTTTAAGTGCTGGGCAGTCTATAGCATTTGCATCCCCCTTAAGCACTAGTACTTTTAAAGCAAACAAGTTGTAAAAATTAACATAGAAGTACCTTGTTAACCAACAAGGTTAAACAAGATGCTTCAGGTTACCTGCACATGCAAATTTGACATTCATGAACTGCACTAACAAGTTATTTATTCTCTTTTGTGTTAGTATTCACTGAAATTTATTTTCATTATCTTAGCTAATAAAATATAGATACTGATTTTTATGTGACTCCCACCTTCCCCTGCTATGTTGTTGTATGGTGTGAAACTGTTTCTCAGGATCACTGCTTTCCTCATTAAAGTCAGAAGAGTTTTCTGTTCTGCTTCTTTATCACAAGATGGCAAACCCCTTACGGTGTGTACCTGAGATTTCTTGCAGCTTGAGGAAAGAACCAGTCTGGAACACTGTAAATTTAAAGTGAGTGATGGGTCAGTTCAACAGCCACGTCCCAGATGGGATCTTCCTGTGGGGAGTTTTTCCCTTTGGTGCTCCTTTCCCTCACTTTTTGTAGGATAGTGGAATATTTTAGCTAGATGAAATATTTTGACTATAAAACCCAGCTAAGTAAACCCAATTTATATTTATTTTAACTTTTTAAATGAGAGAAAAGAAAACTTCAGAACAAAAGGAAAGTCTAGTCAGTATTATGTGCCCAGTCTCTTGGAACTCATGGTTCCATAGGAGTATGGGAAGGGTTTTAAGTATGAGTTGCTTTGAAGCTACAGACGTGTAAATCTAGTTTACATTTGTGTCCTGTTTGTGCGAGGTCCGTAGGTAACTTCATACATTTAAACAAATTATCCTGAAACACCATGGAGAGAATGCCTGTTTTCCGTATACTCCAGTGTGAACCAGTTCATTTGTTTCTAATGGGGACTGGATAAATGAATCCCATACTGATACATGGGTAGAAAATTCTGTCAGTTTTCTTAAGGAGAGTGAGACAACCTAAATAGAATAGGTGTTTTTAATATTTCTTGTCTATTAATGTAGACTTTAATACAGTAGCTCATCCTAGTTCTTGAGTTTTGAACTGAACTTACCTCACTGCTTTTAATTCAAACAAATAGTCTTTAAGTTCTAAGATTCAACTTCAAGGTGATTTTTTTCTTTCATAAAAATTAACATTCTACCTTTAGAGGCTAAAACAAATCTAAGCGAAGAAATAGTTGTGTCTCTGTAGAGCTCCCATTGTCCCTTCACATATAGACTGCAATCCCATATGTAGGTCATCCAGTCTTTGGTCAGTGCCTGTCATCTTTATGTTTTAAAGCAAAAGAAGACAGAAAATCTCTACCTTGTCTAATGTGTCAGTGTTCTGGGGATAACATAACTCCCTGGTGTCATACTGCCGTGTAAATCCCATAGGAAGAGATTTGAATAGGATAATTGATCTAATTTCAAATGTCATTTCTCTCAACAGTAAAGGTCTACAGGTCACTCACACCCTGAAAACTGATAACTGGCAGAGCTGGATTTATTTTAGTGGCAGGAATGATCCCTGACATACATAAGAAAAAATTATTTTTAATAGTACTGTATCTGTTTTACAAAAGGAGAAATAAATTACCCTGGTTGAGGGAGCCTGGAGGGAAGTCAAAGTGGAGCAATATCCGACTGCTCTATCTATTGAAAGGCCTGATTTAATCCCCAAGCTGCAAGAAAAGTGAGCAGTTCTTTGTAATTGAGCCATGGAGCTCATGAAAGAGAGGGACTGATGCATTATCCTATTTTCCAATAACATTGCTTTATGATACTGCTGCTCTTTAAAATGCTGCATTATGAGAAGAGGCATTATGAGCCAGAGCATACAAAAACTGTACTGTTCTTCCTTCCTTGCTATAAAAAGCAGAAGCTTGGATGTTAGCAGAATGGCTGTATAATTGTATATTTGGAAAAAAGCTACATCAGAATGGAGTTACACATACTCAAGCTGCATATGGTATTGTTAAGTAGAACTGTGTAATCTTGCCTTTTGTACTGCAGCTTCCTTTTGACTTGGTGCGTTTTGCTTTTCTCTTTCTTAGATGCACAGCCCACGGATGGAGAAAGGGAGGTCTGGAACCAGATCAGTGCAGTTTTACAGGACTCAGAAAGCATGCTTGCAGACCTTCAGGCTTACAAAGGAGCTGGACAAGAAATTAGAGATGTATGTTTGTTAATGACAATTCTTTAGAAGCAAAATCAGGCAAAACTTGATGTGTTCCTTGCTTCTGTTCTCTATCCAAGCACATTCTATGAACTGAAGTGAAAATCTCCTTAAAATGTATTTATAAAATACATACCAGATTATGCATAGCATTCAGTATGAAGCTCTAGCTTGAAATCATTAAATGGTGGCGGTTGGAACTTCTTTCTGGTTTTCTGTTAGTAACTAGTTACTATTTTTCACTTCAAGAAACACCATTTCATATACATTGTTTCATGTATCTCATGGCAGAAGTCAAATTTGAGGACATGGAAGAAGTAATACTCAGCTGTCAGAAATACATGATACAGATAGTTCTGTTCTGTACGTGGAATAATGAACCTCAGAAATTATAACTTCCCATCCACTTTAGAGGCATCTTATTCTCTGAAGCTGGTCCTGAAGTACACTTCTGAACTGTAACTTAGAATTTTTCTCAGGTGACCAAAACTTTTCCTGTATCAGATTTGTGGGTACTCTTAGTGTGACATGTTGCTTACTTAAGAACCTCAACACGCTGAAGTGTTCAAACGCATTAAAACCTGAAAAAAAAGACAACTTTTGCAACCACTAGTTACACAAAAGGTTTTACCTGATGTTTTTACAGTAGTTTCGCTTCCAAAAGAATATGTTAGAACATATTTCTGTGTGTCAGTGGTTCAGTGTAATGAATGATTTTGAAACAGTACGTTACAGGGGGAGAGGGAAGGTGAAAAACATGGTATTTTTTTTAATCCTTTGGAATGTAATTTCTCAGAATCCTTCTATGTTTTACAATACTTTTTAAAATAATGTAAGAAAATTCCAAACCACCTCTTGCTTGTTATTTATTTATCACAGGTCTTTACAGTAATATTTTCATTTCAGGCAATACAAAATCCCAATGATATCCAGCTGCAAGAAAAAGCATGGAATTCAGTCTGCCCCCTGGTTGTAAGGCTAAAGCGCTTTTATGAGTTTTCACTCAGATTAGGTGAGCCCTGTTTTAGTATCTCCATTTTATATGTTCTTTATATATAATGAAAGAGGAAATTTTGTCTTTCCACAAACTTTTTAAAAGACTTATAGAGTTATTATTATTTCTGTTTGATATCAATGGACATTTAACAGTAATTGCATTTATCAAGGCATCTCTTTAATCTTAATTTCATATTTTGTTAGTTTGTCTATATTACCTAAATAGCATACAAGCAAAAGAACATGATAAAACTATGCTGTTTTTCTCTTATTTCCTGTCACTTTTCTGCACTTCTCCGGTCCATGTTGGATTAATGCAATTTATTTTTTGTAATTTGGATCCCCTGGAGCTTTAAAGGAGTGTAAGCTAGTCATATTTTGAGACTTTTTAAGAGCAGGGATAATGGGGAAAGTGTATCAATAAACTCTCTCAGAGGGTGAAAATCCAAAGTTGGATCTGTTGTACACTGGCTTTGTCATCCCAACAAACACAGAAGGTGATGTAATTACTCTTTGAATTAGGACACTGGAATGAAAATACATGTATGAAGAGAGAGGGCTCCTAGCGCAAGGGGTTTCTTCTACAACATCTTCTAACTGTGTCTTTCACTTTTTGAGTTATGCTTGTAATTACAGGCACAGAAGCTGATTTATATTGCTATCACTGCCCAAGAGTACACTTTTAGTAACAGAGATGCCAGAATAATCTTTATACTGAGCTGATGGCTAATTGAGGAGGATGAAAGTGTTGAATATCTGAATGCAAGAAAAATGCCTCCTCTAGAATTTTTGATAAGGATCCCAGATAAAGGGTGACAAAAATGGAAAATAATTCAGTCATACAAAATGGAGAGAAATAGCAGAGCCTGAAGAGGCAGGTGTCTTTAATTAATGCTTCTCACTTCAGAATAGTAAAAAAAAATATCTTTAGGGCTTGGCATGTTTGGAGGGTTTCTTTCCTTCAAATGCAGTATTTTTAGATATGTTGTTAAAACTTGGTGTGGACTGACTACAATTTGTGCTTCTGATTTTTATTCAGAGAAAGCCCTGCAGAGTTTACTGGAATCCTTGACATGCCCTCCCTACACTCCAACTCAGCACCTGGAACGGGAACAGGCTCTAGCAAAAGAGTTTGCAGAAATCTTACATTTTACTCTTCGTTTTGATGAACTTAAGGTTAATAAAGTCTTTCCGTATATGTTGATTGTTGCTGTGTATTTTGAACCAAAACTGATTATTTTCTGTTTCTCTTCCTGGAAGATGAGAAACCCAGCAATTCAGAATGACTTCAGTTATTACAGGCGGACAATAAGTCGCAACAGAATAAACAACATGCATGTAAGTAAATAAACTCTGGTGTGCTGCATGCAGTGAGGTATTTATCTATCAGGATGTGTTTATGCCATTTTTGGTAAAGTTTTTGCTTTTGATTCAGTAGCTGTCATGTTCTTTCCTTCACACTGAGTGTTAATCAGCAGTCCGGATGAAGTGATTAAAGAGGACTATTCAAGTAACAATCTGCTTTATGACATGAGCATGTAGTGTATCTTTTTCTTGCTGGTGGCAAGATTTTAAAGAGCTTTACTGACTATTTTTTCTCCTGTTTTTATCAGCTAGACATTGAGAATGAAGTGAACAATGAAATGGCCAATAGGATGTCCCTGTTCTATGCAGAGGCCACACCAATGCTGAAAACCCTCAGTAATGCAACGACACATTTTGTATCAGAAGTATGTAAAGGGGAAGAAAGGTCTAACACAGACATTCTTGATTTTAATTTTACAAGATAGTTTACTGAACACTGCCTTTTTCTTACCCTTCCAGAACAAAACATTACCAATTGAAAATACAACGGACTGTCTAAGTACTATGGCCAGTGTTTGTAAAGTCATGTTGGAAACGCCGTAAGTTTTATCTTAAATCTTGGGGGGTTTGTATGATAGAACTTATATTTTAATTAGCCACCTGGGATAATACATTCTTTTCCAAGTGAATTCCTGTATCTTTGCCTTAAGTTGTGACTTCTTTTGTATAAAAAGTATGGCCTGGTGTTAGAAAGCCATGCCTCCTGTTCTTACCACCTTATGACATCTTTCATTAGTCAGTGTTGAGTTCTATTGGGGAGAGCTTACATGGTCAGCCTGCATTTCACAAAAGGTTAAAATACAGTGTAATAATCTTATGTACTCGCAGGCTTCAGTGTCTGTGTCTTGTCTAACCAGGGCAAAAGGCCTCCTGCTTGCCCATGCTGCTCAGTTATTAGCACACAGAGGGCAAGATTTTGCCTCTTCCAGGCAGTACTTTAGCAAATACACAGGGGCTATTTCAAGGATCATTTAAGTAGATTTTTTTTGGATGCAGCCATCTTATTCTAGATAGGAAAAAAGTCAGCTGTATGAATTTTCATTCATATAAATGTATTCAGCTGTACAATTGTGTTCATATCTGCTGGTGTAGGCAATAATAGCCAGTAGGGTTCTTTATTTTGCTCTGCATTTAGTGGAGTATATTTTAGGTTAGATGTCTCTTCAACTGGAAAACACATATAAGTCAAGGTAGTCTTTCTACCTATGAGTCATTTGTTCATGGAGCCTTGTAAAGGGTAGAACTCCTGAGGTTTGTGCTTGTTCATGAAGATTCTGGAGGAGTGTCTGTAGGGGTAGGACTCATCTCACAGTCTTGAGACATCATAGAAGTGGTAATTGAAAAGTAGCCTTACGAGTCAGCTCTTTGTTTGGCAAAAGGAGAGAAAAAAGTTGTGAGTCATCTAGAAGGTTATCTGATATTTAATTCTAATTGTGGGATAATGAGGCATTTTCACATCAAAACTTCTATCACCTTTAAGTCTGTTCATGTTACAATGCTGTGGAAGAATAAAAGTTGAAGTTATTGTAGACTGAGAGGTACTCCAATACACACACAGAGAAAGAGAGAGAGAGAGAGCATGACTGGTAAAATCCATCTTGGTGAAACCCTGAACTTTCCAGCTGCTGAACTTGGGTCCCACTGGACTATTCCAAAGTAGGAATTTAAGCAAAAGCAGTGGCTTTCCTTTGAGGTCCTGGCATGTGGTGTTTCTGTGATTAAACTGGAGTGTTTCAGATCAGTCTGCATTATATTTCATTAAGTTTTCTATGTAGATTTTGAGGATCTCAGCTGTGCATGGGTATGACGAGAGATTTACATCTATCTACTCTCTAACCATTCTTGTAAATTGGCACAGGCTTACAGAATTCACTGATATTCAGTGTCCTACTAATGTGCATCTACAACCTTAAAATATACTTTTGGTTCAGATTTCACGCACTCCCAGTATAGTTTTTTAAATTGTCTAGTAAAAGGTCTGGAATGTTTATTTCTTTTGTTCTGTCTTGCAGAGAGTACAGGAGTAGATTCACCAGTGAAGAGACCCTTATGTTCTGCATGCGAGTGATGGTGGGAGTTATTATCCTGTACGATCACGTTCATCCTGTGGGAGCTTTCTCAAAGACATCAAAGATTGATGTAAGAGAAGTCTTTCTTTAATACTCTGTAGGTTTGAGTACTAGTCTGCAGCTCTTTTTCAGCACAAGCTTATGCTTGGTAGAAATAATTTTAATTACTTTTGAATGGCAGTTTAGAATTTGTCTTCACTTGTGCTCTTCAATACATCAGTTTTGACTAGCTTTTTAGCTTTTTATTTTTTTACAGACACAGATAATAATTTTTCTCAGTTACCTCTGCTTTTTTGCCAACTGTATAGTTAGGCTAAAATAATTTTATATTACACTTAGCGTGGAATATGTTCTGTGGTCATAATTTTTTTTTTATCATGTAGTATATCAGTGGTGAAATGCTCATCTTTGGCAGTAGATCTCTTGTAAAAAGTAGATATTCAATGTTGTCTCTGCTTTGTCTGACATCTGAAGTAACAGAACTGAAATGTTACTGTTGTAATGTTGATAATGACCCTTCAGTTTTATCTTTGGCATGGCCAGTCACAGAGACATCAGTCTTATTTTTCCATTTTAGAAATTGCAGGCACACATGAAAAGAGTACTCTTGTCTTTTCTACATGTTTTTACAAACCTAAATCTCACACACCACTTTTTTCAGCAGAAATAAGCTTTTAATAATGAAAAAGATGCCAAGTCTTTCGATTTACATGAGAGACTTTTTCAAAAGAGAAGGAAAAACCAAATATTATTGCTCTCCATGACACTGGGTCTTCCTTAGCATTTTGCATCTGCGGATACCAGAATTTTGTCATGTCTCCTCTTTGGCTCTCTACAGAGGGAAAGATTTTTCACAGAGGTGAATAGAGTTGCTCAAGGTCATGAAAGAGATAGAGCCTGGGACTTGAATGCAGATTTCTTGAATGCTGGTTCAGTCTCTTGCCTACAGAGGCAACACAAATGAAATTCTGATAGGATCAAATGTACATTGGGTGTACTTTGTTTCTCACGTTTATCCTAAAGCCCTGTCATCGTGCAGGAAAGTTAGGTAGGTGTAAATGGGAGGCAGGAGACATACGACTCAGTTTTGAAAAATGAGTACATGGTCCCAAATCTTGATTTGCGTAATTAGCTCCATGATTTTTTTTTTAATTCAAAAAATCTCCTAACATTGCAGATTATGAGTTTGTTTTACTGTGGTAAACAATTTTTTTCTCCAAACTATTCACTTCAGCCATTCAAGCCATTTCAAGATAATTTCAGGGACAGTGGAGTATATTACCCTTTCCTTACTCTTTCAAGATTGGAGGCTGTATTTTAAGCTCTTAATGACTGTCTCCTAGCTTAGACATCTGTCTTGGTTTGAAAGACAGGTGTCTGCCAAGGAAGGCAGGAACCTCCCTTGGAATGGAAAATATGACCCCTTCTCTCTGAATTATTATACCTTTGAAATTAAGTGCAAGGCAAAGATACGGGGAAAGCAATAACAGTTCTTTACTAGTATGTATGTGTATAACAAGGCAAGCAAACGACAACAATGGCAGCGAAAACAAACAAAAGAAAAATCCCAGAAAACCCAACAAACAGTTCCTGCTCTCCAAGCCCTGTTCCCTTGGGTGCAGTTCCGGGCACGGCCGGCAGGGGCGCTGCTGGCTCCCGGCGGGCAGGGCGGGCGCGGTGATTCCCCCGCGGCTGCAGGGGGCGCTGTGGGGCGGGCGCGGTGATTCCCCCGCGGCTGCAGGGGGCGCTGTGGGGCGGGCTCGGGAGCACGGCAATGGCGGGAGGGTAAAAAGCGATCTGTACAAAGCCCCAGGGACAGCGATCCCACTGCCCCAGCGGCTCCTCGGGAGCAGCAAGCTGGAATGGCAGGAAGGAGCACAAGTCCTGGCATGGTGGAGGGAGGAGTTGTATGAGAAACTCTACAGCTGTAGCTGGAACCGCAGCGTGTCCTGAAGGGCAGGGAGTGCAGGGCTACAGTGCAGCCAAAAGAGCGGAGGGGCCGGGCAGCCACAGCGGATGGGGAAGAGTACTTTTTTTGCTTAGGTGGGGTGTTAATAAGGTGAGGTGTTCGTAAGGTCCCAGTGCAACAGCCACTCTTCAGAGCAGAGCTCCACTCGCAGTAGAATAAAGGCAGCAGGAGATGGAGCCCTGCACTGGTGATGAATTCTCCCCACAGCGACTGCAGCCTCTCTCCCCTCTGAATGCCCAGAGTACAAGAGAGCTGGGGGCTGCACCCAGCCCCTTTTTCCCAATCCAGTTTTCGTTGTGTCTCTGCTCTTCCCAGAGAAACACCCGGGTAAAAAGAGAGAGTAGCCAGCTGCTCTCCTCCCCTGAGCTGTGGCAACTTTTGTCTCTCTTGAGTATGCAGTCGTTATTGTCTCCTAGCAACACAAAGGGGAGAAAAATTCCTTGAGAGAAAGAAACAAAAGGAAGAATCCTAAACCCCAACATTATCCTACTTGGTTTAGGTATTCTGATTGTAACAGAAATGAAAAATGATTGTTTGAATTTTTATCCCCTTTGACTTGGTCAGGTCTGATCAGACCTGCTGGGGCATGTAAACCAGTACTGAGTGATGTGCACATAGACTTGAGCTTCTCTAATTTAGGAAAAATAACTGTGTGTCACTTCAGAACACATGGTGCTAGCCTGACAATCTCATCTGATCTGGTATTTGCAAAGCTAGTTACACTTTCCAGGTAGAAATGAACCAGCTGAGCAGTGAGCAGTGTTTGTTGGGCTGCTCCCTGTCAGGGATGCTGAGCTACATTTTCTAACTATTTTTTGCTGGGACCCTGACTTAAATTAAGTGTTTCATCATCTGCTTCCTTAATAAGGCAGAGGTGCTCTTCAGCTGCAAAGAAATGTCTACATGTAGATTTAGCACTCCAATGTGACTTGGAAAATTAAAGGATTCAAATCTTGACTCAGCTGTTGTTGTCTGTCATTTTGAATAAGATGGAATTAATCTAGGTTAATTTCTGAATAGCTAGATTTGGTGTCTTCATAGCAGTGGGAAGAAAAAAGTACTACTAGGGAAGATATATTCTGAAAAGGTTAGAAGAATTCCTTGTTTCTCTATTGACCAGCTAGGGAGTCTGTACAATGGGTCAAATGAGTTCTGCTCCTGCTTTCTCTGCTTCATTTCCCCTTTTGTAAATTTGGACAGAGTTTCAGCCTGTTTTTTACAGTCTCCACAAAGATGTTCATTCAGTGTGGTGTTAAAATCAACACCATGGACTTCTTAGATTAAATTTTTAACCACTAGTTATGAAACAATAAGTTGTCGCTGGTTAGGTTCACAACTAAAAACTGAATACTGAAAATTACTTCCTTGTATGCAAATATAAAAATAAGTCAGAGTTGAAACATCTCTTCTTAGAGTTAACAGCAATGACACAGAACTCACAAAATCTCTTTTTTTCAGCTTGTATCAGATAGTTTTGATTTTTGTGTTTTTTACTTGGCTTGAAGAAGCAGTGTGCAAGTTAAAATATAGACCCTTGATACATAATTTACACTCTACAAACACTTATTAAAGTAGATATTTTCTCCAAAGTTAAGTTTTTAACTTTGAGATAATTTTTAATAAGTTGTAATGCTTTTATTGTGTCATGTAAAGCAGCATTAACACTCAGTAAGAAAAGAAACCTGCCTGTATATGGTGAATTTTTTCCTTGTTTTCTGCTAGTGCAATTCATATATTATTGTTCAATAGTGGCATGCTTCTGTTCCCAGATGAAGGGATGCATAAAAGTTTTAAAGGAACAACCACCTGACTCTGTGGAAGGACTTCTGAATGCTCTCAGGTATGTGTGATTCAGCCATAGAAAATTCCTCTTTGTTTTTCTCCCAATCTCTTTATATTTAAGATTCTTCACTTTAGAGCATTGCTTTAATAAGATTATCCTCTCAGGTTTTCTCTTCATCACCTGGGTTTTTAAATATTAATTTCTTCCCATTTCATTTCATTTGAATAAACAACAAATGTTAATATTTTAAACAGTATATCCTAGCTAAGATTTACTATATAAAATACCCCAGAATCTATAGAACATTTTAGAAATGAAGTGTCATTTCTATTTCTCAAACTCTAAGTACTTCCCTTCTCCCTCGCCCTTTCCATCTCAGTAAGACTGGGTTGTTTGTTTTTTTTTTTAATCTTGCTAAATTACTCAGCTTCAAAAAAACAGCATCCTAAATCCCAGTCCTGTTCATGGTGCTGTCCTGGGAAGGAAGACACCGAGGGGTCTGATACTTCTCTGAAGCTGAGAATGTTGTCAAACCCAAGTTTTTCAGAGCTGTTTTGAGTTCTCTAGCTGTTGAATGCTTGGATAGAGGGAGAGCTTTACTTCCTTATCATATCTACACTTGCTTATCATATCTTTTGAATTAAAGTTGATGTGGAGTTAAATGTACAGGTATCAAGTGTGTTTCAAGCTTATGTTATAATCAGTCTCCCTATTAGCATAAACAGTGGAGAATGCCTGGATTTAAATGGAAAAAAACACACTAAGGCTCTTCAGTCCTCTCAGAATA
Source organism: Melospiza georgiana (assembly GCF_028018845.1). NCBI lineage: Eukaryota > Metazoa > Chordata > Aves > Passeriformes > Passerellidae > Melospiza > Melospiza georgiana. The sequence goes on from NC_080432.1 coordinate 88,724,349, forward strand.
TTTAAGAAAACTGCCTGAAGTTATAGATTATGCCAAAATTCAGTCTAGATTCCTAAGTGATTTTAGTATTTACCATATTTCTTATGTCTTTTCATTATTTTTCTTATTTTGAAGCTTTTAACTAGAAAAAATAAGAGATAATTTTGACCCAAGATTATGACAATGTCATAGACAGATACCAGACAGGATTTAGCCACAGTTCTCCACCTTTAAGCAGGGAATAATTTATTGCATAGGGTATTTAGAAGATAAAGAGCACCAGATTCTTGCCAGTTAAATTCCAGTGATCAGTAGAGGAACATGTAAATTTCTCCTTTGTGTAACTGAACTGTGCTGATTTCAAAAACAGGCTCAAGTGTTCAGACTTTTCCTGTCTCTGTTCATTTTGTAAATTATTGTTTTAACTTGTAATTTCTAGGTTCACTACAAAACACCTGAATGATGAATCTACTTCAAAACAAATTCGAGCTATGCTGCAGTAGTACCCACAGACAAGTAGATGTTTGTATTGATCACAGAAGATGTGTATGTTTACATAATTTAATACAGTTTGATGTTAATACTTGTGTGTATTTACATAACCATTTTCTTCACATTGCTAAAATATATAAATCTGTTCATAACCTGACTGACTTTATATAGTACAACCTAAGTTCTTATTCCAGCCTTTATCTTTTGACTTTTAAAATACTTTTTTACTTAGATACTTCAGTTAAGACAATTTACCTGTGCATTTTAATCCATAAACACCTTCTCTATCAGAGAAGTTGTAGTGAAGACAAAATGGAAATCAAACTGAAATGTCAAAGGTACCACAGAAAAGGAACTTTAAAGAAGAAGAAAGTTAATATAAGAGAAAGCAAAATTCATTTCGTGTGTTTTGAAGAACATGTGCACAGTTTTTTGGTCAGTTTTAGGATCTTGTCAAACTAGTATGAATAGGAGAATACCTGAATGTTCATTACTCACAAAATGCATTGTCTTTCCTGTAATAAGTGGATTTTATGGATTATGTGCTGTCTGGCATTCAAAAATGTATTTCAAACAGGTAATTTTACCTTTTTAATTAAGTATAACCTGTACCTTTCAACAGCCTAGGAAATTAATATCCTTTTTCAGATGCAGTATAAATGAAGAGAAAATATGCTTAAAGATCATTGATAGATTCTGAAAATTCTATATAATTTTATTAGATTTAGAAAGGAAAGGGAAAATACTAATACCTTGACTTAACTGGAAAAGGTTTGTCAGTGTAAATATATCACAGTGAACATTAACTACCAGACTGCTTTAGCCAGTAATTTTTTGGCTGATCTAAACTAGTACACTCTTCTGTAGCAAACTTCCTGGTGTCATATCAGCTGCATCAGACTAGGGATGGTTTAAAATTAAGAGCTGATCTTTTCTTAGGAACTCCATTAAGTTCCTGGTAGTGTTATTCATTAGATGACTCAGAATCAACACAGAAATATTTATCAGCTGACTGCTCTTCACTGGCTTTTGAGATGTGATTGATACTTCAAAAAGTTAACTTCCTTGCTGAGTTGTTTGTTCTTACTTTCTGGTAAATGTTCCAGTTAATGGAATAGAAATACTTTGCCAAAAGCAGCAAAGTGCTCATGCTCTGTTATGTGTGTCTACTGGGTGGTCTGCAGTTGCTGTACATATTCTTGCAGAGGTCACGTTCAGAAAATGTGTTTGATTTTGTGTACTTTGCTTGCATGTATGTGTGGAAACTCCAGTGCTTGTGCACAGATTCAGATTTGCATTTGCTTATCCCCATATAGATAAATCAGGGTTTGTGTGCTTTCACTGGAATTTTCATGCACATCTCTTCTAAAAACATTACCTTAAGACTTTGAAGATGCATTTGGTCTGCTGGAACTCGGCTGCACTGTGACAAACTGTGTCTTTGAACTCAGTCCTTAAACAGTATTAATGTCACAAGTTCTCTGGAGTAGGGATTAACTTGAGAGCTTATTTCTGGGCAGAGCAACCCCTGTGAGGTTTCTCAGACCCAATCAGAACCCACAGGTGCCAATGTCATGCATGTCCTGATGCTGGACAGCGCCACAACTCCAGCATTCATGTCACACCCCTGCAGGTGCAGCAGCCGGTTGCTATGATGTTTTTGGGGAGAGAGGTAGAACTCACTCACATTAGATCTTTTTCTTTTTCTGAAAGCAATGACCACACTTTTTTTCACAGTAGCAAATCCACTGTTTACAGGCTCCATTTTTAATGGGGGGACATTTTAAAATGTATGTTAGGGAAAATCCTGCTTTGTTCATAGTCACTTCCAGTTAGGTAAATTAGGTGGATGACAGGCTATTCTGTTGAGCTTTGGTAACTGAAGTTAATATATGCTTACCTGCAATTTTTTGTCAAACAATGAAGTCTTATCTTTAAGTAGCCCAGAGAAAAACTATTTGTCACTTGTATAATAAAAATGTAAACCTTAAAGCATTCTGTGAGTTGTCATGTGCTGTTTGTGAAGTCACGGGATTTCTTGGCCTGCTTTGATGTTTTTGTACAGGAGTTTGTTTGAAATAATAAAAAATTTGGTACAGTAAGCTTTGGGACTCCCTATATTTAGTGACAACATAAACAGGTTGAGAAATACGTCATTTAAAGTTTTGGATCATAGGTTCACCTTTATGTGTCCTAAAAGCACTTGTTTCACTTGTGTGCTACAACAGTATAACCTCACATCACCTAAAAAATCCTGTTTTTCTGACATATATTAGCACTTGTTTGTCATCATGGCCAAGGGGAATTGCTGATACTGCTGAGGGCATGAATCCCTTCTCTGACTTTTATATCTTCACATTAGTCATCCTGACCTGTGGGGGCCAGCTCAGGTTATGTTTATAATCAATAAGGTTACCAGAGGATTATTCATTTAATTGTAAGATAAATTCAAATGAATAGCTTTTGGAAGAAGATCCATATAGACTAATGGAGATCAAAGTTATTGATCTCCATTTTGTCAATGCTTCTTCTTATTTTGTCTCATTGTTATGTAAGAGTAAATGTTTGTGGTATGATAAACATTTAAGCTTCATAATATTCAAACTTCAGAATGCTCATAAATAGGTGTGAATAGTTTGATTCAGAAGAGTCCTAAAAATTTTACTAGTCTTGTGGTGGAAGAAAATACTATTTTAAGGTTGTATGAATTTGAAAGACTATGATTTGTCACTTTGAACAATAGAATGTGTTTGAAACATGATTTATGACTTCTAAGCTTTCTGCTGCTACTGAGTGGCTGTCATGAAAGATAGCTTCTGAAATTGCATTTACAGGTCTCTGGTAGACCACGTCTCTCAGATAAATTGTCTTACATTTTCCATGTGTACTAAAATTTACAAACCAACAGGAAGTCCTCTCTCTGTTGCTTTCTCTGTTGTATTTCAGCTAAATCTGAACTGGAAGTAGAACATAAATGTATGCAATTGCTTGCATTCTTACGTACTGAATTAAACAATGTCAGACATAAATTCTTCATATTAAATGATCTGTCCTCCCCCTCCCCCATTTATTTCTTGATCAGTTAGGTGCAATCAATATATTCCTATGACAATACAGTGTCATTTCAGTAGATTCCCATTTGGGAAATGGTGCATCACATTTTCATGCCACATCTGAACCAAAGCAGTACAGATGTCCATTTCTCAGTCTGTCAAGGTCCCTCTGAATGGCAGCACAGCCATCTGGTGTCTCAACAGCTCCTCCCAGTCTTGTATCAGCTGCAAAATTCCTGAGGGTCATTCTGCCCCATCCTCTGGCTCATTTATGAAGGTGTTAAATAGTATTGATCCCAGTAACAGCCACAGGGGAGCACCACTAGTGACTGTCAAGATGCATTTTGTGCTGCTGATGACAACTCCTTTGAGCTTAGGGTGCAGCCAGTTCTCAGTGCACCCCACTGCCAGTTTATCTCATCCAGAGTTCACCGGTTTGCCTCTGAGGAAGTTAAAGTGCCAGAAGCCTTGAAGTCAAGATAAACAAGACATCAGCCAGCTCACTCCACATTTATGGTGCATCCTATCATGTCTCACTGATTGTGTAGGTCTGGCTTGTTTAAGTCTTCCCACCCTGATCTATGATCTGCCCAGAGTTAAGTCTCTCTTGCTTCAGACTTCCTGGTTTCAGAGGCCTGGGATTCCTGAAGGCAAATCCTACCATTAAAAGACTGAGGCAGAGTGGACTGAATTCCTTGATCTTTTCAGTATTCTTTGTCACTGGTCCCATAGCCCATTTAGCAGCAGGCAGACATTTTCTGTAACTTTCCAGTTGATGCCAATATACCTATAGAATCCCTTTTTTATTGACTTTCATGTCCTTCACCAAATTTCACTTCAGAAGGGCCTTAGCTTTCCTAAGTCCAACCATGCCATCTTTGCTTGGTTTCATGCTTGTCAGGAAAGACCTTTATGAAGTTGAAGGAGGTGGTCCTTGAAAATAAGCCAGTTCTCCTGGACAAATCTCTCTGGGGTTGTATTCCATGCAATGCTTCCAGCCAGCTCCCTGGACAAGCTAAATTGAAATTCCCAAGCTTTTTTTGTAAATCATCTTGTGGCTGTGTAGTCAGAAATAGCTTTTAATGTTTTTGGACTCTTAGAAGTGTTTTTTGAACATCAAAGGTCAAGAAATACAAAGTCTTGCATATCCAAAGTTTGCTTGTAGTTGCAAATAGTTGGAAGAGGTAGAATTTTGGTTCTTTTTCTTTAAAATGTGGGACACTAATTACTGTTTCCTTGCCTCAGATGAATTCCCTTATCCAAAATTACAGAATCTATAACTTCGTACTGTGCAGCACACTAGGTAACACAGTGCAAGTGAGCAGGCTGAAGCAGTGACATGAATTTGAATTGCCAATAAGAGAATAAAACCCAGTTTTGATTAAAAAGCCAGTGTAGCAAACTAGTATTTTAATGTAGCAGTCTGTAATGCTTCCTGGTACAGACTAATAAATGTGAATTCCTGGCTGCCACATAATCCAGATTCAGCAAACACAGAAGTTTTTCATATGGATTTGAGTCAAATATAACTCAATGGACTTCAATAGAGCTTTTTCTGATTGACACAGGTGTAAACAATGCCCTTTGTCTTTTCTCAGTCGTGGCCTTTGACCTAGGTTGCTTATTACTGAGCAAATTGAGTCTTCTCCTTGTGAGGATCAATGGTGTAACATGATAGTCTTGCAGAGATCTCCTGTGCTGAACTGCTTTGAAAATAAAGCTAAAATGAACAATGTAGTAGGTGTTCTAGAAAATAAGGATATAGTTAAAATACAGGCCAGCCAAACACTGTTCCCTAGTTTAAGAGGAAGAAACATTATTTTCCAGCACATATTAATTTGGGTTCGAGCTGGAATTAATATAACTTTCTTGTCTTGCATATTTTGGCTGTTGGCAATTAAATATGTAGACTTGGTTATTAAGAACTTGACATACCTTTTCACATTTTAAAATTGCTCCCAGAACTTTAAGGTTAGACTATTTGTATGTGGCTTGAATCAAAAGTGCTATTACAGCTTGTGATAATTCTCATCCTGTGAGGATCCATTTCATATAAGTTGGAGATTGTTTTGGTTTTGTTTTCTTTTTGTTTGGTTTTGGTTTTGTTTAGGCAATTTTTTTGTATTGCATATGAAGCTGTGTTTAACTACAGGCACTTTGACTATTAAACTCAGGCTTAAATAATGTGCAGCAGCAGAGCTCAAAGGTTCTTTAATAGAAACCTTCCCAAACAAGATGCCTTCCAGGAGACTTGAATTAGATGTCTAGGATTAATTTACTGAACAGGTAAGTGTGGTTCTAGTTGCTGAGATACTGAATTATATCAATACAAGACTGAAGCAAGTATTACATCTCTGGGGAAATTTTTAGTTTGGGGAAAGAAAAGTTGTGGTATATAACCAACCTAATTAAAGCATTTTCTGGAGATTTTTTTGTGTATCAAATTAAATTAACATATTCTGATTAATTTTGAATTCCCCATATTCAGGTATACATTCATAGTAATATTTATGATACTTATACAATGAAAGTTTTTTTGTAACCACTGACTTAGCCTGTTTGCAGCGGTGTTTTGAAACTACAGAGTGAATACCACATTTGTTTTACACAGCCTGTCAGATTGGTATTTGCTTTATTAAATTTGAAGCTTAAGATTCCTTTTGTTCAGTGGTTTCAGATTCACATTGAGACCCACTGTTCTGATTATATATTGTACAATTGTAATTAATTTAGATACACAGATAAGACCAAATTTTTTTTCTTTTATTCTTGTCATTTACTATATAATTGACCAGAGTTTAAAATGATGCATGTTTAGGTTATATAGAATCAGCAAAAGTAAATGTATACTACATGAAAATTACTTTACATTATTTTGTTGAAAAATATTACTTCTGAGACAAGATTATTTTATAAACAAGTAAAAGTATTTTTGTATTTTGTTTTTTTGAAATAGAAACTGAGGGTTTACTGTTACAGATATTGCCTGAGTATGTGAGTAGTTTAAATCAAGAGGTACAGTGTAACTGAGCTGAGAAAAGACAACAATTTTGTTAGAGTTTGATATAGGTGCCCAAGAAACTGATCTCTGTTCATGTTGGAAAGTTAGAGATTTCTCAGTTCTTTCATACTGATTAAATTAGAAGAAAAAAAAATTCATTTGTCTTTGACCCCAAGTACAATTTGAAATGCCATACTTAATAAAATTTAGCCAGTCTAACAAGCAAACATTGTGGGGTTTAGCTTTGAAAGGCACTGGCTTCCATTTAACTCAGATTATTTTCATGCCAGGTACTAGTGAGAACATTACCACGTGAAACAAAAGGCCCAGGGAACAGCAGAGATTTGGCCTTGCCAAAGTCAGCGTGGGGTTTTGCATGTATGTGAAAAGTTAATTCTCCTGGGGCTTTCATTCAGTTGTATCCAACTGTATTGGAAACTAATGCTGGAATAATTCTGGGACATCTTCTATTGACTTTATGGGTCAAAAAGCATAAAAATGAAAGATAGTGTTCTAGACATGGCAGTGTCAGGTCATTTACCTCCCTGATCTTAAGAGCAAAGTGAAAACTAATTCATGGTCATAATACTGGTAGCAGAGTTCCTAAAATGTCATCCTCTTGCCTTCTTTTTAATGGCAGTAATTTTTATTTTTCTAATTTTATTTTTTTAAATTCTCTTTTCAAAATTAGAAATGTATTTTTGCCTCCATTTGAAATAGATCAGTTCTTCCACAGCTTTGCTTATATAGATATTAACCTGATAGGCTGTTTGAAGCATGGATTTTTTTTATCCTGCCTGACACAAATATCTTGCAAATACAGGTGACAGGTGTTACAAACTTACTCATGTGATATTTCAAGGCAGAGCACTTGAAACACCCATAGGTTTTAAATATTTGAGGTAGCAAATTATACCACATTTGCAGTCCTCCAAAGGGTATGGAGAGAAAGACCTCTAAAGACCCTTGTTCTTTGTGTTAGGGAAGACTAATTTGTCCCCAGAAATCATAGAGTGGTTTGAGTTGGAAGGGACATTAGTGTTCATGCAATTCTGACCCCCTTGCAGTGCTCAGGGACACCTCCTGCTAGACCAGATTGCTCAAGAGCCTCATCCAACCTGGCCCTGAACACTTCCAGGGCTGGGGCATCCACAGCTTCTTTGGACAACCTTCCATTAATGTGTCACCACCTTCACATTAAAGAATTTCTTCCTAATACCTAAACTGAACCTACTCTGAAGCCATTCCTGCCTGTCCTGTCACTTCAGGCTCTTGTAAAAACTCCATCTTTTTTGGTGGCTCCCTTCCGGTGCTGGAAGGTCACATTTAGATCATCCCAGAGCCTACTCTTTTCCAGGTTGAGCAATCCCAACTCTCTCAGCTTTTCCTCACAAAAGAGATACTCCATCCCTCAAATAATCTCAGTGGCCTCCTCTGGACTGGGAACCCAGGGCTGGCTGCAGGTGGAGTCTCACCAGGGCAGGGCAGAGCAGAGGGGCAGAATCCCCTCCCTCCCCTGCTGCCCACACTGCTTTGGATGCAGCCCAGGACACGTTTGGCTTTCTGGGCTGCAGGGGCACATGGCTGGGCCATGTCCAGCCTCCCACCCAGAGCACCCCAAAGTCCTCAGGCAGGCTGCTGTGATCTGTTTGCTCATCCCCCAGCCTGGAGTGACACCAGGGGTTGCCCCAACCCTGGTGCAGCACCAGCACTTGCTCTTGTTGCAGCTCATGAGACTCCCATGGGCATCATTCTCTGTCTCTCCGCTGTTGCCTGTGACGAACATGGGCTATTACCTTAAACTAAATGCCAGCTCTTACACTCATCTTCAAGAGGGGCATCAAAGCATCTAAGTGTTCTCAGTATCTGAAAGTTTTTTTGCTTTGAGCAGTATCTGTTGCTATCCTGTTCTGGGATTTCTGCAACAGCAAGAGGGAGACAACACAAGCAGCATTATAAAATAAATGACATGGTTTTCATTCTAATTTAGTTTATCTTTGAGGATCTGATTCAAAGTCTGTTTGAGTCATTAGCTTTCAAATTGCCAAGCTGAAAATAAACCTTAAAAAGGTCAAGCAAAACTTCTTCACTCTTACAAGTTGTACCTTTTTCTTCATGTGTGCTTATAAATCATCTTCTCTGTCTAGTAGCACTCAGCTACCTGACAGCATCACCAGCAATGCTAATTTCCTCAACAGGGGTCAGCAGTTCAACCTTACTGGGTTACTAGGAACTCCTTTGACTTACTCTCTCTGGTCTCTTCCATCTGTATCCACTTAGAATAAATGTCCTCTAAATACCACGTTTTAAGACATGTTACCTTACATTTGCCAAAACACAAGTTTTTTGCTCTGCTGCAGTAGTGGAGAGTTACTCAACATTTCTTTAGTAAGGTCTGGGTGCAATTCTGCACTCATTGTATGTCTTAATAACAAGAATCTTAATTGTAATTACAAGTAATTCTTAATTCTAATTACAAATAATTGTTCAAATGGAACTATTCAATAGATAATCAAAGCATTTACATCAGCCACTGTGCAGCAACTCATAAAATCGCAGAGCTTTTTTATCGCATAGATTCTAGAAACAACAGCACTTACTAAAATAAAACTAAACAATAAATATAAATAACATCTATTTATATTATTATATTCTGGGGATTTGCTTGCATTTTAAAACAAATATATTCCCCATTTTATGCCCATTACTGTGTTTGTTTTCTTTGAGATATAAGGAGTGTTTACTGATAGAGCAAAGTCTAAGTGTGAATTCTAGAGCACACAGAGAAAAAATTTGCTCCTGAAACCACTCCAAAACTTTTCCTCATCCTAACAAAGAATAGTAAATATTCAGCTCAGCTAGAGATTTCAGCATTGAAACAAACCACTGTTCAATAACAGCTTTCAAAAAATATTGATATTTTGCATTGGAATCCAAGAAATTTACACACTACTGACTGATGGAAAAAAATTACTAAAGAATTCAAAATTGAGCTTCAACTTGCATTCAGTAGAAAGACTGCATCAGTCTTCTCTGACTTTGGACCAGCTTTAAGCTGACTTGTAATGATTGCCTTTGTTTTGATCAGATCAGGTGCAGCTGATCAAACATACAGCTCATTCTCAAAATTTATTGTGATGGTGTAAGTGAGAATTTTTTTAAACTAAAGTTGGAGGACTGGATTGTTTAATAATAAAGTGAAATTGCTTTTATTGCTTGTATTTTTCCCTGAGTTGGACTTGATTACTATAAACTGCAAACATGCTGCCAACCCTGGGCAAAGAACTCTCTGCTGGGATAATCCCATTAATGTAAGTGTCCTAGACATAAAAAACAGCCTTTATCACACATGTGGTGTGTTACATGAAGCAAAGGCTTTCATGTGCTATTTATACATCATGAAATTCAAGACAGCATAGGGAAGGACAGTTTGGCCCTGAGTTTAATCTTATTAGGCAATTATCTTTTCTGAGGTTTCATTGTGAGACAGATTTCTCCCTTATTGCCAGTCCTACTCTGGCAACTTTTTTTCCCTTGTACTTAGATTTCATAGAACTTTTTTATTTTACTTCTACTCAGATCTGCTTTTGTCTTATAGAGAAATAAAACTAAGAGACTGGTCCGTTATCTCACGTTTCACTTAAGTCTAACATATATTTGCTTAGGGGTAAAAAAGGTTGAGGAAAAAAGGGAAATGTCAAAAATGAATAATAAATGGCATATAAACAGAAGCAGATTTTCTGTGATATGTTACCCCTGATAAACTTGATAATGTTTCCCAAATGTGTTACCTTGGTTCAAATCCAAATCTACTGGTCAGGTTTTACGTGCTATTTTTAATTTTACTGCTTAAAAAACCTTACATCATATTGTAGGAATTCCCTCCTACTGCATAGCTGTATCTAGTTATTTGTGTGTAGGTTAAAATTCATCTTAATATAGATTCATATAAAACATGTGTCACCACAGAGGCAGCAAAAAGGCAGATCTGGGTGGGTAAAACAAGCTGGATTTGCAAGGAAACTCTTTTTTCTTTTTAATGAAATATGTTTTCCTTTGAGGTCACTCTGCTGTTTGATATTGTAGACTCCAAGGTCTTTCCATTCAGTAAACTTTCCTTGCCCTTTAAACAGTGAAATCAGAATGTGAGAGGTGAATGCAAACAACCAGAGACAGGGAGACCTGGAAATATTTAAGATCCACAAAAAGCCTCTAGAACTAGGCAGTGAACTTGAGACATTGCAGAGCAGTTCAGCTCTTTGGAATGCTTAAAAACAGAGACGGTTTCCTATAACCATTGACTTGGTAGAGGTACTCTACTTCTACATTGATAGTAGTGGAGATATTTATAGAGAAATAAACTTTCTCAACATAAAATATTAAAAATGTGGAAGCATTAAAATGGATGGAGAAAGGAAAGGAATTATGCTTCCAGTGGCACAATACTGAGATGAGAAAACAGAACCCTGGTAACAGAAGAGCTTTGTAGTGCTACTTGCTGCTCAGTCCATTAGCTAGGGTTTATTCACTGTTATTCCACACCAAGTAGGAGGTATCACAGAATCACAGAATATTTGGAGTTGGAAGGGCCCCACAAGGATCATCAAATCCAGCTCTTAAGCGAAAGGCCCATATGGGGATCAAACCCACAATTGTGGTATTATTAACACCCTGCCCTGACCAGCTGAGCTGATCTCATACACTGCAAGTAATATCCTTAAATATTGATTCCATGCTTCCCAGCTTTAGCTAATTGCAATATCTTCAGGTAGATTGGGCCTGGTGAACTTCATTGTAAGGAATTTGATGAACTGGGTTAGCACAGTGTGTAGTTACTTCCAAATGAGAGGTGTCATGTGCCTGCCCTTAGAAGTCAGGTAGGGGTGTGAAAACGAGCCTGCATAGATAACAGACTGTGCCAGACCATGTCCAAGCAGCAGTAGTTCCTTAAGAGAAGGAAGAAGCACAGAAGAAGCAGCAATATCAAGTTTATTTGCCTCCATGAGTCTTTGGATACTACCCCACACTGGTGGCCTGTAAGCAGCTAGAGCAATGTGGTCTAGATAAATCTAGACAGGATAAACAAACAGTCTTTCTGGAATGCAGACATTCCAGCCCTACAGGACACAGGGTGAGGACTGAGAGCCTCTTCAGCCATGCTCCCAACCTGTGACCTGAGAACCCACCAAGGTCTATGTACAGCTTGAGCCTTTGCTCTGTCTGTTGGGACTGGGCTGTTTTGGAGGCAGAGGTGGAGCAAGGACGTGGCTGTAGCCACATCCTGCAAGTCAGCCCACTGGCCAGAGACTGCACATGTTCAATTTATTAGTAGTGATGAAGCCTTTTTGTGTAGACAGTTTGCATCTTACTCCAGGTAGCAGTGGTTCGAGGAGACAGAGCTGTTGGGTGGGGGAAAAAATGGTTCATCCAACAGGTTTTGTATTTCATTATACTTTTTATGTAGTTATTCCTTTAAGCAAACACCATAATCTGTTCTTTTGTATCAAGAAAAATGTCCAATGAAGTGGTTAATTATTAGGTGATATTTAATAAAAATGTAGCTAGCTGATGAAAAATACAGCCACTCCCATGGAGTCTAAAATGTGAAACACTTAGATGTCATCTCTTGTACCTTGTACCCTGCCAGAACACCATAATTGATTTAAAATGTAATAGTCCTGACTGACCTTTATGAATGTTAAGGCAAAATACTAACATTCTAACAATAATATTTTTAGAGCTTCAGTAGAAATTAGTGGGTAAGATCTCCTTGTGCTGGGACTCATGAGGAAAGCCACCATTTTGCCTTTATTTACCAGTTCATAGAGCAGGAATAATTATGCAAGGCTGGATAATTTAATCAGCGGGTTAACAGGGCTTGCATGAATACCCTGGAGTCAGAGATTACATTTGTTTTTCTTCCTTATTTGACTGCCCTTTAACTATGAGTGGTTTGTGAAAGCCATGAATTTTAATTAAATATAATCTGAGAAAGGTGAAGTGTAGCATAATTGAATATGGGTAAAATGTTGCTCTCATTCCTATATTCCTGCTGTATAATATTTATCAGCAGATAGTCAAAATAGGTAAGACAAGAACAAATGAAAATCTAATTGTTATAATGACAGATTTAATAAACATAGATGCCAAACAACAGCAAAATTTTGTGACCCATTTTTTGTCTCACTTCCATCAGTGCTTGATCTTACCTGGGGATGAAAAGTCTCCTCTCTTTTCAGCATAAACTGTTGAGAACAATGTTTTGGCAGCAAACTTAAGTATTAACACATTTTATGATCTCTTCCTTTTTTTTTTTTTTTCTTTCCTTTGGTTAGGTTTGGTTTGTTGGGTTTTTTTGTTTTGTTTTTTTTTGTCAGTATGGATGTGAGTGAAACCAGGGCCATGTGAGTTACGGCTGACCCTGGCTGAATGCTGAGCCGTGGAGTTCCCCACCCTCTGGCTCCCTTTGCTGCCAGCAGCCAAAGGTCTCAGGACCTGCTTGGAGGAGCCCTCTGTCCCCAGCAGGGCTGACCCTGCAGTGTGTTCCTCTGCTCTGCAGGCTGCTCGTCCTGCTGAAAGGCGGGAATCCGAGCTCTGATACATCCTGCAGAGAGGCCAAAGAAAGAAGCAGAACACAGCAGCAGTAAGAATAAAAGGCGAAAAATGGGCTGTGTACAGAACTGGAGGAGAGGAAAGCAGAAAAAACCACAGAAAGGCCTCAGAGTGAGTTGGAAGAGGGAAAAACACAGCTTTTTACAAACCACATTCCATGGAGAATGATGTGTGTGGCTCAGAACAAGGGTTTCTTCACTCAGACGCCTGTGTAAACATGGATGAGGAGCCCAAGTCTCTTCTTTTGCATATTGTTTATGTTTTTATGTAATTCTATTTATTTAAATCCCATCAGAAGGCAATTCTCAAAATAAAAAGACACCAAGCATTTTCTTTCATCTAAAAGTTAGGAAAATAAATTGTTATCCCTCTGGTAAAAGCCTAAGAAGATAAATCTCATCTGTTAGATACACATAATATTGCTCCATTCATGGTGGGAAGGTAACATGGGCAGTGCAGTATGGAAATTATATATTCCTTGTATCCTGTTGAAGCATAGAAGGGTGCAGGTACAGTTTTTGAGTATCTGTCTATTAAAGCAAATTCATATAAAGATAGAATGATATCTAGACAAGGCAGCTGAGATGTCTGCTGAATTGAACCCTTCCACAAGGTTTACACCTGAGTAAGGTCTCCTTGAAAACAGAGGAGAGATCAGTGTCAGCTTTAATTCTGGATAAACAGTAGGAGAGATGTGAAGCCACCTAACCACGTCATTTAGGTTGTGATTTTTGCTTGGGAGAGCAGATTTTTTGCTTGTTTTGTCTCCTGCCTTGTTTGAAAAGGCAGAAGCTGGAGGCTGTAGGTGAAACAATTATACAGAACACAGGGATTGCTACAGGTGTTATGTGCAGTAAGCATTGGCAGCAGGTTCACTGACTTGTGAGCTCACTGACTTGTGAGACAGCCTTCTCTCTGTTTTGCCCTACTACTTAATCATAACCAAACTGGAAAGACAACCCAAAACCCACACAGGTAGCACAGAAGTACAGGATCAAGATGGTGCAATCAGAAGTCACCATGGGCATAAAAAAACCCAAAAAACCAACCCCCCCTCTCCCAAAAAAAACCCTAACACAAAACCCCCAAAAAACAGCAACAACAAAACAGAAAAAAAAAAAAAACCCAACCAAAAAAAACCCAAAACAATACAACAAAATCCCAAAACAAAAACCCAACTCCAAAGGGTGAATTGCAATCCTGTAAGTTGCCTACAATGGACATCTGTATTTCTTAAGTACAGTACTTTACTCCTATCCTATTTAATCCTATTTCCTGTGAATATCCCACTTGTCAAGATTTTAAACTCTGTTTCTGTTTTTCAGTGTTTATTGGGGTGCAGTTGCAAGGTGCCTTTACAAAGTCTGTGGCTCACTGTTCTGAGCCAGGTGTCACTTCCCCATATACCATGTGCAATGTCAACTCCAGCATGAATGTGTCTGAGAGAAAACAGGAAAACAGCACCATTTTTAGTAGCAAGATGTACCTGAGCCTTTTTCTTGCATTCTCAGTCATTCTTACATTGCTATTACTTACAAATGTGTTGGAAATATTCTCTAGTCCACTTGCCATGACTTTTTTTCCTTGGGAGAAGAAATTGACACCTACAAATCTTTTGTTACACACCTTCCTTCTGGCAGTGAACTACTGATTACTGATTTTTCCATTAAGAGATTCATTTAAGCTAATTATTTTGGATTAATATGGATTTTTTTGTTTATTTTGTTGAGGTTTTTTTTATTATTATTTTTATAGGCAGATATGCCTGCAACAACGTTCATGCTAAGTTGGTAATTTCCTAGGACAAGTATTGTTTTGCACTTCTAGGGTATCCTTGGACAGGAGCTTTATATGTGCAGAGATGTTAAATCAAAAAACTGTCCCTGCCAACTGTGAGCAATATATTGCTTCATCAGTCTTCAAGGATGCTGTGTCTAATTTTTAGGGAGTTTTTCTCCATATCAAAACATCTCCTAATTTGGAACAAGTCAGAATAGCTCTATTTAATGAGTATCTCTAATTAATCAAAGAACAGGATGTGAACTTACCTAGCACTGCATTCTAAGGCAAAATATGGACAGTTTATGCTTGAACCCTGTGGAACTATGTTGTCTGTAGAAATACAGGCTCCTATTTTTGGTCTTCAGTTATATAACTGTATAAAAAAGGCAAAAATAGAAGACAGGGAAGATTTCAGTGTGAGCTGAGGATAAAATGTAATTTTTACCCAATACTCCACAGCACCTACAGAACTACCAGCTCTAGAAATTATTTTGATTGGGACCCCTGGATATCAGCAGCACCTTCATCTGTGCCAGGAAAGCTACACACACAGAACCTGCAGAATGGGTTTTAGCTGTACTAGTTTTGTGCAAAGCATGGAGGATTTTGGATGCATTGGTGTCTGAGGTCAGGTGGGAGGTGCTGCAGACCTTAAGTGTGCTCATGCACTCTGCTTTCTGCTTCTTGGAGATGGTAAAATAAGGGATGGGTACACCTTGCTGACTTCCCAAACAGAAATACAATTTCATCATCACATCCTCTTTCACCAGTCTCTGCTGGAGTAGACAACAAATTCAGAAGGCTTTGTCTTTCCCAGGAAAAAAAGCTGCAGTGCCACTCTTTTGAAGAGAGAGATTTATCTGACTCTGAGGAAACTTTTTATTCAACTCTCAAAAAAAAAAATTAAACAAGAAAAATCAGGAGATGGGTAAGAGGTATGTGCAATTTCACTACAAGAAAATAAGGCTTTTACCCGAGAAGACCCCAGTTTTGGTGGAAAGAGATCTTACATGTATGGGTGTGAGCCAAGCTGTGATCTTTGGCATGGTTTATTTACAAGCACAGACATAGCCTGATGACACATATTTCCCACTTCTTTAATGTCCAGTCTGCAGTTCACGTTGAAGAAACATGAGTTGCATTTACCCCCTCTTCTCCATCAAATGAAATATGTGTGGTGGTCATAGGACTGCTGTGGCTTATTTTGCATCGGCAAAATACTGTAGCATTTTGCATGGCTGCCTCTGAGATGAGGGAGAATGACGTGGCAGAGTTTGCATCCATATACAACAGGCCCATGGTAATAGTTGAGCAACGTATTTAGTTTTTTTAATATATATCAGGGGATTGGAGTCTTTGAAGCAGGTCTCTGACCCATATGGTGAAAATGTCTTGGAGCACACAAAAAACTACTTTGCCCTGATAACAAACCAGGTGATGTGCTCCAAAAGTTTCTTTCACAGCTCTGGCTTCTCATGGGCATTCAATTCATGTCACCAGAATAGATCTGGTCTTATGTAAAACCTCCAAAATGTGCATACAGGGGACAATGTCAGCACCATGACAGCTTCACTGTTTTTCAGCCACAAAAGAAAATTGGGTCAAATCCATTATTATTTAACATTGGTCAGAACTTTAGTATACACTTGTTACAATGCTTTTTACCACAATCAACTGGACATGGTGGTAAACTGCTCAGCCACTTGTCTGATCTCTCAGCAATCACAGGAAGATGTAACAGAGAATTATACCAAAAACTAGCAAAGTCCAGTTCCCTACAACCAGGTGAACTCCTGCCTGTGAGTATCAGTGAGTAAAGCACACTACTATGCAGCAGCTTACTTCCAAATTATTTTCATAAAAATGAACTTCCCTTTAAAATTCTGCTGTTGCAGTGTTGAGTAATAAAACAAAATCTCACCATTCTGTAAAACTTAGAATTCCTAGGAAACCAGTCTGAATTTTTTCCCATGTCTGGAATTGTGCTTCACTGGAGGCAATTTCACCCAGCTGACTGAGCTGGGATCCTCTTTAGGATGATCATCCCAAGGGGCCAAAACCCAGATTCTCTCTCCACTTTTTCTCATGTTCATCTTCTTGTTTCTAGCAGTTACTTGTAATAATTTTCAAGTGTGCCTGATGGAGTGAAATAATGGAGAACCTTTTGCTGCCAGCAGCAACCTCAACTAATTCTGCTTTATTAGCATTGTGCAAGATAATTTCTTGCCAAAGTATAAAGGATTATATTTCTAACAAAATCTTCTAGAAGTTGATTTCATCATGAAGTACAGATGTTTTCCAAATTCTGTACTGCATACTTTCTGTCAGAAATATTTAACAGCTGATTGTAATCTCATTAGGCAATCTCAGTAATCCAAAACTAATATATATGTATAGAAAATTACTCATAGCAAAATTTTTCATCAGTAAGAACAGTAAGGAACAGGTTGGAGTTTTAACAAATGGACAGGGACTGTGCACAGAAGGATCAGGTACTATAATTTATGGGAGCATATTATAAGGGCAATCAAAAATAAATAACTTTATTACGCAGGTAGCCAAACATTAATGGCATGATGTTATACCATATGGTAGTGTTCCCCAGAAAATGGGATAAATGTTTCACAATTCCACCATGTGAATAGTTTCATTAAAGCCATGAGGAACACATGAATGACAAAGCAAGTGGGGTTTTAATTGTAATTTAACATTCTGCCTGTGCTCAGCACTGCTTCTCTGCGTCATAGTGAGGAGAGGTATTCCCAGGGTTTCTCTCCAGCTCTATTCACTCATCCAAGTAAAATCCTCTGGACTGGATCCAGCAACTTTACACCAGTGCAAGTTCCGCCTGCTGGAAATGTCAACATCACCTGTGATTTCAAAGAAAATATTATGTGCTTGCAAACAGTTGTGCTCCAGCACCCCAACAGCCTCATTAAAGCTGATCTCAGGAACACAGAAATCCAGCACCAGAAAGTGAGCAAGTTTAAAGGGAGGTGCAGGAGGAACCTGTAAGGCAGCAGTTAAGGAATTTCACCAGTGTCCCAAACCCATCTCTATTAGCTAATCAGTAAAATACAAATTGTTTAAACCATTTATAAATTAATTAGAACCACTCTCACTTTCTGCAAAGTGTCACAGAAAATTATTCATAGATATCACCAGTTCATGCCTTAAACTGAGCACAGAAGAGTGCTTGCATCAAATTCATTGAACAGCATGGAAATGCCAGCAATGGTTTGAGAACAAGCAGCCTAAAATAATCCTTTGCAAGTTATAGAAATAAAGGAATTAGGGGTTTTATTTTTTTAAATGTAAATCCATACAGCTTGCAGCTGATTTATTCAACAAGAAGGGTAGCATTTGGTATACAATGCCAATCATAACTTGAATTTTTTGGAAGTCTCTCAAATACTGTATTGAATTCAATTTTTTAAAAATTTAAATTAAAGTATCACTGCCTAAAATGACTTTACTGAACTGCTTTTAAATGGCCTGTTTATATGCTGACAAAATTTAAATAAAACCCGTCCATCGGCAGAATCAAATGCTTAATGAAATTAGCAAGAGCAGGTCTGTGTGTTTTGTGAGGTGAGGAAGTTGCCAGACCTAGGAGCTAAAACTTGACACCAGGTTTCCCTTTCACCTTTGGAAGCCGAGCAGTTCACCTCAGCTTTCAATCCTGTTGTTTTTTCAGTCCAGTAGCTGTTGCTCACTGGAGCTTTCTCACTCAGTGTCTCTGTTATTACCCACGTAGCAGCCTGCATTCCTCACTGCTCACCTGGAGTTTGGGTGTGTGAGCTGTGAGCTGGGTAACGCTGCAGACGCAGAGGCCTCTGTCGGTCCGTGTTCCTGTGTTTCACTGAAGTGTTTTTGGGTATTGACTGCTACTTGGGCAATACTGGGTACATTGGGCAAGGTCCATCAGGAGCAAGCTCAGACCATTTCTGGTTGCTTCCTAAAGCTTCTTTTTATGTCTCCGAATCATCATCTACACGTGCAACTACTCCACCCTATGTGCACATCGAAGATGAGCATTTAGTCCCCTCCCTAAAGCCCAGTCCCCCTCCTGCCAAATCAGCTGTGCTCAATAACTCTGTTTGCAGAGAAAGCTCACCCTTATGCTGGTGCATTATAAAGGCCATGGATATGGTATTTCTAGACTTGTTTTAATGACAACAGCTAGAAATAGTCTCAATTTTGTACACATAGCTCTCCATTAAGCTGAACTCTTTTTAAAGATCAATTCTTTTTCATTCTGTCCTTATCCACTTCCAAGGCTAATTAATTACATTATCTCTTTTAAAATGTTTGTACTTAATCATTCATGACCCTTCTTATCTCATTATCTGAAATATAATAATAGAAAGTGAGTGAAAAAATCCAGGTTAAACTGCAGGGTAGCTCCTGCTTTCTAATCAGAGATCTTTTTTAGCTTAAAAGTGGCACTACTGCTGTGCTAACAGAATTTTTAAAGCCTTTGGTTTTTTTTTTTTCTTAGTAAGTACGAGTTTGAAGTACTTATCCAAGAGAACTTTAGATACTTGAGAGCATCAATAGGGCTACAAAGATGATCAGGGGAGGGGAGCATCTCTCTTAGAAGGGACAGCTGAGGGAGCTGGGACTGTTCAGCCTGGAGAACACTGAGAGGAGATCTCATCAATGTCTGTAATTATCTGAGAGGAGGCTATCAAGAGGATGGACCAGGCTTTCCTTGGTTGTGCCAAGTAATGAGAGACAACAGGAAGAAACTGATGTACAGGAAGTTTCACCTGAACATAAGGAAAAATTCTTTACTGTGCAGGTGACCACACACCAGAACAGATTGTCCAGAGAGGCTGTGGATCTCCCTCACTGGAGGTGTTCAAAGCTACTTGAGCACAACTCTGAATGATGTGCCCCAGGGAACCCTGCTTGAGCAGAGGTTGGAGGACATGACTTCCAATGGTCCCTTTCAGCCTTAACTATTCTGTGATCCTAGACAGTCTTGAGGGAAGTGAGTGAATCACAGAGTTAAATGCTTCTAACACTGGAGAGCTAAACAAGCTGCTGTAGAGGTGCGGATATGAACTGGACCACAAAGTCTTGACCTGCTAAGGAGGTTACACAGTTTCTGTCTTTTGGACAAGAACCATATATGTTCACAGGCTAAAATCTTCTTGAGTTGGGACTTGTGAAAAACTGGATTCTATGGTCCAGTGAAGGATGGAGCAGGAGTAATCCACCTCTTATCCTCCTGTTCCTCTCCAAGTGTCTCCCTTCATGAGCCTTGAGGAGTACAGTCCATAACATTTGTGCAGCAGTCACATCTGATGGCAATTACAGCCACACAAGAGTACATGATTGATGAGAAGGCCATCCAGTGCCAGCAGGGATTAAAAGTGTGAGGGGCTGATGGCAGCCAACACCCAGGGACATGGACCAACGAAATTTCCACAGACTTGGGTGCCCTCAGCAGACACACAGAACACTGTGACACCCGGACAGCAGCGTCACCCCTCCAGCAGTGACACACACTGGAGGAGTGTCACAGCAACGTCACACCCCTATTGCTTTGGGGCAGATTCTGTTGCACTTGCTTGTTGTCATTATAACGCAAAGGTTCTATTATCATTATATTGTAAAGGTTCCACATTACTGGAGTTCCATACCTCCTTGATGCTTCTTGTAGGCAGCTCCTCCAGGCACTGACTCTTCCTTGCCCTCACAGCAGCCACTGACTCCAGTTCCCCTCAGCCAACCAATCCACTCTTTTATAACACTCTGCTGATTTGCCACAGCTGTGGCCTGTTAACATCAGGCCTGCTCCTAATCCTTAATAATTAACCCAGCTGCAACTCTTTAGGGGGTAAGATTACATTCTATACTACCTTTATTTACTTATGTTCTATCCCCCTACATTTCCTTCCCTGCAATTCCCTTGCTGCTATGTGGCTTTGGAGCTTTGCCACAGGCCCTGAGCATTTCCCCATCATAGCCAGGGCTCCATGTCTGGCTCGGCTGTGCCTACAGTCCCCTGCCCCGGCAGTGGCATCGCTGACAGCGTGAACTCTGCAAAGCTGCACACAACTCCCTGCAAGCTTTTAGTTATCTGTTAAGCACAGAATGAATTTTTAAATTATCTATTAAACATGTGCTAGTGGAGTGTAAGGAGTGGTATCTCAACACTACAGGAACAAGAGTCTGCATCTACCATTCTGCAAGGAGCACCTTGTCCCAGTAGCAATCTGAACAAGGACAACCTGTTCTGGAAGCACCAAGAGTGGTGATGAATGATGTCCCTCAGGGTCTGTATTGGAACCACTGCTGTTTAATACCTTTATTGGTAACATTGGGATCAAGTGGCGACTGGGAGAAGAACTCATTGAGAGCAGCCCTGCTGAGAAGGACTTGGGGGTGCTGTGGGTGAGAGGCTGGACATGACCCAGCCATGTGCCCTTGCAGCCCAGAAAGCCAAACATATCCTGGGCTGCATCCAGAGCAGTGTGGGCAGCAGGGGAGGGAGGGGATTCTGCCCCTCTGCTCTGCCCTGCCCTGGTGAGACCCCACCTGCAGTGCTGCACCCAGCCCTGGGTCCCCAGCATAGGAAGGACATGGACCTGTCGGAGCACTTTCAGAAGAGGCCACTAAGATGATCAGAGGGATGGAACACCTGCCCTGTGAGGACAGGTTAAGAGCATTGGATTGTTCAGTCTGGAGAGGAGAAGGCTTTGGGGAGACCTTAATCCAGCCTTTCAACACATAAAGGGAGCTGATAAGAAAGACGAGGACACAACTTTTTAGTAGGATTTGTAGCAACAGATCAAGGGGTAATGATTTTAAACTTAGAGTGTAGAGTCAGGCTGGAAGGATGAGGATGGTGGAACAATGAAGCAGGTTACCCAGAGAGGTTCTAGATGCCTCATCCCTGGAAGCATTTAAGGTCCTGCTGGACAGCGTCCTGAGCTACCTGATCTAGTGGAAGATGCACTTTTGCAGGGGGACTGGACTAGATTACCTTTAAAGATGCCTTCCAACCCAAACTATTCACTGGTGCTAAGAGCTCAATATTGTGGATACAGTCAGCTCATGCTGACTGACCTGGGAGCCCAGGACAGGACTTTGCCTCTTTCGTGCTCCCAGGATTCAAGTCTCCAAGGGAGCTCACATGAAGAGGAGAAAGTGAGACTGCAAAAGTCCATTGATATAACAATGTACAAAAAGCAAAGGCTATTTGCAAAATTTGTGCCTTTTTATAAGGTCTTGAACTACCTTGTATGGAAAAGCATAAATTTCTAGGAGAGGGCTAAGAGTTCTGGAAATAAAATACAATCATGTTTTCAATCAATGTTACACCTGCCTATCACCAATATGGAATTGTAACCAAACTGGAATTTAAATGCTATGAAAAGCAAGAAATGTCTTTTTCATGTTAACGTTAGCCTCGTACTGTTATTTCTTCACCAGCCAAAACTGGGGGGTTCTGTCTCACTTTAAGTCATTTTGCAGTAATGGGCAAAGGAGTTCTTGGTTAATGATTCTTTGGATTGTTTTGTTGTTTTTATTTTTTCTCTAGAAACCTGCTACCTTTGACATTCCTCTTTCTGGAATTTTTCCAGTGACTTTAGTTTGTGCAATATTCACTTAATGACATGCTTTTTGAAATTCCACCGTAGAGTTTTCATTTAGAAGCTGTTGGAAAAATCAGATTATAGTGGGAAACAATCAATAAGGTTGACAGAATACAGGTAATGCATAAATAATAAGGCAATATGATGCATTTTCAATCAGTTTTTACAAGAACTGGGGAAAGAACCGGGACTTGCAAAGAGATTTCTACACTGCAGGTTTTCTCAGTGCAACCAACCCAACCAAAGGTAATTTTTGTCATTAATGCACAGGAGGTCTGGATGCACAGGTGTCACAAACACATGTGCTGTACTCTTGTGTTTGTATGCTGCTAGCTTGAATTTAGGTGAGAAATTTTGCTTCTCAAGGTGAGATTTTGCTTCTCTTGGCCCATAAGAAGACTCAGTTCCTTAGAATAGTGAGGCTGAATTGCAACTGCAAAATACCAAAATAAGAACAAATATGAACAACACCAAGTCTCATTAAAGTGCCACCCATGAAACGTATTTCAGGGAAGGAATTTTGAAAGCAAGGATCCAGGATTTCTTACACCTGGTGGCCCATAGAAACTTCTCCTCTCCTAGCATTTGTGTTCATAAACTTTTGATGATCACTGTAACATAGCATATTTTTCCTCCTTAGCAATAACATTTTAAGAGTGTTCAGTGGCTTCTACCCCCTGAGATCACACAAAATGCCAATTACCTGGTAGTATTCCTACTCCCTGCTCCCAACTGGCTGGTGTTATCTAAAATCAAAATATTTCTTGTGGATAGACTCCATGTACCATTTTCTGCAGTAGCAAAAAACAAAAACAAAAAACAAAAAAAAAAAAAAAAAAAAAAACCAAAAACAAAAAAAAACCCAAATTAATCCACCCAAACCCAGAAGACCCACTTTTCAAGATGTCTTTGTGTGCATAAACTTGATATTGTTTAAAAACTTTGTTGTGCTACATATTGAATAGGAGAAGAACAGATGTTCTGGTGAGAAACAAGGTCTTTTGGCGTGATATACAAGCTGCTTAGGTGGAGGTAGAGCTTAGAAACAGAGCTACTGAAAGTAGTGCTCAGCATTTACTGAGGCTGTTCTCTTGACAGCTGAAGGATGTCTTTTTTAACTCAGGAGATATTTGCTAGTGCTTTTTCTGTGAAACTGACAATTGACATTGCATTTCACAAGTGAATGAGCAACTTTGATGAACCTGACTCCTGATTTCCATGTATCCCCTGTGACCAGACTTTCATGGCTTAGTGCCTGCCAGCTGAGTGTCAGTGGCTCACATTTTGTGTGTGCATTCAGTTTGTAGCAAATGTAAAAGGAGTCTCACTAGACCTCAGTGAAAAAGGTAATACTTGTGTGTTATCCTTGGTGGCAGCAATGGGCTGCGATTAAGTACACAGGAGCTGCTGTGGTTCAGCTGAGGCAAGGTAATTCATTAATATTCAATAACTTGATCATGTGTCAGAGCCTTCTATTTTCTTTAGCTCCTTTAAAAAGTCTTAGGCAGGGATTGGACCTTGGGAAGTACCTTCCACCTTGGACAGGTATGATTTTCCCAGGAGTTTAAGCCTGCAGCAGCTGGAGGGTGTTCTGCTCTTGACATTTTGCTGTGAATCACATCTAAGTAAGAAAAAAATTCAAATCCTACCCTGGCCTGTGGTTGCTGCAGTAAATCTGTAAAAATCACTCCTGCTGAGCTGTATGGATCCACATAGGCCTGTGCAGAATGTAAATCACATAATCCTGAGAAAGCTGCCAGGGCTGCAGAGGAGAGAAACTGCATCATGCACAGAATATGCAAGAGTGTGTGGAAAGGCAGACTCTTCCCCCCACAGGTGATTTGTGAGAGTTAACATTTGGGCTGTGAGATATTTAACCAATGCCTTCTCCTCCCTCAGATTGTTTGGTAAGGGCTAGAGGGGAAGACACAAGCAGCCACCTGAAGTGTAAAAAACACCCTGAGCTGGGGATAAGGCAGGGAGGCAGTCAAAAATAAGTTTTACAAAGCAGATTTTTAAAAACAGGCAGTTAAAATCAGGATATTATACACCTTCTGTCAGCTAAAGTGGATTTTTATGGATATCAGCTCATGGCACTTAACTGAAGGTATGCCAGGAATGCTGGATAGGTCGGCTGGGTGATGAACTGACATGTCCTAAAGGAGTGAGATAGGATGCAAGACCAATACCACCATTAAAACATGTGTTAGGCTATGTCAGGACAGAAAATTATCAACACCTCCTACTTTTAATGGTCCTCAGTCTGCACAGCAGCAGTGAGTGGACCATGAGATGTTTTATTGATGACACCGCACACTGTGAGACAAACTCGTAAATAAAGATTTTCAGGTTTGCTTTATGGTCTTTCCAATAAGGAGTAATCTATTTTTCACTAAGATAAGAATTATTGGCAATCCTTTAAATTATAACAGATGCCTGAAATATACCTTAGCTAATTTAGCATTAATAGGAAGATAATTACAAAGCCAATACATATCTATTGATTGCTGCAATTGTGTTTACTGACCTTCATCATCTATCTACTCTTACATGCACACACAAGTCTGCCAGATCTTTCCTTTTTTAGTCCTAGAGGAGGACCAATATTAAGGATATTGTTAGGGTTATTAGGTATTAAGGCTAGAGGAATTTCTGCATACAGGAAACCAATTTCAGTTGTTTAGAAGTTTTCCTATTTTCTTGGCTATTTTTTTTTTTAATCCAAGAGTCTGTCTTGTATGGGATTCAGTGCCTATGCACAGAAGTTTTTATTGAAAATTCTTCAGCTGTTTCTGAAAACTAATACATGAGCTTTAAGAAAAATATGTTTTTATAGCTGTTACAGAGAGGTGATTTACTTTAAGTGATTGAGTTACCCACATGCCATGAGACCTTAAATATGGAAAAGGGGGAGACTCTGCATTTTGCAACATATTGGTCTTCATCTTCCCACAGCAGCAGCACGTGTCACCATATTTTTCCTGTAAGGTCATTCCTTTTCTCATTTCATTGTCTGCAGTTTTACAGACCCACATATTCTCAGGCCAAGGCTTTTTTTGTGCATGTGTGGGAGCTTGGGCAGAGACCTCCCAAAGGCCCAGCCCTGGAAGCTGCTTTGACCTCTGTTTCTCTGCCCAGCCTCAGCTCCTCACATCCTGCTCACAATTTCCTCCCAGTCTCCTGCCACAAACTGCTTTATTGTTATTGTTATTTTTATTTTTATTATCATTATTAGGTTGTTTTGTTGTTTGGGTGTTTTTTTTTTCACAGAAACACAATGTCAAGTTCAAACCCTCATTTCATATTCCTAAAGCTTTGCTGTTTGTGAAATTTATTGTGGATTCCTTTTCCCGACATTTTTTCCTCTCAGTTTTCCTGGGATCTTTTCCTTTTCTGAGGCACATTTGACCCTGTCTGGATGCTTCTAAATTCCTGTAGTGCCGTGCTAAAACAGCAGCCTTTTCCCTATAGGGGACTAAAAATATTAGAAGGAGTGGTGAAGCTCCTTGAAATTTCACCTGCACACCTGCACAAGGGTGAGGCTCCATTTTCTTCCTCAGGGCTCACTCACACCTCATGACCTCATTCAAAATCCTCACTCAGGTAAAACTCCCTGAAATCAATGGCTATAGACACTAATTAGGAACTTCTGGATTGGAACCAGACATCTTGTTGGAAGCTAATTAGGGATGATTCAAAGTTGATTGTCTACAGAAAATAAAATAGGCATTGTTGACTTTCTTTTCCACTCTTCTGGGAAAGCTGAGAATGGCTGCAGAAAAAAATGTTTGCGTTGATGTTGTGCTTTACATGTGGCTGTATGTAGGTGGCTTCTCCTTGTGACTCTTCAACACTGCTGAAAACTTCATGCTAAAAGAAAGAAACAAATGATAATAAAAATTTTAAAAGGTGCTAACATTCCCAGCATTCTTTCAATGACTGTGTCTGGGCTGTGTACAGTTCCTGTAGACACAAGAATTACTGTAGAGTTGAGATTATTATTGTAGAAAATGTGTTCTCTGGTAACAATAAAAGAAATTAGTTTGTACTTAGGATGATGTTGTAGAAGGCTGGGTGCTGATGCCAGGCAAGTTGACTTGAGTATTTACACTACAGTCTGAGATGTGTAGTTTGTGTGAGAAATTTTCAATGAACAATATGAAAACGCTAAAACCATTTATAACTCATATATAACTTTATTTTTTCTCTCATTGACCTGTAGAATTTCATTCATGCTGACATTCATGGAGAGCAGCTTTCAAAAGATAAGCACAGAATAGTAGGGGCTTTTGTGCAATATATTTCAGATGTGGTAATCTTTCTCTGACTCCATTTCTTTCCTTGACCAAGTGGGGGTGTTCTTGGCATAGTATTTCTCAAGAGTACAATCCACTAATATATGAAAATTCTCTGCTGCCACCTGAGAAGATTTGGTTCCAGTCTATGTTCCAGCTCTGACAGCAACCAGAACACCACTTTGACTGGAACTAAGAAATGGTCTTGTTTTGAGAGTCCTATTATAACAAAATCCACAGCCATAGTTCTGGAGCAACGCATTATAATTAAAATAATCATTGGAAACAATGTGAAATAATTGCCCTGACAAAAATGTTCTGTTTAATGCTTAAATCTCTAGCTGAGGGAAGGTTTTTTATTTGTTTTGTTGGTTTTAAATAATGGAACAAAATAAGAATTCTGCAAATAATTTCCTGTGGTCTATAAAAAGTTAGCCTTTTTTCTGAACTCAGTTGTTTATCCTATCTCTGTGAGTGACTAAATAGCTCTGGAATTATATTAATCTTGACTGAAGATTTACATGGGTGTGTATAGACTTCTATGCTTTTGTATCATTATACCTAAAAAGAGGAAGGACCCTGTTAGGGTGAAAAATGGTACAAGATTTCAAGTCACAAAGAAGGACTGTGACCAAGTCAGGAAATTAAGTCAGGGTAGTGCCAAATATAACACCATCTTTTCTATTTTCTTGTCACTCTTTAATGACTACTAAAAATAAGAGTTAAGTAAGTAGCTCAAAAAACTGATCCCCTTGTCCCCCTGCCAAGGAGAACTGAGCATGAAGAAAATTAATTTTAATTTTGCAGACTTTTACATTACAGCTGTGGACTTTCTCTTAAAGGGGACTTCTGCTTCCCAAAAATGAAATGGCTGTTACATGAAATATCTGCTCCACAGTCACATAAGTGGGATAGCCAGCAATCAACAGTCATGGCCATCATCATCATCATATAGGGTGAGAACTCTTCAGCTTGCAGGGACAGTGAGAATGTGATGTAAAAGTAATTAAGAGGCTAACAATGTGGATGGAAGGAATTAATATTTTCTTTTACAAACAGGAGCTGTAGTTGAAGCTGCTTTTCCAAATAAAGCATAAAGTTAGATTTCATGTTTCCTTTGTCTCATACAGTGCTCTACCCTCAAGCCTGGACTGACTCAAGCCAAAAGGTGTTTGTCTTCAAGAACACATCTGTACTCACTGGCATCTCAGCAGACATCATCACCTTGACACAGGCATGTTTCAGCTTTTGTTATTTAAATCACAAGCCAGCATTACCCAGGAGATAATACCCTAGGCCCATGTGATGGTCCCTGCAGTAAGCAGTGTGAGATTACACTCCACTTGTGCACATACAGGAATCTGTGCATGTGGGTCTGCCATACTGCTCTTCTACATCCCAAAAACTCTGAATCACTTAACTAGTTTCAACCCAGGATAGCAGTAGGGAGCAGGAATTAAGTATCCAGTTTTGTAGGAACAGGTGGCAGAGCAGGAAAAAGAGGTGTCACCAGTGGTCTAATCAAGTCAGACCTTCCCTGATCGTGAGGTTGCAGTGTGCTCTCCACCCACTGCAGAATTCACACAGAAGACAACTATTATGACTACCCCAACCACAGGAAGAGTTTTAATTGGTACTCACAGCAAAGAATCCAACCACAAGGCACAAATCCATTAAAAAACCCCAAGCTTCATTAGATCTGTTGCAGATGGAGCTGCTTGTCTCTCCAGGAACCACCCTTTACTGTATTTGTGGCAATTTCATCAGACTTTTCATGTTCCATTTCATTTGAGCTAATCTCTCTCCGTCACAGCTGGCCTGCTGAGCTCTGAGGAACAGCTGGATGTGGTCCCTGACTGCTGCTTGGCAAACCTGGCTTGTGCCATTTCAGTGCTGAATGATTCTGCCACATCTGCTCCCTTTCTGATCTCTGCGCACTTTGAGCTATATCACAGGGCAGCTGTGGATCAGTGAAGGTTTAACAGAGAGCCCTCTTATATTTACAGAGCAAAAAAATGTCTGCAACTCCATTATTTGTCTTCCTTTTCCAAAAAGACCACCTCTAGTATGCCAGTGTTTGCTAATGGAGACAGTGAGTTGGTTTTGGCGCATGTGTACTTCTCCCTAAACTAAATCCAGTTGTCTGAGCAAGCTTGGTACAACCTCCTTTTATCAATAAAGTGGTTTTTCCTGTCTCTATAAACTGCAGATTTTCCTCTCTGTGAGAATTGCTTAAAGGATTTCTCTCTACAGAGAAAGGCAGGCATCTCTGATGGCAGACATTCAGGCCAGCTGTTTTTAGGACGTATTGTAGGCACTCCTTCACAGTGCCTGTGCATATTTCTAATGTGCAGGAGGGGAGTTCTTGATGAGTAGCTTTGATTGGGTATCTAAACTTGAACGGGGTTTAAAATGTTACAAAATATTACTCCAAATATATGGACTATAATCTGTGACATACATAACATAAAGCAGGACATAATTTTCAAACCTCCTTTCTCAATTGGAAATTAAGTGATTTTTTGGTGACAGCCCAATCCTCATTTGAAATAAACTGGCATCAGCAGCCATCAAAATCAATAAGATCATGTAATAAAACAGCAGCTAAGGATGTGGACTTAACAGTATATTATTTTCACTAGATAGAAAAACCTTGGGAGGCAGCTGTGGACTTGAGAAGAGCCAAGCAAAGCCATACTTTCTCTATGCCCATCTCTATCAGCAGGGAAGAAATGCTGACACACAAGAAAGTGGCAACTCAAATGGACAAGAGGCCAGTGAAGTCAGTCTATTTCCACCCCAGAGGGGACAACAAGGTACAATTCCCCATGATGACAATGGACTCATAGAGGTGTTAGCATGAGGGGCCACGTCATGTTTTATTTGTAGTGCTCTTTACCTATGGAAGGAGGAAAACCCTTAAGCTGTCATGCTCAGGTTCAAATCAGATGAGCTCCTTTAACTACCAGATTCTCAAATTCCTCTAAATGCTCAGGCCCTTTATACAGGTTACAAGGAAAAGCAACAGTTAATATTTTTTCAAAATTATATCTTATCCTTATGGGATCTAATCAATTCTTTACATCTTTAATTACAATAAATCCTATTTTATATTAACATATAAGGATGTTTGATTCAGATTACTTTCCTTATAATTATAAAAATATTAATCTCTTTATCCATTTTAATGTAAAATTCTACAGTATTTTGGAAGTATATGAGATGAGATTAAGTACTACTCCAGATTTTAAGACAGGCTAAAGGAGAACAGCTGTAACTTATTGAGGTAGCTGAAAAAACTGAGAAAACTGCCTATCCCCAAACAAGTTTGGCTGAAGGTTAATATCTTTTTGCCTTGGAAAACAGACCCTGCAATATGCAAAATCTTCCATGACATTTTTATGTCACACAGGGGCAACAGCATAGAGGGCTTCAACAGAATTTAGGGAAAATATCATCAAAATTTTCTGAAATATTTCATCTCTAGGTACAGTTCTACAAGTCCTTGATTTATGTTAGATCTGACAGGTTTGATGACTACAGTGGAGCATATTCCATTATGTGTGATGCATGATATTCTTTCATAAAATCAGCTAAATGGAAAGATGGGACCACAGTACTCCTATTGCCTTTGAATTTTTTGAAACCATAGAATACCAGAATTTCTTACTTTATTATCTTCATGTGAATATCAGGAAAGAGATGGCCATTACTGACAGATGTGCATATTCCTGGCAAGATGCCAGGTATTCCTGGTTTGGTTACATTGCAGCACTGGCACCAAGCCAAGGAATCAGCAGTTTTGCTTTCCATGAGGAAAAAAATTCTTCCCAGTGAGTTTCTATGTGATGGGATTTTGATGTGATCCAGGATGTTTCTGAGGTCTGTAAGTATTTTCTGTGTGGTATAAGGAAGGGTTGTGAGGAGGAAGGGCCTAAAACCTGGCAGTCAGGGTGTTTCTGGAGGTAACCCTACCCCTGCTCCTGGCGCGCTGCCCCTCACTGCACGCAGGGAAACTCTGTTCAGTTAATGATATCCATAGCTGGCGACTTCAGAGAGCTGTGACAAATGCAGCTGATTGATTGCTTTTCTATTGCTGTTTTCCAAGTGCAGACCAGCTGCTGGAAGATGTTACACCAATTCTTGCTGTAAGGCACAGCTCTTAGTCTGAGGTGCTACTGCAGCCTTTTCTGGGGGCATGGGTTCCCCCAGACTGAAACCTTGGACACTGTACAGGGACGTTTGATTCATTTTCTTTTTGTTTTTAAAGCAATAACTGTTAGCATTCAAATTATTCTCTGCTTCCTGCCATGCTCCCTAAGATAAGAGCGGTTCAAGAATGTACGTTTGTGGTAATTAAACCGTCCTGGAAGTGCAGTGTCAGGAAATATATGGTTCTCTACTCTTTTTTTCCCCGTTCCTTTTTTTTCCCCATGTTTGCCAGCTACTTGCCTATTTATAGAAATACATCTCATCGTTTACTTCAGAGCAGTGACATGGAGAAGCAGATATTTAGAGGAAGTCCATTTGCTTCACGAAAACATCCATTACCTTTATCACCCGTGGAGACCAAAAAAGAATCAATTACAATACTTCACTTGGGAATGACTAATTGAATTGTGAAATATACTGACACTCTGAAGTCACTGTGGTGAGCTAAATACTGGCACTTGTAAAAGGCAGGAAATGTAGATAAGATGCTGATTCAATTGATTTGAGGATAGAATGCATTTTCAGTTTGTGTTGATGCTCTAAGCTTGTCTAATTTCCACCAAGTCTTATTAATCAAGGGTCAGGGAATTAGCTCAGAAGAGAAAACTGCAGAGGATTTGCACCTACTTGGTGAAATTAACTCGTAGTGCTAAATACACCTCATCCCATCCTGCAGTCGGAGATCAGCTGTCAACTCCGTATTTAATCACAGAACCACTTCAATTAGTCATTTGGCTGGCTCTACTGGGCCATCTATCTTATCTCCTCTGCCATCATCCTCCTCCACACTTCATAGCACCTTCAAATCCTGCAGTAGAAGGCAGAGAAAAGAGGTAGAGCATGGTGCTGGGTGCTCTCAGATGGATCTGCTCAGTCCTGCTGCTGTTTGGTTGTGTCTTGATTTAATGCACATTGAAAAGCTCCACTGGATGTTCCAGCAACTGGAATTTCATCACCTGTGGTATTGAACTCTTAGGAAGATCCCTGGCACAGCTTTAGCTAGAGCCATCCTCCCTATCCCAAATGCCTCAGAAGACATCACAGGGCAAATACCAATTCCAGGAGGCCCTTTGGGTGAATGGCTTCCATTTGTGTATTCATGCTGGGTGCAATGTTCTCAATTTAGGTTTTGCTTTGTCCTTTGACCTCAGTGGCAGAGAATGTTTTGGCTCAAATTTAATTTACTGGTGCAAACATTGTTTCCATGCTGCAATAAATAAATGTTCAAAATAAAATACTAAAACTTGGGAAATCTAGCCTCAAAAAATGAGGCTTATTTTTATATACTGCAAAATTAATAAAATAATGTGCTAATAAAAGTCAGTTAATTCAAGTATGAAAATCTGCAGATGGATATAATGTAATTACTATGCTTGCTTAGTAACAAGCATGGGGTTCATTTCTGAGGGGGACTTACATGTCCTCTGGGGATCTTCTCTTTCCCATTCCCCTGAGCTGCAGGAAGGAAGAAGGGGTGACCTTCCTGCCCCAGTGGAGTCCACCCTACAGATCCATCCAAATCAAAAGGTACCTTTTATTTCTAGGGCTTTCTGAAAAGCTTCTGAAGAGGAAAATGCTTTGGTCTTTGCAATGTCCTAGGGGCCTGATCCAAGCACTTGGCAAGCAAAGAGAATTGCTGAGTTTGCTACAGAAGGTGAAATCTCAGCCATTGAAATAAATGCTGCCATCCCCTTGATCCACTGAAGTTAGGATTTATGTTCATTTCTTCTTCAGTTCATCATATTGAAGAATTCTATCTCCTTATCTCCTAGCTTTAACACTTTGAAATAACAATAGTTCAGGATCATGATTCAGTGTAGTCAATGCTTCTTTTTCTTACAAAGGATAAAAGAACATTCTATAGGTATAGTTAATTTAAACTGGTTCCTAATTTATTTTTTCTAATATATTTGGTTTAAACACTAGAAGGGCTGGTCTTGTTTACAAGATGAAGTGTTAGTCTCTGGATTCTCTCCCTGAAATTGACTCAGTCTCCTTTGTATCGAAAGGATTTGTGATCCGCCATGGTCTCAGGAAGGAATGTTTCTGTGAGAACTGATCAGGTTATTCACTACAGCAGAAGAAAAAAATTCAGGAAAAAAATGTGTGGTTATGATCTGTGATCTGAAGAATAGAAGCTTTGAAAGGTAGAAAGGAAGAGATTGTGTCTACTACTAAGCTCAAGATGGAGGTGAAGGGAAGGGAGAAAAAGAAGGAGAGGTGAAAAAGGAAATCTACTGCATATTTTTAGTCCATATTTACATTGCAAGATGCTTTGGTGCTGGACATCTCATGAGCAATAGTGTTTTACCACATTCTACCAGTGTGGAATAACTGGCACAAGCACCTTTCCATTTTCAGGCAGAACCAAGGTGTAATTTTATATTAAATAGAGTGCACATGTCCCACTGGATGACATGATTCTATTGATGGGACTTGGCACTATTTCTGTGTCAAGCACTGCTGGAGAGAGCAGTATGTATATATTAGATGGACGAATATCAGGGGAAGAAACATCTGAAGTTGAAGTAACTTGTCTATGGACAGACAACAGGTGGCTGGCAGGACTGGAGGTTAAACGTGATTTTCTAACTCTTAAACCCATGCCCTGCTTGCTCAGTGATAACAGGCAGAAGTGTAAAACAAAACAGAAATTGCAACACTCCTCTCTCTCCTTTGCCTCCCTTCCCTTCCCTTCCCTTCCCTTCCCTTCCCTTCCCTTCCCTTCCCTTCCCTTCCCTTCCCTTCCCTTCCCTTCCCTTCCCTTCCCTTCCCTTCCCTTCCCTTCCCTTCCCTTCCCTTCCCTTCCCTTCCCTTCCCTTCCCTTCCCTTCCCTTCCCTTCCCTTCCCTTCCCTTCCCTTCCCTTCCCTTCCCTTCCCTTCCCTTCCCTTCCCTTCCCTTCCCTTCCCTTCCCTTCCCTTCCCTTCCCTTCCCTTCCCTTCCCTTCCCTTCCCTTCCCTTCCCTTCCCTTCCCTTCCCTTCCCTTCCCTTCCCTTCCCTTCCCTCTCTCATGACTTAAGGTAAAGCTTTAACTTAAAACATTACTTCCTAGCTAAACTGTTTCCTTAAACCTCATTAAAATAACTTTGAATAATGAGGATATGATTTTGTGTCAGGTAATTTTGGTCAGTTATTTCTGCTTGTGAAGGAGTTGCAATGTTTTTTGAATCTATTAATATAGATTCAAAACTAAGAGTCCAAAAGTGTAGTTTCAGAAAGAGAACTTCAAGAATACAGACTTGCTAAATAGAGATGCAACACATTTCTGTGTTCAAACACAGAGAACATAGCAATTCTGTATTTTAGAAACAGGTTTTCACATATGGTGTAGATGTCTAAATGAACATGTCCTAGAGCTCTTGAAATCCACTAAGTTTAGAAAATTGTGATGTCATCCTGAAAAATCAGATTTTTTTACAAGGGGGTTCTCAAAATGTATACAAGAACAATACACATTTTTTCATTTGTGTCACATGCAAAAAAATGACACTCACTCCAATATCATTGCCAAGGGTTTACACCACATATTTCCAGTGCACCTGTTACACAAATGAAAATTGCACTGCCAACTGAAATTTTATCTGACCATGTCCACATTCTGTACTAAAAGCTGGCTTGCAACTGAAAAGCGAAATACAAGAGCCTGAGGATGGGACTTGAAGAAATGCTTTCACAGACCCTCACTTTTCCCATGTTTTCAATTAAGTAGAGGATGAGCTTCTTAGATAAACCTAATTTTGTACAAAAAGATAGTCATGAGTATAGATATACTGTGGGAAAATGAGTCTGGCCAATGAACTGGAATGAGATGGACAGGAATGCAAGCTATAATTCTTGCAAAGTCCTCTGGCAACATCTAGTTAGGTTTATCACAATACAAGAATGATATTTGACACAGTGAAGTCTTTGTTTGTGTTCTCTTCTTGTAAATCTTTACACTAGCATCAGTTCACAGTATTTCCATTTCCTGAAGAATTACCTTTAGTAATTCCTTATGGGAATTATATCCATGTTGCTGTCAATATATTTTACATTGTCCTTAAATGATGACAAGTGTGCAAAGACCCCAACAACTGGTTAGAGCCTTGACAACTGCAAAACAAAGATGTTCTGTGCTGGCCTAAGCTTGAGAGAATGAGAAAAGTGCTGGAGCCAGCCACATACTTTGGGATTTTTCCAGCTCTGTCAGAAAACCCTTTTTTTTTCTTGTTTGGCAACAAATGGCACTAATGAGAACAATGAATCTCAGTAATTAGGTTAAGAGGCTTAAACAAACAACCTAACTAGAACAATGAAAGATGAAGATGGGAATATAGATTATTGTGAGCTTATTGTCATTGTAGACTGATGAAAGTTTAGTTAGCTAGCTGACATTTATATTATTCATTTCATCACAAAGTTCATTCCAGACTTGCCCAATTCTCTATCTGCTGTTTGTGTTTAGGAGCAAAAGAGAATTGGGAAAGTAAATCTGAGAGATGCTGGAGGTGAATTGACTGCACAAGTACATTCAGGCAAAGAACAGCTGTAGGTTTTTTTCAGAAAGGAAGTTCAGTCTATGAGTTAACATCTCATAAGTTTTTGGAGAAGACGGTTCAAATCCCTCCTCTTCTGCTCATTTTTTGATCCTCAATAATTCATTTGGAGTTTCCTATTAGCTAAAAACTAAGATATGGAAGGTACTTATGTAGGGAAACAATTCTGTCCTGCAGGAGTGTTGCAAAGCTCATGACATGCTCAAATAACGAGTTAATTTAAACATCTTATGAAAAACTGTAATATTTTGCAAATTACCCAACTCATTGGCTTTGGCTGAAACCTGAAGCCTTTGCAGGCAGGCTTGATGTTCTTTCTCTGTGACACTTTTCAATGGCTCTTTACCTGTGAAGTTGCTATATTTTTTCCAAATTTGCCCTTTTTTTACCTGTATGGTC
Source organism: Melospiza georgiana (assembly GCF_028018845.1). Taxonomy (NCBI): domain Eukaryota; kingdom Metazoa; phylum Chordata; class Aves; order Passeriformes; family Passerellidae; genus Melospiza; species Melospiza georgiana. Next base: position 88,760,320 of record NC_080432.1, read on the forward strand.
AGTCACAGCAAACATGTCTGCAAAAAGAGTTCATGTGTAGAGCCATTCGTAAAGGAATGAGGAGAGGCACTTCACTGGAGTGGGAACAACTTCACTCTTCAGGACAGAAACTGATGCAATCATAAAAGTCAGTTTTGCTGATAAATTTCTTCAGAAACAAGTGAAGCTTCTTTCTACATTTTCAAGCCTTCATAGTGGTGTAATAGAATGTGTTAAGTGATTAGTAAAGGTAAGAATGGTGTTGGTTTAGTGATTAATAAAGGTAAGAATGGTGTTGGACTGGAAACATGCTGCTCAAAAACCAGCGATTGCAGTATTTAACGTGAAGAATAAATATCTCAAATATTATTTAGTATTTTCTTCAAAGAGTCTTCAGCAGGGTTCAGTTTCTAAAGGCAAAACCAGCTTGATGGTGAGGAGGGATTGGATTGGAGATTTAGGCTGACAACGCGTTTTGCTTTAATGCATATTTGCTACATATTTAAACCTTCTAATGATGCACATCCAAGTCTCTCAATTGTTTATAAATAAAACTTGATTACATTAAGAAGTAAGCAGTTGGGAGAAAAACCCCAAACACAATATAAAATATGTAACTTGCATGCTAAAAAATACTGAAGAAAATAATGTGAGAAACTAAAATTAGGGAGGAAAATGTTAGCATGGTAAAATGTAGGTTTGTAATGTATGCTGGTATAAAACTGTATCTGAAGATAGAGTGATGTTGGAAAATATCAGTGTCATGACGTTGGAAACAAATAATGAAATTATTTTTAGAAGACATATAATAGTTAAAATTCTATTCCAAAATTCTATAAAAATAGCTGGATTCCTAGAAATAAAATACAGATGCTGTACTTCTACCATACAAGAAAAACAAATTTCTTTGTGGCTTGTCATGGTCTGAGGAAAATAGAAAACAACTTTAAGTAGAATTAAACACTTCTAATTCACTGGAAACAGATGTTTTGCACACAAATTGCTCTAGGAAATCTTTAATCTTTAATCCTCATTTTTGACAAATTCTGGAATGCAGAATTCCAGCAAGGAAAATTCCAGAAGACTGAAATTGAGTTTGGAGTGAGCCAATACTTAAAATCTGACAAGATGACTGGAGTTCAGTGTAGGTCAATTAGTCTGACATCTGTTCCAGAAAATATAACAGAAAAGCTGGGAAGAGAATCAGCTGAGAAATAATTAAAGGATAGAAATAAAATTATTTCCAGACAACATGGTTTTATGAAAAGCAGATCATGTCAAAGAAATCTCACTTTATTCTTTGATGAAATTGTAAGCTTGTTTGAGTAATCTGATTTTTGTAAAATATTTGAATTTGGCAGCACAGCATGTTCTGATTTAAACATTGGCATCATATACTATTAATAAAGCAAATGTTTTATGAATTAAGAACTGGTTAAGTGATAGATCTTAGAAAGAGATTGTCTCCAGGAAATTATCAACAGCTGAACATACTTATAATGGAGTTTCATGGGGATCAGTAGCAGACCTGATACCATTCAACGACTTCACTGATTATTTTTGAAAGTAAATAATTAATTACTTATGATAACATTTGTAATTAAAACTGAGAAAAGAAAAGCAAGTTGGTAAAATAGTACACAAGGATAAGGCAATGAGGCAAGATGATCTTTTCATAAACAGGACCCTGAAAAAGACCTAGGGATCAAAATGAAGGAGTGACCTAATGTGGGGTCTCAGCATGGTGAAAGTGCTGATAATTAGCTGTAATTGCAGTCTACCTGCAAATGCAGCTCTGCTGTTCTCTGGCTCCTGGCTCTTGAGTGTGCAATCAGCACTGGGGTGTCTGTGCTGCTCTTCCCTGCCCTTCCTCTTGTGCTGGTTTGTACGAACTGAGACAGCTCAGATGCCTTGGATGCCTCTGCCAGCATGATGTAATTTTGCCCTTGATCACAATCACACTACTTGCACAGGGAGAATGTAATGGGTATTAAATAACCCTTCAATCTAAGAGGAAGGAAGTAACAAGAACCAATGTCTGGAAGTTGAAGACATGCTCATTTGAGTTAAAATGTATTATTGTTCCTATATACACATCACTGGAAGAAATTATCTGGGGAATGTCCAGCTTTAGTCAAGCCTGTGCCTTTGGAAGCATGTAATTTTGTGAAAGGGGGTGGCAATCCATGAGACCTAGGTGTAAAAAGCACTGTGTAACTTTCTCATTATTGTTTTTTTAAAAACAGAGACCTGGTTGCAAGTTCTGTTTCTTGCTCAGAACAGGTAGCTTGCTGACACTGATTTTGGAGGGGAAAGGGCAGAAATCTTATATTTACAGGCAAAGTACATAATATGTACAGAAGAATCTGTAAAGAAAAAGAAAGATAATAATATAATACACTAAAAGTTGAATCTGAAACTCTGCTCTCAGGCAACAAGCCTGCCAATTGAAAAAAGTCTTGGATTGCCCATGCTTAATGCTTTTCAGATGACAGAAAGGCTATGACCTTGAGAGGTCATCCCCTATCTTAAGTCAAGATCAACTCCATTGAAAGCTGATTAAGAGAAAAATGAAATGCCAGTAATGTTAAACTCACAGGTATAAAAAATGTCTTACAGCAACAACATAAATGACTTCTAATCCAACTGAGGTCCCCCTATCCCAGGCATTGCAAGGAAATAACAGCAGCTTCTCATAAAACCTGTGAATGTTTGGACTCTTCCAGAAGAATCCTTAAAATTCCCCAAATGTGTTGTTCTCTCAGAGACTCCAGGCTTCAAATCTGTGTATTGTAAATAGTTTGAGTCAAAGATTAAAGAGTGTCCTGACCCTGAGTAAGTCCAGGTAGTGTGAAAAGTTGTATTTCAACAGCAGAATGAGAGCAGTGAGATCAACTACTGTTCCAAGTGACCAAACTTCTCAAAATAGAAAAGACTCCCTGTTTTAAATTCAATTTCATAGAAAGATTCTGTAGTCAATACACTAACTTGCTTGTAACTCTTCTTCTGCCCATTGCTGAAACTAATCCTTCTGGATTTCAGTTCCTGTAGAATCACTTATCCCGCCTGACAAAAAGATTGTCAGGGATCTTTAAATTAAAGATTATTGATTTGGAAAATCACAGTAGTTTGCAGTGAAAGAGTGATATTGAAATATTTTCTCGGTAAAATGACGTTAAAAATCACAGCTTATTCAGTATTTTTAGATGGTATATAGTTGTACATCTTTAGTACAACTTCATTTAGGAAAAGTTGTTGTAAGATAGGCAGATTGCTGGCAGCGTTCATTTTCCACCATGAATTATTTGGGGATGAAGGTGCTCTTCCATTAATGATTTAAATACAAATATTTAAATATTGACCACAATATTGAAAGAGGTATTCTCCTTCCTTCTAGACAAAATAATGTAAGAAATATAAAAGCACTGATACAGCTGCTTTGGGAACATCTGAACTGTTACTTTTGTAAGACAATGATTGACACAATCTACTCAAATGATATCTTACAAATCCCAGACAAAGACATAAAAAGATGTAGAATTGACAGCCCTGCATCAGTTGTAATAAGCAAGGCTTGACCTAAAAATAGTCCAGAGGAGATCACAAAGATGCTCAGAAGACTGTAGCACCTCTCCTATGAAGACAGATGGAGAGGGCTGGGGCTGTTTGGCCTGGATAAGACTCTGGGGAGATCCAATTGCACCTTCCAGCACCCAAAGGAGCTGAAAGAGAGCCGGAGAGGGACTTTTGACAAGTGTGCATTGCAATAGGATGAATGGCTTCAAACTGAAAGGGGGCAAGCTTAGATGAGGTATTAAGGAAAATTTCTTTCCTGTGAGAGCTGTGTGACTCAGGAACAGGTTGTCCAGGGTAGTTGTGAATGCCTCATCCCAGGAAGTTTTGAGAACAGTTTGGATGAGGCTCTGAGCAACATGGTCTGTGTAAGGTGTCCCTAATCATGGCAGTGGGGCTGGAACTGAATGATCTTTTAAGTCCCTTCCAGCTGAAACCATTCTATGATCCTATGAATTCCATAGTCTCTTTCTGCTCCCACTCACTATCACAGTGGTGTCTGTCAAGAACAATATATTTTACAGAATCACAGAATATGCTGAGTTAGAAGGAACCCACAAGGATCTTCGACTGCAGCTCCTAGCCGTGCTCAGGGCACCCCAAGAGTCACGCCACGTGCCTGAGAGCACTGTGCAAATGCTTCTTGAGCTCTGTCAGGCTGGAGCTGTGACCACTTCCCTGGGGAGCCTGTTCCAGTGCCCAATCACCCTCTGAATGAAGAACCTTTTTCTAACATCCAACCTAAACCTCTCCTGACACAACTTCAGGCCATTCCCTTGGATCCTTTTACCAGTCAGCACAGAAACCTATGGTTTGTAATTTACAAAGACTGAGAAATTGAAATTAATTTTTACATTCTTTATTTCCTTAAGGGAGAACAAATTTTGAGAAAAGGAGTGTAGATTCCATTATAAAGCACTTGCACCTCTATGAGAACCTGTATTAATTGGGAAAAAATTGGGCTAAGGAGAGAGCAGGATTAGCCTGTCAGAAGAAGGGTAGATGAGGTCAAGGCAGCTGTGAAACCACACTTGAAGTCTCTTTTGTCAAGTTAGCCTGGATCCCCAAGTTCCTGATAGACCAGCTCTTGTCCAAGGTAAGTGGAGAAGTCCCCAGGCAGGAGTTCTGTTTTACATGGGAGCTCTGGCCACACATCTGTGCAGCAGGGTTGGCTCAGGCCCTGGCTTGATGTCACACTGCTTGAGCAAGAGGTACAGACATCACCACAGTGCTTCACAGACTCTCTTATGCTGCATGATGCACACACAATGAAAAGATTGTTCTCAACCCAGTTTTAAAATATCTAAAAAGTTGAGTCAAAAGTGAAAGTTGGCAGAAACCAACAGGTGCAGCAGAGGGACATGTGTGGGAATTACCACTGGAACACCAGATCAGTTGTCCTTCCATTCGCAGATATTTATACACAAGGTGGGAATGTGGCTTTAACAGTCAACATGTGGCATGTAGACCTCTGCTCAAACTCAGATCACACAGATGGCATTGCCAGTCTCTCCCAACACCAAAGTCAGTGCAGCAGCAGCCTGTGTCTCCTGGTGCTTCTTCCTCTAAGGGTCATCACAAGCAATCTCCTTTGCGATAATGTTTGCTTTGCAGTGCCAATCCCAGCCGATACACTCAATGACAATTCTGTGGTCACAGGCTGGAGTCACTGCTTGATGAGAAATACCAAGGGGGTTATGTATTTACTATCCAAATTCCAAGGCTTGCTGATCAGGACGATGGAGAGCAGCCAAAATAGCCTCTCCCATAACAGTGGGGGATTACTTCTGCTTCTTTGTGGGCTTACCATACTGTCTTCCTCTGGTTAGTAAACACAGGTGGAAGAGACACCTGCAATACTCCATCCCTGGCAGTGTTTAAGGCCAGGCTGGAAGGGGTCCTGATCAATCTCATCTAGTGGAAATTGTCCCTGCCCATGGTGGGGAGGTTGGAACTGGATAATCTTTGAAGTCCCTTCCAGACCAAATATTCTATAATTCTATGAGTCTATGATTCTATGAGTCTGTGAATTTATGGGATTAAATTGATAAAGACAAATTAGAGGAATTTATATAGTCTCTCTAAAGTAGGTCAGATACTACTTTTCTCAAGTAAACCAAACCCTAGAACCTCATGCATCAGAGGAGAGGAACATGCAAAAGGTTTCATGTAGAAGATCTAAGCATTCTGGTAGACTTAGGTTCTATTAACCCTTGTTACACTGTGTTACTTATATGGACACTAAATTTCTCTTTGCTTTAAGGTAGAGAACGTGTTGGCTCATTATGCCAGACCGCAAAGGAAAACCTTTAAGCTGCCTCAGGATGTGCTCAGCAAATGTGTTTCTTAGTTTCTGCAGTGTGGATTGGATTAGCTGCTCTGCTTCTTGTCTCTGACGTTATCTAAAATAGAGTTCTTAATAAATGAAACACTACTGTTGGAACACTACTCATGTTTCACTATAAGCACAAGCTTATATTGCTGTAACTTTCTAAAGAGTTACTCTGGCAAAAACTCACATAACAGATTCATTTACAGGAGTGAACAGTAGCAGCATATTCTGTCTTTGCTGGCTACCCTCATCTGAACACCTCCATACAGCACTTCTTCATTGCCTGGAACTGTAGATCGCTGTGCTCAATCAAGCACTATGTGCTGTACTGTCCTCTTTCTCGCCTGGGGCAGGAATTGACCCTGAATTTTTAACTTGAACCATTAAATGACAAAGGTGATGTAGCTTCAGAATGACAGCTTTTCCTCTGTACCCCCAACTGCCTCATTGCGCTCAGCTCTGCAGAGCTCTTTGAACTCACTAGTTCTCTTTGATGCAATGCACAAGTACAAAGAGTAGAGGCTTCAGCTGTGATTTTTCATACATGTGCAGACTTCAGCAGTCCTGAATGCATAAACTTTACTCAAGATGATGTTTTTGATTAATTTAATATTTATTTAAACATTGTAATAATATTTTGTCATAGAACATTCCTATTATGGGCTTTGCTACTCAGATGTAGCTACTGTAGAACCAAAAAAGAACTGCCAGCTCAGAAGGTGAAGGAGTGGATGTCAAGTGAAGGGCCACTGTCCAGCAGAACATGAGAAAAGAATTAACACATTTTGAGAGGACAGCGGCTGGCCTCTGAAGGATGAAACACAGCTCAGTGTTTCTGTCATTGCTCCGGCTGGCTGACCTACAGATTGGCTCCAGACCTGGGAACAGCTTGACCAGTTATCAGCCCAGAAACAAACGCTTCAGCAACTGAGCATGTCAAATAGAAATGTGAGAAAGAAAGAAAAATCCTAATGAGATTTTATACAGAATTTTGTGAGTGAAATATAGAAATAATGAAATATCACATCAAAATGGGTAGTGCTTGGGAGGGGAAAAGAGAAGAATTTTTTTCTGGGTTTGGAAAGGGATAAATTTAAGAATTTAGAAAGTAGAAGGTATCAGATAAATAAATAATGAGGCCCACATAAATGAATAAATTTTACAAACTTACATTACCAAAGGTACTAAAAAGAGTATTAGTAATTATTAAACATACTTCCTAATTACCTAGGTGGCCTGTTTAGATCTGTTTATTGTGGAAATGCAGAATCTCATTCTAAATCTGAATAAAGTGGCATATCCACCAGGGGAACATGCAGCCCATGCAGAGGGGTAGCCTCAGTCTGCAACTGCACAAATACATCTGTTCATGACATAAGTACGTAAATGAGTTCATTATGGGAGGAGTAATTAGCCATTGGATAAAGGTGGAGCATCAGTTTGTGCTCTGTGTGCTCGAAGACTGAGAGAAAAGGCATGGATGTGCTTATTTCTACACACAGTATTTACATCTTTATTAGCTGGGTAAAAATCTATAGAAGCTCCTCTTTCCTCCATTGCTTGAGTCACTGAAAAATTAACTGTTGAGAAATACAATAATGCAGAATGTTTCTCAGCTGTTTGGAGAAGTGAAGAATACGGGAGAAAAGTGAAGTGTAGACTCAGCACTGAATTATGCTGAAAGGCTGAATATGACAGGAATATGAGAAAGGCAAAATAAGCCAATTCTGTGGTCACAGGAAGGACTAAACACCAGTTTCTTAGTGAGTGGAGGTCTCATGGATGTGGGTTGGCCATTGCTACAACCTCGGTGTTCCATTCAGTAGTAAGATGCAGGATTGGTGTACTCAGTAAATGGTTCCTGGATGATGTTTCCTCAGCCTTTTCAGACTGTGTTGGTGTCTCCAGGTCTTCTTTTGTGTCACCCCAATTCTCCTGAAGTTTTCACAGCATTTGCTTCCTCAAGTGCGTCAGTCAGTTCTGCAAAGGCTTGTTGTGGTAGCCGGTGAGTCCTGGTTAGAGGATGGAGCATACACCTGCTTTATCTGTGAGCAATGGCATCACAGGCCCAGCCACGTGTCTGGTGCAGCAAAGCAAGAAGCTGGATTTCATGTCGGGGACCTTATCCTCCTCTCCTCCCTGCATTCTCAGGAGAAACTCAGCTTTAGGGAGATGGACTCTCTAGCCTGGTTTTAGGCTATCTTTTCCTTCTTGGTTTCTGCAATATCACAATAAACATTAACAGGACTAAGGAGAAGAAAATATGAAAATTCTGAGCATAAAACCAGAGCAATTCTTGCAGGATGCATAAAATATGAATGTGTAAGCGGAAAAAAAAAAAGGACTTAAACACCTGCAGTAATAAAGGCTCTTCTGCAAAAATGTGTTTCAAAATTTAAATGACTATTTCTGATAGCCTTTTGGGTAACAATATAGTTTGATTGCTGGCCATTTCCTACAATGGAAACTTAAGGGACATCCAGTATAGTTTTAGTGCAATAAATAGATTTTGAAAAAAGCAAACTGTAAGCCTGCAAAGCAGATTGTTTTCCTGAACTGCTTTTCTCTCTGAAATGTTTTGTTGGCATGACATATACTGTTTATTGTTTTACATGTCTTTATAGCCTTCAGCCTCTCTCTCTGTCAACACATTACTCTTCAGCTTCATTGTGCTCTTCTGTCTTTGCTGGTGCCGTGGGAACATAAAGCAAATGATTCTTCTGTTCTCAGCCAGAAATTGTTTTTCATTATAATTTCAAGAGGGGCTTTGAAGTATCTACTTAGGCTCTCACAGCTAATAAGAGACAAGGCAGTTGCTATGCTACTTGTTGATTAAATGAAAACCAGACCTGATAACATGTGAAATCTTCCTGAGGGAGGTGTTTCTCTTATGGAGATGAGTACTGAGCAGTTAAGACCTGAAGTTGCATGTCTAAGGTTAAATGCCTAAATGGTCATTTTAAGCTCTGAAAGCAGCGAGCTGGCTATCTGGGGTCAGAGTGTCAGTGGGTGTAAAACATCACTGACACTTCCTCAGCATTTGGGAGCTAGGGGATTTGAGGACAAAATGTCCATTTTTTATTCCGAGCATTAAAATCCTAAATTTTCATTTAAGAACTAAATGAAAAAAAATTATTCTTCTGACATGAAATGTGACAGAAAATTCTAATGACACCCAGGAGAAGATCCTGAGCTCTGCCAAAACCAAGATATCACATTTAAGGCCATAAATAACATGCAATATGTATGAAATAACATTACATACTTGCCACAGTTTGAAAATGAGTTTATTGTGAAAATCCCAAAATACCACTTACGTTTCTGAAACAGAGTATAGACCTCTAAATTCAAGACATCAGTCTTATCTAAAGCCCTGAATCTGTTTAGACATTGGATGCTTCTTAATGTATGGGGTTTCTTATGTATATGTTTCTTAAGGGGTATGTTCTACCCCTTAAGTCAGATTTAACACATGCTGAGAGCACCAAGTGCAGAATAAAATAAATAAAAGTAACAATGAGTTTCACAGTGAAACACAACAAAAAGTGGTTCCAGAGCATTAATTGTCTTGTATATTTAATTTGAAATATCATACTTCAAACTGCAACTCTTTTTTTTTTTCCTTTGCTGTTGGAAATGGGCAACTCTGCAGCAAAGGATGTAAAAGGCGTGGGACCAAAGAAAGAACAGGCAAAAGAAAGCATAATTTTATAGCCCAGTGATTTAAGCATTGTTGGAAGAGGACAGAACTGGTTCTGCTCTGTACATAATTTTATTTTATGTGTGTTTGTCTGCTTCAATGGAAATGCAGGAGCAATCCTCAGCAGCAGAATATAAAATGATATTACACCTTGTCTCACTTGCTGTATTTTTGGTCCCACACTGTGGTTACCATGTGAACTGCTTGAAGAGCGGTGAATTTACCTATCACCTTGTGTTTATCCTCTTAGAGCAGAGATATGAATTCTGTTCCCTTAAGCTAAGAAGGTCTTTCTTCTGTTCTGGTTATTGGTAGCAAAACACCTGATTTTGTAGCTGCTCACAAACAAACAGGACAGCAAAGATCTGCATTCTGGCTTAACTGAGAAGCAAACATCAATTAGATGAAAACATTGGATGGCAAAATTTGAGACAAAGAGAGATGAACATTTTTCAGATACATTTCTATTTCCATCTGGAAGAATCAGCCAGCTGCTGTCAGCACTTTCCTCTCCCATGTGTGTTTTCCACCCCTTCTCCAGATTGTCTATATTTTAGACTATTGCATCATAGGACTTTCTGGGAATGGGGTCAGCAAGATGTGTTATCTACCAATGTATTTCATGCATATGCTATGTTAAAATTTCAATGATTGCCTAATGCCTTCCTCTGCATACTAGAGGAAGAAGAAACAATCCCCTATCAATCTGTTGCTAGGCAGTAAAAACAGAATTTTTCTGAAAATTACAGATTTGAAAGAAAAAATACTTTAGAGGTTACAATAATAGCACGTTTAATCTATTAATTTGTGATCTCTGAAAAGGCCAAGAAAATAGGGAGATTATCCTAGGGCAGTAGTATCCACAGACACTTCCCTCTTTATACCTTTATTTCAGGTTCATAAAAGGAAAATATGTGCTGGGATAATTTTTTGTTAATTGTGTCAGATTTCCTTTATTGCACTTGGCAATTTCATCCAATCTGTGCACTGAAAAAAAAGAAATCGTATTTCCAAAACAAACAAAAGCTCCAGTTGCATGGTAACCAGCCCACATACTAAGCCCTAGAAATATCAGATCCAGAGGGCTCAGGACTTTGCCAAAGAAACAGAGTGATTTAAATTGATTTCTTCATATGATAATAACAGGGTTTTTAACCACTACATCATAAAAAATGATGCTGTAGTCAAAATTTTTACTGTCACTGAAGTCAAGGGGGTTACATAATTGCAAAGGGGATTCCAGTTCTTCCCAAGCAGTTTGTCCTGGTGCAGCCTGCAGAGGGAAGTTTGCCTCCATCACAGAGGGCAGGTCTCACCAAGCCCCCTGCCTGTTCTGTCAGAAAGGAACTTTACTGTAAAGACACTGTGAACTTTAGACCCACAGAGTAAGAGGGCACAAGAATAAAGGGCATGGGAGGATGAAGAAAAGGCCCTCAATGCTTGACATCCCTCTCATATTACAGAGATAAAAAAGACAGACACATTTGCATGACTTTTCTCTGCACATTGCATGTTAACCTGATTGTTTCAAAGGCTATAGTTACTTTGGCTCCCCTAGTGATGTGGAGTCATTGGAGATATGTTTCAAGAAGCTGGAAGGAGCCATTAAACTGGATGAAGTGCCTTGCTAAGGATCATAGGGAATCATGAGTTCACCCCAGCCAGCAGCTAAGCTCTGTGCAGGCACTCACTCAGTCCTCCCCCCTTCCCCAGCAGGATGAGGAGGAGAATCAGGAGCAAAAAAGTAAAACTGATGGGTTGAGATAAGAACAGTGTAATAATTGATACAAAGTAAAATACACTAATACTACTAATAAAAAGGAGATGGAGAGAAAATATCCAAGAAAAGCAAGTGATGCATGACACCATCCACTGACCAATGCCCAACCCATCCCTGAGCACCAATTGTCTCCTCTCAGTCAATTCTCTCACAGTTTATTTATTGCTCTCTTAAGCAAGAGAAAAGAAGGTCCTAAACAAAAAAAATTCTTCACAGTTCAGTTTGTAATACATCTTCATGAATAGCAAGCCAAAAACAAATTCTTATTCATAGTGTGTGGGTTCTCCATAATCGTGAACTTAAAGAGTGAGCTGACATCAAAGTAGTCATTGAGATTTTCTTGATTTTCTGCCTAAAACATCAGTGTTTCATTCAATTATAGTTTTTGATTCATGGAAATCCTCAATCAACCTTTAATCCACAGACCATGGCTGGTAGGATTTTGGAGTAAAAGGGTAGCATCTGTGGCAATGGAGGTATTGTACATTGAAATCACTATTGAGTGTTCAATAGAGGGAGCTGGAAATACCTGACATAGTACAAAATTTCAAGTAAGGTAAAGATCACTATCATTGCTAAATTCATGTTTGAGTGGGAAGGGTACACTTGACTGTCACTACCAAACTTTGGAGACTGTTTTGATTCCAAATGTGATTCATTGTGAACAGTGGAGTCAGAGTGCCATTTTTCAGCTGTGTTCTCAGCCTGAACACACATACACACCAAGGCACATGGTGCTCCAGGGATATGATTCCTCACAGGTGTATGAACTCCAGGAGGGTTAATAACTGGGAGGACTGGCAGTTCAGCAGACTGACAGTGGTGAATCTCTGCTGAAATGAGCCATATTTTGTTAACGCCTGTTGATTTGCACTCTACACACCCCAAGTTCTGTGAGCAACACTTGGCCCTCACATTCGCCAGTTCAGTCTGATACAGCTGCTTGTGGCAGCCCAATTCATGTGGTCTTTTCCATTGCCCCTCTATCTCTCCTTGTCCCAAGTCCTTTATTCACTGCCTCTTTGACTGTGTGGATGTGACAGAAAGCATCTCTTTTCACATTTTGAGGTCTATAAGTTTGTCTCTTGATTTAGGTGCTCTCTCCCTTGCTAACCACAAAAGCACCAACCAGCCACAGCCCCAGTAATACACCTAGGCTTGTCTAATCTGTCTGGACACAAATCTGGACAGCACAAGGGAAATAGTCTCCTGTTCCTTCAGGTTGTCACTGAAGGATCTGTGGTACCTGTACTCCCCAGGGTGAACTATCAGACTTCTAATGCTCTAGTTTTAACTGGTATGGTTGATTGACCTGAAAAATAAATGGATGAAACTCAAACTCTTTGATCTAGGTATGATGCTATTGCAGCAGATTTGCTGTTGGAATGAGACAGGATTCAAGAGAACCAGCTGGAGTCTGGTATGTAGGATTTTCTGGACTAAAGCCAGGGAGCTTAGCTACTAACTCAGCAAGACAGGCTGCTCCATCTTCTAATTGGCTGCCAACTTCAGGCCCTGAGTGCCCAGTTATTCATGCTGGGACCAGCACAACTGAAAAGGTATTGGTACAGATTTTATGGTTGGTTTATTCTGTCAAAACTGGTAGAATTTCTCTTTGCATATAATTTTCTCTTTGCCTGTAAAACACAGGTTGCAAGTGGCTTGTGGGCTGCAGGACCTCTGACTCAAACCATGCCCTTATCTCCATTTGAGCATCACCATCCTTATAAAGGGCTGGTGTGAAGTTTTGTGTTGCTCTCTTAAGAAAAGACCTGAGGCCCAGAAATCTTTCTGTGTTGTCTCTGCCTTTAAACCTGAGCTGGAGATAAAACAACCTAGGTGACACCAGGAAAGAATATTCTGTTCCACAAAAGTGTCTTCACTGTCAATAGGTGTGAGTCACAAACAATGGGGAACAGTATCTGATTGCAAGGGATCCTTCTCTTAGACCCGTCTGACTTGAATCTTTGCCTTTGGACATTTTGTTTCAGAATTATGGTCTGAGCTGAGCCTCACAAGCAGAAGCCTATAAGATCTTTTCAGACAACATGAAATTAAACACCTTGCAAACATGTGGCCAAATCTGTAGAAAACCTATGAAGTACATACATCAAAACCAGTGCCCTTGTGATGTTCAGGCTGACAAAGGATTTAGGGGAATACTGGCTTAGGAGAGATGTATTTATGTCCAGGACACTGAGGTGAAAAAAACAAGAGAGAAACACTGGTCACTCTCTAAACAAGGGTTGAGAGCCTGGTTCTCAAAACAAATAAAAGAGATCTTATCAAGAATGATTTTTCTAGGGGGTAAAGTGCTGGCTGAAAAAGGCATGAAACTCTTCTAACGGGAAAAAATCTCCAGTTGTTTGCTCCTAAATTCAGTTGAACAGAAATTTGTGCAATCTGTAAATAAAAGAGACTGGCAAGACACCTGAGCAGAGCACTCACACCTTCTGTAAACTGAAACTAGCTTCAAGGCTCAACTGTTTTCTAAGCAGGAATATCAAAGGAGGAACTGTAGAGAGTCCCTTATGGAGTGGAATTCAGAAGAGATACAAAGTCCTTGAGCATCAAACGGAAAAGGGTATAGCTAAATTATCCCTGTGGAAAATCATGGCACTGCAGAATAGAGAAATGAAAGAGCAGGAGAGCCCCCACAACAGTGGAAGACAAGCAGAAAACAACTACAGCTGTACATGAAATTATGTGGAAAATAAGGGAAGAAGGGAGGTCATGTAGTCTAGAAGAGAAATTATGCCAAACAGGCAATATGTCTGGGCAGCAGGGATGTTGAGGACGAGACTGATTTTGTTGGTACAGTGGAAAAAGGAGCAGCAGGACGTTAGGGTGGGAAAAGGGGTGAAAGAAATGAAAGGTGACATGAAGGTTGAAAGCCTGAAAAGAGAAAGAAAATGTTTCAACCTCCAAAGATCCAACTGTGATTATGCAGCTGTCAGCCCTGCCCCTTTAATTAAGTAATTGATTAATTAAAATAAAGCACTTAATCTCTCAATTTACATATTGTGCCTCCCACTAACCAGCACTGACTGTGGGGTCCTCATCAGAAAGCTCCTTCCTATTTGAATTCGTGTTGGTTCCCAAACATATTACTTTGTAAATAGGAAATGACAACATTGGCTCCGTGCCCCACTATCGTCGCAGCCCTGCCATATGTCAGTATCATGCTAAACATAGTAAGCAGAAGACCCAACAATATAATTATTGAGGACATCTGTCAGCAGCACAAGCTACATCTGGGATTAGTAGCTGTAATGCTGGAAAGACCTATAAGAAGCAGGAAGGAAAGTCCTTTTGTGTTGGCTTGGATTTTCAAGAACAGGAGCCAGATCCTCAGCTGGTGTAAATTTAAGCCATTCAAAGAAGCTAATGAATCAGCTGATACTAGCTGAGGATCTGACACTGAAAACGAGGCCAATATCATTAAGTATGAGGTTTAATATTTTCTGTGTAAAGGTAGAATGCCTCAAAACATTCTGAGTTTACGGCATGGAAGATCATTTATTAGTAGAGCCAGCAGGTACAGACTGTCTTTTATCTCAGATCTGAAGGATTGTGGACAAGTTTGGAAAGCTCCTGAAGAATATTAAAAATTCTCTTTAAAGTTCTTTGTACATGAAGCATGCGGTAATTTTACATTTCAAATAATTATGGGTAGAAAAAAAATCTTTTTTGAGCACATTTAATAACACTTGTTACATTTTCTTCAGCCACAGCAGAGTTTATCTTGTAGTTTGCACAGGCAGACTGTCCTGTGAAACCAGTGACACATACAGATTATACCTATTTATTAATCTGAGGGCAAGCTCCTGTTGGGAAGCCAAGTAACTGCATTAATGGAATGCTCCTTTTGAGTCAATATCCCCTGTAGAAATCATATAGCCATGTCTGCACCATGCTGTGCTCATTCTAACATACTGTAGCTCTCAGCAAGCCTCAGTATTTCAAACCCCAGGCTGTCCCAATATTGGTTATGTGGCATCTGGGATGGAGGCTACCTATGCTTAAATACACGGCAGAAAGGCTTCACTCCATGGATCTCTAGTCAAGCCCTCAGGACTTGCAGTCAGTTCCCAGCCCTGTTGTTTGAACACCAAGGGTCTGGTGATGACTTGGATCACTGCCTTCAACTGAGAAGCTGAAGGAATTATACCTAACAAATGTTAACAGGCAGATTTTGAGAAATACCTAGAAAAGTTGCTTTCTGAAGAAAGTGTCCATGGATGTATTAAATGAGAAATAAAGGAGAAGAAACATTCATCTCCCCAGAAAAAGCTCTTCTGTCATGTGTCACATGAAACTTTTCACTCCTTTACACTCTGTATTGATGAACAAGGGTGTCTTTGCCTTGAGTCAGGTTTGTAATAAAATGAACTCATGCACTGATCTCTCCCCACTTCTTAAGTTTTTTTGCTTTGCAAGATTTCTTTGAGCCATAAATCCATAACCTATATGTAACATAGGATTACAATAAAATAGCAGATTACAGAATTGATAGAATGTAGGGTTTCGTTTTTTCCTTAAACTGAGAAAAATCTTTCCTTATGTCTGCAAATTTAGGGGGGGTCTAAGAGAGTTATGCTGCTTCACCTCACTCATTCAGCAGGAGATTCATGAAGACACTTGTGCTTATGGATGTAAAAATGTGTGCCTGTACATGAGCTAAGTGTTTAAACTCTTCCTGTAGTCAGCAAAGACTCATCCCAGGAAGCCTGTAGGTCTACAGAGAGACCCAGCTGACTAAAGGGTCTGCTTTGATGCTTTGAATTGCCTTGCTGAGGTGTTTATTGCCCTCTTGTGACGGTAGAGGAAGCATATGGAGCCTAAAGCCATAACTGAGTGCCTCTGAACATCCCCCCAACACACCCCGCTCAGGCTGGCAAACAAGGTAGCCAATTAAACAAGGTTAGAAATATTAGTTATTGTGATGAGACACGAAAAAACTGAATCAAACCTGTCACAACACCCAAGCCATCAATAAATATGTTTTCATTTGCATAACACCTAAAGAACATTTTCCTTCCAAAATTCAATTGTGTCCTTCCTAGACTGGACAGGAAGGAAAAGCCCTGAAATGCAGAGAGCTCTGTCTTGCTCCTGTTGGTGCTTTTCAGCAGTCCAGACATTGCTTGAACCTTGTGTGAGTGTGGTGATGAAAACACATGATCATTCACTGACTGCATGTATTTTTCTGTCAAAGGCAGGATCTGAATGAGTGGTGGCTTTGTTTAATTACATTTTCATAATAAAACAGAAAAAAAATCTCCTCTAAAATTATTTCAGGCCTCTGGTCTCCCACCAGTACATCCTCTCCTCTTCTCATGACACAATATCTGAGAAAATTTTTCCCTTGGGTAGGAAAAGAACAAACAATTAACCAAGAAACAAAAAACCCAACCCCCCAAAACCAAACAAAACCCCCAAACCAATCCCTGCCCCCTCCAAACCACCCAGCCAACTAACTAACCAACCAACCCTCCCCTTCTCCAAAAAACCAAAACCAACCAACCAAACAAAATGTGACAGGTTATTTAGATGGCATGGAAAAGTTAAAAATGGAAAAGTTAAAAAATTAAAACTGGAAATTTTTTACTGTTTGATTTTCAGGAATTTTTGTTCTCAGATAAGTGAGGAGAGCTGGTTTTTATTTATTTTTGTGAAAAGGCAGGACAATGCAAATGTCTTGAGCCTATGGTCTGACCCTGAAAACATAAATTTTTCTGCATAAGTAAACCTATCCACCTCATTGATAGTACTTACATTTGGAAATCTCTATATTGAATAATAGTTTGCAGGATTTGTTCCAAGTGGGGCTAAAGTGAGACTGAGGTACATACCTTTAGCTTGGGGGTAGATTTCATTATTACTGCTGGGGGAAAAACACCCAGTTCAGAAAACTACTCTATTTCTTTCTAAAAATAAAAGATGGTTTTAGGAACACAGACATACAGAATGAATAAGTAGTTCCTGTCCGATTGCAGCTCTGGAGTGAATTGTGATGGTCAAATTGAAAATAGTGCTTGGATGAAAAGGAGTCTATAATGGAAACCATGCAGGAACTTTAACACCACCAGCAGTGCCAGCAGAGAGCTCGTAAGAATTTCAGTCATATGGGGAACTGTGCACCTATTGGATGTGTTCACCAAAAGATTAACTCCAAAATCTACAGCTTCAATTTCCTGAGTTTAACTGTGTTTGAATGATCTGTGAGTTTTAGGGTAATGTGTATTTAACATGCATCTCTGTAGGAGCTATGGACCCATACAGTGTGTCTTTATTTGCAATGCTATAGACCTTACAAGCATTCATTTAGGTGTAGCTTATTTAATTTTTTAATGGGCTAATTCTTGTTCTTTCAGGAGAGTTTTTCTATATACAAAGCAATTACTTAAACTAGTGTTTGTTTAGCTCACCTAACCGGAGCAGTCACGTAATCTTTGGGCTTTTTCATATCTTGCCAGCAATTTTATTAATAGAATCGGGCTGTTCCTGTCTGAAATATTCTCTTGCAAATGTTTCCAGGCAGAACAAGAATGTGAATAACCTAGTGTTCAGCAATGAGTTTTAAACAGATTCTTATTCTCCTGTCTGATTTTGATAAGGTCAATGCTGTAGCCATCACATAGACCACACTTATACCATTGCAGTTGATTTTTGTTTGGGGCAGTTTGCTAATATTTGTGTTATTGCAGGGAGGATTTGAGAGAGACATGGAGGAGAGAGTTAGAAGTTTTCTCTGTTCACATTTCCAAATCTCCCTCTAATATTTTTTTTTTTGAGTATCATGCTGCAAGGCCTAGCAGAAATTTCACTTCAATTTTCTCAATGTCTGTCCTGCTGCATTGTTTTGCTGCTCAGATTTCTACCTCTCTTTTCCCTCATGAGGGCACATCCATACACATATACCAAACAACAAAGAAAACTTAGATTCCAACCTTTGTTAAAACCCAAACTGTACATCCTAGCCATTGCAACAGCTGCTTTTTTGGCTACCACTTTAACAAAGGCATTTAATGACTCCTTATGGCAGCTCTTTCTTTATGGAATTAATTCAGTTTAACCCTCAGGATAATGGCATTTACGAAAAATAAATTAATAAATAGCATCATTATTCTATTTTTGTATTTGCAAGAACAGAGACTGACTCTCATTTTGGTCAAAATCATAAAAAATTCTCCCGACATCAAAGGAACTACCATCATGTCAAAGTGCTGTAAGCTCATAAAGAATTTGACCAGGCCGTTTCTTACTGCATGGGAAACATTTATTGTGATTAAGCCTGTAAAAGTGAAGCACCCACAACCCCTTCTGTGCTGTACATTCAGCATTCAGCCTCACCATTGCTGCATCTAGGGCCAGGGTGCACTAAGGCATGACTAACATCCATTATAGATTTGCTTATTCCTCTCCTTCCCAGGCAGTAATCATGTGCAACAACTTGCAACACACCCGTGTGCTTCTGCTGCTCCAGGTAGGGTCAGAGATGTGCAGATTGCTTTTCCAGCAGGAGGTGGTGAGGTTTGTTGTAACTCTGTTCCCGTGGGAATTTATTTCCTACTTTGGGTCAGCGCTGAGTCTCGTGCACTGACACCCCTACAAATGTTTTACCAAAGCAGCTGCTTCCTTCAGCTGGGAAAATTTTGATGTGCCAGCTTTATGTGTGCTTTCGCCTCAGGACGCTCCTGGAGGGGTCACTTTGCCTTTACTTTTCCCTCCTTCACAAAAAAAGAGGTCTTGCTTAAATTTTCACTTCCACTTTTAAAGTAAACCTCTATCCTTCAAGGGGAAGTGTCTTTCTTTAATGCTGCACCATACTGAAAGCAGCCCCTCCAAAGCACTGCTGGTTTCTACCTCTTCAGTAGGGAGGATGTCCTCAAAAAGCACCACTTGGAGTTTACACTTGTTCAAGCTAACCATCCAGAGGAATGAAATGCAGAAAAATGTAAAAAAATTTCACAGTGGTAAAAAAGGGAGATGGAAATCAAACAATGCAGAAAATTAAGTGTACAGGGGAAATTCATCATAATGGAAGAAACACACTGATAAAAAGGGTACTTAAAAATAGAGGAAAATTCCACATTTGAAAAATATAGTAGTTTTGAAAAAAGCTCATAAAAATTAAAATATAATTGCAAGGTAGAGAATTTGAACAAAAAAGAAGCTTGAATGGTTAACACGCTGACTTTGCTCACTGCATGTATTGTTACTTCAAAATGGTGTTGAACAGTGTTGCAGTCAAGACTCAGAGGCAAATAATAAACTGTTAAAGCACAGTTACCTGCTACACAGAATATTATTTGCCAGCAGACTGGTCCTAAGTTCTTAATTTTAAAATGCCATTTTCATAGCTGTGAACATGCTTAATTTTTATAGCAACACATTGCCTTCAAATTGGATTGAATTGTTGCAGTGTTTTAAAAACTTGTGATCTGATTCTGCAATTAAAAAAATGCATGTTTTTGCTTTAAGTACAGCAAATTCCTTTCATTTTCATCTACAATAGAACACTTCAGTACAATGGGCTCTGAAGACAATTTTTAAGGCTGACTCCTCTGCATTCTGGCTTCATTTGTGGAGATGCACAAGCAGCCACAATAACAGCCTCAAACATGACTTTCAAAATACACTGCTTTTATATTTCAAAAGAGATATGTCCCCATTTCTTTCTCATATGTCTTTTGTCAAGCCTTTTATTCTTCGCAAAGAAATACAGAGCTGACCTGAAAAAAACCGCCACTTTTTCTGATAGAGTAGTCAAAATTATCCTGCCTGAGTAAATCTGAGAATTCTTTTCCTGGGAGCACGAAGACATATGTTTCATTTGTATCTCTTGGAAAAAATATGGGCTGGCATGCAAAAGAACATGATTATAACTAGACCTAGAATCTTACCAGTGCCTTGTCTTCAAGAGGCAGCTTTCATCTCAAATGGAGGCCTGCTGGATTCATTGAATGTACACAAGGGCTGTAATTCTATTGGGAAACTTGGTGCTGACCTGCTTCACCCAAAACTTCCCTGACCTGGAAGGCAGCACACTCTCTGGGTTTTGACACCCTCCAGTTGTCCATTCTCCTTGCAGGGTCAAAGTTGGTAAGTATGCTGGGAACTGATTTCCCAGAGTATCCCCAGAAAGAGAGACAAACTGGTGTAGTTCCTTTTTTTCACTTATTTACCTGGAACGAAGAACACGCTCTGTGATACAGAGAGCTTGCTCTCGTCTGCTTTATTGCATTCCTATTACTACAGAAAAGCATAAAACCCAATTCTTTAAAAAGGCCTCTTTCCACCAGTTCACAGCAAAAGAAAGATGTAACTAAACAAAGTAGAGAAACAACTCAGCACAAGAAGGGCAGAGAGACATTTCTTAGGGAATCAAAAAAAAATCAACCTCCCAACCAAGTGATGTCCTCCTTACTAGGGAAAGGCAAGTCACGTGTCTTTGCAGGCAGAGTTTATGTTGCACCCCTATCCCTTCATCCTGGTCTCCATATGATGCTTGGGTCATGATGGCACTTCCTGGAGCAGCACACCTGTGTTTTCTTTGTATGGAAACAAGAAACCAAGGATGGGAGGGAAGAACAATTGACTGCCAGCAAGGCCAAGGCACACACTTGAGATGGGGACCAGACAAAGTCTAGACAGATTCCCTAGCTCTTTGGTTATTTTAAAAAGATTCTTTAAAACTAACCATTTGGTCTTTATAAAACATTCAAAATGTTGTATATATTAATACTCTTTGGGTGAAATATTAAAAGAAATCTTTTTCTGTTCTGTTCTGAGTCTGTTATTTTAATAAATGCAACATCTCCTGTTTCTTATATGATTTAAATGCTAACATAAAAAGCATTCAAAAAGACTAATTGGAAAAATACATGTCTGAAAAAAGTGTTTTAAATGCATTTGAAGGATGTCTGAGTGTAATGCTATGTGTTCTTATTTATAGGGTTTTAGTAAACGAAGGACTTTCAGATGCTGACTTTCTGTTTCACATTCCTCATTGCCTTGTATAAAGTAAACTCTCTTACACTTTGGGAGGGGCAGACATTCCCAGGGCTGGACCCAGGCAGGGTGATGGGAGTCTCTGTGCATACACAAGTGCTGCTGGCCACCATCCCCACACAGATCAGACAACAGCCCCACACACAGCAATGTGGAAAGCTGTAAAGCTGATCAGCAGAACTATGGTCAGCTTCTTTAACAATGCTGCCTTTAAATCTCGCATTGTTAAACCAGTTATGCATTAAAAATAACCTCCATGAAAACAAGCCTGAAAGATAATGGCTTGGATAATGAGTCAATAGTTCCAGAGATTTTGAGAGATATGAGTGTAAGTCTGGAATTTATATACATTCCTGGTATTTTCCCATCTCAAAGGCACAGTAAAGCTGCTTAAATATAATGGAGTGGGGGAAGTCAGGAACACCAGATGATTCATGTAGGCTTCTGCCTCCACTCAACTCATATTTTAAACATCTCATTGAAGTTTATCATCAAATGCTTCTATAATTTTCTTTATGGTATTGGTAAGCAATGGTTCCTTTGTCTACAGTCTGTCTCATAAATATAAAGTCAACTGTTACTTCATGTTGTATTAGATCTAGGTATAGGAGACCTTTGTTAACCTAAATAATTTAGAATTTTCCTAGTTATTACTAATTTTCTCAGAACCCTGAAGTTAAATTTACATTGGCAAATTCATACATAGCTCTTTGCCAAGAGAAAAACTTGTATGGAAAAAGACATTTCCCATCCATATAGTTGACGAATATGTCTGATAAAGCAATTGAATAATATGTTATCTTTAAAAGATAAATGTTTTTGCTCTATGAGTAATACTAAAGTTCAGGTAGGTTTAGTAGCAAATTTCTTTAGGAAATAGGAGGTACAGAATCAAAGTGTTTTCTACTGTCATTTGTTCTATATTATTTTACTCTGTTTGAACAATCTAGATGCCAAAATGCAACTGTCTTGCTGTTTGTTCTCTTTTGAACTTTCCAACTTAAAATGTATATAACTTATCCCAATCACAGTGCTTTTCACTTGGGAAAACTGATTTTTCCAACCCTTTTTTTATTTTGTTAGAATCAGACAGGACCGTATGATTCTGGAAAATGTGTCATTGTAGAAATTCAAAAGACTGCATATGAGACACTTCAATGAACACCCTGTTACCATATAGAAAAGAGCAAAAATGAAGGAATGTCAATTAAATCCATGCCAGACTCCAGATCAGAGCTAAGAATGATCCTACCATCATTCTCTGTGTAGATATTTTCTTTTTATTCAGGTCTTCCAATAAAACAGAAAAATCACCCAGGGGAATTCACACTGTTAAAAAGACATGGATCTAGTAGACCTTCTAAATCTCCTTCTTTACTGCTGAAGTGTAGATCCAAAGCAAACTTAAAAATCGGGATGTGAAAAGAGCTGTTAACTTGTAAGGTGATGAGGGACCTCATCTGGAGAGAGCTTCAGACAGAGTGCACACAGAACATCTGGCACAGATGTGAGGAGCTCACTTTGTGGGCACTTGCAGCATCTGTTGTGCATTTGTTCCCACCAAGCCTGAAATGCATCAGGGTGGGCAGTGATCTCAGGGTGACTGTGTTCTGGGCTTTCAGCAGGCCTGGCCGCCACAACCAGAAGATGCCTGATAAGCACCTCTGGTGTTTCTGAATGTCAAACAGTCTGATCAGAACCATTATTGTGTGTGAGGTGCCAAGTATTTTTTCTTGAGCAAATATATTTCTTCTGGCAGGAGTAGTAAGAGGCAAATGTACCATTGATCCCCACAATAAATCAGGCTGAAGGCTGATGTCTCCCTGTCTTGAGCTGGAGATGGCTCTGACTTCCAAGTGTTTTAACTTTCATTCACAGACCTCTTCCCTATACCATTCCACAAATGAAATAGGGCATTTGCCAGATAATCAGGAAATTATCAAATACATCTTATTGCCAAGGAGGTTTTTTTTATGACATCCTCTTGAATTGCTCCAATATTGTCTCTATGTAGATACAGAAATAAATCCACACTTCTTTCTTATTTACATTATAAGGTCATTTGTGAATTACTGTCTTCCATTGTTCAAATACATATAATTGAATCATCCTTTCAAGAAATAGGCTCACTGTTTCCACAGAATAGCCATTAATTTTTAGAGTTCAAATATGAGTGACCAAATCAATCATCAGTTCATATTCTGGAAAAATCATTATAAAGTTTACTTAGATATTGTTATTTTTCAGTCAAATCTTGAAGACCTGTTATCACACTCCTTTGATAGCTCCTACTTGAGGAGGGTATAATTTGCGTTTTTTAAATCACTTTTCATGTGTGGATTCCTTTAGTCCCTTTGAGATACGTTGGAGGACATCAGAAAGGTGCATAATAGTTATACATACTATTATGCCTGAATAACTGCAGGGTACTGCTAATCCTGCTGTTCAAATATTCATAGCTTTAACTGAAACACAGTTTGGGTAACAGACGCAGCTCCCTTGCCCACCTCAGTTTGCATTTGTTTGCAGTACAATTTTGTGATTTCTCATTAGCTAGCATGTCTGCCTTCTGCCACAAACTGACTTACATTCCTCCCATCTGTCGCAAACCCAATTTAATTATCAGTCACTACTATGAACATGGCAACAGACACTTTTATGCATGGAGGTTCTGCCCTTTTCCCCATTGTCAGAATTTCTGTGATGTAATGTTTTGAAGTAAAGTTTTCATAGAAGGTTAGTTCAAGAGATCTGTTTTTGGATACACCCTGCTTTTATTAACGTTATGTTACAAATCCAGTAAGATCAATCAATAATTCAAATGAAATTTGTATTTTCATACTGATTTCTTCTATTATTTTCCGACTTGAATGCTTGCAAAATGGATTATCTTTTTGAGAATTTCTATAACTAAGTTAGAGATTTTGGAATTACTTAGTATTGATATACTGCATGCATCTCACCATTGCCAGTTACTGGAATTATTTGAACCAGAAAGGCAAATAGAAATGAGAGATCACTAAAAAATGAATTATTATTAAGCTAAAAGGAAATTAACTAAAACACAACAAGCAATGCATAATGAAAAAACAAAACAGAATGTTTAAATGATGAAGAAGAATTGAATAATTTAAATAAAATTAAATATAATAATTTGGTAGGAAGACTAATCTCTATCTGAATTCTAATCTGTGTTAACTGATAACCAGTCCTATGAATCAAGAAAAAAATTCTGAACAAAAATCCTCATAGTTCCTCTGTATATTAGTCAATTTATGTGCTAATGGTGTTAAAAAAATTTACGTATACTAGAAACATTTAGAAAATAGCAAGAACAACAAAATCTTTTACCTATTGAAAATTGTTAATTTTGAAATAAGCTGCAAAAATATTAAAACTTTTTAAAATTTATCAGGCTTTTTGTGAACATCTGATGCTGGTTAACTGGCTGAATTAATTTTGGTCTTCATACGTATCAACTTATACTCTTTGTACTGGGGTTACGTACAAAAGTTTTGGTAGTGACGAGGTGGCTGTAACTGCGTCTTCTCCACACCATAGAGAACCCAAATTCCCCCATGTCATGCACAGCCAGATCCAAGATGGACCAGTCACTGGCAAAAGATCCAGAAAGATCCACAGGCACCCATCAGTGATTTTGGCAGCACCTACCTGCTAACACATCTCAGAAAGGGATAGAGAACCTGAACAGCAGTTATGAAAGGAGGGGGAAAATGGGGAGGAAATAGGCCTTCGGGAACCAAGAAGGAACAGAACCAAGAAGGTGCAGAAGGAAGGGGGGGAGGGTGCTGAAGCAGAGATTCCCCTCTTCCCTTGGAGAAGACCATGGTGAAGCAGGCTGTGCCCCTGCAGCCCGAGGGGTCCGTGCCAGAGCAGAGTGCAGTCCCCAAAGCACTCCTTGCTGAAGCTTCTGCAGCCCATGGAGAGGGGCTCACACCAGAGCAGGTTTGCTGGCAGGACCTGTGGGCCGTGGGACACTCACACTGGAGCAGCCTGTTCCTGAGGGACTGCACCCTGTGCAAAGCACCCATGCTGGATGGAAAAGGTCATCTAGATGTAGAAGTGGCAGAGATGAAGCAATATGGACTGAACAGAACTCCCATTCCCCATCCTCCTGTGCCACTCTGGGGGAGGAGACAGAAGAGTAGGAGGGAAATTAAGCACAAGAGGAAGAGAGGAGTGGGAAGAAGGTGGTTTCAGCTTTGTTTCTGCTTCTTACTATCCTACTCTGTTATTAAGTGGAAATAAATTAATTTCTCTAATTAGAGTCTGGTTTGCCTGTGATGGTAATTAGTAAATGATCTGCTTGTCCTTCTCTTTACCCATAAGCTTTTCCATTGTATTTTCTCCTCCTGTCCTGTTGTGGAGGATGGACCATCTTGGTGGGCATCTGGCAGCACCAAGGTGAACCTACCACACTACATCCAAATAATTCTCATATTTGAGTGTTATGCTCAATTGTATAAAATACATTCTTCTTTCTGTTTGCTTTCAGAGAAAAATGTCCTAAGAAAAATGTTCTTCAGTCCTATTTCCTCAAACAATTTTTAATATACAGTAGGACTTCAGTAACAACTTAAGTGGTTATTGTATAAGTGGATAAAGCAAAGCAGAGTCTAAAAGACAATGTTGTCTAAAAGACAACTTTATTAATTAAGTTGTTACTTTGATCAAACTTCATTTGGTATGGGGAGTCTCATGTTAGCTCTCTTGATGGTTTAGAAGAGGATAGGTTTAGATTGGGTATAAGGAAGAAATTCTTGGCTTTGAGAGTGATGAGACACTGGAACAGGTTGCCTGGAGAAGTTCTGGATGCCCCTTCTCTGGAACTGTTCAAAGCCAGGTTGTTCAATTTGAGCAACCTGGTCCATGGCAGGCAGGTTGGAACGAGATGATTTTTAAAAGTCCTTTCCAACCCAAGCCATTCTATGGTCATATGGATTTTCTCTGGATTTCAGGTGACTAATTTTGGGTGAGAGCATGAAATAATGTGAGATTTTGCCAGAATTATTTTGTTATAGCTTTTCTGAGCATGTGTGGTGCCTATGCTAAAAAAGCACTGTGAGGTACTTGAGAGGACCAGACCCACCCAGGAGGATTTTGCTAAACAGAGGATGCTAAACCTGGCATAATTAGTATTCATGTTATCTGGCTGGAACATGCTTTGCTGTGCACAGTTTTATCATTCCTAGCTGTCTTTCATCTGGGAAAAAGCTGCTTGACTCATTTCAGCAGAAAACTGGAGACATTACCTGGCATATATCCAATATAAATAAATTGAGGAGCAGGCCTGGGAGCTGTTACCATGTCTGGAAGATAACTATTTGGTAAATGCAGGCGCATCCTAAAGCCAGGATGTGAAGAAGCTGTATACATGGCAGGGGACCAAGGAGGACATTGAGAGAGTCAGGGTATTGAGAGAACTGGAACAGCATCTGTAATGACTGAACCAGGAAGGGGAAATCACTTATTGGAGAAAAGACAGGCGATCTGAAACAACAATAAAGTTTTGCAATTCTTCATTTTCAAGTAATTTTAATAGTCCCCTTCTAATTTATTTGCCTTCTTTATCACCTAAACTGCTGCTGTGCTTTCAGTTTGTCTAAGAAATCCCATTGTTTGAATATGCCCAAACACAATGGACGCAGGTATGGGTCAGTCTGAAGCAAGACTATTTGTCTATCTACTAAATAGCTTCACATCACCTCCAAGAATCAATTACCCTGGATTTTCAGTGCTCACCCTTCAAAGCAAAAGCTTTCAATTTTCTTTGCTTTTAAATAAAAGTCTAATTTCTTTTCCCCTCCTTTGAAGTGACTTGTTCACGTTTATACCTCAGGCCTCACCTCTCCATTAATTGATAACATGATCATTCTGTATTTTAGATTGCTTTTTCTGGCAAGCTCCAGAGGATCAGAAAAGGCTTGCCATCCATTGAGAAAGAGCTGCTTTCCTACCTCTAATACAAACCAGGGCAAACCCGCACTAAGGGTGTACTTGCTGCTCAGTCCCCCTTGGACATCCTCAGACAAGTCTGTCAGAACATAAGCCTTAACAGCAATTGATGTGCATGTTAACCTCTTGATCAAAACTTTGGTGGAAAGAAACACTTCTATGATCAGGGTTTCAGCAAATAATATCCTTTAAGCTACATCTGATGTGATTATGAGAGTTGCAAACTCATTCCTTTTCATTGTTTGAATGAGCAGAGAAAGACAACATTTAAATTTATTCGTAAAAGTGAAAGAAAAGAACAAGTAGTTGGGACATTTAAAAGCAAAGTGAGACAAGGAGGTCATCAGACTTAGTTGACAATATTTGAATTTCTTTAGAAACATTTGAAAATCTAATCAAATTTCTATACGCAATCTGTTAAACCATTCTGGAAAAGACATCTTTTTGAGAGAAAATCTTTTTTATACAGATCTTCTCTGACATGATCTCTATCATTTGACAACCATTTGGTTTTTGGTGCTGAGGCAGTTGCATTTTGAAGGGAGAGAGGTGTACAAATTTGCTGCTCTGTCTCAAACGGAATGGATAAATTTCAGCACCTCACCTATCACTCCATCAAATCTAAATTTCATGCAGAGAGCTTCCATTGAGACCCATGATTGGATTTTCTAATTCAGGCCTTGAAATATCTGTGTCGCACCATCTGGCCTTTATTTATGGGTTCGTGTCATAAAACACTTTTAAGGACCACAAAGTACAATTATAATTGCTTCTTTTAATTTTTTTTTAAATTTAAAACTTCAGTAGAAATCAATTTATTTCAGCTTAAATAGATTTTTGGCTCAATTGCAGTATTTTTTTTGAAATCGTGACATTGCATGTTGCAAACTGACTGTGCAGTGCTGACACCAGCAAGTCCAAATGCCGGCCAATACTGCACACAGTAGTAGTCCAGGGACAAGGATAGCAAATGAACATGTATCTAATTAAAGTTCTCTGATAGGATTAATCAGTTGACATTTTGCCACATAAATCAATAGCTGGATTTTCCTCCCAACAAAAAGCCTAATTTTTGCTGAGGAAGCTGTTCACTCTTAGCTAGAATGTCAATGTTTTTGGCAGATGATTGATTCCCCCTATATTTTATGCATTCAGTTTCAACATACAAACAACAGATGGCTTTCTCAACAGTCCTAAACCTAGATTTGATCGCTATAATCCACTCAACACTGCTGGAATTCACACCCTGCAAACTTATGGTGATCTGCAGATCTCTCTTCTACTCCATCTCAAATAAAACCTGTTCAAATTATCAGGTACAGTGTCAAGTGATGGAGACTTCCAAGCAGAGTAGGGCAAGACAAGGAGCATTATGTCACCCTTAAAGCTGCCACCACACTGGAGAAATGGTCACAGCAGCCTCCTTCTTGGTAGAACCATTTTGAGAATGACTGGAAGAAACCAGACCAGCCTCCAGATTAGAGCCCTTATCAGCTGGACCCTCCAATTAGTGTGTGTTACTCAGGCCTGTTACTTGTTTGAATGGAGATTTGGCTTTTAATTAGGTAATTATAAATCCCTAATTATAGGCTGATAATCTTTTCCATATCTCTTCTTAACTTTGGCTCCAGCTAGACCAGATGACTCAGATTTATCCTCATCCTTGAGGAGAAAGAGGTTTTTCTTCCAGAGATAAGAGCTGCTGTCTGTAGATCATGGGTGATTGGGTATAAAGATTACTACTATTTCTTAAGCTGCTTAGAAAAGGCACTATGGTTAATTTTTTTAAAACTGGAAATAGTAAATATGTTATAATGTGCTTTCTAGAACCAAATCTGAATCTGTATGACAGCAATACCAAAATTAGTAAGAAAATAGTAAAAAATTAGTATCCATGCACACTACCTGTGACAATAAACAACATAATTTTTCCATGTGGAATGCAGAATTCCGCAAAATTCAATAAAAAGCTCTTGTAAACAAGAAGAAAATTGGACACTTTATATATGTAATTGAGAGGCCCTGCTGTTTCTTGAGTGAAAGCTGGCACTAGTGAAGGATAACAGGCTGTTAGACTTACTCAGGGAAGCTACTCACGGGATCAGTTTAGCTTCAGGAAAATACCAATTTCACCCCAAAACTGATGAGGAGTACCAAACCTACTTAGCAATCAGAATAAAATTCAGAGAATAATCATGGAAACAAAAGAGGTTAAAAAGTTATATTAAGGACCTACATTAACAAAAACTCATATTAAACAACTGACATAAACAACACAAAAAGAAAATTAAATATTTAGTTTTGTGTCACATGAACTATATCTGTTTGAATAAAACCTTGAAATATTTGTTTAGTTCTGAAAAGCTGGGGTTTTTTCCTCCTGTTAAAATAATGAATATGCTGATGCAGTCTACCTGCCTCAGATTTTAAAATTACATTTATTGGCATGAATGGTGGGATCTGCTATGAATTATTATTATTATTATTATTATTATTATTATTATTATTATTATTATTATTATTATTATTATTATTATTATTATTATTAATAATAATAATAATAATAATAATAATAATAATAATAATAATAATAATAATAATAATAATAATATGACCCTTCTCCCCCCTTTTTTCCGGTAAAGAGGGTTTACTTTTGAATAGATGGGCAAGATTATCAAGCATTAAGATTGTTAAGTAACTCTTCTGATATCCATCCTGATACCTAGTTTGTGGCAGACAAGAAGCTGGCCCAAATTAAGAATATGCAAAATCTACAACCGTTCTCATCAAATTACTAAATGCCTTATGATCAAGGTTGCTTCCTGGTCATTACAAGAGCTTTCTTTTTAATTATCATTCTTTACTTTTTAATCAGTTTTGGACACATTTTCCTCTTTGGTTAACCTAGCTCTTACTGGGATGAAAAAGGCATTGTCCTCTGCTGGAAGAGTGATATGATGAGAAAACCACTTCTGCAGGAGACAAGCTTGTGGTCAATTCTGTCCCTGTGTACAAGCAAAAAAAAGCTTTCTGAAAAGGAGAATTTAAAATAAGGTTTTCATGAATCATTGTTTGCTGGACATGCCAGGGAAATCTAAATTAAGGAAGACATCCTTTCACTTAGTTAAGGAAAACCACAGTACATAATTCTTTCAGAAACACACAATGGCAAACTTTGTACAATTTAGATAGTGAAAGCCAAGCCAGATTAGATTAAAAACTGGCTAGTTGTATTTCATAATTCTCCAGGAAGAGGTTTTTTTTATGAGAATTGGAGGGGAAAAAATTAACTGCAGCAGAACTGATCAGAAATTTTTGACTGCATGGTTTTTCATTGGAAAAGTTAAATGTTCAAAACCTCAGCTTTTATAGAAATTCAAAAGTTTCAATGGAATTATTTTTGGAAAGCTTCATGATGTCAAAAAAAGATTTCAGATTTTGTTATAATTAGACAAAAACTGCAGAGATCAACAGTCTGGCCAATGTCCCATTGCCCTGAGGCACAGCATAACAGGCTTCCAATGTAAAACATGTATGACATGAAACATGAACACAGATTTGCTGTATTCCAGATAAATGTCTTAATGAAAGGGTACATATTTAATGCTGGTGTTTTTCTTTCTGAAACAATTTTGTGATTATTTTTAGCTTAATTACACAGCTGGTGCTAAATAATCTGGTGGTGTGACATTCACCAGAAATACAGGAGGCTGAGAAGCATTTCCCAGCTCTAAGAAGGCCAGAACAGTAACTTTCTCTCCCCTGTTTCATAAAGACAGGGAGGTACCCTAATTAATCAAATAGTCATCATTATTACCAATTTCTAATAGCATAAATAAAGTTGTTACTATTTCCAAGAAGTCTCTAAATTCCCTTAATTCATTAGCTTATATCTTCTTACAATAAACTGGTCTTTCACCATTCCTGACACTTTGTATTTCTGAGAATTCTTTGAGATTTTATTTTTTTTTCTGAGAAGCTGTAAATTTAAGAAAGGTGAACATAGAATTCTGAGGGAAAGATGTTTACTGAAAACAAAACCATGATCTGAAGGATTATGTCCTGAGAACTCATGTTTTACTTGCATCTAGACCTAGAACAAAACTTTGTGGGAACTCCTGGAGTAATGAATTATAAAGCCCTCAATGATGAATCTAAAGCTTACAAGTTAAGGTATTTTAGATTTGAATCAATATTATAGCAATGCTATCAGAAGTCTTGGATGTATTTGAAACATTATAGACCATGAATAAAGTGAATCCAATTTTGCATTTTAACAGTATTCAAATATATTGTTATTTCAGTTACACTTGAACTTCATAATCATCGTTTGAATCAGAAACAGCTATTCAGGAAGAGTGGCTTTGTCGGCTCTGTCAGTGCCCACATCTTCCACACAAGGAAGGACTGGCAAGACATGAAAAAACAAAACCCATCATTAAGTTTTGATGATTCACTACAATTATTTATTAGTTCATCCCTTAATTCCAACTAGCTCCATCTCAGTGTATTTCCCTGAATTGTTATAAAATTCTGAAAAATTTAAAATATTACTAGCATTTTACTTAAAGTCAGGTAAAGATTGGACCAAATTTTGTTTTCACTGAATACAATGAGTTAATTCATGCTTATTGCTAAGAATTAGAGAACATGCAAGTTCATATGGATGAGAAAAAAAGGGGTCAGGCACTTGCAACTTCCTTACTCAGCCTCAAAAATTACAGTACACTTCTAGACAATTTCCTCTGAATGTTCTTGATTGGCAAACAGATTAATTCTTAGGCAGTCCCGTACACTAAATGGATCAAGGGCAAAAGTTGTGTTATTACATCTACATCCAATACATATCCATATTGGTGTGTAAGAGAAAAAATATTTGCAGAGAAAGTTGAACTCTTGATAGAGAGAGGAAAAATGAGGGTGTTGAGCAAGCCTTTTTTAGTGCTTAAGTTAAAGCAAGTTAAATACATGCTGAGAATAATAACTCTATTCTAGGCTTGACTGTGATAATCAATTAGCCAGTTGGAGAGAAAAGGGCAGTTATTATAGGAGTGGAATATTAGCAGAAGGAAAGTGATAAAGGCTGTCAGCTCTATGAGTTACAGATGGTGACATGAAAGTTAGCTCCTGCAGAACTGTAATCAGGGAACATAAAAATGTTTGTATATGCCGTGAAAATAACATCTCTTTTTCAGTCCGTGCTTTTTAGAGACAGCACAAAAACTAATATCAAAGCCATCTTTTGCAGATGTTTTAAGAGGTTGAAGAAAGAGCAATTACTTTGAAGAGGTTTTTCTCTATAGTCTTTTACTGACTGTCTTTGTGAGCTCATTTGGATGCATAGCTCTAGTTTCACAGATGATGTTGGATGTATTAACTGAAGAATGTTGCATTCTGGCATGCACAGGTTTAAATCTGCTGGATTTAAATAGTTCTTTTAGCACTGGGGGCATTTTCTTCAGTGCCTGTAGGTTGATGTTGGCAGGATTTACTTATATGGAAACTAAGAAATGGTCCTGAGATATCGTAAGACTTTCATCATAGAGGTTGAGCCCTTAGCTAGGAAATCATAATTTTCCAAATTCTTTTAGGCATTATGGTAAGCACTGGATTTCTCTATGGAAACACTCAACAGCCAAAGCACAGAATCTTGTTTTCAATTCCACTAAAGCTGGTTCATAGCACTGAATCACGTTTCAAATTGGACCTAGATATAATCACTAAAATGAAAGGTTGAATACATAAGTAAGGAGTAGAGCATAATACATAACAAATAAAGATCACAGAAATCAAGGTGATATGATAAAATGTCAGCTCCTGATGTATCAGTCTTGGTTCTGCAGGTCTTTCCATACTGGTTTATATCATCCAGCTCATGGGAAATCGGGTGCTTCCTGACAATTGAAGGTCATTAACACTTTTAAAACAAACACATGGGTTTCTGTAGATTCTTGTTAGCAAAATATTAGGTCTCTTGCTCTGTGGGAATAGATTTTGATCTGACTTCAGACAGGGAGGCGCTTCACTGTGTCTTTTCAGCTCAAAAGAGACAAATGCTTAGTTTATATCAGATCATAAAGAAATCAGGATAACAAAGAAAAGAGACAATAATGACATTAATCTAATCTAAATATGGTTATCTATAGTGAGAGATGTCTGTATCTAAGGTAATAACCTCCTCAAGCTCCTTTTATCATAAATGAAGAGGAAATTGGTAATTTTGATACTCTAAATAATTAGCTGAGATGTCGATGCTCACAGTGTAAATGTTTACATTTATTTACGTCAATTCTACTCTGAATTTCTTTAACATGTGACATTTAAGTGATGATGTCATGCCCCTAAGCCTGAGTTGATTTCTGTGGGTTCAAACCAGCAATGCACTTTAACAGTATCCTAATTTTAAGCAGATAAAGAGTCTTATTGAAGTCAGTGGGTTATTCACATAGCAAAGGTACATTGCAATGCTTTGCCAATGTGAGTAATGTGCCACATATGTTTTTCTTGCAATAACTCTGCTACATCATTGCAGTGATTTCTCTGTACAGTGGAATGAATGTTTTCAGAAAGCTCTCTTAAATTTTTAGGATTTTGGCATTTTTATAGCAGATGCTGGTAAATTACTAAGATTCATATTCTTTCCTATGCTTCATAATAGCATTAAAATCCAATAAAATATAATTCAATGTTTTGACTACTGCATTAATTGAACACTAATGCTGTTTCCATCCCTTAGGGTTCAAAATATAATTAGAGACATGCTAAATTTTTTTCCCATGTTTCATGTAAAAAAAGATAAGACCAAATAGCAATATGTCACCAAAGCAGCAAAAGTCTTTTTAACTATGTAACAGTTAGACACTTCAACAAATTCATCAGTCATGTATGTAATTTCTAATCCTTAAATGCATAGATGGCCCTAAGAAGTTACGAGTGTATCTAAATTTTTCAATTGTTTTGTAATTTCATATACAGTTATAGGATTTTATGGAATGAGTGTAGTTTAAACTGAAAATGCTTTACCTGGATCAGTCTCATCTCAGCTGTGAGAGGAGGGCATGGTTACAGCAAACTGCAGCCTGAAGTTGGAAATTGTGAAGAAGGAAATCTTGCCACTGAGGTGTTTGATGCTCTGTTTTGATCTCAGTGTGCACCTGAACCAGAATACAAAATTCAGCATTTCTGGAGCATGTCCCTGGCCCCTTGCACCACGATGGGGGAGAGCTGCCAAGAACACGGCATCCCATCCCCACTGCTGCAAGGGAGATGCAAGCTGTTCAGCTGGGGAAAAATTAAACCTTTGCCTTAGCTTTCTTATGAACTCCCAACACAGCCTGTGGTGGGCTAAAAGCTTGGCCTCTTCTCCACCAGGTAAAGAACAATGTTTTGCTTATAGTTAATTTCCATATCAGTCAGCTACTCAGTCTACCCAGATCTTCCCAAATAGGCCTCCCTGTAAACTATTTTTATACCAAGATATCCTGTAGCAGTCTTTATAAAAATAAATGAACTAGTGACATTAAGCTGAAAGGTAAGCAAAGGTGTTGAGTGTTAAACATATTAAGAGCAGGGGAAAAATCTGTTAATCGTTTTATTAATGTTTTCTTTTCTGCCGAAATCCTTGAAAATGCTTGTAATTCTTTGCAGCTGACAGGCTGCTGATTTTGAAGAAAGAAGAGGTTTTTGAGTCCCTGAACTGCAAGTCACAGTTGTTCCTTGTTTTGACTGTTGGAGAATTAGTTCAATAACCTCCCAAATAGTAAGTGCCTGTGTTCATAGAGCTTAAGTTTAAGAAGGTCTGCATCTGAGAATAATTATAGTTAAGCAAACACTGCATTGAAACACAAGCTTAATGAGTTGCACTGAAGCACTGTAAGGGACTGTTGAAGTCATTTTGCTGCTGTATGGATTTTCACAATGCTGTTACTTCACTTATTTGAAGGATTCCCCTCTTTCACACGCGCTAAGTGACGTTCAAGCATTCCCAGGCTTGTGGGAAGTGGCAGCAGGGATGAGACTTTGAATCTGTGATCCATTCTGTCCTATACTGGTAAAATCCATGAGGACAGTCCCAAGCTGTGCACTCTGTCTTGCACTGGTGCTCTCTTGGGGATTGTCATTGTGGCTGACAACTTTTCCAAACTCTGATGGGGAAGCTCCTGCTAGCCTTCAGTTGTGCCAGAAAGGTTTAGATTGGAAATCAGGAAAAATTTCTTCACCAAAAGGGTTGTCAAGCATTGAAACAGGCTGCCCAAGGAAGTGGTTGAGCCACCATCCATGGAGGTATTTAAAATACCTCTAGGTGTGGCACTTATAGACGCGGTTTAATGGTGGACCTGGCAGTGCTAGGTTAGTGGTAGGACTGAATGATTTTGGAAGTCTTTTCTGACCCAAATTGTTCTATAATTATGTGATTCTATGACTTTTAGTCTTTCCTCTGATGCATGTCTCCAAGCAGACTGGATATTTCCCATTTTGAGAGGATATACCCCACAGGCCCAAGTCCACCAAGACACCTCCTGCAAGATGTGCTGCAGACCAGCAGGGTTCTCAGCCAAGCCGGGGGTTCCTGTGCCCTTGGTCACCCCTCACAGCACATGGGTCACCAGGCTGACCACAAATGGAAACAGGGCAACAGTGCCTCTGCAGTAAGGAATAGAAAGTTTTCCAGGGACACGGTTCCTACCAAATCCCTGAGGCTTTTTTGGCTTTCCTAAGCAGTGTGCTGAATCATCTGATGCTCCTGGGCTTGTCAGCTGCCCCAGATCTGAGCAACAGTTGGCTTCATGTAACCTGCAGGTAACAAAAGCCATTTGCCATTTTGCATGGCCATACTGGTCTCCACCACTGAGCCTTCTCCCCTTTCCCTGGAGCTTTTATCCTCTTCTTTCCCTTCACTTTCCCTGGAGCTTTTACCCTCTTCTTTCCCTTCACCTTCCAAGGCAGTGGAAGGTGTCGTGACGGCTCAGAAGTGAGAAAGGGAATGTATCTTTCCCTTCCCACCAAGAGCTATTGCTTGGTGGACCTGGCACTGTTGAGTCAATGGTTGGATGCAATGGTCTCAGAGTAGTTTTTCAACCTTCATGATACAATGATTCTATAGGAACAAGAAATTGCATCTAA
The DNA here is from genome assembly GCF_028018845.1 of Melospiza georgiana. Classification (NCBI taxonomy): domain Eukaryota; kingdom Metazoa; phylum Chordata; class Aves; order Passeriformes; family Passerellidae; genus Melospiza; species Melospiza georgiana. Next base: position 88,796,800 of record NC_080432.1, read on the forward strand.
AATCTCACAGTAAAAATTAATTTGATAAGTTTATGTTATATTTTTGAATACTTTTGGTCTTGTTTTGATTTTCTTCACATTTATATCATGCTAAATACATATTAAAATTTTGCCATGTGTGTTTTTGCTGAAATGCTAGGCGGATTGAGGTTCCTGTATGAAAAAACCTATGACATTTTTCATTGTCTAATGTTTAATGCTGACAGAATCACTCTGGCTGCCTCTTTTTTTTTTTTTTTTTTTTTTTTTTTTTTTTTTTTTTTTTTTTTTGTAGACCAACTCCTTCCAGAGACACGGAGAGAACAGACTCCAGGGTTTCAGGTTACAGAAATCTGGAATAGCTGTATCACACAAAGAGCATTCATACACTTCCTATGTTGTATGAAAAGCAGAGGCCCTTAACATACTATACTTGAATGAATAAAGTTAGATAAGCCTCATCTTTCCTGATCATAAAATAAGCAAACAAAAAAAAAAAAAGGAAGCAAATATAAAAAACTATTTTTTGTAAAGTCATCCTTATTGTTCAGTGCGAGCATGTTTTCATGTTTGTCTGAGGACAATGTTAACCTTGGATAATGAACTGTGTTAAAACCTTTTACTGGCAAGATAACAATATAAGGTCAGGTAGTGAAAAAAAAGAGAAATTTTGTTTTATTTTCTCCTCTTATTTTTATGAACCAAGTACAAAAGTTAACCTTGCAAATGTACTATGGTCTATCATGCATTTTTTTTTGCTCTGTCCTCATTCTTGCAATCTGAACATTATGTTTTTCTGTGAATCAGCTGTGAATAGGCCACATTATCAGAGACCATGGTCTGGACCTGATGAAATAAATGATGAAATGAATTATGAGATTGAAACGGACTTGCACTATCTTTTTTTCAGCTGCTTGTTAAACTTTTCTAATGTAAATTCATTTTATGTATTATGCAGTCTCAGATAAAACATATACCTCATATCAGAAAAGCAGTATTTAAAAAAAAAAATCATTTTTTTGCTACTTAAAATATGATTACCTTGCCAGTCTTAAATAGCACATTCACTACAATCTCTTCTACACTTCCAGTTTTCAGGGAAATTACTGGGTTAATTCAGGTCAATGCCTTTAAATTAAATCTGAGAGCAACAGGAGCAGAGAAGAAGTAAACAGGAATTAAGTACAAAGCAGACAGCTACAACAACATATAGGAATTATGTAGGGTTTGCCAGAAATACCAATCTCATGTGGAGACAGGAAGAATTACTGCAGGGTACATATCCTGACATGGAGAGGAATGGAATAGAGAGTTCCTATTTCCAGCAAAGAAGATTGGAAGACTGAAAACTGCAAAAAAAGAAAAAAAAAATCTTTTTAAACCCAAGACTGAAGAGACATGATCAAAGCTGCCAGCAACCCTGAGATAGTGACTGCACAGTTTTAGGACCATGCCATCATACCAGTGCTACACCTGTTTTAACCCCAACTTCCTTGTTTCCCACACAATCTCCCCATGCCCTGTGGGATTCATGTTTGTTTTCATGGCTAATGGGCATGGGTAAAAGCCAAACTGCTTCAGTTTATGTTGGCATCTCTCCACTTTGCAATGAGAATGCAAAATCACCAATAATCTTCTTATAACCTTTCTGTACTTCACTGGACTTTCACAGCTGCCACCTTTTCCAACTGGTATTATGGACTGAGAAATATTTAGAAATTTTCATTTTGTGGTTGTAGGACAAAGGACTGAAGGTGGGTTTTCCCTGTGGAAAGCAGCATGCACAGAATGGTTAACCTTGACACAAAACCAAAAGAAAAGTGTGGATGTTAGTGATATAAAAGATATGAGCTGGGAGATGAGCCCAGCTTAGAAAGAATCATTCCTCTTCAGAGCAGACAGACCAGGCTAAGTTTCAGCTTAGTTAGTAGAGATCCTCTCTAGACATGGCATTAGTGACATTGAGAAATCAAACACAGAAAAAAATATTGTAAATTTAATTAACATGCAGTTAGAACATTCTTAATTTCAGTATAGTGTTACCTCACTGGTTGCAGGATATTTTGGGGCCAAAGATTGCCTGTCTGTATTTAGCTATATGAAGTTCAGAGTGAGATATGCAATGTATAATCTCGTCCTTCTAAAATTTAAGCAGTATATCATGATGGCTGGAAACAACATTCAATCAGTCCAGAGAGGGCTATGCCTTTTTTATAACTCCTGCAAAACCTTTGGGAGTGCTTTGTTTCTCGAATATAGACTGAATTTTAAATTTAGAAAACAACCCCTGCTGTGTTAATGTTTTTTGATGTGTTTCTAGTGAATTCAGGCAGCTTTGAGTAAAGCTTCTGAGGCAGTGTGTTGACTGTCCCGCTAAATCTGAAGAAAGATATGAAACATATAATAGAATCAACAAAAGAGATGGAGTCTCTTGAAATGGAAGTGGATAGAATTGCCTCTCTAGTATCAAGAATGAGATGGTTGTGAACTGAACCTAAACATGAGGGGCAACCACATCTGTTTTGGACAGTGGGCTTTAAATGACCCAGGTATGAAGTCTATACATGGTGCCTTTTTGAGTTAATTTTCTGCCTGCCTTCTGTTTACAGAGATTCTTTATAACTTCACCAACAGTTGGATGTAGACTTATAAAGCAGTCTTGGTCATGTCTTCTTACTCACAGAATGCAAATGCTTTGATAGATGGTTCCTGCAAGATTTGGGATGAGGAGACTGCAATAGGGTTTATCTTTCCCCAGTTTTCTCCTTTCTAGGCTGAATATATTTGGTATATTTGCCCTAATACTGTTTCAATCTAAGTATCTTTTTATCTGTTTTCAGCTGGTTTTGACTCTATCCAGTTGAGTACCTTGTTTTTGTAGCAGGGTAGTCAAAACCGGACTCAAGCTGAGGCCTTATGTGTGCAGGATAAAAAATAACTACATCATCTGTGTTACTCCACAGCCTGTTGCTTGTTAACAGCATCACATTTTTCACCTGGACTTAGTTTGTGATCCACTCTAACCTCCTTGCCTCAACCTTTTCTTTTTTCTAGCATGTTGCCTGGCTAGTTATTCCTGATTTTCTGTTTGTGTGTTCAATTTCCTCTCTCAACTGTTGCCTTTTTTTTTAAATTTCCATTTCATCGTGTTGCTTTTGGATCCTTTCTCCAATTTGTCAGGATCAGCTTGAGCAGCAACCACAGCCTCCCATGTGCTTCCAAGCTCTGTGTGACTTACAAATGGCACAAGTCTTTGTACTGTCATTCATGTATTTAATGAAAGTGAGGAATAGAAGAAGGTGCTGCAGAAATGTGTTGCCAATTTGTGAGGGAAATGTTGACAACTTCTCTTTGAGCATTTTTTTTCAATCACTTGTGAATTTATCATAGAGTCATTTGTTCAAGATAGTATTTCCTTCTTTGGCTGAGGAGAATATCATGCAACACCATGTCAAAAAAACTTACCAGACCCAACTGGAAGAGGTTATTTCTTTCAGGATACCCAGCAGACCCTTCCAAAGGGAAAGCAGGTCAAATAGTGTTTTATACCTTGTGTTTGCTATCCATTTAGTTTCTTTTTTTTTCTCATTTATATCATCTGCCTGTTTCTCTTCCTCCTCTCACAATTCAGCGGGCTGCACTGTAAAATGTCTGCACTGTACAATGCTCTTGTGGACTTCAGGGAGATGGGGACCTTGGCAAGCTTTTCAAGAGCCTTGAGCAAACTGTAATTCAAAGAATGATGAATAAGTAACTTCTGCAATTGCCCAGAGAAGTGTGGCTGTGAGAGTATTTCAAGGGAAAGCAAACTAAGAAACAAGACCACTATGTAAAACAAATGTTTCTTGATATTTAGGAATATTTGCTTTTGATTTTTGCATTATTGTGTGACATGTTTATATTTCATGTGGTATATTGTGTTTACTCCTGATTTAACTGTCTCCTAAACTCCTAATTCACTCCTATGTCATCCCCTGTCCAAGAGCCAAAGGAAAAGTGAATTCCATGAGAGGAAGTGTCAAATGTGCATCTGATGCAGAAGACACGCCTTCTGTAAAATGTGAGATGATTCTGTGGAAACTGCTGCCACAGTTTGCAGTGACCAAAGCTGTGACTCACAGAGAAGTAATAGGGAGAGAAACTTAATATGAATGGTGATACACAGCAGTTTTGAAAAAATGATTTAATTTAATGTCTCAAGATTGGAAAAAAAAGTAGCATAGAACCAAATTGGTTTCCATGCCTTAGGATAAGCCAATTACTTGAGCCTCAGGCTCTGGATCTTGGTTTTGTTATGTCCTTGCAAGTAGGGCTGGTTTCTCCTGGCTCTGGTGTGTGTGCTGGGCAGCTCCAGCACCTCTGCCTGTCCAGGTAAGGCTCTTGGATCAGCTGCATGTGGCTCCTGAAGACAAATCCTTCTCTGCCTTTTCTTGGGGAGAAACTGTCAAACATTTGAAAAGTGACTGGCTATTCATCGGGTAAGCTGGAGATAATATGGGATGATTAGCTTTCCTCATCCCCAGAAATGTGCAAGAAGAAAAAAAGTTAAATAAATCAAAACATGTGACTTCTCTGAGGTTTCAGTGTTATAACTTAAAATCATGGCTTGGTCTTTATTCACAAAGGAATTTTTAACATTTCCAAGGTTATCAATGTTTCAGATGTTGTGGAAAGGAATAGGCTAAAGTAGCTGAAGGAATGTTGTCCCACATTTTGACCAGATGCATTTTAAAACGAGTTCAAAAAAACTTTTGCATATTTATTCTCTGAGAATAAACTTTATTTTCTACATGGCAATAACAGAAATGAACTCCAGGGAAATTACTCACATATGTCAAGAACGTAATGTGCCCCTTCACTTTCAAAGGGTTGGCATCAGTGTAAATTATTGCTTACAGGTGCTAAGTAACCTCTTTGATGGTTTTTTTTATTGGCTGACTCAGATTTCGTAGGAAGATAAAAAGCTACTGTAAAAGACTACTTATTTAATTAAAAAGAACTAAGGAGTTTCATAGCAAAGAAATGGGTGTGGATGGGTGATTGGTTTGGTTTTTTATTTGTTTTTGGGCCAAGACTGAAATCTTTTTACCAAGTATTCTCTCTACCTTTCATTTTCACATTGCTATTTCTATCGTGTGCTTGAATGTAACTTTTGTTTGAATAAAGACTATCACACAGATTTATTTTTGTCACTCAGTTAACACAATAGTGATATTTAGAAATTGTGTAGGCACTTGCTTGTGATTTTAAATCATTCATGTAACACAGTCCTTCAGATGTACTGATTTGAGTTGTATCCTAGATCCTATTTCTTACTTTCTGCAAGTTCAATGGAAATGGTACTTCAATCAAATGTAATACACATGGACAAATTCCAAGAAGATTCTTCCTTTTATATTCTCAAAGTGATCATCAAAAAGGCACAATTTAAATAACTTTTCCTCCAAATTCAAAATTTGTTAACACATTTCAAAGTGCAAAAGGCAAAATCTAATTCTGTCTTGTTTCAAATACCAGTAATTTCCCATCAAATTAATTGCTTTCCTTTGTAGTGGAGTAAGGATAGATAAGAAAATCACTTCATGAATTTCATATCTCCAAAACAGATTTGCAACAAAGCCTGTGATTCTTTCTAAGACTTTTTTTAATGGAAAAGTCTAATAAATTTATGTTTTCTCTCTCCCCACTCTAAGACAATATCCTCCTTCTCCCCTAAAAAAGAACACAGATAGTCCTGCTGCTGGTTTGCATTGTAATAAAGCACCCAGACACATAATTTTATCAACTGTTAGTATGCCTTTAACAAATCACAATTAAATATTAACAGCCTGTGGAGCAGCATGGAGGGCTCTGCAATCCTTTGAAGGTATATTTGCCAATTAAACAAAGTCTGACATTAGACTAAAGGTGGCAAGGATCCAAACCAGAGAAAGGAGAGTCAACCACTTCAGTGGCATTCATTAGCTAAACAGACATTCTTTGTGTGGCCTGTTTCTTTGCTACTGCCAAATCCACACCCTGTTCAGGAACTTACCCAGGCTCAGATAAGCTTATTATGGAAATAACACTTTGTCACCCCTTACAACTTGCTTCTTGTTAAATTATCTTTTATCTTCTTTGTAGTATTTGTCACCTCTCCTTGGGTGCCCCTTGTGTGGCCAAATGGTATTGTGATTGATTTGGAATAATCAGATTTTAAAGGTTAATTTGAATTAAAAGGGCAGTTTTTTAAAGATTCCCTCTTCAGTATCATTACACAAGAATGATTATAGAGAGACATTTGTGCACATACATCGTGTTAGGTTTTCTGGCAATGTGTGAAAGCTTAGGTGCTAGTTTGGGTCATCTTGTAGTAGGTGCTCATGTGGGAGAGCACAAATTTTCCTGAAAAGGAAGATTTGGATGGGAATTCTCTAGCCTCTACCTGGCCTTCCCAAATTTTTGTTTCTACTGCAAACCCTGTGCTGAAACAGCAGAGAAGCAGCTCTAAACATAGCGTTGTCTCCACATACTGAGAGTGTGAGAGGAAAGAAGGAGCCTTTCCACTGCTCTTTTTCCTGCTGGCTGAGATGAAAGCTAGAAAATCCCGGTGTGGCATGCCAGGCATCCTGGAAAAAAGAGGCTGTGGCAGCTTTAAGTGTGCATCACCCAAGGAGCATGCAGAAGGCACACAAGCTGGTGTCCCCTTTTCTTCATTCTGCAGCTTTAGAGTTACCCCACTAAAGACAAGTTAGTCTTCAGAGGCTTGGTCTAGCTTACACATGTGCCTGGAAGAATATCCACACAAAGAAAGTGATTTTAACTTTTGTGCCTCAAAGAGATAAAAATGTACTAAGAGTGGAATTCAGTCTTCTCAGAAACATTTTAAAGTGGTAGAGGTAAAACTGAATATTACCATCTCTTCCAGGTCAGGGTAGTGCTTGAGTGTGGTTCTAGGATGGAGAAAGAAAAGAAGAAAACTAGGCTGGTTGTTCCCAGCAGAAGGTGCAGAAGCAGCCAGTACAACGACTCTCTCCTCAAGTGACCCTGTTTCTGTGGCAATAGGTAGTTTTGCACAAACTCTGAGCCCATCCTTAGCAGAGACACTGAGGACACGTTCCTGTGGATGTCAGTGGTGACAGCACACACACGAGGACTGCTTTTCTGTGTTCATGTGCATATTTTGCCTATGCATGCATAGTTGCCTGTTGCTGACATCTACATTTTGATACAGAGTTGTCCAACCTTGTGGTGCTATGCACACATCTTTGGTGACATTCTCAGCTCTGCAGTTAAATACATTTTTTTCCTCTTTCTGTGCTGAAACACTGCATTTCATTTCACTCATCCTCCCTTGCAAATGCAGGGAAACAAGATATCCATCACTAAGTAACTGCAAAAGACTGGAGAGCCAAGTGAGGAGAGAAAAATACTTTCTTGGACAAATGCTTAAATGACTATCATATTTTGAATGGTTCTTTGTATTTGTCATATTAAAGTTGATACCCTAGTTTGTGCTATTTTATTAAGTGTCTGTTGATTTCTAGGATTTATGACAGAAACTTTATTGGCACAGAATTTTTTTCTGCATTTTATAATTTTTTCATATATATGCATCATGTATATTCACTGTAGTCACACAAATTTTATTTTCCATATACAAATGGTAATGTAACTTTCACCAAAGCAAGAACAAGAATATCTCAGGGTTGTATTGGTCCACTTAGGCCCCATAAGCAGCACTGAAATATGTCTCATTCAATGATATTACTGCTCATAATATCTCACATATTACTTCAGTTTTACTGTTTAAAAAATGGCTCTGTTTAGTGTTCCATATACAGGAAAAATCCTCGCCCCAAGTCACAGGAGTGTTCTGTCTGAGACAGATATGAGAGAAAGGGTATTAAAAAACAGGCTTTCTGTGTGAGCATCAGGATGAAAACATCTTTTTTTCCTTGCTCCAGTAAAGCACACTTCCTCTGAAGTTCCCAACCCAGTGCCTCAGCAGGTGTCTATCTGCCTCAAAGTTGCTGGAGCTCTGCAGATTTGCAGTAGTGAGGGGTTTTTTCTTTTAATCTGCTGATTTTGACATCACCTTTACTGCTGATTTAATGAGCCCAGTGTCATAAATAGGATTACAGACCCCAGAGGTCTAATTCTCAGCTCCTTAATACACTGAAGAGTAACAGTAACTATGGCAAATAATTGCCTCAAATCAAATCAAAATTACAGCTTTAAATTTGAATGCTGGCAATGTTTGTACAGTGATCTGTTCTGTAGAAATCTCTTGCCTTTATCTAGCTCCCAAAGGAAAAAGATGGCACCCAAGGAGCAAATGTCAACATCACAAATAGTGCCTTTGTGAGCATTGCGCGGAAGGCAATGCTGAGGTCAGCTGGAGTCAGCTCAGACCAGTGGTTGTGAAGCAGGAACGTGGCCAAGCTGGGACTGTTCTCTTCCTCCAACAGCTTTATTTTCATCTTCTGGACTTGGGTAAAATCAGGATCTAATTCTCACCATAGAGATGTACCATGCAGTTCTCAGAGTGTGATGGGAATTCAATAGATACTTTAGGAAGCTAATCATTATCTGGAGACTTAGAGCTCGTTCTGTGTTTGCTTTATGACTCTAGCTGTCAGATATGGCCTGACTACCAGGATGTCCACATGGGATATTTGGTCGCCTGGGTAATTATAACAAATATTCTGCTTTTATGTTGCTATTCACATGTTTAAATTCAGTTTGTAAATAAGGGTATTTTGTAAAAGTGGAGATGCAGTGAGGCTATTTACTGATAACCCAAGGATGTTAGTAGATGAGCAAAGCAGGAGACTCAGGCCTCCTCTTTTCTCAGTCACATTGTTTTTTACAATCATCAGCCAGTTTTCAGGCTGTTGTAATTTGGGCTGACATTAGTGAATGCAATCTGATTTAGTATACATAGATGCAAATTCTTCACTGTGTTTTCTAGTATTCATGAGCAATTCTAAGTAAATGACATTTCTAGATGTGATTAGCTCTGCATATCCCAAGATGAGTGTATGCAAAAGAGATGCAGCTATATATTTTAGCACACACAAATGTGCAGGCATAGGCACATAAAAACATTTCCTCTCTCACACAGATATGCATGCACATATACAACTGGTGGCAGATAAAAAAAAATACACCATAGGGAGACTTTTTAGATGAGCACGTATTGTGCTTGCCTTAAAGGACTTGATTAATTTGATCATAATTTGTGCAGTACTACAGAACTATTTTCTAAATGAGATTAAATACTATTTTCTAAATGAGATAAAGATGCATATATAGAGTCTATATAGGACCAGTTTCCTATGGAGAGCTGCAGAGTTAAACCAAAGAAGGCAGGAAGTATTCCAGCAGGAAAGAATACATGTTTAAGCAATAGACTTGAAAATTCAGGCGGTGAAGGAAAGAGCAAATTGAAAGCTGCTTAGATTTACTGTAGCTGTAACGTGTGTTCTGCTTATTTACATAAGATCTACGTGATTATCTTCTCTGCTGCTCAGTAAGAATAGTCCCTGCTGTAGTATCTGCTGCAACACATGGTACTTTTGTTATCTCGGATATGCAGCCCACTTACTAAAGAGACACACTAACCAATATGTAACGTGAACTTTTGACTGTTCACGATGTTTGGAGATGAAGAATTTATTACACCACCAGCAGATACAAAGGGCCAAGTCTGTGTTCCCCAGTGGGCAGATTGCTCTGGTTTTATTTTAGGCTTAGCAAAAATTCTGTTTGTTCTTTTTTGTTGCTGCCTTTGAAAACAAAGGTTCTCGATTCTGGACTTTATTGTAATACTGTTCTGAGACCAAATATGGCACTGTATTGGTTGGGAAGCCAAGGTCTTTTTGTGAAAATGACAGACTCTCTTCTAGACTATGATTCCTGGAATGGCTACCTAGAACAGAGGCCAGACGGAGTTAGAGAATAAAGTGGGAATTTATTAAAGGCCTTTAATGGATACACCCTGGGCAGTGCAAGAGCCTTGCAGAGGCTGCACCCAAGATGGATGATGGTCATGAGTTTTTCAGACAGGTATAAGCTTGGTCTATTTGCATATCAGGGGTTAATTGTCCAATTACAGCTTCAGGTAATGAAGTTATATTCCCCCAGTTTGCTCCCCCCAATTCACTTTTGCTTATACTTTTCAGGGCCTGAGGCTGTGATGGGGACCTTGGTTCTCAGGCCTGAAGGACTTGGTTTTGTCTGACCAAATTGTGAAGAGAGCTTAGTAACACTATATATGGAGTTCAGAGTTATACTCTAATGCAGAACAGGATCTGAAAAATGCAAAAGCTAAAACTTAAGGCATCAGATTTAATGCTTCTCAAATGTTATTTACCCACCTTGCATACCTAAATCTTTTAGATGTTCTCCAAGTATCATCCTTGTAGTCTGCACTCATTCAGGTACCACCAGCTTTTACCCAGGGAAAGGAGAATGAGTGAAGGTCAAGATGTGATGGGAGTAATATGGATATTTTTCTTCTGAGACCAGCAACATCATATTCTTCAAATAAGCATTCAGTTATAATATCCTACAGAGAAAGTAGTAGTCTGGCTGTCCAATAATTTGTCCTTTGTTTACTGGAAAGAGCTTTTTAATTTTAATTTTTTTTTTAAGTTTTACCTAGTTATCACTTGACATATAAAAGAATTGTGGCACAAATCCCGAAAGGAATAAATAAAAGACTTTAACACGTCCTGTGGTGGCAGAAGACTCTGAAGCTCTTTTAGTTTTCTTCCTGGCAAAGCAATATTCATGGATATTTTAAAACAAACAAAAAAATGCTTTTTTAAAACTTGACTTTCATGCTACAGTAGATGAAGGAATTTTGAATTCCCTGGTGACAGAAAATTATTAACAAGTTATCCTTTTTTCCATCTTGAGAAAAAGCTCTTGGTACTGTCTCTCAGTCTGTTCTATGTGGGAGAATAACATTTCACACTTTCATGATTTCTTCTTATTTCTTTTCCTGTCCAGAATGACAGGACCACTCTTGTGAAATGCTACTGACTCATTAGAAATTAGTCAGTACTTTGTTCGAATATGAAGTTGGGAAAAATGGAGCAAGATATTGTTTAATAGTTGGGTGCAGAAGAATTTTATTAATTGTCCAAGGAAAAAGGAAAGATTTTACTAGAAAAGATAATTTTTATCACATATTTGATAAAGCAATGATGGGATAATTCTTGGAAATGTTGAAAGCATTGCAAAACTGCACAAGTAGAAGTGCTGAAAAGCTGCATTTAGGAGCTCTCAGCTCTCAGATACGTGGTCATTAGTAACTCAAAATGAGGACTCATAACAGCTTAGAGTATATTTTTACTGTTTAGCCATCCTGTACCAGGGCTGGTCTTCAGCCCATGTATCTGGTCAAAAATGTGTTATTAAACTGCCTTTCCTGCTGGTGGCAATCTTTATGCTCTCTATTGGGATCTAAAGGTACACATCACACACAATAGGAAAATTAGCCTTAACTGTTCCATCAGCGAAGAAATCAAGAAAAAGCTGATGTTCTTTCAATCCTTTCCATGTCTGAACAGAAAAGCTTTCCTATCTTGAATCAAACATAGTCGCAGACTCTATTCCCAGTAGTGCCTTTATAAGCAACTTCATCCCAGACCCCAAAGACCTGGCTGTCCTGTGAGCTGGTGGGAGTAAAGTCACCCAATGGTTACCTGGCCACAAGCCTCCAGCTTTTGTTCTCAGCTAATGAAAGCATTCTTGGCAAACACTTTTACTTTAGGTCGCCTTGCACTGGTCCAAGAATTCAAATTCAAGTGGCACAATATGAATGCCCCCAGCCATTGCTCTTAATGATGGCCCTGCTTCCAAAAATCAATCATAAAAGGCCTAGGATCCCGCTCTGTTATTTCTGGCTGGAGCGTCCTGTTGGCCAGCCAGCTTTGAACACTTCAGTTGCTTCAGAAAATTGTATCAAACTTCTCAATGAGTGCTCTCTACAGCATTGTTAGTATCCTTTGTTGTAGTTAGTAGTAGTAGCAGTAGTAACAGTAGTAGCAGTAGTCATAGTAGAGCTCTTAGTGGAGGTTATTCCAGCAGAAAAGGCAGTTTGGCAAACTGTGTTTTCTTTTTCTCTGCCTGACCTTATTCTAACTAGCATGAGCAAGGGCAGCTCTGGATTGGCAGTGAGAAGGGTAACTTTTTCTTCAAAACTTTCTTTCTAACCCACAGTGTAAAAAATGCTCTGTTCTGTTCTTTCTATGCCTCAGTTTACTTCAACTATAAAATGGAAGTGATAATTTCTGTTGTAAAATACTTACATCTGTGAATTGAAAGCATTACTGAAGGACTAATTACTGTTATGCCTAAACATTCCAGCATTGCGATTAAATGATTTTTATGCCTTGATAATTATATTTCACTAGGGAAGAGTGGGCAACCATCCATCAAAGTCCCTGGCTGCGACTGAAATCTTAAGCTGACAGAAATTTTGTGGTGCAGTCATTGATAACTGTGGTTTTGAATAGCTCTGAAACAAAGCTGTGAAAAATTCACAGTCTCTTCAGACTGACGTTATTTATAGCACACCCCAGTATGAGGTAAATTTCAGTCACGTACAGCTTGTTTAAAAGCAGAGTAAATTTTTATCAGTCTCTAGAATGCTAACAGATGAAAGACTGTGTTCAAATCTTTAGGCCTTATACAGTAGACAGGATTGCAGGGCTAATTGGTGCTGCTGGCATTCGGTGTCAAGGTTAATATGAAATAAAGCCGATCTAGAAAATTATTATTTATTGTTTTGTACAGATGGATTTAATTTGTAGCTTGGAAATTTCACAAAGCATCTGTAGTAGCCAGAGGAAAGTAAAAGGAGTAGAATAACTAGGAAGTGCAATAGGTACATAGCATAGTTTTAGAAAAATCTCCATTTCAGGCAGTTTCACTTTAAGGACAGCTTCTGAAGTCTGTATTTGGCATTCCTTCTTACTAAATCAATGTTGAGAAAGGGCTCCATGGTTTTGCTGAAATTAGGCAAGAGCTGTTTGTTCCAGGCTTACATGGAAGAGACCCTCATTTTACAACTTCTTCCTTTCATGCCATGGGGATTTTAGAAGAGCAAAGATATCAGTAAATGAGGAGTTGCAAAATGTTGGCCAAGGAGTTGTGGGATCTCAGCACCTCAGGATGAGGGTGCAGAGTGACCGTAACCACCCTTGGGGGGCTTGGGAGTCCTGGAATGTTGCCAGAAGTGTCTGGTGGCAGGACTTTGACCCTACACAGGAGACGACACCTGTATGAGGACTGGGAGGATTTCACTGGGGTGAATGGTGAAGGGATAAGTTAATTAGAGTGCAAAACACAGGGTTTAGGATTTCTGTACAGGGGGGTCTAAAGAAGTAAGATGGAGGAATTGGGGCGTGTCCTGTCCTTCTTCTTCTTCTTCTTGGCCTCCATCTTCTGTGGTGATGGTGGCACTTTGGGATTGGTCTTTACTAGAAGTGCACCGGTTAATAAGGGTAGAAGGTATTGGAGAAAAATTATAAATATTGTACACGTAACTTTGGGTATAAAGATAAGTGACCGCCCCGGGGGCTTGCAGAGTGTGCTCATGGCTGGCTTGCTGTGCAGACCTCTGTCGGGCTGAAAGAAAATCTTTTAGATAAACAATTAATAAACACCGAGACCGAAACAAGATCAGAAGTCTCTCCTCGTCCTTTGAAGCGCGGGCTGTCCAAGGCCACCCTGGGCCTTTCCAGGCCACCTAAACAGCCGGGAGAAACAGAACAGGAAACGGACAAGGAGTCATCAAATCTTGACCTGACCACCATGTGGCTAAACCAGGCACTATGTCCCAGAAGCCCAGCTTCCACTCATGCACATGTACACTGCTGTCCCTTCCTGTGGCATGGCAACATCAGAGCTCCTAAATCATCCAGAAAGCACTTTTGTTGGCCTTGATTTTCTTCAGAATAACACCTGACAGTCTTCAGTGAGCTGTAGAGTATGGTTTGGTTCCCCAGAGGATGGATCAGCCACCTGTGACAGCAGCAGCCAAACCAGGCTTCGCAGGCTGGTGTGAAGGACACCAATAAAAAAACACACTGTTCTTGTAAACCATTGCCACTGCTATGTGGATTGAGGCTGACTTCAGTGTGGCTCCATTCCCAGGGAAAGAGCGCCGATATGTATTCTGTAACCTTTACAAAACTGCACCTCTCTGTGCAATAACTAATGAATGAGTCAGGCTTGGACTTTGTCATTGTAACAAGAAACGCCGTGTTGCTGAAAACTTGGGAAACCTCTTGTCCGGTGGTGTTGAAATTACTGCATAAAGCATCTAAGTTCCCAAGATATTCAAGAGGGAGATCTGGATGCCTAAAAATAGGATTCATCATGTCTAGCACTCAGAGTTTCAGCTAGCAAACACAAAATGCCTGAGAGGAAAAAGTTCTGTTTATTCATCTCCTCTCCCCACCTTGCCTGCTGGCAGTTCTGTGGTAGGTACTTATGTTAAACAAGGATTCAGTGCCAAAAGCTATTTCCAGGTTCCAGGTAACAGCTTCATACATTTCCAAAGAAATGACTGGCTCACTTTCTTTCAAAACCCGCAATCAGTTCATCCTACTCCTTGCAAACTAATCTGCTGGTTTAAACATTTCCCTGCCCAGCCTGAAGCATTGTGAATTGCACCTCCTGCTCCCCTGCACAGCAGGTGATGGGTACGTGTTGTGTTTGCCTTTTCTCCTGCATATGAAACACTCTGAATTGTGGGGCTGAAAGCTCCATGGTGGGAGCTTCTACAAATAGAGGAAAAAGATCTGAGCCGAGTTGAAAGCCCACAGCTTCATTCTTATCAGGAATGTCCTATCCACAACCTTTAGCCTCACTTGTGCATTGAGGCTTTGTTTGGTTCACATGGGCTATTAATATGGGCAGCATGTAACTCTTAAGCATTATCTTAGGTGAAATAAGATTTTTTTTTTTTTTGCTATGCTTTATGTGTGAGCATTTGTCATTTTATACCTCTGACAAACTTTAATAAGAGTTGAGGGATTCAGATTGAGAGAAGAATTAAACTTCTTCCAATTAATGACATCAATGCAGCCCCTGGCTCATTTTCAAAAAGCACTTTTCTGTGCTACATAGTAGCACTGCATGGAGAAATAAGGGCAATCTTTCCTCCTCAAGTTCAACTGACTGCCCTCAATACTCCCTGGAAATGAGCTGGATAATCTATCTCAAGAAAGAGTGCATGAAATAATAGCTGCTATGGGCAGGGAAGGTATAAAAGTTATTTATTTCTCTCATAATAACCCTGGTTGATTAAGGGGAAAAAGAAAAAAAAAAGCCAGAAAAAACCCCAACACTGTACAATAAGTGGCTCACTTTGTGCATTACTTTAATTTCATTTCACATGTAGATACCCGTATGCATTTACTGTTTTGCTGGGAGGGTTTAAATACCCTGAGCTAATTATAGGACAATATTTTCCAAGTTACAAGGGTTAAATTGAAAGCACAGCTAATGAGATACTATTCCTGGCTATTAAACTGAAAGAAAAAGGGTCTGTTTAATTATAAAGTATGTAAAAAAAGCATAATCATCTTGTAATGTAACAGCTCTCATCTGGATTATTATTTTGGTACACATTTGTAAACACTGCTTGGCACATTATAGAATTGTTTAACATTTATGTGAATGTAGTTATTCTACAGAATAACAATATTGACACTGAGCTGATTCCCTTTTAATTTCACCAAGAACATTTAATATCAAGTAGATATATTTTTTCTTTTCTCAGATATAGAAAATAACAAAATATAAAGGGGATGAGAAAGACAGGAGGAATTATTAATCTTGTCTGCCAACACCTCAGTATGTTTTCATGTCATAATTTGAAATAATATTTAATTTAACTTTAAAAACTTATGAAGTATACTGTAGCTTGCAATTCTCAGCAACCCATAAGGTAACTGAAAAGCAAATTATGGATCTTTTTTCTTTATTCTAACTCAGTTACAAAACCATTTATAGTACAAATTGTTCTTCCAGAATTACTTGATAGTAAAACTCACACTTCTAACAAACTGAGATGTGAACAACTTTAAAAACTTATTGTTGCCAGAGTTGCTTGGATGTCACTTACTGGAAAGCTTTTAGTCCTCTTTCTTCACAGCATCCACATTTCTGTTAAATCTTTGTCTTCCTTCAGCTGTCAAGAGCTGCTGGGACTTGTCAAGTGGCACTGGCTGCCCCCTCTGCAAGGCTTCTGTGCATGCAAGGAGAGCTGTGGCTCAGGTGTGAGCCAGCTGGGGCGAGCCAGGGGAGGGGAGGTGAAGTGAGGTGATTCCTTTAACCTGGGTGACCTGCAGGTACCTCATGATTAAAGGAGAGGCACAGGTCACCTGAACACTTTGGAGCACATCACTTTGGAGCCACTGTGCAGGTTCTCTGGCAGACTGCTGGGGAATTCTTGCTGCGGCAGCTGTCAGCAGCTAAGTTGGAGATGTTTATGCCTATGGGTTTAAGGACTAGTTTGTGAGCTTAATTGCATACCTAATAAAGGCGTTTCTTGAACTTCCTGAGCACACTGAACTTCTGTGAAATAAGCAAAAGTTTTGACTAGAGGGAAGCTGAACACATCTCCACATCTCCCAGGAGATCAAAGACAGAGTAAAATATATATATTATGGCTGTACTGAGGCATTATATTTCAATTCAAGAGGGTGAAGAGTCTTAGCTATCTCCTGCATTTAGAAACTAAGGTTTTATTAGACTAGATGTTCTAAAAGTATTTACCAACTGTCATTAACTCTCTGTTAGTAGCTTTCTGTCATAGAATTTCCTTGAATTTATTACAAAAAGAGAATGGAAATACAAAAAGTAATTGTTCATAGTTATCTCATTGACTATTATTGCACCAGATACAACTTGAAGCCACTATTCTCTCATTGGAGTGGAACAGGGATAAGGGCCATAACTTCTTACACATACTTGCTCAAATCCATGCTGGGAGGAATTATAAATATTTGGACAGTTATATGTGACATTATCTGAAAGTCAAGATGTGAAAATGTTTTTCTGTCCTTCTGTCTTCCACCATCCCCTAAAGCATACAGGTTTACATCTTTCTATCACTGTTTTCCAGTTGACTTGCATTGAGTTCTTCTCTTATTAAGTGTCTAATTACCATTTTAGAAGCTAATGGCATAAGAGGTCTTGCTCCTTCATGTCTGAGGCTCTTTGATGCTGTCCACAATTGTCACTTGCAGCAGCTGACTACTCACTTGGAGGTGGATAATTTTTTGATCCTCTTGTTTGAACTTGCACAAAGAGAAAGGAAAACCTTTCCCCAAAGAATTGCCCTAAGGACAGGAACACAAGGACGTGTTACTCCGGAGGAGCAGGACTCTGTGTTCATGTGGGGAGACTGCAAGAAGAACTAGCTATCACTAGATTCAGCTCAGGCTTTTCTAATCCCACTTTATGCAAGGGAGAATGAGGATGCCTAGCATTTCCTAATAGCTGCCTCATTTGAAAAAAAAAAAGTGCTTTTTTATGGAAGAACAAGAAATAGAACAAGTTACAACATGTTCCTCTTCCTTTTTGTTACAAGGCAAAGGAAAAGACATGGTTAATATTTCCACTTGCAATCCTTTTACCCATTGTATTTCCCACCTGTTTAATTAGTGCTTCTTACTTTTTTTTTCCTAATTTCTCCCAGCCATTTCCTGATGTCTGAACTGTCTCCCATCTTCTTGCATCTTTTCCCTCTAACCTTGCCCACAGGTTTTCATCTTTTCGTGTGTGATTCCCATCTTGAAAACATTTGCATGTGGATTGTAGTTTCTTTCTGAGCATAATTTTTATGCTACACAGTGATAACATTTCCCCATGAATTTGCTAGAGGCACAGAATATGCGAGTGTCATGACCAAACCTAAGAGATGTATGTTTGTGGAGCCAAACAGAACCAAGACGCTTATACCAGCACTGAAAATATTTTGGGGCTTTTACTTTGGGCTAGTTCTAGTCTGGCTGTGGAGCTTAAATACTTGTCAGCTGCTAAAGTGTATTCTGTGTTCTCCTGCAGTGCATCTTCCATTTCAGGTTCACCCAAAGGAGGAGTTTGCATACCCTGAGACCCCTTGGGACTGCAAACCAGAGCACAGCAGAGGGGAGGAGGAGGAGGAGGGCACTGCAAAAGCACACTCCTGTCCAGGTTAAAACACTGATGTAGCTGCACCTGTACTGAGGCTGGATTCTCTCCTCACCTTCTCCCCTCAACTGTGCTTTAGATGGACCTGACAGAGCTTGCTCCTGCTCAGTGAACATTACACATCCCAGGGGAGCACCCAGTTCTTGGGGAGAAGGAGTACATATCTCTTCTGGCTATTATGGCTGTGAAGGTTCAGTGTAACATGCTTTGTTTTGCCTGGTCTTGTTTCTGTATGGAAATGTGATTTGAGTATTTTTTGCCCATATAATTTTTAGTTTGGATCACTTCATTAAAGTAAAGAAAAGCACTTCTCTGGAAATTATAGTATCACAGTTTTTTTCCCCACATGCTTAAAAAAGTTGTTTAATTCAATTGAATAAATCCATTAAAACCATTTATGAATATGGATTTTATTTCAATAATAATCCATATTTATAATGGATAGTAGTAATCAATTTATAAATGTGGATGCTATTTCACTAAGATTACCAAATCACAATTATTATCATTTATTATGGTCAGAAAAATGTTTTGCAAAATATACCATATTTTTACATTTTTTATGATTGCATATTCCCTAAAATTTTGCATTCTCATTGTAATTATGAGAGTTTGCTTCAGGTCTGACTTTCTCCCCATAGCTTTTTGATTGATGTCACTGGCTTCCAAAAAATCTTTCCAATGAGACAGATATATTTCTAAGAAAATGTGAGCATTTTAAGATATATTTTTTTTTAAAAAAGTTCATTACAAAGTCAGACACAGTAATACATGCAAGGGGACTTCTGGGACCACTGTTCCTATTTTCATGCTTTTGAAGGCATGAAAATATTTTAGGAATAACTTTTTCCCTAAACCAATTCTGTGGTATATCTAGTACAGCTTTTTGTTCCTACTACTGCCATTGGAAAAGTGATCAAAAATCTCACTTATGTCTGGGTGAATTAATTTTTAATAATTTATATCTAGTTTTTCACAGGTCACATTGTTCTTCCCAGCTTGATATTAAATTTATTGATATATAAGTGGAAAACTTTGTTATTTTCTTGCAGCCTTTCAGTCTTCATTTTGTCAGAATAACATAGCAAAACACCAAATGAGGAAGAAATCACTGCATCATTCTAGCAGCACACCCACCTATCTTAGAAGATTTACCTTGGGATCTCATTTCCCACTTCCTCAGGAACAGCTCATTGATGATGTATTCATTTTGTTAATAAATGGATCTCTATCTTTTTCCTCAGTTGTCTCTACCTGATGAATACCAACTTTATAACTGTGATGCTTTTAATAAGTCCCTAAAAAAGTCGCAGCCTGGACTATTGAATTTCATTTATTACTGTGGTCCTTGACACCCTCCTGCCATTCACCCTCCCCAATGCTAATCATTAACTCACCTATTTCTTGGGCACTGAACCTTTGATGTTTCTTCTTTTGGCACCACTCATGGACATCTCTTTCTTTTAAAATTGCTTATAGGTGTAGAAATACACATGTATTAATCCTCTATTTCATCAGAGAAAGCTGTCAGAAAAATATGGCATAGGCAAACCTTAGTAAATCCATGTTACAGCTGTTATGATTTTTCCATTTTTTTTTAGCTACAAATCTATCCAAACTATCTCCAGGTTTGATCTTGTAGCTCAGTATACAACTTTCCCTTATTTAAATACTTAGTGCTAACTTGCTCTCCTCCTGTTGTTCAGTACTAATCTCAAAAACTTTTAAAAAGTACTAAAACTTTTTTCTATGAGATCAGACAAATTTGCTACAAATTCTGGAAGATTTTCACACATTGATGTACTAGGATGCTTGATTTCTTATTTTAATATAATAATTTCATTTCCATGTCAATTTTTATACTTCCATTCACATTAAACCATTAGTCCTCTGATTCCACATTCAGCAGAAATATGAATGTTGAAAATTGTGGTAACATTAATTTACTATTTTCAGTCACACGTTGCAATCTCACTGTATCTCCCTATACTTACTGCATAAGAAATATTTTTAAGTGCCTTCTTTTACTTATTTTCTCCTTTTTCAGCTACAGTTTTTATTTGGGTTTGTTTCCTGAAAGTTGTTATGGTCTTTCATGCCTTGTCTTTAAAATATTATTTTCTTTACAGGGCAGTCTCCTTATTCTAGTCTGGTTTGGTTTTGATTTTGTATTTCTTGTACAATCTTTGCTTATTCTTAAATATTTTCTATGATTTGGAAAATTTAGTCTTCTATACAGGGATAAGAGTTCTTGGATTTTATACCTTTAATAGAGAGAATTCCCAAGCTTACACTACAGTGAAGTCTATATGCTCATCAATGCAGCTGCCTTTATTAACCAGATAACTTAATTTGTCCTTTTGAAATTGAGAACCCTATTTATAACCATGCCCATGAGGATCTCTTCATTTAATTTAAGTGAATCAGACCAGGATTGACTAATAACTTTCTGTGAATATCTCCAAAGATCAGGAGCTTAGAAAAGGTAAAGCTAAAATAATCCTACTGTCATATTTGTTTGTTTGATTGTTATTTTCTGTAAAGAAAATTACTCAGAAATGCTTGGAGGCCTTTTATTTTTAGCACCATTTTTCTTTCTCTCTATACTTGAAAAAAGAAGTCATCCAGGCTGCAATTCCAAATATAATTTAATGACTTTATACATTATTCAAGTTCATCGTTAGATTTAGAGGCACAGAACTTGTGCTACAGCACTCTCTGGGAATGATGCTGACACAGGCAGACTCTGCTTCTTCTCAATGTGTGTGGTTATATTCATATGTCATTAGTTTACTTTAAAGTCAATGTAAGAATGTGAATACATTGATCTATCAAGCCTTGCTTTGGTTACAGCTTTCCTGAGAAACACATACCCTTAAATACCTCTGGTTTAGTCATGTTTCCTTTTTAACAAAGTCTTTCTTGTCCTGTAATATTTGCTGTCAGTTCTTTTTTCAGTATTTCAAGTTTCTCCACCATATTCTACAAGCCTTTCAATTATTTCCAGTTTCTCGAGTAGATAAGATTGGTTTTCTGCCAATGATTATTGCCTCAGATGAATACGTTTACAGCATTAATAGTGTTGTTTGGGTTTTTTTCTGTTTGATATTTGTTCTCTACTTTTTGGCATACTTTTTAAAAAAGCCAAAATGTTGACAAGCTTCATTGCATAAATTAATGGAAAACTCATTGAAATGGAGTTTATAATCTGTTTGAAAAACACGCAGGTAGGGTTTGCCAGGGAGGCTGTAGAAAGTGAATAGACCAGAGAATCTGGACATATGAGATAGCTGATCTGTATCTGCTTGCTGCACACTGTGCTTCAGCACACGTGCTCTAAAACACAGCAGAGAGAGCAATGTCAGAGAATCAAAGTGATATCAAATGCTAGAAACACAATCTGCTGCTGTAGCCAGCCCAGTGCCCAGATCATGGTGAGATAAATTCACTTTGTCCTCTGCTTCACTCAGTGGTGAAATACAAGAGGCTACTATGGCAACATCACATGGTACATTTGTTATCTCTGAACGAGAATGTGTTGAAGGAAGTAGCAGATCAGTATGCCATGTGTGCTTTCATTTTCTGGAATGTTTTCAAGGGAAAACATCTGTTCAGATATTTTCCCTGGGATTATGGCTTCAGTTAACAAAAATGTGAAGAAGAAGGGATGCAATTCTCTCTCACAATACACTCTTCTCTTTTCTCCTATAAAATTAGGCTTTTTTCCTAAGAAAATATAGCTCTTGTATCCCATACCATGCTGTTTTTCCTCTGTAGAATGTATTATTAGTGTTTTCACTAGTTTCCTTAAATGAGTAAAAAACTAAATATTCCTTTGAATGCTTGTGTAAGGATACTGTGGGTAGGTGGGAATGGAAGGTATGGCTGGGAGGTTAGCCAAAATCTTTCTGTACTACTGCAAGCATTACTTTAAGATGTGAAAAAAATTATATTCCTACTCTTTTTATAGAAAAGGTAATCTGTGGTTAAAATATAAGAATTCTGGAATTCGAGAAATATGTATTCCATTCTTGGCATGGCTACTCAGGGGTCATCTCTGATGCTTGACATGTTCTTTAATATCTGTATGGTTCAGACCTTCTCAATATAATATCCACATTCTTGGTTTTGGGTGCTGAACTCCCTGGATTCCTTTCATTTAACTTCAGACATCTGCAGTATAGACATTTACATTTGAACAAGCGGTCTAGGCTTCCTTTATAGTGAATGGAAAAATGTAGAGACTTTGGATGCCATTCATCTGGACAATTTTAGACATCTCAGTTAGACTAACAAATTGCATCCAAAAAGTCCCTTTTTCTTTCCACAGATGAAATCACAAGCCGAAATTAAGGATAGTGTATATTAAAATTTGGACAGACAAGTACTACCTTTGCAAAGAGAGTTTTCTCTGTTTATGTGTGTTAATAAAGTAGTTTTGTTGATGTGCCCCTTTGTTATGCCAGTAGTTTCTGTATGATACTTGAACTCCAGCTACAATCAAAAAGTAAACTGTAGGAGGCCCCAGTGTTCTTTCTTACTTAGAGATCAGGGCAGATTTCAGTCAGACATACAGATGAGAAAACTGATTGAGAGAAAGAAAAAAAAGAATGTTGGTCATAATCCCAATATTACAGTTTTTAAAAAAACTAAAAAAAAAAGTTCATTATTGTAAAATTATTTTTTTAAATTGTTGTTTGAAATTATATCTGTAGCAACGGCCAAGTATTTTAAAAGTGGAAAAAAACCCCATATTTTTCTTTAGTAGAATATGCTTGTTATTGGCAACTGAAATGTCTTCTGCTGCAAAAGGTTTTCAGTTTCATGCCAGGATGTTGGGTTGAAATGCAATTGAGAGAATCTGACTGCCAGGAAAGAAAAGTTCAATAATTTCTTCATTGATGGCTACACACTGCTCTGAGATGTTCCAGTGTTTAAGATGCCCTGATGGGGCAGGCAGCCCGTACCACACAGGACCTGTGAGAACTCCTGGTGTTTGGGAGAGCACTTTGAAACCAGATGAAACACAGCAGACATTTAAAATGGGGCTGAGATTCCCCAGCCTGCACAACTGAGCTGAGCACAGGAGCAGGGAGAGTCACACTCCTACGCTCAGCATTGCTTTTCAAATGCTTGAGTAAAGTAATTAGTGCCTCTAAAAGCCAGACTCATATTGTCAGATTCTTATTCAGAAGAGAAAGCTGGGTTAGGGGTTCTGAATTGCCTTATCTAGGTTTTATATCTTTCAAGTATCTCTAGCAAGTTAAAAGGGCAAGATCTGGAAATCCTGCCCTTTGAAAAACAAAGTTAGGATATGACTCATTTTTCACTTCCACTAAAATCAATGGGGAGATCTGCTTCTAACATATATTATACAAAGCTTATATAGGCACAGGAAGACATCTTATTCTGGAACTTCTTTTACTCTTTTGTGTCTAAGGTTAAGGTGACATCATTCCATACCTATGCTAGTAAGAACTATCTCACAAGCAAAACCTCATCAAATAAGTAAAGGAACTGAATCTGAGGTGAACAGAGGACAACCTTAGGAGAAACTGTGTCCATTTCTTCTTGGAGTCAAAAGTTAAAGTGTCATCCAGATGCAAAATCCAAAGTTTTCTGATAATTCAATAAGTGTGAGATACATTAAACACTTTCTCACAGAGTTCTGTCACAAATATCTGATAACAAAGTCCAGTTTTGTGGAGGTTGGTAACTTATTTTCAGGGTACAAGTTTTACTTGCAATTTACATCTCCGGTTAATCACATCCCTACATAACTACAAGATGTTTTATGTCTGTAACTGAAATAGAATCAATGAGCAAAAACAAAAGCATACGTTAATTTCCAAGACTTTAGTTACAACGGTTTAGAGAATGTTTCTTCATGGCAGCTGCATTGACTTGAAAGGCTTTGTAATGTAAAGGGTTTATGAAGAAGACAAATTATCATCTAAAACACGTACAGTCAGTTTAATAGTAACTAGGGCAGGAGACATTGGAATAAACCCAAAATAATAAATAATAGAAATACAAATAGGAAAACAGTTTAAAGGAAAAAAATATATTAACAAGAAGAGCAAGAAAAAATAGAGTGGCTCTGCCTTTGGTTATGTTCTCAGAGTACTTAAGATGTCACAGCACCAGACCCAAGATTTTTCATTAACGTATGAGCTGAAGGACCTTACTGTGCCTAAAGGAGATAAAGAGATCTTAACTGTTTCTACTAGGAGGGTCCCCTGCCCTCACAGCAGGAGATGCTGCTCTGACTTCTCTCTTTGGGACAGTAGAAACTAAGTTTGCCTTTTCTGGCACAGGAAAAGCTGGAAATGGGACTGTGGCTGTTTTGTCACTGTCAATAACCCACTTCCTTCAATGACTGCTTGCTTTGCCTCTGCACAGAGTCAGTCCTGGTGGGAGGATTTAGTTTAGTCTCAGTACAGGAAATACTTTAAAAGTCCCTTGTTAGTCCTCTGCCTTTGATGTCAGTCTCCAAATTCCTACCTTTCCTGAGGACCATTGCATGCTGCTGCATATTAAAAGCTTACCTTTCTGTCTGACTGTGAATATCTGCAGGATCAAAACCTTTCCTGCCAAAAGGGGAGTTTTCTGTTGAATCATTTTACATTTTTGCATATTCTGCATTGAAAGAAGCAGGAAATATTTGCTGATGGCAGCCAGGCTTGTGCTACCTTACCTTCTGCAAAGGAGTAGAATCACTTTTGGAGTGATTGACATAGAGAGATTCAATGCAGACTGAAGTTTCATGTCAGACAGAGATATTGTGAATCAGGTGAAAATTGGGAAGGAGCCTAGACAGAAACAGCATGATTTGCCTGAAAAAAAATTTAAAATTTCTCTCTGCAACTCAACCTCATTCAGTTCTATAGATGGACTGCATATGCTATAATAGACTTCTGTTATGGGATCATGTAAAAATATCCCTGACAACAGATGGACTTTGAGTCAATGAAGGCTAATTACATTTTACAATTCTACAGGCATGTAAATTTGTTAGGATGAAGAAAGGATTTTGGAACCATGTGAAGTATTTTTTTATTGAGTCTAGATTTTGTATAGCAAACTGATGAATTATCAAGCTTATGTAAAAGTAAATATTATGATTGTTTTCTTCCCTGAGAAAATCACTTTCTTCCTAACCTGGAGTTAGTGCAGCACATTGGGTACATGGGTAATTCCCATTTATGCAGTGATCTGCAGCTCTTGGAAATGAAGCATTATTACATCACAATTCTCAGTTTCCATTTCTGTGGAGGTAATACTGTGTATATGACATATTTAGCCTCTATTAGTTTGACAAGAATAAGTGTCTGACATTGACAAAATTATCAGGTTATAAGGAATGGCCTTATGGGTCAGATGAGTAGAAACTGAGTGTTGTGCTTCTGACAGTGGTAATAAGAAATGCTGTTTTGAGAGAGAACATGAGCCTGCTCACACTCTGTAGTCCATCTCTCATCAAAATTTCTTTATAAGGAATGGAGAAGACACATCTCTGCTTAGCCCTGACATCACTGATTTATGAATCTGGTGTTCATGAATTTATCTAATCTACTTTGAACCTGCTAAAACTATCTCTCTTACAACTTCCCATGGCCATATGTTTCAGAATTTTAACTAGCTATTGCATAAAGAGATACCTTCAGATAAAGGTCCTACATGCTATCAGGACTTTGCAGGAGTTTTTTATATGCCTTCCAGCCTTTTCCTCTTGAAACAAAGATGTTCCAACCTTTCTAATGATTTCCTGTAAAATAGCTCTTCCATCACCTACTTTTCTCTATACTCTCTCTAATTCCACAATGTCCTTCTTGAGATCACAAAATACAGAGGGCACTGAGAGGGAAAGTGCACAAAAGGTTTTATATACATGCAAAATGATGGCATTTGGGTGGCCTTCTCCCAGAGATGTCTGATGTCTTGATGGCTGTTTCTAGCTCCAGCCAAAGACATTGTGAGATCCTCCTGTTGTTTCTTGTCATTGACATAATATTCAGTTATCTAAAAAATCTTAATTAAATCTCCACACTTGGAGATGTCGCTGCTCATTTCCTTTTTCAGGCTGTTGATGAGGAAGTTGAGTAAAACAGGTTCTAGAACCAGCCTCTGAGGTACAATACTGCCAATTCTTCTCCATCCTGAAAATGAAACATTAAGTCTTCATCCTATCCTTTGATTCACTTTCAGTCCTGAAAAGAACTCTGTTCTCATGGCAAAGGGGTGTTCTAATTCTCATTAAGGTTTTTTAAAGGATTTGTGCCAAAAAAACCCTTTGAAATTTTAAATGCATATTATCCATATCATTCCCATTATAGATGGACACCCTCATTCTATGGTTGTATATTCTGAAAAGCTTCCAATCTAAAGAAGGCATAACTGTATCTGTTACCTTAAGAAGCTGAAATACACTGCTTTTCCTTAAAACTTTCCTATTTGCTCATTTGTGGCTCAGTTGGGCCAAATAATTACAGTAAGCTGCTCAAGGCAGAGGCAGACTTGGTGCTCTGTTCCTAGAGAACCAGAGCTTCAATTCAGAACTGAAACTCTTGGGAAAGCACCAGCACAACAACATCTAAATTTCATGTTAAATTTTTTGTCAATTATCTCAAACCACTCACCGTTTCCCTTCCCAGGCAATGAAAACCAAAGAGAGAAAGGCACTCAATGAAAGAAGCAGCATTAAATCCAGGTCATGTCCAAATCCTAGCTGCACTACACTGGATTGTCTCCAAAGCCAAGGGATCTTAAATGCAAAGATGCATTAGCATTTTGTCAATCTCTTCTCTCTCTTTCCATTAGCAGCGAGCAGAATTAAATCCCTGCACCTGAAGAAAGGAGATGATACTCCATTCCAAACACTGTGGAAATTCAGGTTTATATGCACTCAAGATTCTTTTTTTCCTTTTACTTTTTTTCAGTTCAAGCTCATCTCATATCTCTAAGATATTTTTCCTACTTAACAGGTATCAAATCTTTACATTTTCCCCATCTTCAAGTTTTCTGTTGGCAAGTCTTCCAACTCCCAACACTGTACCAACTTTTGTATGCTTCACACTTAATCAGCATTCCTTTATTAAAAAGCTATTAATTATCTTCTCAGTGGTCCAATCTACTGACTATTGTGATAATTGTAAGACTTTTAGAGCTTTTCCCCCCACACTTTGTTGACAGACTATTGGACTTAGGAACAGCACCACAAGGAATGCAGGCTCATCTTTGTTTCAACATACTTAAGGTGCTTTTATCTGAAGGTTTGCCTTGAACAAAATCCTGTTCAAATTGTATTAAGCCTCAGATAAACCTCTCTTTCAGATTATGGTTTCCAACTGAACTCCTGTGCACTGAAGAGAGGGCACCGAATTCTTGATTGTTTCAAGAAAACCTTTTTGAGTAATCCCTTGAGCTTGCCTACAGGGCTTGGATTTCCTAATGGATGCTTTGATGACAGGAGATAAGAGCCAAAGGTACCTTTATTCTCTTAGAAATTGCTCCAAACAAACAACCTCAATGATTAAAGCTAATAGAAATACCTGGAAGATTGATAGTTTGCAAAGCACTGCTGAGTGAATGAATAACTTCCCCTTTAGTTCCAAAAGCTAATATTTGTCCACATTTGCAGCCTTTAAGAAAGTGCAGCGAGGGTTTTTTTTTGTATGAAGAGTGTTGATCAGGAACAAACAGACACCATTTAGCTGTTATTTGGATTTTAAACAAAGCTTCCCTACTTCAGTTATGGAGGCAGCTTTCTGCATGGCCTCATTTATAATAATTCAAACATGGCACGGGGAGGGTCGCTAGAGTAAAGTACATATAAGTGTGAACATGATACTCTTGTAAAAGTCTTTAATGATGTGAATGGGCAGTGCAGTATGGTATTCTATACAGGGGTTTTAAATTGCACAAAGGCCCTGTAAAACTTCTATATCTGTTCCCAAGCAATACTCCTATCAGAGGGCTGAACAAATGGAAACCAAACTCTGCAGCAAATAAAAGTCTTAAATTTACAATGCTGGATTATAAAATGGTGTCTCTTAACAGCAGCCCTGACTTATTTCATGTTCTGATGAAATCATTACTTGCGAATGCCAAGAAATTCAGCTGTAAACTTTTGGCAATAAGTAGACTTTCCTTGGAACTGCTGGTTTTGAAAACATCTGTAAGTAAGGAATCCACTGCAGAACCAATAAAAGGGGCTGAAGAGACCAAAACTTTCACTAACACCTCATAACACAGGCAGTGCTGTGAGTGCCACCAAGCCCTGCTCCCTGGTATGTGGGTTATGCACATACCAGAGCTCATTTCCAAAATGGAGGGTTTATGGCTCCCAGTGTCACAGAGCGTGAACTGGGGCAGTGTATCACATAACAAAGTAATCTAACAATAGAGCTGAAAAGGGTTGAACATTTGGTTTTTAAAGTGATGCAGCCCAGGGTGGGTGGTTCTGATATTGAAAATTCCTCAGGTTTCTTTAATACAACATGAGTTAAACCTTAGAAAGAACTACTCTGAGTGAGTGTTTTAAGGAAATTCTCATTTTATAACCACACTGAGGAAGGATTTGAATTAATCTCATTTTCCTTAAAAGACAGTGGAGTATGGAGTTAGGAGTCACAGGAGAAGACAGGAGGTTTGAGGGTGAGGAGGGTATGGGTATGTTTTGACAGTTGAAAAAGAGATTATGAGCTGCAGTTCCCTTAGCCCAGATTACCACTGGCCTGTGGAGTTCAGCTAAAAGGACCTACTGAAATGGACACAGAAGTGTGAAGTGAGAATTCAAATTATATTTGATTCTCTGACTGAACAATGCTCTGCTTTGAATTGAGCATTCAGCTCAAATGTGCCTTCTCCAGAATCAGCCTTGGGAAAGA
Source organism: Melospiza georgiana (assembly GCF_028018845.1). Classification (NCBI taxonomy): domain Eukaryota; kingdom Metazoa; phylum Chordata; class Aves; order Passeriformes; family Passerellidae; genus Melospiza; species Melospiza georgiana. The sequence goes on from NC_080432.1 coordinate 88,825,869, forward strand.
ATTTTGGTGCAAAGACACAGACACATTTAATTTAACTTTTCCTCCCTTTGTCCCCCATTCTCCCACACCACTTTGATATATCCCACGTTCCCCTCAGAGGATCAGGGTTCCCAGACATGGTGAGCAGAGCTGCTCTGATTACACCTGAAATTTTGCAGCCAAATCCTTACTCTATCCTCTCATTGTGGGGAAGGAAGAGGCTGTCTGTCCACTCTTCTCTCTCATTGTTGCCTGGTCCCTCACAAACCACAAATCCCCTGAGACTGAAAACAGTGCAGTTTGTTCACTGATGCCTAACCAACAGGAGGGGAGCCACAGCTCTTCCTGCTCCCAACATCAGTGTTTGGCAGAGAGATGAATGAAAATCTTTCTTTTCAATACTGTTGTCACCTTTTAATAAAATGATGAAAAAAATATTAAAGATCTTATTGAAGGGAGTCAAAATAATTATTTCATATTATTTTTGACAATTGGATTGATGACCCCACTGCATGATAATTTAAAATATTTTTCTTTGTAACAGCCCTGATTTCATGCTGAGGGACACAATTGCACTTCTTTTTGAGCACACATTTGCATTCCAAGGCGACTGGCAATAGGACAGGGGGCAATGGCCTCAGGTTGTGTCAGAGGAGGTTCAGATTGGATTTTAGTAAAAATTTCATCACTGAAGGAGTGGTTGTGCACTGGAACAGGCTGCCCAGGAAAGCAGTGGAATCACCATTCCTGGGTGTTTTCAAAAATGAGAGGACATGGTACTTTGTGACACTTTGTGATTTAACGGGCTTGGTAGCATTTGGTCAAATGTTGGTCTTGACGATTTTGGGGGTCTTTTCCAGCTCTAGTGGTTCTATGATTCTGTGATCACTTACAGCTTACAGGAGTTCAGGTTTGGATAATCTCTCTCCTACACTGATATGTCTTCCACAGAATAGGGCTTATGACTGAGCAACACTGTCAACATGGCAGCATCCAAGATTGCATGGGTTTGTGAGATGGTGACAGCTTAGATGAACAACTAAATATTTTTGCCTTTCACAACCCCTTAGAAGACTAGGGTCCAGAACTCTGATCAGTCTAAAAAGCTTTTGGGATCACAGCCCATCAGGCCAGACTGGAGGCAGGAAGGGTGGGTGTGGAATAAGAGTTACATCAGTTCAGGTTTTGGAGAGCTCAAGGTAAAATCAATCTCAGGCTCAGTACAGAAATGCTTTCCCATGTGTTATGCTAAAACATGGCAAATCCTCACCTTTGAAGGACACTCAGCATAACAAAGCAAATCTCTCTGCTCTGAACTTATTCTCCTTTAAAGGCTTGTGCAGGAGGAGTCTGAAGTAAAACCTGTGGTGATCTTTCAATCAGGCACTGGGTCATACCATGTTAATCTGACCTATGACTCCCTCCATCCTCAGCAGGGAAAAAACAAAAGTCTCTCATAAGTAGTTTTCAGTAACTAAGAATTTCAGAAGTAATCCTAATATATGTAGCATGCACTCTTCAGTGATGGAGAAATATTCAAGTATCACTTCCCTATAAACACTTTATTGTGATATGCTTTAACTTGTGCTGTTTCTTTCCAGTCTCCTGTTTTCTTTTCACCCCAGTAGTGAACCAAGATCAGCCACACTGATCCACTGCCAGTATTTTCTAATTCTCCTTAATGAGGACAACCTCCCTGCTAAATCTGATCCTGGAAAGACACATCATTTGTGAGTATGAGAAAGTATTTTAGAACTGTTATTAGTGATATAAAATACAAGCAAATATGGTTTCTCACCCCAGATGCTATGAATGGTCTGTGTGTTTTTTAAAGCTTGCATTTTAAAACACCTTAATGATAAGTGAGATGAAAACTTCCTTATAAAGAAAAAAAGTTGAAAGACAAAAACTCAAAACAAGTAATTTTTGTTGGCATACTTCATTATGTAAATAAACAGAAAACACAGGATTTCATGTCTCATTAATATTAACTGCTGCTTGTTTGAAAGTAATTATTCAATTCTATTTTATAATACATTTTCAGATTTTAGCATTCTCTTTCACAAAATCAAGAAGCAAAATTGCTTGTGATTCTTCAGAAACATGATAGAGAAATCATTCAACATACCAAAAAAGCACACCAAAGATGAGAGAAAAAGCTATATTCTGAAATACTCAATAGCTTTCTGGTTTTTACCCTTCTGAAGCTGGTAGGTGAAATCCTTGACCAGTTCCAAGTGTAATGCTGATTTCCTTCACCAGGAAGTAATGTAAATGCTGATTTCCCTCACTGGGGCACTGTGTCTGAAACAATTGTCTTGCTGGTTCATTTGGGAGCAAAGAAAGAGAATCTTTTCTGAAGCATGTTTGTAAAAAATAACATGTTCTCAACATCAACAAAAGCAGAACAGATCTGTTGCTACAGCTGAGCTTGGGAAAGTCCTAAAAGGATCCTGTGGAGCTTGGGATTCCTTAATCAGAACAGAGTTCTGCAGCCTTTGAAGGCCCTGGCTCATATTTGTGATATTGGGTGGAGTCCCACTCCCTCTGGGCATACACATCCACTCTCCCCTGAGGACAGAAAGAAGAATAAAGGTGGAATTTAATGTTCATTGATATGAAAGATACCTTTGCAGTGGTACTTGTTCACACATACAGAGAATATCTTCACTTCTCTCTGGCTAGCCATGTTCCCAGAGAACTGCCACAAGTACATTGCAGAAGGTGGTACAGAAGAAATTATATCAATAAATCTGTGCTATCCTATTAAGGGATTTTTTGACAAAAAAATCCACCATAAAGAGAAGGCATGAGAGGTCAATAATAAAAGAAAAACTGTCTTTCCAAGTTTATTGTCATTATTCCAGTGGTTGAGTGGAGGTGCATTAAGTTCTCAGCTTTTGACACCGTTGATGTCAGCCCTTGGGAGCTGGGCTAGGCCACTGCTGAGGGTGCTAGAAAAATCCCACCTACGAGTCAAACAAACTATATGAGTCTAGTGACCTGGGTTTGAACCCACTTGCCTTTTTAAAATAAACCCCTGTACAAATCCCAAAAGAAGCATGTGGTTAGTTCACATCATGGACTAATAATAGCTTACATCATTTTATTTTTGAAATTAGTTCTTTTTTGAATTATGAGAATGTCAGAAATAGTGTTGGAAAATTCCGAAGTCTACCAATCCTATCTTGAAAGTGGCCAATCTTTATTTTTTTTTTTACTTATTTAAAATTAACAAAAAGAAAAAAAAATCCCAGCCTCTAAAACTACAATCTTAGTCTGCCAACTATCAGCCTGGAACACATTTTTACAGTACTTATAATCCCCTGAACAAACCAGGTTTATACTGGAAGTGCTGACAGACCTTTAGCTATTCCAGATATCTTAAAAGCTCAGCTGTATTTATTTTTCATTATATTTAAATATAATTGGTTGAGGTTTAAGTCCAGTTCAATTTGAATATCAGTTAAATATCAGTTCTTGGAAATGAGTCCTTTCTTGGGTGTCTTTTGGGGCTACTATGCATATAATTTTGCGATTGCTTCGTTTAAATATCAGTTCTTGGAAATGAGTCCTTTCTTGGGTGTCTTTTGGGGCTATTATGCATATAATTTTGGGATTGCTTTTTAGATTTTTCTCTACTACCTCATTCTTGTGGTTTTGCTTTTAATTCAAAGTGCAAGAGGAAAAATAAGCTTTCTTATGGAGCATATGGTACTCAACTGTGGTTTGAATCCCAGTGTGAGGAATTCCACTAGAAGTTTCACACATTCTGTTCTGGTCTCAATTAAAAAATATTGGAGCTGGCCTGGCACTTCAGTAAAAAAGCTCTGTGCTCATGTTCATGGATCCTTGATGCTTTCCTGAACTTCTTTGGATTAATCTGAATGGGGGCAAGAGGAAAATGGTTAAGGTGTGAAACAACTGTGGAAAGCCAGAACTGTTTCTGTCAGGGATTGCTGATGGGATAGCTGTGGGATCAGTTTATATATGAGGTGTCTGTGCTCTCCAGATTGAAATATACTTTTTTTCTGGACAAAATATGACCAAGATGGAAGACCTTTGAAATTGAGAATTAGGAAACAAGAAAAATAAACTCAGTAAAACAATTTTGAAATAGTGAATCTAGCCAACTGTTGTCTCAGAGGGAAAAAATATCTGAAGTGAAAAATGTAGGATTTGAATTTTAACTATTGTCATACATAAAGGGGGATGGCAGTGGAGCTGAAGTTATAGTTATTAATTTATCAATTATGTTAAGTAAAAGTTAGAAGTGTAAATTGAAGGAGAGATGAGAACAATATTTTTATATCATTCAGAGGAACCATTTCAATTACTTAATCCAATATTGTTCATAAGACAGGATAAAGAACCACAGTAGCCCTTTTCTAACTGAAGACTTAAGCTTTTTTTGAAGACTGATATTTTTCTAAAAGATGTGAGTTAGGCAGGAAGTCTTAAAGAGATGGATAATCCACTGGGGAATTTGTCCCAATTGCTCTCCCTCTGGTAAAAAGATTATTTCCATTTTTAAAACATTTTTATGTATTTCTCTGCATGATTTCAGTCTTCAGTACCTCTTTCCCTTATGATTACATGATTAGTGATTTTGTGCAATTATCATTTGGTTTGCTAACTTACTATTTTATAAAGTAAATATACTTAAATATGCTTAAATCTCCTGTGTCAGAGATATTTTTCAAAACCTTGATTAATTTCTCAGGGCAAGGAGTAAGGTGACTTTCTTGCAATGCAATAATATGGTATTGGAGGTTCATACAGACTGGGCTTTCCCAATGACTTATAGAGCCCTCAGCTCTCAAAGACGCAATTTCACAATTTCACATTTTATGGTTGTGATACCCTCCCTTATTCTTTGAACATGAATCTTCCTGTACTTGGCTGTACCATGTTAGGAAACTTGCTCAGCTGCACTCATCCTGTCAAGGAACCTAGTTAGTGTGAAATGGAGTGGGGTTTCATTATCAATTTCTGAATTATCAGCAATAATTGAATAGAATACTTTCTTTCAGATAATTTGAAAAATATTGAATTTCAACTCAATTTGGAACAAATCTCTATAGGAACTAACATTTTCATGATTACCTATTCACAGTTAAATTAACATATATGTGTCAATTTCACTTTTCTTCATATGATTAGGTGTGCTTTGGGCTAAATTGGGTATCATAGAATGTGAAAGGTTTAAATATATTTTAAAAATCAATATTAACAGAAAGAGTTATTTTAAAAAAATCCCATTTTTCACTTCTAAGTGTCAGATAAAAAAAAACAAACTTCCAGGGAAAGAGATTCCTTCTACTCCCCTTTTCTTACATCTGCCAGAGATGAGAAACTTAGATGGTCTCTTAGTACGACCCACTGTGTCAATTTCTGAAGTTTTATTGATGAGAACTTGTTACTTAACCTTTGATGAAATCTCTTGCACTTCAATTCATCAATGAAACACATACTCTGCCTGACAGACATACAGAAACAGGCACAGCTGTTTCCTGGTAATCACCAAGGTTCTGTAATGGAGCTCAGGAAGGGTTGACACAGACACAGAACTATTGCAAATCACCATCTATGAGTCTGTAACCAGAGAATTTAAGCCTGGGCATGTGATATATACTGTGCAACTGATCAGAATGCAAAATCAAGTAAAAATACAGAGCTCCCAGAGTACAATTTGTGCTTGGTACAGGAAAATACACCACTTCAAAGCTAGTCAATAATACATAAGGCAATTTTTTACAGGGCTTGTTACCACTTTTTTGTCAGGAAGAAGAAAACAAGAACTGGTAAAAGAGGAAAAAATAAAGGTATGTGGAAAATGAAAACAAAGAATGGAAAAACTGGTTTTAAGGCAGAATGAGTCTGTTTTGCAACTGCTCTGCTTATATAAGCCAGTTAGCAGCCACACAAGCAGAGAACTTAAGCAATTAACAGAGTCCACTTTCCTGGGGTAGATTTACTATGTTTGTGTTCTACTCATTAACACACCCAAGACTTTGCCTGGGACCTTTGTGATTTACAGTCACAGTTCTGCCTGGAGAGTCAAAAATTAGCCTTGGTCTTAGCAGCCAGGAGGAGCTTTGTTATGCCCATCTTAGATGGCAGTCACTTTTTCATCCCTACAGGTGATTGTCCCACATCAGCTCTGGGAAAACATCAGAAGATCCATGAGAGATGCAGGTGATGGGGCTGATCCAGGGAGCAGATTTCTGGGCTGGGTGGTGACATGAGCTGTGTCTGGCTCACCACCTGGTGCCTTGAGAGGCGACCTAAAACAGAGGCTGGACACTGTTAAGGGAATAAAGTAGGTATTTATTAGAAGGCCTTAAAAGGATACACCCTGAGCAGTACAAGAGGCTGGCCATGGCTACACCAAAGATGGACAAAGCATCACACATTTTCACACTTTTATAAGTTCTAGTCCATTTACATTTTGGGGTAATTGTCCAATTACAGCTCCAGGTTATGCAGTCCTATTGTCCCAGTTTGCTCTCCTCAATTCACTGTTGTTTGCAGTTTTTGGGCCTGAAGCTGCAATGGTGTCCTTGGTTCTTGGCTGGAAAAGGATTGGTTTGTCTTACTAAACTGTGAGGAGAACTTGCTAACACTTTATATGAAGTTCAGAGTTAAATACAAATGCAGTACAGCAGTACAGAATCTAGAAAATGTGAAAGCTAAAACTTCATCCATCCATCAGTGGGTACTGAGGCTGCCAGAGTGAGACAGAGCCTAGGGCAGGATATGAGAGATTTCCAGAACTCAAACAGAAATTCTAAGCCTTGATGAAATTCAGGTTAATGATATTTTTGGGGGGTTTTGGGGTTGGTTTTTTTTTGTTTGTTTGTTTTGTTTTTTGTTTTGTTTTGTTTTGTTTTTTTTGTTTTGTTAGGGGGCAGGGAGTGATTATGGTTTTGTGTGTATATATGTGTTTCTTTTTTCTTTTCTTCCTGGTTATTAAGATAAACATTACATCTAAGTTTATTTTATTGCTAGGAAAATCAAAAGAAAAAATGGGCTTGTTTCTGGAGCCAAGAAAGGTTTTTCAATTTGTTTTTCTCTTCCTATCTGGAATAGAGTCAGTCATAGTACTAGCGCTACTTGATAGCATATTAGTAGAACTTTTTGAATCTTGTAATCTCCTACAGTGAGATGGTTGGTAATATTATGATTAAAAAACACAATTTCTTTTTCTTCCTAAAAATATACATCCCTATGGCAAGAGTAAAGTACTGTCCAAACAGATGTCAGTTTGTTTTGGGTAATTTCAACACCTTTCCATTTTTATAGTCACTCTAATATCTGCAATGCCAAATATTTCACTCAACAGAATTGCTCATCCTTGTCCAGGGACAAGGGCAGTCCCTGGATTCTCCCAAGGATACCATTTCTGCCAGGATCATAAGTAGCTGAATCTCCTCATCCCAGCAAATTCTTCCAGTCCAGAACTGTTTACTTCCCCAAATAGATATTTTGAGATGTCAGGGAAAATAGCTGGGATGGCTGCTGTAGAACCCAGAAATCCATAGGTTATGCGCACTGCATTTTGAGGGATTCTGTCTAAGACCACATTTCCTCTCCAGGCCATCCCCCATGCCAGGATTGCCCAAGATGGGGCTGGCAGAGCTGCAGGGCTCCTGCCCCCTTTGCTGTGGAAATCAGGGACCTCAGGCAGGCAGAGTGCTGGCATTATTCTACGTCACTGCTGCTGGAGCAAGTGATGACCCAGTTACTAACTCAAACCATTTGATTATAGTTTGCTTCCCTTTCTAAAGCAACCCTGATGCTATTTCACAGCCTTCTGGGAAGTGGCCAACAAATGCTAGATTATGGCCCTAACAGCTACCTGACACTAAAAAGGTATCAAAAACACGTTAGTACTTTCATGTTTTCAGACATCAGATGCCTCAGAGGAAAAAAACATAATTTTCTTTGTACCACGCTTGCTTGAAAATAAAAGCTAGTAGAGTACTAACAGGTCACAAAGCTAGCATGTTTTTCATGCTAAAATGTATCTGAATATTGAAATATATTACTCAATTTTATTTATATTTTTAATTATTAATTTCTATTTTTTAATTATTTTTTTTAAATTTTATTGTGATTGATTTATTTGGATAATATTATAGTATACTCTATTTTTTCTTGCCCTCAACATTATGTATATTTGCGTATCCTATTATTTTTAACTATGAAAAATTTCAAAGATTTTTGGTTTTCTTAGATCCCATGGAAGTTTCTTTCAAAATTATTTGCTCTACTTCCACACTGATGCTACTAACCCCTATAAATAAATGAGAAGTTCTTTCTATAAAGAGTAGATTAAATCTTACCATTATGTTTCTAAATCTATACCAAATAATTTTTCTGTTCAAATGGGGAAAATAACACTTTTAGTAAAGATTTTCATCAGTTTTCAATCTGTTGCTATTAGCAACCGGCACAAGGAAATACACTAAATTATGTTTAGCTCACCTCTTACATCATCTGCTGAGTCAGTGGATTTTTCAGGTATGAATCCAGGCATATCCAAGTATATCCCATCCTTAGCCTGTCATCAATACATAGGATAGACTGGTCTATAGTTCCTAAAAATTTGTATATCCTATCTGCAGTCTGTAAGCACAGCTTTATGGAAATACATTTCAAACTATCTTATTATTTTTTTCCATTTTAGTGACACTAGGAATCATTCCATACAAAATTTTTAGAAAATAAAGAATGAATTTATTTTTCAAGTGCTTTATGTGAGTATATACAACATTGGTTGAAGTGAAGTAAAATTCAGCACATATAGCTCAAATACAAACATTCACAAGTCCCCGAAGATCTTCAAAATTGTCCTCATAGCCTTTACAATAAATATATATTTCATAGTTACTTCACTGTGGCCATATTTTTCCATCTTCAACCACAGTTTTTAATGGAGGATTTGAGGAAATTTCCACCTTATCAAGGAATTTTCTTTATTGTCATTATTATTTAACAGAGAATTTGACACTTCTCTCAGTCTTTCTCCCAAGCCCACAAATGAGAACATTTCTGATTCCAGTTTTGGTAATGCTTTAAAGTCCCATTACAACTTACCATCAGACTCTAAAAGCCTCTAAAAGTCTTCTAATAGGACTTCTAATAGGACTTCTGAATTTGGATGAACCTTTCAAGTTCTCCAGTAATGGCTCCACCTTGGAAATGCAAAATCTTACAAAAGGAGCTGGTTCAAGTCTACTTTCCTGGACCCCTACGTGGAGAACACACTCAAGTGAAAGGACTTCCACCATTGTCTTGATGAAACTTTCTGCATTGCTCTTTCTTACAAGTTGTTTACCTGTTTTATAGATGTCAAAGCAGAAGCTGAAAAAAATTCACATTATAAGTTGTGAAGTCTCAAGCAAGAAACCTCATCCAGATTTTAGTTCAGGAACATATTTCCATCACTTTTAGGGCAAAAATCATTTAGTTGTAGTCCTGGTGGTTTGGTTTGTTTGCTTGCTTGCTTTTGTTGTTGCTTTGGCTTTTTAAAATTTATTTCATTAAAATATATATTCATATAAATATCTGCTTTTATTCTACATTCATTACTTCAGCAGAGTTTATGCTTAGATTTAATGAAAATGTGCAACATTTTTTTCAAGAGAAAAATTAGTGAAATACTGTCCATTAAAAAAAAAAGAGTGATCATTTTTTCCTTCTAATAGTCTTCAGTTACATCAAAAGCTGTTGCAGAGAGGAAGAAATAAACTCTTTTTTTATGTTTTTATGTCCAAGTTGCTATAGCAAGAAGTAATGAACTTAAATTGCCAGCAAGGGAGTTAAACTGGATACAAGGAAAAATATTTTCTAATGCTAAGGCAAATTAAGCATTAGATGGTCTAGGGAACCCACAAAATATGAATTATTGAAAGTTTAGAGAATATAGTGGACAAAGTGTGATGGCACTACCATTCCTTCTGATTTCAGCAGAGGGAGAACTGGTAGATAATGCCCCTAATATTCCTTTTGACTTCATTTCTTGTAATTCTATTTATTTTATATTTTTTCATATTTTATATATCTCATTCCAAGCTTTCTTATTGACAGTGCTTTGATTTTATTCATAGTTTGCCCAACATGAACTGTATTTTTTGCTTTAACATGAACAAATGAACCAATTGTAAGATGTGTAATTAATTTACACTGTACATGTAAAATATTTTATATAGCACTTAGCTTTCTGCATGATTTTGCAGCATAGAACACAACATCAGATATTTTGATAACATAAAATGAAATACGTCTATTTTCCTGCCTACAAGATAAATGTAACAATGATTTCATCCTTCTGGGAAATTTTCAAGATGTGAATATTCTTTTTAAATCTGAAGTAAAGGTGAAGAAACAAATTCATTTTAAGTGGCACCATTCAGGAAAGAGTTCAGCCATTTATCAGCCTTGAGAGTCCTCAGAAAATAATTTTTCTTAATCTTGTTTTATCTTTTAGACTGCAAGCTTGCTGGGACAAGAACAGCCTTAGATTGTTTACATTATACTTAACAAAAAGCAACCCCATTCTGGGATTCTGTTGCCCATTTTTCCAGTGCAATTCTACACGAAGGAAATTAAAGCCTAATGATATAGTATCAAGCAACCTGCGATGAAATATAATCAAAGTGCAGCGTGCTGCCAATATATCACATTCTCAGAACAGCAGTAAAGAATAACTTCTCTTTCTCTCCTTTTCCCATATTTAATGGATGCACTGGCTGTGTGAAGCAGCTGCACAAGGCTTTGGGTGTTCCCGTGAAAAGTGCCAGGAAAGGCCCGCGCACACTCTGCCAAGGGTAGCGCTGAGCAACCGCTGCCCCACGGTTGACTTGGCGCTTTGCGCGATGCAGACACACACATTCCAACTCTGGTGTGAGCAGAAACCTCCCTGACATGAAAAACCTCCACCAAAAGGAGCCTGTGAAGGCAAGTTTCCTGTAACTTTTGCTTTGCCATCTTTTAACTGGTTCATGGAAGCAGAGTAGCAACAAACGGCATTGTGTCGCTACTTGTTGTGCCGTGGAAACGCCTTCAGCACTATAAAGCACAGGAAAGGGCAATTTAAAGATATGATATAGATATCATAAATGCACCGGGAAAGCTTTAGAGTTCATTTAGGCCCTGATTCAAATATCAGAAAAGTCATTAGGAAATTTCCACTAACTTTCCCCAAAGATCTTTTGAACATGTATATTTAAAGTTTCATTTGTCTTTCGTTCACAGCCAAACCTAGAGTGCTGTTGGAGTCTGTGAGGAAAATTATTAATCACCTCTTTTTTTCTTAAAGCTCCTAACAGTTAAATGTTAAAATTATTATATCATTATGTATCTAATTTATGGCCATTGCCTCCTACAAGAAAAACTATTTTTGCCTTCAGCACAAAAAAGCTTAAGGAATTGAATTGCCACTTCTATACCATTGCCTTAACAGCAACATAATTAATTAATGTAACTCATTAATTACTGTATCTCATTAAGAGTAATTAAAATATTGTGGCACAAATTTGGATCCACATTACTGCATTGGATTAATGGATTAATTTTAGACTTAATTCATTCGTCGGTGTAACTGAGATAAAAATCAAGACCACCAAGAGATTAGAAGACTTTCTGAGTATTAAAAAATTCTTTCTGTTTTTTTTTTTTCTTATAATTCTTTGAATTTGTGTGCTGTCATCTGCCTCTAGTTAGGTGGTCTTTTTCTTCACTGCCTCTCTACTCAAGGGCTGCTTCATGCTAAGGAACTTGCTAGTGGTGCACTCTTCCCTCAGAAATGAGAGTCAAGCAACTTGGGAGCAGATATTCTTGTAGAGAAGGATGGTAGTTCATTGCTCTTTTGTTTCAATGTAAAATAAACATACTTATTTAAATTTAATCAGAAGTCTATAGGAGGAGAAAGTAAAAAGAATTGTAAATTGAAAAATTCCTAGAGCTCCTAGAGGAAAATGACAAAGAAAAATATATTTTATATGTAATTTAAGGTAGTCAGCATAATAAAACATATTAAATTATGAATTTTTTTCCTTTAGATTCCCCTCAACAGGAAAAAAGTCCTAAAAAATTACAGCAGCATGACTGTCTTTACAGACAGTCTTTTCCAAAGCTCATATTATTTTAGATTTTAAAAAATCTATTACTAATAATAACATTATTATTTTAAAATAATAATAGCTTTAAAACCCCTCCTTGCAAGTCTAGCTTTGTCAGATAATTCTCTCCAAAGAATTCCAGGGACTGAAATGCAAACATTTCTCTCTGTTTTTGTCTCAACCTTTAAACTTCTGTCAAGGAAAATCATCAAATTCAGGCTATTTTATACAATAGGAAAAATCAAATATCAATTTTTTTATACAGTATGCTTCACTCAAGAACCACTCATGTAATTTGGGGGACCTAGGTCATGTATTAGGGTGGAAAGGAAGGGGCTGATGACCATAGTTCTGACAAGATTGCACTAAAAATCCTGATAACTTTCAGGTAAGATAGACTCAAGCTTTTAATATACAAAGAGAATTTCTGGTCACTTACTGAAACATGGATTGATTTATTTTCTCTATTTCATGCACAGTAAGATAAGACAGTAGATTTTTCGTGTAAGTAAAGGATTTACTTAAGAAAGATTTTTTACTTCAAACTCTGGGAGGTCAATGAAGCATTGGCTCCACAAATAGAAGACCACAAGTGTGGATTTACAATACACTGTTTTCTTTTTATTATCTGTCCACCTGCAGTCTTACTCTCAGGAAATAAGACATGGCTTATGGTACTTTCATCAAGACATGGACTTTTCTGCACTGACTGTAAGGAAGAGTATATAGGAAATATTTTTCCTCAGAATAATTAATGAATAGCAGGTTCATAAGGTAGTTTACATTACTTATACACTTATTCATCTGCAAGGTCATCACACCCTGAACTACAAGGGAAGTTTCTAAGGTCCAACTGCCCAAACATTAAGGTCAAAAGTTGGAGCTAAGTTAAACCTTTGCCAAAACGTTTTAATTTTAAACTTCAGCTTGTTAACTAAAGGAATTGAAAACATGCAGAGGTAATTATCAGTGATTCAAAAGCTATTGCTAATATGGTAATTTATAGCTGTGTTCTTTTTAGCGTCTCTTTACCTTCTTTGCTACACAAATAAGGTTATTTCCAGAATCGTTCTAACCTAATTAAACATTCTATTATCTCTCAGCCAAGCATAATTCACACCCTATTCTCAACATCAACCCTGGCAAGCATTACAAGGAGAATGCAGTGGAAAATATTTCGGTGGAAAAAGCTGGTGGATCTTAGCTTTCTATATTAAATTATCTGATGTTGTGGTGAATTTAAGGAGAGAGAAAGAGAGAAAGAGAGAAAAAAAAGAGAGAGAGAGAGATATCACTATGTGATAGGCGGTGGTTTGATATAGTGTTAATTAATTTAGAGCAATTATGTTCAGTAAAGATTGCCATACATAAAAGATAAAAGCAAAAAAATGAAGTTTCATGAGAAGAAAAAGTAAGGAATAGAGTTTAAAGCCAGGATTTCCACTTAATCTTTGCTCTGGTTATTTCTTGGATCCTCTATACCTGCTGCTATCTAGTGATGTATACAGGAGATTTTATTTGTGATGCTGAGAGAGATGCACACAGCAAAACGGACATACATCCACAGAAATGAAATTAACAAATTCCTCATCACTGACATTTCTTGTACCAGATTCCATTTCTTTTTCCTGTCTATGTAAAACTAAAACCAAGAGATGCAAGCTGTCTGCTAGCTAGTACTGGAAGCAGCCAGCATTGTGTTTATTTTTACAATCCTATCTCAAGGATACTTCCATACTCCCAATATGGGAAATAAAAAAGAACAAAAAATGTCCTTTCCTAGTGGTCTTCCAGGAAGGAAGTGGTTCTTCCTTTCCTGGAAGCACACTGGAGCATATTCTAAAGAAGTAGACTGAAAAGAAAAAGACCAAAAAATAAAAACAAAATAAAACAACAACAGCAACAACAAAACCTTTGGGGAAGTCAAGTGTATTTACCTAGTTAAGAAACCTCAAAATAGTTCCCAAGGCCTATGTTTGGTGTCACCCTTGAAGCCCACAATATGTATCAGAATGGGTAACCTGGACCCATTCTACATGTCCATCTTAGCTATATCTCTCTCAGCTGCCCATCTTGTTCTCCTAAACATGTCTTCATAGTCCTCAGACATTCAGATATTTATACCCTTGGCTTAGGAAAGCACATCATCCCTTCTACCAGCTCAACCTGCTGGGTGCTGCTAATGCTAAAGAATGAGGGTGATGAATCAGACATAACTGATTGTTTCTTTACCCCTCTTCTCTTACACATTAACTAAAGAAGAAGGAAGAAAATGTTTTCTCCTTCACTCCATGCCATGGGACTCAAGTTGGATTTGAGCCTTGGCAACAGTTGGTTCCTATTCACAGGAAGACAGTGATGCCTGGAGAGGCTGCCTAGAACAGAGGCTAGACAGAATTACAGAATAAAGGTAGCTATTTACTGAAGGGCCTTCAAAGGGTACACCTTGGGCAGTGCAGGAGCATCACAGAGGCTGCACCCAAGATGGGTGATGGTCATGAGTTTTTCACACAGATATAAGTTTGGTCTATTTGCATATCAGAGGTTAATTGTCCAATTACAGCTTCAGGTAATGAAGTTATTTACTCAAAGCTTCCCCTCCAATTCCCTGTTGTTTACATTTTCTGGGGCCTGAGACAGTAAAGGGTCCTTGAGTTTTAGCCTAGAGAGAAATTATTTTCTCTGAATAAAATGGGAGAACAGTAGCTGAGAGGCTATGGAACCTTAGAGTTATACACTAAAGCGTGTACTGATCTGAAAAATGTAGAAGCTAAAACTTAAGGCATCAACAACAAGGATATTTTCATATGGATTTCAACCTAGTTTTTCAGATGTCCTTGTATTTTCAGGGTATTGCACAGGGTATTCTGTGTTAAAATGACACTTGAGGACTGTGCTATGAAACTAATTTTGGAAACCCCACAGACCAAATTGTTCCTCAGGGAGGTTTGTCTTTGAGTAGTTGCACATTTTTAAGGGTTTTTTTAATTTAACTAACTGCCAATGCCACTTTAAGCATATACCTGAAGAAGAAGCAGGCATTGAATGAAATTTTAAAATCGTCTGTGGTTATGTAAGAATTTTCAATGATTTGGACCTTAGAGCTTGAAGCAGGACTGAAATGAGGGAGGGGAAAAATGGAAGGAATCATGAAAGAGATACTCTCAGCTTAGTTCAACCTTTCTATTACTGTCACACCATCAATCAACAAAATCATATTCAAAAAGGAGATTATCCTTCAGGCATTCAAAGGGCTAGTTTGGGGAGTACTGGTGAGGATCCACCTTTCCATATGATCTATTCACTGAGGTAGGCATGGATTCTCATGAGGTCTACTTTTTATTTTTTATTATTTTATTTTTTATTTTGTGGGTTGGATTGTGTGGTTTGATTTTTCCCTCACAGAATTCTTTCAAACTAGAGTAAGCTTTCCTAAAACTCTTGGTGGGAGGAAGAAGAGAGAGTAGAGAGCATCAGGCTGTCAAAATGTGTGGACAAGGAGGCAACTTAGCTTACCAGTGCAGCTAGTTCTGTAGCCAAGGGGAGAAAGCTTGAGATAAACGATCTTTTTCCTCACTGGCCTGAGGCCCTGGAAGTATGCTAGGAATGCTGTTCTCCTTCCAGAGGAGCTGATTCAGTTTCACTTGTGGCGGTTCAGTTCCCACTGTCATCACTCTCGCAGTGACAGTTGCCATAGTGAGCGAGAGAGAGCCCTGCCTGCCTTTGGTACTAACACAAAAGGCTGCCTGTCTCCTCTGCAATTTGGCAGGAGATCCTTCAGTGTGGGATGATGTGTAGCTGTGCCCTTACTCGCTGCAGACCTCTCTGGAGCTTACTGGCACATTCCTGGAGAGAGCAAGCAAGTACAAGCAGTGCTGGCCAGCCATTTTCCTTAGAGGAAACCTGCCACAATATCTGCACTTGACCCTTGTATCTCACCAGCTGTTCCCTCAGCACTTCATGGGCTTTGTACCTGTTGCAAAAAGAGAAAATGTTTTTCTCATTCAAACAAAGCATAAAATAACTCAGTTGACCACCAACGATCCCCTTGCACAAAACCTGACCAGTGTTTAACCCAGTGGTACAGAACAGCCCTTTTGATGCAATTCAGTAAAAGACTGCACTGCTTTTTTTTTGGGGGGGGGAGGATCTCATCTTCCAATACGGAATTTAGGACACTTCATTTTACACCACTGATCTCCCTGTACAGGAAGAAACATAAAAAAAAAAAAAAAAAAAAAAAAAAAAGGCAATCTAAAAGGATACAGATTTTAAAAGAAGCAACACCAAGTCTTCAAGCTGTCATGTAGCACTAGCTGAGGATACAGGCTTCCTCTCTGCAGTGAGGTTAGATGCATCCAGCCACTTGGAGCCAGAAAATTACTGCAAAAGGTACAGTATAAGTTTCAATTTCATGTAGGTGATTAGTTATTTTCTTTTCAAAATGTAATACAGTAGCCCTATAGCACAATATGGTATTTTAGAGACTGGACCACTCCCACCAACCAAAGAAACCCAGTTTCTATCCCTTCCTTAGACAGAAGAATTCAAATCTGTATTACCCAATATCAGAGTAGAAAACCACCAAAACAGAGGTTTCTCACAGGAAAAATGTGTGGTTACTTCCTTAAAAGTAAAGAACAGTAGTGCCATGTACAAAGAACAGTAGTCCCTGTGGTGTTATGCTCAAGGGCAAGATGCACAGTTTCCAAAATTCAGAGACAAACACTGAATCTGGAGTGAAAAGATAATACTTTTTTTCCCAGTGGGAATGAAAGAGTTGGCCACCACTGCTTTTTCAGACCCTGCATTTTAGTATGCTCTGAGAATATCTCCACACTAAGCATTTCAGAGAACTAAAATGAAAGTATATTTTACTTCTGCCCTCTGAAAAGACGCAGATGTTAGCCCACCATCAGATACTGAAACCTGATGTGTTGAAACATTTTAAGTCAACTCCAAGGAAGTCAGATTTTTTTGTTGTTGCTGCAAATTGAAGCCTTTAGCATTTATCTACTTCTGAATTTGGGCAACAACTGGACAAAGACATTTCTATTTGCTGAGAGGAAATGTTGGTTGAAAATATCTTGAAAGCCACTTTAATAACTTTTTTGCAAATTGAGTCTTGTCAAGTCTGACTCATTTTGGAATGCTTAACACAGGTGTTTCTGAAAATATTCTGCTTTTCTGGTTTTGTGTAGATTGCTTCAAAGAAGAAAAAAAAAAGGTAGAAAAAGCAGAAGAAATATACACCTTCATTTTACAAATACCTGACCTGAAATGGAACAAAAGAATGGCCCCATGCTTAAGGCATTGAACAGTTATTCAGGAATGACCCGGAGCAAGTAATTTAATCTGTCTCTACCCTGTTTCCATAGTGAAGGTCTCTTTTGCTTCCCCAGCAATTTAAGAAGTAAGCTTTTCATGAGAGACTTTGTTTTACTTTGTGCATTTGTATCTGTATTACATGAGAGAACTTCTTTCTGCAAAAGCTTTCAAGCACCACTTCATTATAAAGATAGATATATAGAATATAAATGTAAAGTAAACTGGGCAATTTTTACGATAATTTCTGAGGACAAGACTTTAGATTTCAGTAAAACAGGTTTTCCTCTGAATATATTTTTGGAGATGTTGCTTTAGTTATATATATCAAATATTGCAGAATACAGTTTCATTTGCACACATCTCAGTTTTCTCCAGTCTAAATGAATGCTGCATAATCTGGAAGGATGATCTAATGCCATCCTCATTTGGTGACAGTTTATCATGGGCTATATTCCCTGAAAGCATAATTATTGGAGATGTTATTTTTACTGCTATAGAAATTAAATTATCTCCAAGAAGGAGCTATACATTTAAAATGGAATCAGAGCCCCCTTATCTTAAGCAGGATTTATGTTATAAATTATCTCAGGGACCCAAATTAGAATGTCAAAGGAATTTGGCAGTGGAAAACAAGGGAAACACATAAACCTCCTTAGGACAAATCTGATACTTCATTCTTGCATGTCAAGCAGGTACTGCCCTTACAATATAGCAATCAAACCCCACATCCTCAGCTGATCCAAGTCAACCTCTCTCTGCCAGTGGAGCCCTGGCTTTTTAGCCCAGCTGAGGATCTGGCTCCCATGTAATCTACTGTGAGCTGCCGTGCCCCAGACCATGCAGCAAAAGGTCTTTCTTCAGGGATCCTTATGGCAGTCATGATCACATTCATTGAAATGTGGCAATTAGGATTTTAAAGCATGGAAACAAAATTTTATTCTTTCGTTTAAGTCAATAATCTGTAAATGGACACTTCAGAAATTTCATGGCTTAGTATAAAGAGCCAAAATAAGGTAAGTGGGCAGAAAGGTCAAAAAAGCCTTTCTTCAACATTATTATTTTATGACTGTATTGAAATAAACTTCACTGTGTACAAGGCCTGCTGCCAGTGTATCACTTGGCAGCAACTGCTCTGAATATTTTATTAACAAAATCAAAGCTCTAATAAAACACTTAAGTAATGTGTAAATGACATTAAGACTGGCAGCATTCCTATTTCCACACTGTTTTATGCCGAGTCAACTCTGAACCCAAGATTTTCAACCTGACAACACTCCAAGAAAGTCTTCGTTTAGAGAACTATCAGGATGCAGCCTTTTGCTCAGTAGTCTAAAGATCAATGTCCTTGCCACAAAAGTGGGACGTTTGACATCCATGTCCTCTTCAACTTAAGTGGGCTTGAAGTTCTTGTCAGCTGAGTCCTACCACCAGCTGCCTCTGCTGTTCCCTGGACAGAAGTGTTCTGCTCACCCTGCAGCTGAAGTTAGGCCACTCTGCATGCCCTAGAAAGAAAAATTACCTGAATGCAGTAAGTAGTAAAAGAAGACTTCCGTCAGTCTCAAAATTAAATATATTCTTCACCTTTGATTGTGATGCTCATTATGTAGTCAAAAGAAACGTGATGGAAAGGGGAGCAAACGTCTAGGAATGAAAACTGACATTGTGAAAGGGAAAACAAAATTCAAAGTTGTGAGCTGGGAAGTCCAGGTAACTGGAATCCCCTTTCAAAACGGAAAGATCCCAATGGAATTTGAAGGCCTGCAGGAGGATTTCATAGCATGCAATTGTACCAGGCAGCAGAAGGCAGGGATATCTGGAGCATGAGGTGCAGTTCTGGTTCTTCAAGTGCAAAACAGAAAAATTAAAAAGGAAAAAGACAGAAAGAAAGCTATCAAGGTGTGAAATTAGAACACTTTCCTCTGGCTGATTTGGAAAAAAAAAAACCCATAAGATTGTTTTTTCTATAAACATGTCAATAAAGTTAGTAGCAGAAGGAGAAAAAACGTATTTTAAGCTAACAGTGTTGGCACAGGAACAGATGGATATAAACTTGCTAAAAATATGCTGAAAACTTCTCTACAGCTTTAAAGGAGTGAGGTTCTGGAACAGCTATCCAGTAGCTGTTGTAGAGACAACTCCCCCAAATCAAAATAACAACACCAAAATCTGTTTTTAAAAGGACTTTGACCATTTCATATAATTGACTACTATAGCTGACTCAGGCAGCAGTGCATGAATTTCTGTGATCTATGAGGGCCCTTTCAGTCTTGCATTACTCTGAATTTCAAAGTTGTTAACGAAATAACATAAACATCTTAAGGCAATTTGAGTACTTAAGCAAATTGGTAGATTCTGTTCCAGGTATCTAAGACCATTCCTTAGCAGCACAATGATTACCTTTTATCTGTATTTAAAAGGAAATGGTTTTCCATTTACCACTGTTAATCTTTCCTTGCTGCCTGTATTAATCATTAATGTCTATGTTTTAATTCTTTTTTCAAGCTTCTTAAATGTGTTCAACAGCCAGTTTGGTTTGCCCAAGAGACACTGAGAGATGGATGAATCAGCTGCTATTATTTCAGCTAGAAACCATATTCTGTAACACGTTTGTATTTTGATTTGATCAAGTTCACAGAGCTCAACTTGTAACAAAAACAAAAAGGAACCAACCAAAAAAAAAAAAACTAATCAACCAACCAACCAACCAACCAAAAAATAACCCCAAAAACCAAAAGCAACCAAAGAAAAAAAAAAGAAAAACCTTAACCACCCCAATGCAAAAAATTTAGTAGCCATCAAATCATATCTGAATCTCTGCCTGCCAGACAGAACTGGCATATTTCCTTTTACCAACAAATTTTATTATTTTGAAGTTTATAACACCAGTAGACACAAGTTCCTTTTGAACTCAGAGAAATATCTACTCCTCTTCTGCACTCTGTCAGTGCCTGAAGGCTTCAGGAACAGTTTGTGACAGCAGCCATGATCCAGGTCCTACCATGTACAGATACACTGGGTGGCTGCTGCATGTAGTTACCAACACCTTTTGTCTGAAAGCCACTGATTATGGGCAGAAACAATGTGGGGAGCACACAGAAAGTGAGTAATTAGATTACAATGCTTCCTTGTAGCCCGAGTTTCTGGTAAGCCCTGACCATGTTTTGCTTTCAGCAGCAGCTTGTTGGAATCACATTACCCTGTAACAGAGCTGGTTCACTTTAGTCATGAGCAGCTGGATCTTAAAACCTCACATTGGCCCATATGTTCACAGTGCTAAACAATGATTTTTTTTTCCTTCATGTATTTGTAGTAGAAACTTCTTCTGAGCAACTTTTCTAAGATTTTCTCAAGCTTCAGGAATTTGAGCATGACGAGCAATGCATGAAGTTACTACCTGTTTAATTTTATTTCAAACTGCAGTAAACTCATCCCAGTCTGAAGAAAGATATGATAATGGGTAGTCATCTCCTCTCACTTATGTATTGCATTCCAGTTACAGCAAGAAATTGCAGTATAATGGAGCAGGATGGAGATTGTCAGGACTGTGAAGTGAAGGAAAATGACTGATTCATGGACTTTTAAAAAAAAATTGGTGGCAACAAAGTGATGGTAAGCCTATGTTGAGGTATAAAATCAATCCAGTCTATGAAACTTTTCTTCCTATTTCATGCATTTAGTACCCTTTTGTAATTTTTGCACATATATAGGCTAAAACTAGGTTTTTGTAGGAATATATTTTAAGTTCTCTGCATTTTCAGAAATGTTTCTATTTGTCTGTGTTCTTCTCAGAACCACTTATTTTTCCTAACATTTGTACTGCTATTTTCCAGCAGAACAAAATAAATAAGAAAACTGATAAGAATAATTTTGTCCCCTTAGGGAAATTGATATGAACAAATAAATGAGCAAAATTAAGCTACATTTTTATAAAATATTTTTGAATAATCTATCCTTATTCAATTTTTGAACTTAAGGTTTTCAATCAGAATTCAACTTCTGTTTGTCAAAAGTCCTGAGGTGGAGTGAAATGTCATACCCAGGCTTTCTGGTTATCCTCAATCCACCTTCCACAAGCAATAACTTAATACCAATTTCATTCATGTTAAACAGTTGGGCAGGGCTGCCTTAGTTTAATTTTGTTCATGTGATTTTAATATTATTATCTCTACTTTGTGCAAGTTTATTATTGAGTAAGAAATGCTGGTAATATTCTGGATTTTATTGTAACAGCAGATCTTTCCTGCAACTTTCTGACAGAAATTATAGAATTCCTAGATTGCAGAATTGACTTTCCTTAAATATTTTTTAAAAGAGCCAAAATACATACTTGGAACTCAGGGGATTTTATCTGCTATTTCTATCAGCAAATGTGTTGGACTACTCTTCTTTGTTGGTTTTATGGTATTTCTTATCTCTTGGTCAGTTTTTTTTCTTCTTATCTTTTAAAATTTTGTTTATTTGTTTGTTATGACAGCACTGCCCTTTATTTTAAGTTTCGCTTTCCCACTAGTTGCTGAATTATCATTTTGTTGAACCAACTACTTTATTACCTTTTGTCTTCCTTAATTGTATTTAATGTAACAAAACAATTTTCTCCAATAACTATCTATCCTTTAAATAACAATTCCTTTAAGATTTTTGTTAATTTGTCAGTGTTTGACCATTAACTGCAGAACAAAGCCAAAGTTTTCCTTCAGAGAAAGATTTCCACTCGTGCTCTTCCAGTACTTTTAGGGCACCAGTTTAATGACCATAGAGAAGAGGTTAAAAAGTGTTTTCTATTTATATATTTGTAAAACTTGAAGACAGACTTCATCATTACCTAACTGCAAGTAATGAATCTATCAGCACTAAAACCCCAGTGTCATGTGGAGCATCTATTTCTGATGGATCTACCAAACTTATTACACAAAAACTTTTTTTTTTTCCACTTAGAAATATTGGAATTTAAGGAAACACAGTTGGAAAACCTGAAATATAGAGAAAATCTAGATGAACTAGAAAAGGCACAGTGTTTGCTGAAGGAGCTGGCTGAACTGAATTTATAGAAAACCTCTCCCAGCCCTGTGAATGAAATTCAGAATGAATCTGTCTTTAGTAGAGTCAAAGAATATATCAAGTTAGAAGAATCCTTTCAGGTTCATCACGTCGCATGTCCTTCTCCTCACAGTAATACTGAAAACTGAACCAATCATCTAGATGCTCCATAAGTTTGACAGACTTTGCTACTGTGACTCCTTCCCTGGGAAGCCTGTTCCAGTGACCATCCATCCATCTTTAGTGAAGAACATTTTCCTCATGTCCAACGGGAGCTTCCCCTGCCACAGCCTTGCTCCATATCCCCCTGTGCCCTGTCACTGTCACTGTGAATTTGGACTGCACATGTTTGGCTCACAGCCCTCTTCCTCACCTCCTTCACAGTCAAGGCTGCTTTCCATGCCATTTCAACCATCTCTCAAGTTATAAAAGATGTTGATAAAACCAATGCATTGCAAAGCCTGGTTTAGTGTTAGGGGCTGTTTTTTTATACCCAGATAACTTCTGTGCAAATATAAGCACCTGATAAGCACTCAGGCTTCGTGGTGATTCTGTGAATAGGATTACATCTTGGTATAATTCATGGTTTGTTGTCACTACTCTGTTCACACCTTGCTTCGTGGAAGTTTACAAGTAACTCCCTGTGGTGCAAAATGCAAATGAGCTTTGTTTTAAGGCAAACTCAATGTGAAGAGGTGCTTTATGACTTTCCTAGCAAGTAAGATATTCTGGAGGTAAGTTTGACACTGAAAATGCAGTCAGGTAATCATAAATTATAGACCTTTCAAAGACTTTCCCTTTTATTTCCAGTCCCTTTTTTATTTTTGGTGTTGAAAGCTTGCATATGCCTGTGCTGCAAAAGCCAGGAAGCCTCTGTGGATTTAAGAAGTATAATATATTTAACAACAGTGTATGGGAGAAACAGACACTTTTTAGTATGGTACAAAGGAAAAGAGTGTGAATGAAATTGAAATAACTTAGAAACAAGAAACTATAAAGACAAAAGGAAACACTACTATTTTTGAAGCAAAGCCCATACCTTTCTAAGTAGTCTGTAGGCAATAGCAACTCCCTTGTGTAACACATTTGAAATTCAAAGGTAAATTTCTACACTCAAGCTGCATCAGTTAGTCTAATAGTAGATATACTAATTTTTTAAAATCTGTTTTGCAGTCTTAGGCATCCCAGAAATCCTTTTATTTTCTCCCCTGAGTGCCCATCCTGCCTGTCACAGAGATGACACATGAAAAGCCACTGCTGTGCAGGTAGTGAGGATGTGTGAGGAAGCTCTGAGCCAAGTCCAGATCTGAAATGAATTTCAGGGTCCTGACAGTTTGTAATCAGCTACACATGAATCCCTTCTGCTTATTGACTCTATTCCCTTGAAGCCATTTGGTAAACTGGAATTTTAAGACATGATTTAGTGACACTATTGGGGAACTGTTTAAATTAAATTTATAGAATTCTTTAATGATTGTGTGATATATTCACACAGAACTAAGAAGTCTGATATCTACTTTTTTGCTCTGTTGCATGTTATCTCATTTGAACTTAAAAAACCTGAATTTCTACCTCAGCAGAAAAACAGAATTTCTACCTCAAAGTTGAGAACTTTGTTAAATGATTAGTCCAGCTCATTTTCTCTTCTTCCAGATTATCTCTCTCAGAGAGATCTTTGTGCAGTTTGTGTCTGGGACATATCTGTAGCTTCCTTGTAGAATTCCTGTGTGACCTGGAGCGACTATTTTGTTTTATCAAACAACACAAGGCTCTGACAGAGCACATGCTAATAAAACTCCCCTACCTCATAGGCAGGCTGTGGGAATCAGCAGCATTAAATACCTGAGCTGCTCCATAGCCTGGTGATTAGGACCATATAAGTAGTTGCACATTCAATCTCCCTATGGTTAGAACGTTGTCAAAGTGTGTGCTCCCTGTATCTGTGTCTGATGTGACATTTTCCTAGTGCCAAATTATCTAGAGACATTAGAAGCAGAATTGTGGAAGGATCAAAAACAGCTCGAGTGGCTCACCCAGTCTCTTGTTGCAAGATAAAATGGCATGCAGCTGATACAAAACATCTCAAAGCCCTTGATTTGCTTTAGTGCCTTTTAAAGTACTTCTTCTGAAGAAGGAATATGTGTGTGCACACAGGAGTTATTGCCAGCTAAAAACTCTGTCTGCTGATATCCCACGTTAAAGCACCGCATGTATCTATTCTAAAATCAGATGCGACACTGAAAAAGTATTTGAGAGGTATGTTTGTCTTTTGATCTTGATGAATTCCTCACATACTTCTACTGATCGTGACCTTCCTGCTACTTTCAGAGGTGTACAGAAATGAGAACCATCCCTTATGTGCTGCCAATTTTTATCTTACCAGGGAGTAGTGATAATTTTTTTCTTTTGGTACAGGGGGTCATTCACAGGCCTGCATGGGAGTTTTAGCTACATCAACTAGAAGAATAACATAATCATAATTTTTAATGTAATGTGTAATGGCTGGTCCTATTATATATATAACCATATATAATAGTAAAGTGGCTTGCTGTCTTGTGCATTAATATTGATTTGGAGATGAGATCACTTGCCACAGAATTTACTGCAGCTTTGATTTCAGTTGCAAGTAAAATTATTAAAGCATGTCCTATTTTTAAGAGCAGGTCCTTTCAGCTGCAATAGAGAGTTTCTCAGTGGCTGATCTAAACTGGTTCATAGAGTAAAAATGAGATCACTGGAGCTGTTGCAGTTTTGGGATGATGACAAGCCTGATAAGCAGATGAGAGGCAAATTTGTAGATGCTCTGTATTGCTTCTCTGTCAAAGCTTTTAATTTGTCCACTTACTGTTTTGTTTGCTTCTCCTGAACAGTGTTTCAACCCCAAGCAAAAATCATCTGAGAACTTTTGAGTGGGGTAAGAGCTTAGGTTTAAAAAATTACCAAACAAGGCTGATGGACACATATTTTTTCTGTTTGCACCCCTTTATGTGAAGAACTGTAATGTTATGATACATCTTCTGTGTAAGTTGTGAATCCATCAATATTTCATGAAAATTATCTGCTGTCTTTTCTAACAAATTTTTTGTGTGTTTTCAGGTCATTGACAAAATTGTTGTATGGTGTAAACAAATCTGACACGTTAAAAGATATTTACTGTTGTATCTCCCTGCATCTATACTAACTAGGTTTTAGTGCACTCATTTGATGTCAAGTTTCTGGTTTTATTAATCATCATAATTTCTTAACTGAAATGTTGACTAGTTCTGAATTTAATACTTTGTAGGAATTCATTCTAGCAGCACTCTTGCATGTAAAAATTAAACATTCAAACTTGGGATTGATTTTTAGCTGCTCATGCATTTTAAAAAAATCTTTCTCTGCTCATTTTCTTCTAGTTCTGTATTAAACAACCATCAGCCACTCTATTTTGCCCCAGAGTTGATGTCAACCTAATAGACTTCTTGTTACTCATGCAAGGTAAATGCAATAGTAACAAAATGTTGGGGTGGGGGTGATGCTGCTTGGGTTCTTTTCTCTGCAACTTCTTCCAGTTATCTTAGAGTCAGTGAAAACCCCCACTAAGGAACCTAAGGGCTCCTTCTCCAGTGCACCATCTTGCTGTAGGTCAATTATCAGTACTTGCCAACATCAAAAATTCTAACACAAATTGTTGCTGTTTGCCATCTTCTGAAGCTTCCAACTGGAAAATGTGTGAAAAGTTGCCTGTTCCACTTCCCTGTCTTCTTAATCTTTCTGCCAAGCAACACAATAAAGAAATTTCATATAAAATAAAATAAATATGCAAACTTTCAGAAGGCCTTAATTTTCATGCTTGATGGTCAAAAATGTTTTCTACCTCTGACTCTTTTATCAGTTCTAAAATTCTAAAATATTAATATAAAATGTATTACTGTTATTAATAGTATCCTCTTTCTTCAAATTAGCACACTCTCAGTTTGCTCTTATGTGCATACACATGTGTGGGAGAACTTTTGCATGCATGCACATGTAGCTGCTTTCATTTCCAAAATCAGTTTGTGTTTTCAACCACTGTGGCCTTTCACAGATGTGAAAGTGTGTATTTCTGAATACCTATTAAAGTGTTCTTAAACAATTTCTGATTATTATTCATGTGTTTTTAATTAAAATCTGCCTCCTGCCTGATCTGGTTCATAATTGTTTTCAGCCTTTTGAAACTGGCCCTTTGAAAGAATCAAGTGCAGATATTGCTGGTTAGGGCTTCCTTCTTTTTAATCATTGCAAATATGAAACAAAATCACCTCTCTCCCAGGCTAATTATATTCTCTATGAAGAATAATTAATATCAAGTAAATTGTTTCATATCCTTTAGATTTTTGCATTTGCATTCTTATCCCTGATTGATTTATGTAAATGAATTTGGGAAGAATTAGCATGTTGTAATGCAGCTTGGATAAGAGTCAGTGCAAAGTAGAACTGTTTAAGGAGCAGCAGAAGCCAAGTTATTTCTGAAGTGAAAGCTCAAGACCAACCTTTTTCCTAGGAGACCTGACCTTTTCTCTGTTAAAGTTAATCCTGCATGGACCCCTTGCCCTCCACACTCATGTGTTACCAGCAGGCAATTCTCTTACCTACATGTTTTAAAATTATTGAGTCCATCATTTTTCCCTAAACACTGTAATACAAATGCAATATTCAGCATCTTATGAAGAAATTATGTTTATGTTTTTAAAAAGTCAGATGCTGCTGTGGTTTGGTTTGGTTTGGTTTGGTTTGGTTTGGTTTGGTTTGGTTTGGTTTGGTTTTTTAACCAAATAAATGAAAACTGAAAACTTGGATGAGGAAGATGTTTTTCTGTGATAATTATGGCATAATTATACAATTATTTTGGGATTTTTGACAAGGCCAGATTAAACAGAGCTCTCAGAATTTTATTTTACAGAGATAACTGTCAACTTTGGTGTGTTAGAACCATTCTGCAGGAATCTAACGTGTGGAGAGCAATCAAATAGAAAACATAGGCTTATTTTTCCCTCTGAAATGTCTGCATTTTGGGTAGATCTTTTGATCATTCATTGATCTCTGAGAGAAACTAATGGTACAGTAGACCCAGAGCCATCAACATGTGGTAAAATCTTCACAGAAAATCTGCTTTTCCTTCTTACACCTGCCTGCAGGTACATCAATTTCCAGCTGTGCCCTCAGCAGGTTGGACAGGCACATCTGACAGTACAGTCTGACATTTTCTACTCTTCACCCAAAGGACCTTGGGCCTCACAGTCATGAAGTCTGTGGCATCTGCTGGTAAATGTTCCATCAGTTCACTCTTTGATCCATCTCGTGGGGGTTCACAATCGCTTGCTACTCTCAGACTTCAAACATTTTCCACCAAAATCTCTCCTTCACAGGACAAACATGACAAACCCAAGCCCACAATTGTAAAGAAAGCTGCAGTGGAAGAAACAGGCTGGTTGAACAGACATGTGTGGGTCTTGCCCAGGTGCAATGCAGAGGAGGAACAGTGACCTAGAGCATCACAGACTTCCATCCATTACACAGTGGGTGCCTAAAGTGGGTCTACTGCACTCAGCAAATACTGGTTAAATAAAACAGATGGTTAAACCTGTATCTTCCTCTTTTGTGCTTTTGCCTACCTGACTTGTGTGGCCACAAATCATTGCCCTGGGTGACCAGGGTGGGAAATGGAGGAGAGGTGTAGAGTCTGTCTCTGTCAGGCATCACGGCTCTCACAGAACATCACTAGAGGTGCAGAGAGCAAAGGTGAACTTGGAAAGTAAAATCTTGATCTCTGCCACATGGAAAAAAAAAAAAACAAAACAAAGAAAGAAGGAGAGCACATTATGATACAATTCAAAATAAAATGTTTTGCTTCAACTTTCTTGAGATGAAATTAAAGTACTGTATTTTGCAGAAAGGTGTAAGATCTCCCTGCAGAAAAATCCTCACTCAGTTGTAATGAAGAGATTTCCCAGTTCCTTCCATCTCTGCTGCAGCTTTCTGCACTTTGTCTGTGACTTAACATTTTAAGAGGAAAAAAAAAAACCACATACAAAACCTGTGGCTTACTGAGTCATTTACTGGCACAGGGCCTTGTTTAAATATCTTCCTAAAGTGATTGTTTTGGCTCACCCTTTCTCTGAGGATTTCTAATGGATTTCTCTGCCTGAAATTAGGCCAAGTAGTTTCCTCAAAATAATTGAAAATTTTAAAGGGTTAGTATCATTCCTCTTCAGTTTAAATTTATCAGCTGATTTCATCCATGGATTTGTAATGCTTTTCATTCCCCCCATCCAAATAATGGTTTCTGATTGTGCTCTATTTCATCACCTCTGTTCTGAAAATAGCCCGGAACTTCTCTGGTTGTTTCTATGCTCATGGGGCTGGTGTTCACCCCTGAAACAGATGACTACTGCCTCAGTAACACAGTGTCAGTTCAAAAAACCACCTTTCTCAGTTCCTCACACAATTCCCTAGAGGATGGTCAAGCAGTGGAGCAGGCTGCCCAGAGAGGCTGCTAAGGCTCCATCCATCCTTTGAGGGCTGCAAACCCTGCACAGCCTGGTCTGACCCCACACCTGCCCTGTGGTGAGCAGGGGCTTGCATCCTTCTGGAGGTGCATTCCAGCCCGCAGGGTACCACAATAGTTTCCTGGGTGTCCGTTCAGCAATTAGTTTGGCTTTATTTTAATACAATATTAGAATTCATTTACAGTTTAAGGTCTTCGTCCATATCCTGAAATTCAGCCATGGCTTCCAAAACACACAGCTTGCAAACATAGTTCACTGCTTCATCAAATTGCACTTTGAGATTTCCTGTGTGTAAAGTTAGGTTAATTACTAGAGCTATCTGGACACTCTTGTCGTAAACGTAATACTTCTCTCAGTAGCTCTATATTGATTCATTCTTCTGCTTCTCCACTCACCTGGCACGAGTTTTGCCTACATGGTTCTACTGACAAACAGCAGTTGCACATAGCACTGTGATTTAAATTGCTGTTGAACTGAAGCCGTGTTTTCCCAGAAAGAAAACCTGCCTCCACTTTTACAGATACACTCTTACCTTTGAGTCTCATCCTTTCTGACACTGTCTGGGAGAGTCTAACCAAATGTCTTTCTCTAGATTTTTTGTCTTCAAAATGAATGTCAGATTTTGTTGTGGCAACTGATTCACACTTCAGACACATAAAGTAGCCAAGTTCATACAGGTGTCTACAAGAATGAGCACATTTTCCAGCTCTACAGGAATATTGTCCTTGATACATGCCAGAAATTAATATTTTTCTGGGAAACCAAAACGATTTGCTCTCTACTTGAGATGATCCAAAGCAATTACTTTTATGACCCTATTAAGAGCATGGATATTAAATAAATTATAGAATGCTAAGTACCAAAGCCCTTGCTAAAGACTCGATTACACCAAAGTTTCAGAAATTAATAATATAATGTACAGAGGTGTCCAAACAGGGAGGATTTGTGAGAATTCCACCTCTGTTTTTAAGTTCAGTTTTATACATGGAAGCCCTATTCCAAAGAAAATTCATACTCTGAAATTTTCAGGCAATTTGCTATGTATTCTGTTTTGGAGAGAAATATACCTATCCAGTATTGTGAGGATTTGCATATAATCAGTTTCTGCTGTTTATTTCCATCTCACCATTTCTCATAATTTATTTTAAAATTCATTTTAGTATAAACATCCAGGAGAAGTCAGTGAGCGCACTGTTTGTATCTTTGGTGTGTTCTAAAAGTTTGCATTTATTCTGCTTAGGCAAACTAAAAATATGATCGGTAATGCTGAAAAGTTGATGGTGATTTTTACTGGGAAACACAAAACATAGTGAATGTATCTCTGAAATATTTGTTAAAAATAGTTCTGAAGCTTGTGCAAGACCACTTTGAGTTCTATATAAAACATCTAACACATTTATACTAATTATGATAATATTCAATTAGATATAAAAAAAAAAACATAACAAAATCCTGGACTTGTGAAATTGGTATGAATTTTGGCATTCATTTCAGAGAAAAAAAACATCATTCAGTGTGAATTTCCAAAATTAATACAATAACCTTTGAAAAGTGATAACATACTAGTTCTTAGCAAATTAATCTGTAGTTCAAAATATGTGGTAGAAGGGGGAAAAGGTCTTTAGGAAGATTTTGGGTCTATTCTGTGAGACAACAACAAATGTTCTAAACTGTAAATTATTTAAAAGTGTAGCACATCATGGCATTTCTTTAGTTTCAAATCACTGAATTTGTAATGCAGTCGCTTCTGTAGATGTAACTATTTTTGTGGGATGTGTGCAAAACATTTCTTCACCAAATTAAAAATGTAGCAAACTGTGTGATGTCCAATGAGACCACTCATTAGGCTAATCTAAGACATCATGGAGCCATAGACTAATGAAGAAAGGATTGAAAAATTTAGCCCAGTTTTTCTCTGTCAGTGGACACTAGGGGACCATGAGTCAGGTGAAGATGCTCAGTCCTTGATTTTGTTAAATCTACAGAATTGTTTGATGTCATTATTATTTGTCCTTAAAATACTATATGTGAATATATACTGTGTTGCTTTTATTCTTTTTGCTCTATCTCAAAACACCTGGCAAATGGGACAGATATCTTTATTGGTTTTATATGAAGAAAACACTTATTTTTGTTACATATCTTAACATTCTTATTTATTTTATGTTATATTGTAAAATGTACTCTAAATTTTTTTTTATAAAAGGAAAATAAATCAATCCAGAGAGGGAAGGTTTCTGAGTGCTCCTTTTCATGATGGGACTATTCATATTATTACAGTTCAGTAATTCTCTAAGCTGGGCAGAATCCAGGTTGTGATTTCTATCTACTGAGGCACTGGCACTGAGGTGTGGCTTGTTTCCATCATCAAACCCAGCACCATTTTCTAGGTATAAGCACATTTCTATCAGATTGCTACTGTGAAAACTGTGAAAAATGTAGAGGACACTTACCTTTTTTTTTCCCTTCAATATTTATAAAACTTGTTCCATTGGACTAGCAGCAGGTTAGCAAGAATAACTAAAGCTTTTCAGTATGTTGAAAAAAAAAAAGCCTTACACAGTCAGTAGCTCTCATTTTCAGCTGTCCCTCATGGCACTTAAATGTCATTTCAAACTTCACTTCATCACCTTGGTGAGTTAATGCGCTCTACAGCCTCACCAGATGTATTTCTCTGAGATGCAGTAAGCACTTCACATGGCTTCACCCTCTCTCCCTCCCCCCTGAGAAACAGTCTTGAGCAGTTATTTATATGTTAAATTGCAGGAGAACTATGGAGGAGAAACACCAGTTCTAGTGTAACCTATGAACTGATCTACATTTCTTTCAATGCAGTGAAATGGGGTCACACAGTTAGAGACACGCAAACCAGGCACAAAAAACCAGTGGATTACTTATTGTGAAACCAGAGCCAGATGCCAAGGATACACTTGAAAGAGAAGCAAGCAAGAAAACAAGAGAATTACACTGGTAAAATCATATAAAACACATACCTGTCTCTCAAAGTACATCTGCCATCAAGACTTTATTGTGTTCTGAAATGTATAGCCTACAAGTATAAATCCATTGAATTGAATTGCATTTATTTCTGGTTTTACCAGTCTGATGAGTGATAGAGGTTCATGTACTGGTTCCCAATCATTGCCTTTTTTTCTAAGATCAATACTGCCTTTCTGACAAGTAAAGTGTGTACTTGGGCTTGACTTCTTATAGAATCACAGAATCATTTATGTTGGGAAAGTGTCTCAAGATCATCAAGCCCAACTGTTAACCCAGCACTGCCAAGTCCACCACTAAACTGTATGCCACAACCCCAAGTGCCACATCTACACATCTCTTAAATTCCTGCAAGAATGTGACTCCACTACCTCTCTGGGCAGCCTGTTCCAATGCCTGACAGTCATTTGGATCAAGGAATATTTCCTAATACCTAACCTGAACCTCCTCTGGTCTCTTCCCCTTGTTCTGTTGCTGGTCACCTAAAGAAGAGCCCGTTCCTCACCTATTTTCAGGGAGTTGTAGAAAGTGATCAGGTCACCCCTGAGCCTCCTTTTCTCCAGGCTAAACACTCCCATCTCCCTCAGCAACTCCTCATATGACTCAGTATCTAGACCAGCTCATGGCCTTTCTCCAGACACACTCAATGTCCTTCTTGTAGTGAGGGGCCCAGAAATGGACACAGCACTTGAGGTGTGTCCTACCAGCTTCAAGTACAGGGGGATGATCACTGCCCTGTCCTGCTGGGACCATTATTTCTGATACAGGCCTGGTGCCATTGCTCTTCTTGTCTGCCTGGACGCACTCTGGCTCATGTTCATCTGCTGTTGACCAGCACCCCCATGTCTTTTTCCACTTCCCCACTTTCCAGCTGCTCTTCCCCAGCCTGTAGCACTGCAGGGGCTGTTGTGACCCAAGGGCAGGACCCAGCACTTGGCCTTGTTGAACCTCACACCATTGGCCTCAGCATCAGTCCAGCCTGTCCAGATTCCCCTGCAGAGCCTTCCTGCCCTCCAGCAGGTCAGCACTCCCAGTCAATTGATGTCATCTCTGGACTGACTGAGGGTTTCCTCAATCCCCTCGTCCAGATCATCAGTAAAGATATTAAAAAGGACTGCCCCCAATAATGAGCCCTGGGGAACCCCATTAGTGACCAGACACCAACAAGATATGACTCCATTCTCCACCCCTCTCTGAGACTTGCCATCCAGTCAGTTTTTCACCCAGCAAAAAATGCTTTGGGAAGCCAGTTTCTCCAGGGTAATTCTGTGGGAAAATGTGTCAAAGGCTCTACCAAAGCCCAAACAACATGTCCAGTTTTTCCCTCATCCACTCAGGAGGTCACCTAGTCATAGAGGGGGATCAAATTTGTCAAGCAGAACCTGCCTTTCCTAAACCCATGCAGGCTGGGCTTGATTCCCTGGTTGTCCTGTACATGCCACATGATGCCACTGAGGTGATTTACTCCATGAACTTCCCCAGCACTGAGGGATGAATCCTGGGACTCTCCTTCTAACTCCTTTCCCCCAAGTTCTAGCCAAAACTCTCTGCTCATCTTTGGCTGGACAAAGGTGTTCTGCCTCACCAGCTCCTCTTTCAGCACATGAAAGTACCTGTAAGGTTTTCTTCTTGAAGTATGTCATCAGTAGAAGACATTCACTGTCTGGGTAGTTTTTGAGCATAGTTTAATTGAATTGCATGCATGCATGGAACAGATAGGTGGATAATTACCAAGCAGCTGTGGCAGCCCAAATCCAGCCAGACTTCCTTAGTGCAACCCTGTCTGGGAACAACTCCAACCAAACCTACCTCAAGTACTTTAGGTGTTGACACCACACTTCTTCCACATGGGAAACAAACAAACAAACAAAACAAAATCCCCAACATTTAAATTTTCTTAAATTTTCAGATTATTTTATAGCAATGTTATAGAAACTGTCACAGGAGTAAGCTATGCCATCATGCCATTATTCTACAAGGAAATATTTCAAACACAGGCATGCAGTTCCTCAAGAATGTGGAACATAAGCCCATTATTATTTTCATTATTCTTGAAATACACTTTTATAACAGCTCTTGGAGTGGCCATCAATCATTCTTTTGTTGAGGCAATTTTGAGGAAACTTATGAAAAATATTTTAAAAATCCACTCTTTTTGAGATCACTGGACAATAAGTGTTGACTTTGCTGACAGAAATTGTGTCTTGGCAGTAATCCACATGGCCTGGAGACAGATTCTTTCATGGATTTGAGACAGAATTGTTCCAGTGCTATCTCCATTCAAACCATCTAGGGGCCTGGACCACAGCTAAACCTCAGCTGTACTCACCTAGTTTGTTGCCTACCTAAAGTATGTCATAACTACAAAGCTTTGTACAGCTCTTTATACTGTGCTCATAATGACTGAAAGGAGCAGCAGAGCAAACAATGCTTATTAGAAACTTCTGTGAACTAGACACATTCCTAATATCTGAAGAATAATGTATTATTAACAACTAAGTAAATGAATAACAGAATACAGGAAGATTTTAGTAATTATAATGTTTTCCCAAATCAAGATTAAATAATCTAAAGAATGTGGCATAGTGTGTAGCCAAGCTGATTTATTTAAAAGTTTGAGTAATTCAGAGTAATGTGTTTAAGAGCCAGTGAGACAAGGCTACAAAATTAAAATCAAATACTGCTTTTTTGTTTGCTTCTACCTGCTTTCTTCTACTTTTTATCAGTGCTAAGAGTAAAAATTATAAAAGTGGTTAACAGCAATTAAGAGAGAACTCTCACTCCAATTTGCACCTCCTGCATGATCCAAAGTGGCACTGCAACATGCTACTGCTGACACATAGCCCATAGGTTTGGTGGTTTGGTAGGTTTAGAAGGAATGCTGGAGTCACCACCACTCTCACTGCCCTTAATTGCCAAGCTGAATAATGCTCTCATTTCACCTCCTAAACTGAACTAGAAATAAACTATTTTCTTTTGCTCATCCCTTAGATGAAAAAAAGATGTTCATTAGTCTGTCAGCACTTATGAGACATTAAAATCTGTCCCCAACACAGGCATTCCCTCTGATTTTACAGGAGTCCCAAGAAAATATGGGAGGCATACCATAACTTCATGGAAACTACTAGCATTACACTATCTAAAGAGATAAGCCATATATATGTGTTTCAAATGGGGTTTTGTTTCCAAAGCACCAAGAAAAATCACACAAGGAAGTTTCTGGTGAAAGGATTGGAAGCAATGTCCTTTGAGCAGCAGCTGAGGGCTCTGGGCTTGTCCAGTCTGGACAAAAGGAGGCTAAGGGATGATCTCATTGCTCCTGAAGCTTCCTGAGGAGGGGAAATGCAGAGGGAGGTACCATGGGATCCCTGGGATCTGGTGGAAAGACGTACATGGGAAACGTTCAGTGCTGTACCAGGGGAGGTTTACACTGGACGCTATAAAGCATTTTTTACTGGACGCTATAAAGCATTTGACAGAGTGGTCAAACATTGGAACAGTCTTCCTAGAGAGGCTCTCAATGCCCCAAGGATGTCAGGGTTTAAAAAACATTTGGACAATGCCCATAGCAAAGTGCTTTAACATTTGGTCAGCCCAAAATTGGTGAAGCTATTGGACTGGAGGTTCACTACAGGCTCCTTCCAACAGAAATAGACAATTCCGTTCTTTTCTCTGTGTTGTAAATGATAATTTTCTTATGGCTTCCTATACAAATGCATCAAGGTTTACATTTTTTATTTTATTCTTTGCAGTGCCACAGAATGCTGTTACAACACTATATTTGAGATAAAAATGCAGTGTTTCTGAAAACATGTTGACAGGCATGTAACCATGGCTGCAAGAACTTTCAGTTCAGCCATAATTTAAGCAAAACAAAGGGTATTAAGCATTAAAAGGGGCACTTCACATCTTCTGATTGGCATTTGTAGTAGTTTAAATGTGGCAAACCTGGCACTGCAGAACAGGATAAAATATTTTAATAAGAAAACTGATTGATTAGTTAGTATCTGCATAGCACTTCCAAATATGAAACACTGACAGTTTAATACTAAGAAAGGAGTCAGATTGCCTGACATGTATAAGCTGAGATGAAAAATTACCCTTCTAATGAAGTAATGTACCTGTTAGACTGTAGTATTTAAAATTCTTTTGTGTTTCCTCCAATTATTACTATGGTCAAGCATTTTCTGTTGACTCAGTGAATAAATGGTCAATTATCCTGTTGTACAAAATACAGAGAAGCAGATACTACAGTTGCAATAGATCTAAAGCAACCTTTATTCATTAGCTAAACAAAACACTTTTCCTTAGAAAGTCAGTCATGGTTCTCCTTGAAGAAAACGTGTAGGAAATGACAGCTTGCAGCAGCAATTTTCTGCTTCAAGTGGATGGCTAGAGTGATGGGAAGCTTTATGGGAATCGTACTCTGGACCAAGAGAAATTGATTCTCTTTAATGTGGTGAATTCCATTTAACAGAGTAAATAAGAAGAGAATACATAAACATCCTTTAGAATGCTTCATTTGCAGGAAAATGGAAGGGACAGGGAATAAAAGTAGAAATAATCTAGGAGTTTGATCAGACTATTTTAGTAATCTGAATGATACAGTGAAGGACCAGTGACTTTCAGGACAAAGGTTTGCACACTAGCAGATTAGCAGTTTGTCATGGACTTTCAAAATATCAATATTAAAGAAAATATTGTTCATATTCTACACTCAGATGTCACTAGCATGACTACAGAAGCAGCAGTGGAGAAGGACAGATTTTGACAGTAATATGTAATGTCTTATAAGTAATAAAAATTATAGCTATGGAATTTTAATACACAATATGCAGCTAATCAAATTGAAAGTCTTGCCTTTTTTTTAATAATAGCAAATAATAGGCAGAACTGATGTCATTGCCTATTTTACAATTGTCAAACTCTGCACTACAAGGAGCTATTATCCATGATTTCTCACATGGGGCCTCACATAATTCCTAAACTAATCCTTTATTTAATGCTCCATGCTGGGTTTCCTCCTCAGACTGACTATTTCTGGGAAATTTCAGACAAAATTTTCTCCCACTTATTACTTTCTGGTGAAGCTTTCTTTCAAAAGCCGCGTGGCTCCTTTATCCTGGATAAAGTTTGGCAATTTAACGAGTAGCGCATTTGCTGCTATGCCACAAAAACGAACGCGAAGGAAGCCAAGGCGGAAGGGTTTGCAGCATCCCTGTCCTGTCAGGAAGGACACTCGGGGTGTCCCAGCAGCTGCAGAACCCGCGGTCCCCGATACACGGAGCTGGAGCTGCCTCCATCCCGGGCCAGCGCCCACCTGGAGCCCTGAGCGCCTCCAGCCGCACTGCGCTCAGCCGCACCGCAAGGCCCCGCTGGAATCGTGCCGGGCTCGGGCTCTCGTGGTGCGATTTTTGTCCAGATGGCCCAGATGAAGCCAGCGTGGGTGTGCCAGTGATGCAGAGCCGCGCTCACGCCTCCCGCTCACAGCGAGGACGTGCTGCCTGAGCGCTGATGGAGCTCACAGCCTGTGCGCCAGCCTTCTCAGAGCTGGCTTCACTTGAGGCCTACCTTCGTTTTGGAAGTTGGAGCTATTTTCAGTTTAATAGCAAATACGGCTTGAAAGGAATTCTATAAATGCCTGTTCTGATCTCTTCTTTAATGTGGCTTAAGTTATGGCCCAGTTCTATATAAACTCTAGCTCCAGTGTCTTCCAGATGGGCAGTAAATCTGGACACAAGGGAGAGGTTCTCAGCTGCTCTAAGTCAGCACATATCCAGATGAAGTAGCTTGCGTTAAGGGTTATGTATTCCAGGGATTATAAAGCCAGAGTTTCTGTAAATGATACACACAATCTTGGTGGTTATTTGGCAGTGTGGCAGGTTAGAGAAAATCAAAGGAAAGGCTCAATCTAGAATTCAGTAGTGGACAACTTAGGACATCACAAGGAAAATATCATCTATTTCTTTGCCCGGCCATTAATAATCACTTCTAAGAAAATGTATTACATATTTATATTAAGTGTAACAGCTAAGATTTTAGTCCAGATATAAAATATAAAAAAATACATATTTTAAAAGAGAGGGAAAAAAACCTAGATATAAAAGTATAAATAAAATAAAATAAAATGTCACATCAACCCTCTGTAGCTACATCATGGAACTATTTTGTTTCTCTGATAAGACACTACTATTTAACATAAATGAAAGGTGCAAGTTTAAGGTGCCTGGACTTCACTAAGGCATTCAGTATTGAAAAATGTGATGCTTATGAGCCAAATTGGAGAGGATGGTACATAAGGTACACACAAATTGCAGAAGGAATTAGCCAAAAGGATAGCTCATGACAGAGCTATCCTGAAAGGGGAATGAATGATTATGAGAAAGATTATTCGTAAAGTTCTCTGTGGATGACTCTGAAATTTTGTTTAATTGAATATTTCCCACAATGATCTGTATAAATGTAGTGACATCTGCTAATGATACAAACATGAGAAATGCAATGCCTATTTAGGGACAGGAGTGGAATTTGAGCACAGCTGGGAACCTGGTAAATGGTCTCCCACTTTTGAAATACCACACTTGTAAGTGTTCTTTGTTCCTTACTCAGACACAAACCAAATCTGTCTGAAAAAGTAGCTGTATGAATAAAACAATGTTTGGTTTTCCTGCTCCTATTCTGTGAAAAGTCTAAGTTATACCAATATCTAATGGCAAGAGAGAACAAAACATATGACAATGAACCAAATTAAACTAAATTCTCATCCAGAATAATGAAAAAAGTGTCAAAAATAATGAAGTCATTGGCTCTTGCACCCAGACCTGTGGTCAGCTGAATTGGGTAGAAGAGGATTGTTGAGAGGATTTTTGTGATGAGCCTAGACAGGTAAATGACACATATTTGGTGAAGTGCTATGGATATCTTTTGAGCCTGCATATATAAAGAGTGATCAAACTCACTAAAGTAAAATAAATTCTTTGGGCCTTATTGCTTAAATTATCCAAGATAAAAAGAATTTTTCCAAATAAGAAAAGCAGGGTTAACAAAATAATTATGAGGTGTGAAACCTTACAATATTTAATGATAAAAGACTAAACATTCAGAGATGGGAATGACTTACAGAAGGAGTTAAAACGATCACTAAAATGAAACAGTGGAGGGAAATTCAAAGAAGTTTTCAAAGGCAAAACTCATGACCCATCCAAAAGCAGATGAAAGTGCTGCCAGAACCAAGCTAAAGTGAGAGATCTGACTATCATTCAAACACTTGCATGAAAAAGAAACAATTGTAATTGTACAGGAACAGGGTCATATTCAGCCAGGAAAAAAACATGCATAGTAAGGGAACAGATGCATTACATTTGCTTTCATATGGACATCATCTTGCTATACAAAAGGAAACTTAGCATTATGGAAGATATGCATGAAATGCCACAGGTAATTTGTTTGCATAAGTCTGCTACTAAGCAAATCAAAATAGGGAAAACTTTGTAGAACAGAAACATTTACACATTTAGGCTTATACTGTAAATTAAGAAATAGAGCAGATGTGACTAAATAACTATCTTCATAACTCCAAAGGATGTGCATTAGCAATTCAGTAATTTCCTTTCAGGGAGTTATTTTATATTGTTTCACAGGTTTCCTTCACTGTGACATTTTGGATGCTATTTTCAACTAAAAGGACAGAAATTACACAGAATTCAACTTTACATCATCCTGGAAGGAGTTTAGTCAGATCCCTGCAAGACTGACTCCATTCAGCTCTCATTTTGGCCTAGTCGGATTTGCCAAATCTAAAGCAGAAATACACCATCCTCATGTTTGGATACCCAATATATAATGCAGAAAAACACTGGTAATTAGGAAAGCAGCAACCTATTTTTAAATTCAAGTTGATTGAATGCAAGTAAATACTATAAATTGAGCAAATAATAAAGCCTGGACCTGTGCTGAGGCTTTAGAACAAAACCATCCTTCAGAAATATTTGGATTTTAATGTTGCTTATTGTGTAAGGACATCCTTCTGAGAGGTGACTTCCCTGTGAGGAAAACCACCACAGAAGTCAGTGTTTCACAGTCAAACAGCAAAGAGGTAAGTTCTACTAGGCACAGAATGCCTGGGTTTGAATCAGGGCTGTAATATGAATCCCTAGACTTTACAGCCTACACCAGTTATCCCCCACGTTCCTGCTCACAGGAGCTGATATGCTGTAGGCAATGAAAAGAAGGAGGCTCTGGGACGAAAAAGTACAGATAAAAGGAAAGAAATATCAAGGAACAACTCCACTTATATTAAATTTGAGGGGAAATTGTTAGACAGATGCAAAGTTTTAACATTTTAACAAAAACCAGGCCACCCCATACTTTCTTTGCACTAGTGTGAGAACTTCAGTGTTCTGATACCTCCTAAAGTATTTGATGAGAGACTAATAGCCTGACAGGCTAACACTTCACTTCCTTCCAATTAGGAGACTTTAACATCAAAGCCAAGGTCCTCTACTCAGCAAGGGCTTACTTGAATGAATTATAGAGGAGAAAAGTCCAGTAGTTTCTTGGGTTTTTCCCTTGCAGAGACACAGTCCGGCAAAGGCTTTAATAAGATGTTTGAGGTCAAAAGGTTCAGGTTCCTCACTGTGAGCGCCAGGAAGCTGCCAGAGTGTTTCAGTATGTGTGGTGTTTGCAATGCAATCAGACAAAGCTGAAAACTCTATTACAGTGTCATGCGCCTGGCTTCCTCCTGGAGTGCTCTCGTGTACGGCCAGCAGCAGAGCGGGCACTGGGAGCACACAGGAATCTTCCTGCTGCCACCTCAGCTGCTGGAACACACAGCCTTCACCGCCTCAGCCTTTGGCTGCCGGGAGGGGTGTGACATTGGCCTCCTCCAGGGAGCTGTGCCACTTGATTTGATATTGATTGGCAACAGACCTCCAGGATTCAGAGGTTTTCAGTGAGAAATGATGACTGTGCTTGATGTGTTATGTTATTTGACTTGATAAGATCAAATCTCTGGCAGAATCTAAAAAACTATCATAAACTCTTTAGCTCCTATTTACATCAAACTAAAAAGTGTTTAAATCCCTCTGAGGTAAGCATAGAAAGTGACTTGTTTCTCATTTTTGTCAAAAATATTTTTAGATTTTTTTTCCTGTACATAACAGCTGTTTTTCACTTTTTTATTTTTAATGCTCCCTACTGTCATGACTGCATCTCTCCATCTTTCAGCAACAGCTTTTTTTCTGAAGTTTACAAAGCAGATGTATCATTGATCTTAATATCTACTTCACACAGAACAGTTGACAACTGATTGTAATATAGCAATTGTTTTCTTCAGTAATACAATGGAATGCAGGGGAAAAAGGGGGAAAAGAGATAAAGGAAATGTCTTCAGTTTAATCTCACAAGGGATTGGATTCACCTCACCTTGCTTTAAGTCCTTCCTGGTCAAAGGAGAGAGATCAACAGTAGTTAACATCAAAGATTCATTCCATGCAAAACAGCTAAGGTATAACAAAGAACAAAGACCACAGCAGAAGTAAAAGAAGTGGGAAACAAAAGACTTTATCAGGCACAAAAATCTTATAATTAACATCTTGAGAAGAATTTCTACTGTTGACGGTCCCTACCTAAATAATCAGCAAATGCTTGGATGAAAATGATTTATGTAGCAGTTCACTAGCCTCCAAAAGAAATTCTTTCCAGGTGTTAGCTTGCAAACCACAGTATTTAAATCCACGCACTTAACAGATTGCAAAAACTATCCCATCAAAGAAAGTGCTGTTAATTCCCTGCCCCCTAATTCAAGGTAAATCTCTCTTTTTTTGGTTGGTGTTGAGCTTTTCAGTTACTTTTCTGTTTTTATTTTCTAATCTATATTCCTAACCCTCATCTTCACAAAAAAAAAAAAAAAAAAAAAAAAAAAAAGGCAACAAAAACCCCACAAAAAAAAAAAAAAACAAAACAAACAAAAACAAGAAACCCAACAAAAACCTAGCTAACCAACCAACCAAAAATCCCCAAACAAACAAAAAAGCAAGGAAATCCAACTGCAGTGATATTAACTTATTTAAACCATGCACATTCCATAGGGGAGAAAAAAAATCAGCTTCAAAAATCAGCTCCTATTTGAGGCACTTTCATAGCAATACTACTGTAGCATTGAAAGTTTTGGGAGGTACTACTGTTTTCATTTATTTTTGGATTTGTTTGGAAATGACAGTTCCTAACTGAAATGCCATTACTGATAAAATACAAGCTATGTGTATTCTGTTTCTTGCATTTTCCCTCCAATACTAGCACCCCCAGTTAATGTAATTTACTGAAAAAACCCTGATTTAAAAAAAATAAAAATTGCTCAGTAGATACTTCAAAAATACTTCAAAATACTGTTTCCTTCAATACTTCAAAATACTTCAAAAAGTCTGTTTCCTTAGAATTTCTTGATGCATTTGTTAATTTTGTTTCTTTCATTTTTTTCTTTCTTTTTCAATCTCTTTTGTTGACACTTGCTTTTCTTTTTCCTTCCTTGAATTTTCAAGTGAAGAAGACAAAAGAAATAAGATTATTATTACTATTATTATTAGATCAATAGTTTAGGGCCGTGGTTAAAACCAGTTAAAACACTTATATATGCTTGAAGGATCGACTTTCAACACGAAGACTTTGGCCTTTAAAAGACTTCTGGCAGTGCTCATTCAGTGTTGTCACACTCATAACAACTACAAAATTAAGCTTCCAGAAAGTTGTACCATAGATTGTCTCAAGGATGTGTCAGGTCAAGTCCAAGGAAAACCTTAATTAGTTGTGTTGAGTATTGGAAACATCCAGTGTACACAGAAGAGAAATAAGGGAATGGGAAGATGTTCTCAGCCTCTTCTTATTTAAGTTCTTTAAAGTCTGTTTCTTTGTTCCTGAATGAAAATGACTGTGAGTAATTCATGGGAATTCACCACACATGTGGCTCCCCTACAGGGGCCCAGCTTCTAAACCACTTTTGATAGAGGAAAATATTGACAAAGTTCCAGCTGTTTGAAATTCAAAAGACATCTAGCCATAAGGTGGTCTAAATGCAGATCTTTTATAATCTACAGTATCTTGAAAACACAGGGTGATGCAAGTTACAGCTCCTTAAAGGCTTCCCTTTTCCAGTAACTTTTCTTCACAGCTTCTTGGTGTGAGCACAAATGAAGTTCCAATGACACTTTTATATTTTTCATCACTCTTTAAGTAGTGCATGTTGAGGCTTCTGACTTATCTTCACACCTAAAGGCATTTTCATTTTGCATCTAACTCATAAAAAACCCTGCAGATAAATAAAGCTCAATGATAAGAAATTAAAGAAAGTTCCCTTATGTACTTTAAGGAAAATGCATGCATTGCAGAGAGTTCTGATTAGTATCAAAAGCATTTACTTTTTGCCATAAATGTAAATAAATGTTATAAAATTTTAATTAGTCATCTATTACTGTACTATTTTTAAAAATAATTATAAAGTAATTAATCACAAATTACAAGGCAAAATAAGAAAGCTTTCTTTTCAATTTTTGGCTTCTTGATATCAAAACAAAGTTTCCATAGGTAGATTTTTGAATTTAGAATTCTGAATAAAATGTTTTGGTTTTGCAGTGCTTCATGAACACAGATATGACTCACGCTGATTTTGCCAGACACAAAAATAAAGGTTGTGTGTATTTGGATAATATTTATATGATAATCATTAATTTTTCTACAGGTAAATGTGTCTTCAAGACTTTCACTTTATTTCAACAAAAATAACCAAATTAACTAAGAATCTATTATGAATAAATCCTTGTTAGGTATAACTTGGCTGATCGTGAAAAATCCTCTATGGATAAACTTTGTGTGTTTTCAGTACACCATGGAAGTCAGTCTAAAGAAGCTTTTGTGTGATTCCTTGATGTGACTGAATAAAAGATCATCCTAAGTATTATTTACAGTCCATTTCCATTTCCATACTAATCATATTATTACAGAAACTCAGTCTACATACACTTGCCAGTCCCCGCTGGTGAAAGACAATCTTCATTATGTTAAAAAATGGACATCAGAAAATTGTTTTTGAAGTGCAATGAAATGATTTAATAACAATGTATCTTCATATTTCCTAAATGATTTTAAAACCTTAATGCGCTGCAGGAGTCTGCCTCAGTGGCATAATGAAATGGGACAGTTCAGATTGCAACCTGCTGTGTGAGGTTCCCCCCGTGTTAGAGAGCAGCAGGACAGCTCTGTCTCCTTTCCTTTTTATCTTTCTTTTCCTCTCCAAGGGCTGGGTCATGTTCTTGGAGAAGGGGATGTCACTCAGTATCTCACACATCCAGCTGGTGTTTAATTTGCAAAGAGTAAAGATGAGGTACTTCTTAGAACTAAATCTACTGCTACAGTTTGATCATGAAAGTTGCCAAATGATTCAGAATATAGCTCTGCTAGTTACTGGGTTGGTGGAAATATTGGCCATTTACTTCTTACAACCAGCAAATTGGCCTCTCCCCCCACATCCCCCAGACATATGGAACAGATATACAGAGATAAACATGTATTTAGAGAGAAAGCAGGAGAAAAAGAGATTTGAACACACAAGCCCACAAATGCACTGCTGACATGATGATTTGACCTTGTCTAAGAATACAGGCAGATGCAAGGGGAAAATGGATGTGAAAAAAGGTGTGAGTGCACACACAGCATGAAGTGTTGACAAGAACTTGGGCAACTCTTACAGCAATGATCCTTTGGACTTTGTGCCTTTAAATGATCTGATATTCACTGCATTACAAATATTTTTCTTTATATCCACTAGAGACAATCCCAGAGCCTCCTTTTAGGTGTGCCTGTGGCCTGGACACAGTAATAGCCTGAAAATAAGTAAATATATTGATTGCTGCTGCAACCTTCTACAGAGAATGTTTGCAGAGCAATAACATTCATGGAGAGAGAAAGCAAGAGCAGTTGTGGCTGGAAAAGACTTT
This sequence comes from Melospiza georgiana, assembly GCF_028018845.1. Classification (NCBI taxonomy): domain Eukaryota; kingdom Metazoa; phylum Chordata; class Aves; order Passeriformes; family Passerellidae; genus Melospiza; species Melospiza georgiana. The sequence continues at coordinate 88,870,851 of NC_080432.1, forward strand.
AGCAGGGAGTGCGAAGTGGCAATACTCAGTGATTATACCTGTTAAACAAATTGTCTCAGTGTAGCTTTGCACTGAGGAAAAAGTCCACCTGAATCTACTGGGGACATAACAGCATTAAATTTCAAGTATTATTTTGCCCAAGCGAGCTAAAAGCACCAGTCCTAGGTTAGAGCTAAGATCTACTAGATACTACACAAATTCAAAATACAAGGAAAATTTTAGTTCCAAACTGTATAGAGTCTTGACTAGACATTCAGGGTAAAAATTGTTTGCCCTAAATTTACTGCATAAATTTCTGCATATTATAAGCTCCTGTTTGAATCAAATGGGCAAGTCTGGGCATTCCTGAACCTATTTTAGAAGTCTGCTTAAGGATAAGATGGATTGGACCCTAGAAGGGCAAATATTTTTTGGTAGAGAGAGACCCTGGGCTGACTGCTTCGTGTAGATGGATGAGCCCCAACCCATCTTTTCCTGGAACAGTGCTGCAGCCAGATTAATGTATCTGGTGGCACACTCTAGCAGAGAGACATTACAGCGCCAGGCTTAATAATGTAGGTGATCCTGCTCCATGAAGAAGCATTTCTCTACTGGAAGATGAGCCAAAAGTTATTTTAAGTCACATCTTATATTGTATTTAATAGTAGCACTCTAACGCTCAATTCTGCTGTGTGTACATTGTACATGCAGCTTTTCCAGTCATTGAATTGACATGAATAACACTTCTGTCTATAACAGGTTTAATGAAGAGGGGAGAACTTGACCATCACCAGCTCACCTGCAAGTTAGTGACATGTAAAATCACTCTTGTTTTTTGCTGACAACCTGTCCTTTGTGCCTTAAACTGCACCTAATTCCATCATCATTTTTAACATTGTATTTCATCTTTTTCAGGGCTGCACTTTATGAACACTGTGACATATAGTGACACATATTACTTTACTGTAAAGTAGGTGACAGAAGAAGGCAGCTACTCCAGATCACTGGACCTTTTGCCACCTAATTTCTTGTGAAATTTTCCTGATCTAAAGGTCATGAAACCAGTCTCCCCATATATACATTAAAATATTTTAACTCAATCTCTTAATGGTAATGCTGGATGACTACAAATATTCCAGAACATATTTTTTATTAGTTTTTTAGACATAGTTTCATTTATAGGACCAAGAGCTTTCTGTGCCTCAGTTGTAAGTGTTGAGATACTTTTTCTTCATAAACTTCTACAGCCATGTAGTGCAGTAGGCAACTGTGTGACCTCTATTTCAAAGTACTCATTTTTAAGGGGGAACACTCTTTCTAATACTCATTTGCTAGTAGACCCAAATCAGAGGGAATCATAGAATCATTTGTGTTGGCAAAAATTTCTAAAATCAAGTCCAGCTGTTAACCCAACACTGCCAAGTCCACCGCTAAACCATGTCCCATGGTTTGTCAGTAACCCATATTGCTTTGTTTAAATTTGGCCAATGATTAATCTTTATTTTCCTTTCAGTTTTTCTTACACCTGGGCTGAAAGTGAGAAATATTTTAAAGATAAAAATCTTGAACCTCACCATAATCTTCCCACTAATAGCAATGCCCAGATACTGAGATTGCAGTTAAGATGTCCCCAAATTGTCATTTGAAGAACTAATTTCTTCTCTTGCGCATATTTGCATATTTGCAAAGATGAACAAGAGATATGTTCTTGTAGCATGATCTTATTAACATTTTTTTTTTTGTCAGAGGACTAATTGAAAACAAAATACCTAAATTTCCAATGTTGTACATGCATGAATGCAATAATGTTCTAATTAGCTGGGCCACTGATTGAGATGACTTGCAAATAGAGACCTAGCACGTGCTTTTTTAAATTTAACAAGGAATCAAAACACCCAAAAGGTGACTCACTCCCTGTAAGATGTCACTGAGGAAGAGCTGCCTTGCTCCTACAATCCTAATGAAGCCCAAGGTGGCTGTACCCCTCAGATGGGGGCTGCATTTACACAGAATAACCCCGATATTTTGAAATAGAGAAAACAAAGCCATTGCCCTCAAGCTGAGAGCATTGCCCTGGTTGGCAGCAGGGGTGGCCCAGGTGGCTCGGAGTGGTGACCAGAGAGGCCCCGGCAGAGACAGGGCTGGCATGGGGACAGTGGGAGCAACAGAGGGCACGGAACTATTCCCCGACAGAGGGCACGGAACCATCTCTGGCAGAGGGCATGGAACCATCCCCGATAGAAGGCCAGGAACTATCCCTGACAGAAGGCATGGAACCACTCCCGACGGAGGGCACGGAACCATCTCCAACAGAGGGCAAGGAAACATCCCCAACAGAGGGCACGGAACCATCCCTGACAGAGGGCACAGAACCATTCCTGACAGAGGGCACGGAGCCATTCCTGACAGAGGGCACGGAGCCATTCCCGACAGAGGGCACGGAGCCATTCCCTACAGAGGGCACGGAGCCATTCCCTACAGAGGGCACGGAGCCATTCCCTACAGAGGGCATGGAACCATTCCCTACAGAGGGCACGGAGCCATTCCCGACAGAGGGCACGGAGCCATTCCTGACAGAGGGCACGGAGCCATTCCCGACAGAGGGCACGGAGCCATTCCCTACAGAGGGCACGGAGCCATTCCCTACAGAGGGCACGGAGCCATTCCCTACAGAGGGCATGGAACCATTCCCTACAGAGGGCACGGAGCCATTCCCGACAGAGGGCACGGAGCCATTCCTGACAGAGGGCACGGAGCCATTCCCTACAGAGGGCACGGAGCCATTCCCGACAGAGGGCATGGAGCCATTCCCGACAGAGGGCACGGAGCCATTCCTGACAGAGGGCACGGAGCCATTCCCGCACAGGGCACCACGGAACCATCCCCGGCTCGGTCCTGCTGCTCAGGCAGCATCAGATAAGGAGGCAATTGGTATGTTCACACCTTCTTACATTCAAACTATCTGCTAACTGCTGACACAAACCTTCTATCTTCCTACTGAGACATCAAGATAAATTCGGAGGAAATGGAGCTGTACAGGGAGGAAAAAAAAAAAAACGCGCTACTCTTTGCTAAATTGAGTGATTCCTCCAGGCTCTGACCAACAGCTTGAGGTCAGCGCAAGCAGAAAAGACAAAGGAGAGTCCCTCAGGGATTTTTTAGAAGCTAAAATAGAAAATTTGCTCAGCTGTTTATCACCTGAATTTGACCTCCCAAGCAATATCTTGTTTTTTAGAACAAGAAGGCAAGGAAGGATTTGGCAATGAATGAAAGGGAATTCGTCTTCTCGACATTTTGTTAGTGACATTCTAAGGTTCTGTTTCTGACTTGCATTTCCTTTGGAGTTAGACCCTTAGGCTTGTCGGGTCTTTCTCTTTTTTTCTGTTTTGTTTTGTTTGTTTGGCTTTTTTGTTTTTGTTTGTTTTTATTCCGTTTGTTTGTTTGTTGTTTTTGTTTTTGTGAGTTTGACGGTTGTTTGCTTTGTGCTGCACTACACCCATGAGCAGCAGTGTCAGATACTGTTTTTCTTTGCAAAGTATGACTGGGGCCAGACACTACCTGTGATTTTTTTTTCACAATTTCTTCCAAAAAGGCACATCAAAAGCTTTTTTTCACTCATATCTTTTTTTTCCTTTCCTGTAGTAAATCTGTTGTCATTGAAAGGACTGATCGTATAAGATGTCTCGAATCCTCCTCTCCCATAGATACTCTCACAGAAGCAGGTGCTTGGCATCTCTCAGGATCAAACCCTAAAATGCTAGTTGCCATGGTGACTGAATGTGAAAGAACAATAAAGAGCTGTTTACCACGGAAACTTATCAGCAGGGCTCGACAAAGCACCACAAAACTGTAATTAGGGTTGCGTTGAAACAGCTTTATTTCTGCAGCTAAAGCTAGGCAACAGCCTTTGCCTTTGATTTTTTCCAGATATTATCCCTTGTACATCCCTTGCATCCCTTGTGTAAGATCCCACCCAAACTCTAAGTAGATTATAGCAGAGTAGGCAAAAATTAGCATTTTGAAAAATCCATGCAAAACAAGGCTACCAAACTGCATGCAAATGACTGTATGAAAAATGATGCTTTGAGAAGCAAAGTGCTTTGAAATACCCTACACATCCAGAGGTTGCTACACTCCACAGCAATCTGCAGAAGATCGTGATATTTTAGCATACACATTTGGATGTAAGGATTCTTTTCATATTTGATTGAAAGGGCAATACCCCAAACAGAACACAGAGTCCTTTTTCATGTTACATTTTAGTTGGTTTTTTGCTTCTTAGGATTCTAGTTTCCTATGCTGTTAGTAATACTCCTGTCATAGATGACAGGTTAAACCAGAGATTGTTAATGGTAGTAATCAATGTTAGCTTGGCAGCTCTGTGTCCTGAATGAATTCAGAGGTGCACTGTGAAAAGCATTTCACAAATGCCTGTGAAGGGAAGGTCTTTACAGAGAAGAGCTTTCGCTTTAATTAAGCAAAGCAGATGGTGCTGGAAGGGAAACAAAGGCACACAGAGGTGAAGCATCTTGCTCACAGCTGATCAGTGACAGGTCTCAAATAGTTATTCCCGAATTGTTAGGATTCTGAACCAATGCCAGTCATCAGCAGAAATGATGGCTCATCTCTAGCATCCAGTTTAACCACCGTGTATGGGATGTGTATCTACAGGTCAGAGGCGATGATGTGGAGCACCACCAGCCCGCAGGCAGCAGTGTGGGAGTCTCTGTGTTAGATTTACATCCATACTCCTATTTCTGCATGGAGGAATTGCACACTGAGGAAAGTTCCACTGTTCTGTTACAGCATTCAGGAGGGCATTGGCAGAATTCAGTAATTCAGCAAAGATATTGGGAAGCCTCATGTAGTTGTCTCATTTATGTGCTGGGTTATATAATGAGAAAAGTAATGATAAAAAATAAAATTTATTCAAATAAAATCCTGTTTTAAAGATGTCACAGATAATGATCAGCAGCATTCATCCTCCTTGCTCTCCCACGAGGTGTTTTTGTGATGCTTCCATTGTTTCTGCAGGTTGTGTTGCTTCAAACTTTCCTGTTAGTTGTTTACCATCTGAGTCCCAGAAATGTGGAATCTGTTTCTGTAGTGCAGTGTTTGAATCAGTGAAATCCAAACCACTAACATTTCTTTTTTTAATTTGCAGCAGCAATAGATACCTAATATGTTCGCCAGAGATTAATTCTGCTGAATATGCAAAAAGCACATCTTGTGCATCATCTAAACCATTCCTTTATGTATGTAGAAGAAATGCATCACCTGTGCTTGCAGGCAGCACCATTTAGCAGTAGGTAAGGAGTGATCTTCTAAAAAGGAAAAACTATTTCCTTTGAGCTTTCAGACCTCTGAACTGATTTTTCTTACACTTCAACATAAACCCATTGCCTTTGCTTCGGTGTGTTGCAGCTGTATGAGAGAGAGGAAGGTCAAATTCTTTGAAGTGATATAACCTGAATTACAAACCAGGTCTGCAAGAGATAGTGGGTGGAAAGAACACAAGCCAGGGCTGATCTCTGCACAAGCTACGGCTGCTGTCAGTATTGCGCTGCTGGTCTCTGATAATTAGCTGCTACATGAAGTAAAATGTCTGGTGTGCCCCAGGTAACTGTTGTTGTTGTGAGGAGCTAGCAAAGATAATGATATCTGTTTCCTGCAATCGTTTCTAGTGTTCCCTCGTTTCCATCACTCACCTTCGGTAATCACCAGGAAATCTCCTGGGATTCATTGCTCACCTTGGCCCCGGGGTGCCTTGCCCCCGGGCAGGGCATGGGGGGAGGCAGCGCCTGCTCATTTCCTGGCACACGTACAGACTTCAGAGGCAGTAAGAGAGGGAGGAAAAAATACCTCCTGGAGCAGAAACACTTGCCAAGACATCATGAGTAGGAAATGAGAGATAGGAATTAAAAGCTGGGTCATAGAGCTGCAGATGACTGTAATGTGTTCTTCCCTCAAAAGAGCTACAAAAAAAAAGTTTGTTATTGATTAGCTTTTTTTAATTTGGAATGTGGGACTCCAACACTTCAGTGTGCAGGCTTTCCTGGCAGTGAAAGCAGAGGCAAAGGGCAAGATCCAAAATGCATGAGGCTTGGAGCCTGCTGCAGTTTCACTGCCTCATGCACAGATGCTGCCTGGTTCTGGTACTGCCATTCAGACATCTCTTCACTCCAGGTGAAGTCCTGCCCCATTGGCCTGTGTGAGACTTGAAAGAACACAGAGATCCTTGTGTTAGCCCACTCATAACAAATTACACCCATAATGAAGATGATTTCTTACGTCATTTAGCCACACAACACCTGAAATTAATTTTGTGGGAGCAAGGAAGTTGTTCACGCTGGGCTTGGGGGGCTGTAGCCCAGTGACTGTTAGCTGTCAGGTAAATCAGGACAGCACCAAAGCTAAAAGAGTTTGGTGAAATGAGAAAATGTTTTGCTTAAGGACAACAGCAAACACTCAGTTTGGTGGGATACATCTCACACTGTTGTAGCTGATTTAAGTTGGGCTTCTGATGGAGAAGGGAAATGTTCAAGCCTGCTACAATCGGTGAGGGCCAGCAAACACCTCAGGTAGTTCACCAGCTTTCAAATGAGGATATTTCTTGTCCTCTACAAGTTATGAAATAATATCTTAAGTCAGAGGTCTAATTTTGAAGGGTAAGATGGGTATAATCTTGTAGAAGAGACAAAGTTCTCATGAATGGGATGTGCAGTAACAAAAATATACAAGTCAGTGAGAGCTTATCCATTTAACACAATAGGCGAAGCATAAAGCCTCATGGTAAATTCTTCTCCAACACACACACACTAAACCTTTCTACTACTTTTATTTTCCTTAAAAACTTCATTTTCCTCTTAAGGTCAGGAGTTTCATGAAAATCCATCAATCTGAGAACTCATTAGGCTCCATTTAAATGAATGGGCAGCTGAGCCAGGCTGTACCTTGGTGCCTCTGAACTCTATCTCTGACAACAGGATATAGGGATGGATGGGTCAGCGGTAACAGAAGTAAAGCACTTCACCCACCTACTAGGAATTTGGGATTTTACTCATATAACCATTTCTTTACAATGAGTCTTTATATGTACACTCATGATGAAGGAAAAAAGGCATTGCTGAAACCAGAAAAATAACACAGAAAAATGTCTAAAGTTATGTGTTGCACTGTGTTGAATGTCAGCCTGTAAAATGGAAGCTATTACTTCTTGGGGAAAACAATCCAAAATACAAATATTCCATGATATATATAAGTCTGTGAAAGCAAGGGCAATACCGATGGACTAAAGCTGGTAGTAGACAGGAAATTAAACATAAGTTTACAGTGCATCCTAAAAAGACATCTGGGGCTCCATTCAAAAACTCGTTATTGCCTCACCAAAAAAAGGTCAAGATTTGGTATAGCTTTTGCTCAAATACTGTTTTTAGTTATTGACACATAGTTAACAGATAAAAACAGGAAAACATCACAGAAATCATTGTGACAGAGAAGAAACTCTCAAGAAAATAAAAAAGAAAAAACCACATTATGTGTTTCCTTCTGCTGCACATTAACTGTGAAAGTCGCACTGAATATCAGCTGGGTAGAGTATTAACCCCGGTGGAGGGAAGTGGACACAGAAACTCCATTAATATTTGTCAGAAATACAATGTAGGGTGGAGGAAAACCACAAAAGGGAATGGAGCAGCACAAGGAGATAGTGTCAAAGAACAAATTCAGAGATCTGAGTTATTTCACAGAATTGCATGAACTTTCTATATGATGTTGACCAGAATCAACAAATTTGTTTTTCTCAATTTCCTTCCTCTCTAAATAACTACATTGCTGTCTTTTGTTCTGCCTTCTAAGATTACAAGTATGATCAGTCTCTATTCACACTGCTTCCTATTAAGGGGCATGGTCTATTTTACTGCTATGACTTCTACTGCTACTTAATCACTTTCCACGAGACAAGGGGTAACATGGAAGAGAGGAAATAAATGTGTTCTTGTGGGCCCCAGGAGTGCTGGAGGACCTGTTGCTACCTTTGTTTAAAACTGGATTCAATGAAATACTGCAAAATTTGCTTTTAAGTGCCCTCTGGCAGTAGGACTTTATTCAAACACACACAAATACACTCATAGTAATCTGGATTACAGAATGCTAGCAATCTGAAGATGCTTTTTTAAACTATTGCAAAGACAAAGTATTATTTCTCAATAGGTCAGGGGAAACTGCTATTTTTTAGTATTTTTGTTCATTTTACTATCAAAAGAAATCCACAAATAATATCTCAGACTGTCATATTTTTCCTAGTTTTCACTTGCTATCAAATCAGATTTAAGTGGAAAGTTGCTAGGTAGAAAAGCTAATTAATACACTATCAAGGAAAGTTAATCAAAGCTCTTCTTTAGACCCCTGGATAGATTCTGCAAGTTTCCCTGTCAGTGGTCTCAGCAACAATTTAGCTCACAATCTAACATAAAGTTAGAATCAAACTTCTGAGTTTCCTCTTTCCCCTTCTTCCACTTCTGTCAAGATAAGAAGACAGAGCAAAGCTCAGAACTCTTTTCTTCCAGAGGATGCTGTTTTAACTTGTGCTGTGACCTCCAAGGGAAAAGAAAACCCATGTAGGCATTCACAGAAAAAACAAAAATACATCCCTCAGCTGCCCCCTAGAATCTTACTAAAGCACTAATTCCAGCTTTAATCTGCTCCACATTATTTTCCTGAGCATTCAAACTTTGACAATAAAGCCATTTATAGAGTAAGCAGATTTATTGTTTCACTAAGCACTCCGGTCTGTATGGTCTGTACACTTTGAGTGAGCCTAGAAACAACAGTGGAAGAAAATACTAGATTATTAGGTTATGCTTCAGAATTTTATGTCAACAAATAGCTTCTACTTTTCTATCTATGCTACCTGTCTTTCCCTGTCAGCTGTCAATGGCTTGCTTCTTTTTAATGAAGGCTGGGGCCTCCAAAGTTCCCCCAGGCACACATACATCAAGAAAAATGCTGAGATTTGTCAATTCCCCTAACATCCATTTAGGATTATTGTCAACATTTATAAATCCATAAGCAAAACATTCCCTTGAGACTGATTCTTTGTGACGGTTAGTTGAGGTAGGTCACCCAGCAGGGAAAATCTTGTTGCTGTATGGCAAGGATGTGCTGCCTTTAATGCCTTCTTTTTATCAGTGATCTTTGAGTCATTTGGCTGCTTACAGAGTAGGATTTATCATTTCTGTATGCATCAACCCCCTTGATTTTGTAATGGTGTTTGTGCATTTATATAGATTTGCTTTGTGCTTGGCATGGGAATGAAGGCATAGAAAAACCTCTCTCCGTAAGAGTGTCATATGGGATTTTTTATAATTATTTTTTTGTTAAGGCTTCTGCATAATGCTTAGCTTGTTCAGCTTGCTCAGTTAGAAAAAAAAAAATCAAGTAGCTCAGAAATTGTTTCAGTTTAAGTTTGCTCAGAAATTTGTCAGCTCTTTTTAAATGAGAAGGGAAAATACAACTCTTATGCAGCCTTAAGGAAAGCAAGTACACAAGGAGGAAAGTGATAGTGTCAGGCTGTCAGTTAAGGGGGGTGATATTTGTATCTTACATCTAATATTAGAAATTAAGTGTAGAGGATCCCTAATGTACATCAGAATTATTCTCAGAGATGGCTATCTCAACTATTTTAATTGCTCAGACACACACCAATTTACTAGGTTACTAGGAAAGTCTCATGGAATTTTAGTCAATGAAACAACTTGCTTATTAACAAATATTCTTAGAAAGTCCATTCAAGATCTATACATAGATCTATGGGTAGAATCAACACTAAGAAGTTAAATGTTTTCCAACCTCCCTGAACATGCTGGTCAAAGTATCTGGGAGGAGGTTGGAAGAAAAGTGAGAATTCCCAGTGTGAAGAGGAGTCCAGGGCAGTACAAAGATTCAGAATATAAAAGGGTTTGTAATGGTTGAGGTCCAAAATTCATTCAGCTCAGCAGTCTGCCTGCCACAGGAGGACAACTGTAAAGACCAGGCAGGGCAGAATAATTTCTCATTTGTATATGCTCCAGGGCTCCACAACCTAAGGCTGACAGACTTCCTGAGCTGGGTGTAGGGGTGTTACAGCTCATTCCTCATGTGAGTAGCTGTGCAGGTCAGATTTGAGTCCCTGTAAACTGTTAACTTCAGTGTCCTGAGTTACATTTTACATTAAGCAGAATTGTGTGAATTGTCACTTTGTGAACCTACCACCTACTTGCTACCTAGTTCCTGGGGATTCTCAATGAGCCCAATATATTTGCTTCTAAGGAACCTTAAGACTGGCAAAAGGAGAATGGTGCATCTGTTCACAGACTGCAAAGAGCATGAAGAATTAAACAAACAAATTGCAACAAAAAAGAAGAATCAGAGCACTTGAAGCTTTTATCTGCCTCTGAATGCTTGCTATTAAGAAAAGCAAGTGCCACACCTACAAAAGTTCAGACGCTCAATTCAGTGAGGTAAGTGGGAGGTACATCTGTTTCCTCTCCTGTTAGGAAAAGTGTCACTATAGGACACGAAAGAACACAAGCACACATCTCTGTTCTCAAGGTGAAGGAAAAGGGAAGTTTATTTTCTGACTCTAACATTTATAGTTTTCCAAAAGCGACAGTGGATTGGAGGGTGGCAGTGCCACCTCTCCAATGACACTGGTCAAACAGTCTATCAACTTTCTCCTCCTCCATAAAGGAATGCAAAACAATGAATTATTTACAGAAAGTGTGTGAGAAAGTTCACTACAAGAATGTCAACATCAGAAGGCTTAGAACATCTTAAAAAACCAGGGTGACAGGAAGGCACATTTTTGGATCCCGGTTTAGAAGTGATTGTCCCATGTGCCTGTCATTTTCCTGCCCACCTTTGGTCTTTAAGGATTTAGATGCTGGCTCAGGCTTTCAGAAAATGAATGAATGTCAGAAAACAGAAGAGTTTTGTGCAATCAGCAAAGCTTGCTTAAGAGTACAATGTTTCCTTACAGACGGAACTGAGCTCAGTATGGGATTTTTCACATACAAAATATGCAATTTGACTTCAGCATTTCTTACCAATGGTTGTAAGTGAACTCAATAACAACTGTGAGAAATGCCTGCTTACTAGAGATAAGGGAGCTACCAAACCCAGTGCTGCAAGAGGAATTTAATGAGACCTCATATTTGATTGTGAGGCAGCAGGATCTGAGTAACAGTAGACCTTCTCTGCCTCATCCAACTAATTAAAATTTGTGCCAAAGGCAAATGACTAACAATGACATGAAAGGACAACACCTTGGTGAGGAAAGCTGTGCTACAGTGGAGAAAATTGCAATATTTGGTTCTGGCACTAGCAAAATTTAGTCTTTTTGATGTAGTTTAGTGGCACATGCATAGGGAAGTTCTCAGGAGTACGCACATAGAGTGCTCAGGCAGCACGTTTATGTCTCTGTAGCAGAGAGAAGGGGGAATTGGAGCAGAAAGTGAGGGAAGGACACCTCAGATCATGGAGGAAAAGAGAAGCCTTAGAGTTCAGGGAAGGAAAACAAAGAGAAAGGCATGAAGAAAAATGACCCATGAAAGGTTAGAGCTCACAAAGAAAAGGATCATGTGTATGGCAATCAGGGGAGCAGAAAGTCCTCCTAGGTTGACTAAGCAGAGACAGTTTAAAGGCATTCAGTCATACTAGTGATTATTAGTCCTTTGAAACCTATTAATCCTATTATGAGGCTGTGGAGTAATTTTAGAATTTAAGCAGACAAGCAGCTATATTTAAACTTTATTGCCAAGTATGTTCTTTTACCTTTTTAATTTCATTTCCATTTTTTTTCCAGTTTCATTTACTTTTTTCTCCATTGCAACTTTTCTGTCTTCTTGTTTCCTTACCTCTCCTGTTTCTTCCTACATTTTGTTAATCTGAAGATTAAAGGGGAAAGGCTGTGTGACCTTTACTACCAGCATTCCTCACACTAGGAGGATGGGGAGGCAAAATAAAGCTCCTGGAATCCTTCAAGCAAAGCAGTGTATTATTGCATACACAGTAAAACATAGTTCATAAAATGAATTTAGAAAGAATACAGTAAACACCAGTATAAGCAGCAAAGTTTGGCCTCGGCCCACAAGCTGTGCCAGGCAGTTGAATACTCATCAGGAAAATGGCAACATAGCCAAACAGCTGTGTGTTCCTCAGAGAAGCATGTAGAAACACATGGTCTTAGGAGAAAAAGCGGCCTTCCTCTTCTTTATGCTTACAGACATTCTGCATAACAGTCAAATTTTTACTCTTTCCTTAAGAAGATTGCAGTACCTGGAGAAGCATTGTTTCATGGACTCTGTTTTAGGTAGTTAATGTTTTATTTAATATTCACATGTTACATTGAATTTGTAATTGCTTGCCAAATTGTAGTAAGGGACGCTTTGTCAGCCTGGGCATGTAACTCCCCTGGCTGTTGCCACACATTGGTTATCAGTGCAGAATGATCCTTCCCTGGGCAACAGCCACTGTATTTCACTCATGCCCGCTTCCAGTTTGGTGGCCAAAGTCATAGAACACATAGGAAATTGTTCTGGATCAATTTTAGTCCATCTGTATGGACTAAAATTTTAGTCCATGTGTATGTAAAAGTCAGAAGCTTGCACACCCCTTTATAAATCACAGCTAGTGCAGTAAAGATATTCACAGCATGAGGGGTGCTGTGAAATGCAGGAGCACTCTGACCTGCTGGCATGAGGGACAGCTTGCCAAGTTATATAAGAACTCCAGGACCTGAGGGGATGATTCAGCCAAGATGTTCCTGGTCAGTTTGATGTGAGTGTAAGGGGAACTTGTGACAGGTTCAGAATCACTTCTCTCTCAATCTGCAAAAAACACACAGCCGTGGGATTGCAAAACCTGCAAAGCAGCATTTGTGGAATTCACAAAGGGCAAAGTGCTATTTTCCATAGCATGCATATTTATCATATTTATTTTGATGTGGTTGGCTGTGGGCAGCTATGTATGAAATCAACCACCCAACATTTACATTATGGCAACTTTTCTGTGGTCTGGCAAGGGGCAGAGACCTGAGAGCAAATACAGCAAGCCTTGCTGTCCTCAGCGTTCCTTCTTGCGGCTAGGTGTAAATGACAACAAGAACCAACCAGTTGCATTAACAGTCTTGCTCTAAGTTCTGGAGAATCCTTCCCCCATCCACTTTTTTCTTTTGGGTTTTTTTTCAATGAAGAAAGAATACATCCTTCTGGTGGGCTAAATTGGGTAGGAATCCTCTGTTTCCCAGGGCCTTGTGTTTTTGGGAAGAATCCGATATGACACACGTGTGGCAATTTCTCTGTGTTAATTAATGAATGCCTATAAAGCACATGTATGGATGGGGGTTTCTGTTAGGTAAGATAACAGAAACCTGCTGTTCACCAAGGTCTATAATGCTGAAATGCAGACAGTGGATATGCATGAGTCAGGCTGTGCTACTTGCCTTCCCAAGGCCTCATTAGCCACAAGAGCCATTTGCTTGCTATTAATTCATCAATTTCTAGTCTAAAATACTGTTTCAGAGAGGGAAAATAATTCTTTCTACACCACTTGCTCTTATGCGTTCTACTCTTAAGGAGGACAGAATTGAGATTTCATTTATTTATACAAATAAATGAAATTTATTCTAACTCCATTTTCTAACTCCTTGAGTTCTGGAGTTTGCCATAGTAAGAGGCTGTCTCAGCTCTTCTGTATGAGTTAATACTTTCCATATGAGAAAGAGAGCACATTTCTGACAGAGTGCTTGGCCATTGGAACAGACTCTGTATTTCCTGGGCTTATCAAACAAAGGCTATAAACCTTGACAAAAGTTGTGCTATAGTCAGATACAAGTTACTGGTCTCTACAGTATTAAGTAGAAAATATTTGACTAAATACATAGAATGGCCCAAGTTGGAAGGGAACATAAAGGATCATCTCGTTCTGACCCCCACATCATGGGCAGGGGCACCTTCCAACAGAACAAGTGGCTCAGGACCCCATCCAGAGTGGGATTGAACACTTCCAGGTCCCCAGGGATGGGACATCCACAGCTTCTCTGGGAACCCTGTTCCAGTGCCTCACCACCCTTGTGGTAAAGAATTTCCTCCTAATACCTAACCTAAACCTACCCTCTTTCAACTGCCTCCTATATTTGTAAAATTGATGAATGTATGAAATCAGGATTTGAGCATGAGAAAGGATTTCTTTATAGTCTAAATTCTGCACATGATTTCTATATAGGATGTGTGACAATACAATTTGTAAGGTGTTTTTTGAAGGAATATTTTGTTTTTGCAAGAAATCTGTTGCAGAATATTACAAATATCAGCAAAAATGATAATGGACAAAATAGGAGAAGATTACAATTAGATTAAAATTATTTAACTCTATGATAATCTGCAGATAATGGTCACAAAATATTTTTATAAAAATAAGAGATCCTTTATTATTTAGCTAAAGAGGGATTTAACATTTTATCACTGAAATTTATCATAAATATTTCACTATTGTATGTTAGGGTTTAAATATTTATGGAAGGAGAAGATCTCTAACACAAGAAATTGGGATTGTACTTAAAGCCCTCACACAGGATATTGGGGATCTGATTTTAAATATCCACTCCAAGTCAGATAGTTAAAAACATTTGAAAAATAAATATTTGATTTTCTTATATTTCAAAATCAGGAAAGAAATTATTATCTTACTAAACAAAAATTATTTCTGTCCCTTGTCTGTCAGAAAACTTTCATAGCAAAATAAAAATATTTAATTTCACAGATCTATGGAATTTTGCTTGGTTGACTAAGGCATCATGTAGCTACTAGGCATCATGTAGCTACTATTTCTTTTTCTGTTTTTTATGTAGATGTATCCATTTTAAAAAGAATCTGTTTTACTCTACTTGCTTTATTTAATTGCCAAAAGAATGATCAAACTAAATGATCAAACTTAGCCCAGCATCTCTTCTCTGACAGTGGCTAATGTTTCAGACAAAGGTACAAGAAAATGGTCAGTTATGCCACAACCCTCCTAAAGTGAAAGGTTTTTTTGCTCTTATTCTTACTAGTTAGTAGCAAGCAGTAGCTTACTCTTTTATGTTACATATATATATGTGTGTATATATATATATATATATATCACACACCTTTTCTGATGCATCTGTGTGTTTCCTAGTCACCATTCCACCATTCAGAACTTTACACTCCATAAAAATTCTGTTATGTACCTAATGCTGACATGTGGCAATGAGTCCCACAGATAACTTATATATGCTGAAACCAAAATATTTCCCTTTTATCAAACAAAAAATGTAGCCTTTCAATTTAAGTGCACTTCTTTTTTGTTTTTAAGATGCCAAGACAATATTGAGAAAATACACTGGTGGCAGAGGCAGTAGTTGTCAGTCTGGATTTGATTTAGACCTTTGTTCCTCATTGAAGAGGCTTTAGCCATTACGGACCAGAAATACAGTTTCTAACTAACTTTTTGGGCGTTTTTTACACCACAATCATTCCACTTCTGAAGGTGATGCAAAAAAAACATGTTCTAAACCTTATAGGTGAGGGAATGAATTAAGCTTAGGTTCCCTGTTCTCTGAGAGCAACATTAGGTCATGTTGTGAAGAAAAAACTGAAGAAAAACCAATTATGAATATATTAGTATTTGTAACTTATTTATGTCTTAAATTTTGAACAATACTAAAGTTCACATTTTTATTGTATTTCAAGTAATACGCATAATTTCCATCATTAAATGGAAATATTATCATGCATTTACTATACAGAGTTAGTAATAATGTATATTTTCAAGGTTTGATTCTCATGGAGCAGGAGACCATGGACAAAGAATGCACTTTGAATACACAGTATGATCAATGGCATGATAATTGATACCTTTTCTTGTGTGTTCGTGTGTTCTTCCATGTGTAGTCTTTATAGGCGCACAAGCATCTTTGTGGTCTCAGAAGTGCTGAGAAGCAATTTGGGAGTTTCAGGTATGTAGGAGGTACATTCTAGGCACAGAGAGGAAGATTTGCATTCTTATGGGTCTCTCAAGGGAAACATTGTGCAATATTTTGGAAAGCCACACTTTTCCTCTCCTCACATGATTTTGTTTTGCGGGGTTTTCTTGGGTGTGAAAAAAGAGGTAATGTCTAAATAGTTAAACTGACTAGATGCAGAAAGGCAGATTTGTAGGCTTTGGATCCCATTTTAGGTACCTAAATAGGGGGCCAGATTCTTAAAAATCTTGCATCTGTCACGCCCTGCTAAGATCAGTTTGCTGGGAGCACTGGCAGCTGCTGCATGCCAAGCCCATTCCAGAACCTGGTCTGTGTGCCCCACCACTTTCAGTTCTCCTCCTATATGGGCAATTAATGAGTTCATTTTCCCTGGTATTCCCATTTTCCCTGGGGGCCTTTGGCTTGTCACTGAGGGAGAAAATAAACATTTCCTCAGAGTAATTACAGTAACCACTGACAATGACTTAGGAATAACTGCGCTACTTGACCCAACTTTGAATTTACTATTCATACCACTAAAAAGAGTTGTTGAGGTCTGGAACTCCTAAACAATCTTCTGCTGGCTCCCAGCCTCCAGACCTGAATGAGTGTCCCTGTTGCCTTCTGGGTTACTGGTCGTGCACGAAATTGATATGAAATAGGTGCACATAAGACTGGACCCTCTCCATAAAGGAGCCATCTGAAGCAGACTTTTTCACCTTCCTCTGAGGAAAGCAGAGCTCTTCTGAGCTCTGCACTTAAGCTTCATAAAGGAGGGGCCTAGCCACCATCAGTGGATTCTGGTTACAATAGGATTAGACAAAAAGCTACTACAAAAGATTCAGAATATAATGATACTCCTGATGCTTTCACTTTTGATGCCTTAAAAGCTGTCTTTGCATTATATGCTGCTGGCTCCATTGCGCACTCTGGGGCATTAGGGTAAGTGAACATGCAAGGAAAGGGAAAATCAATCTCCAGCCACAGATAATGGAACTACTGGTGCAGATGGTCACTAAACACCAGTGGTTTATAGCCCTCACTCTAGGGCTTGAGTTGCTCAGATGATTCCCTGTGGAAAAGAAGGAGAAAACTTATGAAAAAATATGGAATATCCTTCTGCTGGGGATCATATATATTTCATTGCACTGACTTTACAGCATTTGATTGTAGCCTGCTCTGCATTTGCAGCTTGATGCAAAATTGGGAGGGTCTCCGTTTTGTTTGTTTCAATTCCATGTTCATTCACTGCTTCTTTTAGGCCTCAGATACCACAGTTTGTGCTGGGAAGTGTCAAACACAGAGCCAATGTCCATGATGATGGATTGCAATGTTGTGTGAGTTACACAGGAGAGCGCCATTGTGTGCAGTTTTTCGTGTAATTAGCCAGGAAACAGATCTTGTTGGGCACATGCAGCCTTTGGAAACAGAATTTTTATCCTTGAAACTGACCCTGACCAGAGGTATCACCAAGGTTTCATTAACCACAGAAACAAAAAAATGCTGATGTTTTTATGTATGGAGAAAAGATCAGAACTTAATGAGCACCACTGTGTATGGTTTAAACAAGTTAAATACATATTCAGGAAAAACGGGAAAATTTAAAAACATATTTCCACTTCCCCACTTAGCTGGTCTGATAATTTGAGTTTTTAAGAATAAAATTCAATATCCAAATTCCTTTGGGCTTTCAGCAACTTTTTCTTTACCCAGGCACATTTATCTATTAATGAATCTGAGGTTTTCCACTTGGTTTTTAGAATGGCATTTTCAAAAGCACTTAGTTATTTCATTAATAGCCGAGTTCAATCTTCTGTAGTGATCTTTGAAAAACCCAGATCCTGGGTTTTTTCCCTGGGTGAAAGCAGGGAAGAAGGATAAGAAGATGAATAAGATTTAAAGGAAGACTAGGAAGATATATTCAGAGGACATAGTTCTGCAATTTTTTTAGATTTTAAACTTCTCCTAAATTTTGAAAAGTTTCATTCTTCTTACAGATTTTACAACCATCACTACATGTATTTTTTGATGCAGTGGGCATAGAGGCAACTCATGGGTTACAGGTGTAGCTGAATTAAATGTAGTATAAGTACATTTCTATGATTAAAGTGAATGAAATTCTCTATATTTTGTCATATCCCATGATGCATTAATGAAGACAAGAACAATAGTTACAGATCTATGCTGATTGCTGATTCGTATTTTCAATTTCGTGTGAGATTTCTGTGGAAACAAAACTATTTGCTAAATTATTTTACTGCTTGC
This sequence comes from Melospiza georgiana, assembly GCF_028018845.1. Classification (NCBI taxonomy): domain Eukaryota; kingdom Metazoa; phylum Chordata; class Aves; order Passeriformes; family Passerellidae; genus Melospiza; species Melospiza georgiana. The sequence goes on from NC_080432.1 coordinate 88,889,116, forward strand.
TATGCAATTTGCATTTATTTTAATATTTAGGCTACTTTAATTTTTACAGACTTTTAGAATTAAATTATGGGGTTTTGAATGCATATATTCAGCATTTTTTTTCTTTAATGGTTCTTGAAATAAAAATGTTCAAGGAATTTATATAGATTATTTTCATTATTTTTATTTAGAATTTTTTGATACACAAGTCTTGTCAGGGTCTGGATAACTCAACCTGACAGTTTTGGAAGGCTTGTCTTGTTTTTTGTCTTCTGACAATGGGGTTTGTTGGGCATCATTTTACACACATCAATACAAACCTGTGTTCACATACAGATGTAGGAAACAAATCTCGTAAGATTTCAGTAGGTTTTCCTACATAGGGATGACAGAGTCCTTCAGGGAGCAATTCAAAAGTGTGGGTCTTTCCTCTTTCTCTCCTCCCCCCTCATCAAAGTATCACTGGAAAATCAAGAGAGTCTAAAAAAAATCAATAGTAGGGGTCAAAAGCCTAAAAAATACTTCTCACCAAAAGTAATTAAAAAAACAGAGATATTTTAAAAATACACGAATCAGGGTGAAATTATATTTTCTGAAAATCAAAATTACCTGAAAACAAAAGTCCAGGGAAGATGAATAGGAACTTCTGTTTCCTGGAATATGAAGAAGGATGTATAAAGGATGAGAAATTCACACCAGAAACATCAAAATGTTTTTCCATGCAGCTTTGTGATTAAACAGTGGAATGTAGAAAGTAGATGAGACCAAAATCTTGGCCAGGTTAAAAAATGGTTTTGCATTTATATGACTGCCAGGACCTCAATTAGGAAAAATGAATCGTTTCAAAGTATTTTTTAAGCATTCTTAAACCTGTTTGAAGACAGAATGAGGTGTTGCTGGGGCTGTTTTATTCCCTGTATGCTGGCTACAGAATTCTGCTAAGCCTTACATGGCAACTGTTTTATTCCTGATGGAAAAGGTGCACTGGCATAACCAAATAGGGCTGGCACTGTGCCTGTACTTTATTTCTAAATAAATACACAAAATTTCAGGTACTTGTATTTGCTGAGATGTGAGCACTGGCCCCAACATAACATGATCCTCTTTGTGCGTTGGATTCCTCCAGTTTCTGCTGTTGCAGAGTTTCTCACATGCTGCTACTTCACTTTAGAAGTTTGAGGAAGGAAAGGAAACATCTGGAGCAGAGGGTAAAGAGGTTAACCACTGATGGAAAATAGTGTACTTACCTCCAGTTCAGTAGCCACAAGAACTCCTCTAGTTCTGCATTCCTTTCCACAGGAAAGACTCACACATCTGGTCACACAGCTATCAGTGTTTGGTGTCAAAGTGCCAAATCTCCTTCATTTTCTTGTAACAATCCAGATGTTAAATTTTTTTGTGTATGTAGGACCCAACTAAGTGATTCAAGGCTGATGCACTACTTGGTGAGTGGCAAAAGAATTCTGCTCTCTGTTTGAAGTGGGAGCTCAGCAGTCCCAGGGGTGCAAAGGCAATAAATTGGCAGAAACACTCTTTTTAACTGCATCCTGCCAAACTGGCAATGAGCCCTCTGAGTGGTCCAGTTGATACTATTAGTTAATAAAACAATGCCAATTACAACATTAATTTATAACACTTATCATTGGGAGGACCTCTGTGATTGGTCTCTACTGGTATTTGATTTTGGTAGTAAGAATAAACTCCCCTTCTGTTAAGTGGTTTTAGAGCTAAAAACTTATTCTTTTTTTCAGGAAGCTATGGAATCGCTTTGGCTTCAAGGCACTGCTTTCTTTGCTTAGAGGAAGTTTTACATTGTCCCACATTCTTTAGATTATTTGGAAGAGTTGAAAATGATAACATCGCATAATTTAAAAAGGGGATGTCTTTTAAACAAACTGCAGTACGTTATAGACTCACTTTGCCTCAGTTTTGATTCCAAAATATCCCTTCTTTTAGCACATTAACTTTGTCAGCCCTGTGTTTTGCTAAGTCAGTCAGGCTGCTCTAGATTTATATTCCCCTCTGAAATCAATAAAATAGTAATGAAGCAACAGTGGACACAGTCAGGGCCTTGCAACAGAGATTCAGACCCCATGCTGCGTTAATGCACTACCAGATTTTGCAGCAGCCAGATATTCATTTAATGAATTTCCTCTTTCTTTCCCCCCTTTTTCCTGAACACCCTCCCATTTCAGTTTGCTGCCCATGCTCTTGTGTGCTTGCTCCCTTTCATGTGACAGCAAGCTGAACTTTAGCAGCTGTTATAAAAGAGGAGATGTGAGAGAGATTGCAGGGCCAGGGGGGCAATGATGGGTGCTCCAGGGAATTCTCACCTGTGTCCCACTGGAAGTCACTGCCTGTCAGCTGCTGAGGTGAGTGGTACAAATGGTACCAAACCCCAGTGCCAGCACTGGGGGATGTGGCTCAGAGAAAAGCTCCCACCTTTATTTTTGCATGAAATGTCTTGGGACAAGTAATAATGTCTTATTACTACAATGCAGGAGTAGCAATCATAGCTGCTATACCTAAGGTTGAATTCAATCATCTTCTCCCTCTTTACCTGACGTGACTTCAAACTCAGTGAAAATGTGGCTTCTTAGTCTTCTCAGGCTGGAAACCTCCAAACAAGTATTGTGCCCTTAGGTGTATTTCATTTTTTAGACAGATTGGGGGTCAAAAAGACTCAAAGAATTTATAATTTTATATGACAATGAAAATTTCTATTTTGAGCGGTGCCATTTCCTCCCCTGGAAAAGGAGAAGAAAAGAAAAATTCCTGTTTCCAGAAATACTCATCTTCTGCTGTGTGATCTGCTATGACTGTATTCTTGCCAGCTCTATAACATTTGCATGTTTTGTCCCTATGTATGGAACATCTCTGAATGCTGGGTGTAATCTGAGGCAAAGCCACAGAGCAATCCTGTCTTGTGTGCAGAAACCCTGACACATAAAAGTGCATTTGGACGTGCAGTCCACACAGCAGCCACCACATTTGCACTTGCACAGCAAATCCCACGATTTTTGTGTTTGTTCTGGAGTCACTGGAAGTCATCGGAGGCCTCTGGTAGATATTTCTTTTTGCCTAAAAAATGGCAGCTGGAGAGGCAGGGTCCACTTCTGAATTTTAAAAGTTGGCAAGCATGATAGATTTGCTGAAACATTGGAAAAGATTGCTGGCTCTCAATGCCAAAGCATGTAAGCAGCACATGAGTGAGTGTGAAGTGTTTGGCAGTGTCTTTGCATCTTCTTCTAAGCCTGTGTGCTCTGCTCACCTGGCTGGGAGACCCCAGCCCTGCTGCTCTGGGACCACCTGCACAAGCTCCTGCCACTCAAATCCATCTGTGAAAACATTAAATATACTGCTCTCATAACAGGCCTACCTTGGATATTCCCAGCACTCGTGACAGGTTGTTACAGCTTTACTCCTGACCTCAAAAATATCTTTGAAAGCACAGCACTAGTTCAGTTGTCCAGGGCATAAAAAGCATGTGTTCTCTTAAATGGCCTATAAGGAACTTTCACATGGACCTATTTTTGCCAACACAGAAAAACCAAAAATCATTAGGATTAATTGTTGTCAAGCATACTCTCTTGTTTAATCATCATTGATGCTTTTTGTAGCCCTAAATTCCATTTTGCCATCTAGTTTCACTTTTTTTTTTTTTTTTCACGTGCACTTTTGCAATGCTACACAGCAATCTGCACTGGATTGTTAGTGAGGATGGTGAAATGTCACCACTGAATCTTTATTTCTCTCATATGGACCAGAGAGAACTGAATTTGCAGGGAAGAGAGTCAAGGGATACAAATCATGTTCTAAAATTATCTCTTTCTTTCTACTTACAGTAAAGGAAGTAATTCTGGCAACTAAGTTTTCTAAATATGACAGGAATAGTAGACTTAGAGCCAGGAGAACAAAGTTAGGCTGGTGAACCTTCTAGGTAAGTACCTGTACTCACTGTTTTCTTGTTAAGTATTTACTCACCAGCTTATGTCAAACTAATTCCCTATTGGAGGCAGCTGTTTAACAGGAGAAAAATCCTTTTTCCTCTAGGAAGTTCAGTGATTACCTGGGAGGTGCAAGATCTGGGTCTGGCATCTTCTCTGTCCCTCCTACTGTACAATTGGCCAGGAAAACATCAGGGGGGAGCACTAAGTGAAAGTGCATCTGACTGTAACACACAAAACCCCTGTGGAGGCTGCTTTTCCTTATGCTGCTTATATTCATTTTAATCTATGATGTTCAAATGAAAAATGCATGAGGGAGTCTGTTGAGCCAGACAAGGTTCCCTCTTCTTTTCTTAGGTCAAAATAGAGGAACCAGAATGACCTGTTGGGCTCACAGTGGGCTTTTCACCAGTGTGGAAATATAAAAAAGTTCCTGAGAAGTAGCCCTTTCTGACGGCATTTAACCACATGTAATTTTATTTCATTTGTGTCTCGCTACCTATGTATGCAATACTGGAATGCAGCAGGGATAAGTTTTAAAAGTTGGTAAGGTAAATGTCAGTTTGATAAAAGTTAAATTCTGCCTAAATATATCCAAACATGTAAGATTATAAACCTTGTCTCTGAAGTCTACTTGTGGCACAGTCGTATAGTAAAAAGTGAAATTTCTTGTGTTGCAAGAAGTATTTGCATGCATCCCTGTCCTATCATAAACATCAGATAGCCACAGTAGAGCAAATCTGGATTTGACATTGCTGTATCTTGTAAAGGGAGGACAATTACTCTCTGTAATTAATAGATGCCTTTTACATTAAGATACAAATTATTAATTTATTATGACAGTTTTAAGTGCAACATAGCAATCAGTATATTTTAAACAAAATTTTTCTTTTATTTAATCTGAATAGAAAACAGCTAAAAACATTTCAGTCTTTATTGAGGCACAACTTCCACCATGCTTTTAATAATTTTGCCAGACCAAGAAATAACAAAAGAAGGCAAAAAAAACCCCTCTGATAAAACAGATTTACACACACACTTAGAAAAAATGTAATCCGTATAGTGTATACCATGTCTTTTAATATGGATAATACTCATATGTTTAAAGTTATGCATGTTCTCAAGCCTTAGTGAGAGTAAGGTTGGACAAAAATCTCTGTCTATTTTTGTATGTCATGCAACTATGTCATATAGAAGTGTTTGGTATTACTGATTACACAAGTTTTCCATGTGCAAGCCATACAATTATAAAATGCCTTTGGTCCTTTTCTCCATTTCAGAAATATGTCCCACAGCACCTTGTCCTCTGTTTTTAGATAAGGATAGTGTTCATATATAGATTTTTTTAAACTCCAATATAGAATTCATTGAATTACCTTTTCATATTGACTTGCACATGTATATTTGTTCTTTAAAGTCTCATTTACTTTCTTGCTTTTTATATAAGCACAAAATAATTTTGTAGCTAAAAATTGCTTTTTTTGGTGCAGTTTGATTCAATTAGCTTTTAACTGTGCTGATATTTACCGGATGGTCATAAAAAGAAAGCAAAGTGAAAATGACAAAAAGCCCCATGTTTTGCAGAAGTTCACATTCAGTGCATCCAATCTGCAGTCCCTGGAGACAATAAGAGAAAAGAGCAGGTCTGTAATGCAGCTGCCAGTTTAGTGATCAAATCCAACAGATTGTGGTCTGGCCAGATCTGGTGTCCAGATAAAAATGGCATTCATGCTAACCATCTGCCTACAGGTCAGTGGGGACAAAAATTAAAAATAATTACCTCTAATGAATGAATAGACAATGACAATGCTGTGTGAGGTATGGTATCATCTCTGTGCATGCACACACACATACACACACACACACACACATATTGAAGAGTCATTGGGGTATTTTTTTAAGAATGCTCCAAGCTACAGTTTTCATTTATGTTCTGCTTTAATTGCCTCACTCTCTGAATTTATGTTGTTGTAGTTTTAAAATACACAGCTGTTTTTTGGCAACTAAATTGCACTAATGGTGATACAAATGATTAATACTTTATGTCCAGTGCAGGACTCAAAAGCCAGCTTCTTACTCCTAAAATCCTAAAACCCAACTAAGTCTGAATAAGCAGTATTCTAGACTCATAATCTCCAAAAAGGCAATTTGAACTATTTACTTTCAGGTACAAACTCTGTGGAGAACTGGGAGCCTTGAAAGAGTTAAGCTGAGCACTGATTGCTGCAGCTGGAGCTACTTGGAGGAGGAAAAGGAAAGGTCCGGATTGGGGTGTGAAGCTGCCTGGGGCTGTCCGATCTGGCTTTCATATCTACAGATCCAAATCCACCATTCAGAGCTGCAGCTGGCATCTATGTGTCACAAATTCATGGGTTTTTAGAAAGGAAAGGCTTGTATGTGGTGAAAAATACAATAAATCATGGAGATTCATGAGCGTCTCTTCTTAATAGCCCCTGAAATATCCCCTGCTGTTGCTAGAGAGAGACTACATAGTCAGTAGTGTAATTTCAAGAGATTGCACTTTTAAAATTTATTTCTACAGCTATGGAACAAGATTTATTTCTGTATTAACAAATACATTCTCCAAACAAAATTATTCTACTGTCTTCTATACTAAGCAGCCACTAACTCATCATTTTTCCCAACTATTCTGGAAGCAAACATGCTCTGAAGATATATTCCAATTTAACCAAAGTGCCTTCTTTTTACATCTCCATATAAACAAATCTGAGTGTCCATGTAACTAATTTATTTGTAGAGGAAGCCAATAAGAAGCTTTTAAGATTTTACTGCTCTAAACCCTAAGGCTTTGAGCTAGCTAAAAGATACCTGTGCCTATAAAAGACTTGTAAGTGCCAATATTGACTTCATCTAGATTTAAATTACCTCTTTTCTACATATATAGGTATTACATAATGGTAAAAGACGAGTTGATTAATTTTAAAGGCCAGGAATGACAGAAAATGTATAAGGGATATCCATGCAGAAATGTGTGCTTCAGCTTTGATCAAGAAGCCCAAATTTCCCAACTGCCAAGGAACAGCAGTTTTTTGATATCAGAGTGAGCTTGGCTTCCTTATTCAACTTTGTACTGTGCAAAAGTTTGCAAGGACCTCTTAGCTCGAGCAGGTTATGGTAAATTAGATCTTCATCAAAGAAAGATGAGCCGGTTTCTCTCAGCACCCAACATCCTCACCAAGTTGAGCGCTCTGCCTGTGCCCACACTGATCCCAAAGAAACTTCCACAAGAAACTCCCTTGGAAACATTCAGAGCGGTCTCTGCAGGCCCACAAGAGCCCATGCTGCAGAAGGAGCAGCACTGTATAGTCAGCCCCTAGTTTGTATCAATTGAAGCTCAAAGCCAAGACATTCTGGGCTCATGTCCTTGTCTACAGCTCTCCAAGAGCATCCCTGCTCCTGTCAAACAGAGCCCAGCACACATTTCCTAGCAAGGTGCAGTCAAACTGCTGAGCTGTAATTTTCGTTAAAAGCTGCTCAGGACATTATGTTGTTTTTAGTAGAATATTTTGCCATGGAAACCACAGAAAAAAAATTGAAACAAAAAAAAATTATTACAACTCTTAAAGTACAAGTCAGTGTTAATTTCACAATTGCCTTCAAATGGAAAGTTTATTTATTTATTTATTTGAAATAGTCATCTCTGCACAGTCCAGAGAGAAATATTTACATATGTCTCCACAGATGTCCACAGACATCTATATGTAAAAGAAAATATATATATAAGGAAAAAAACATTATCTTTCAGAGGGAATTAGTGATTATGCACGTGACTTGTTTTTAGGATAGGATGAAAGAATTGCCTGTGGCCAAAGCTATTGCGCTGTGTAATGCAGACAGGAGGCACTCAGCCATGATAGAAACTGAACTGTAATAGAAGAACTTGCACATAGTGAAGTAGAGCACTTAATAACTTCTTTAAATAATATTCAAAACATTATGTTGTGCTTGTCAAGACATGAGATCAGGATCCCAGAAATCCACAAAAGATACAGCTGAGCTGAAAAAATTGTTTGCAAAACAACATGGTGAACATGTTGTTCCTCCTTGCAATTTTTTTAACATTTCTTCAAACAAATCAGGTTGACAACCAACCTAGCAACCAAATGCACTTACACATAGCCAGTCTTAATTAAGTCAGTAAAAGTGAAACTGGAGACTGTTGGAAGTTCAGAATAAGAATAATATTTCCACATATATCCTGTGAAAGAGTATGTATACACCTCGGAGAAGTTAAATAAGTTTAAAAAAAAATCTATAGCAAACACATTTGGACACAGAATTTGGACTTAGAACTCATTTTTAGAAATTTCCAGCACCTTTGTCTCTCCTGGAAATACAGCACAGACTACCTTCCCTTCATATGTATTGAGCAGATGTAAGAATTGTATGAATAAGGAAAGGCGCCTTTATAACTTACCTAAATTATTTAGAGCTCTGTAAATATGTTAGCATTGAATATATTTTATTTGCTCACTATTTACATGTTCTGATTTGTCCTAAATCATTTTTATGGCTACTCTGGATGGTGTTTTTCCTGCCCTGTGGAGGAAGGAAGAGCTTTTGTCTCCTTTATGAGTGATAGGATGTGCATAGACTATTAAAGGTGAATCTTAGCACAACCTGGAACAAACTTCTAGAGTGTGAGAGGTGGTAGGACTAAGGCCAGTGACAGCTTGCAGAGAGCCTGATGTTTGAGAGGAGATTAAAAGAGTGCTGAGAACTACACACAGACAGCCAGGCATGGAGGAGATGGTGGAAGAAGGAGACAGCTCTTCTTCTCTATGGACTCTGCTGTAGCTCAGAAAAAAACATTAAATGTCAGTAGATGTAGAGCACAAGTACAGGAAAGAGCTCACCCTGTCTTGCTCTGTGTGAGTCCTTATATTTTGAAAGTATCTAATTCTAGATTTTGTAAAACTAGCTTTAAAATTTAATAGCTCTGCCCCATAGGTTTATGGGAATAGAAAAAAGCTTTATAGTTTCATCTAAATCACTGGCATCACATCTATATATATATATATCAATGTACATATAAATATACATCTATCTATATCTATTATATAGAATATACATTTCTATGTTTTCTCTTTTCATTGATTGGTGTTTTTAACTCATCCCTTTTAAAGCTACCTCAAAGAGAGTCTGTCCCACACAGCGAGACAAGGACTTGGCAGTGCTGGGCTAATGGCTGGACTTGATGATCTTAAAGGTCTTTTCCAAACGAAATTATTCTATAGTCCTATAAGTTCTCATCTTCTTTTGTCTCCTAGTTATTTCTCATGCATTAAACCTCATGTTGCTGTCTCTCCTTATTTTCATGTCCTTTCAGCTGCTGGCTAACCAGGTTCTTATCCTTTTGCTGACTGCATGTTTTCCAGGAAATGAAGACCATTTGCTGGAGACAGCAGCTGGTCCTGTGCCTCTAAAGTGGATTTCCTGGCTGTGTAGTTAGCATTTGTCTACATGAGCAGTGTCTATCCCCACCTTGTCACACAGTGTGCTCCAGCCACAGTGTTGTCCTCTAACAAGGTAATCACATTGAGCTGAACACCAACTTCTATGTGATATATTGGTGACCCCAAAATACAGGCTTTTTTTAGGTAATAATTGCTTTTGGGGGCTCAGTAATCCCAAATGATGTATGAGGAGACATTTGTTTCTAAGCTTTTGTGCCATGCTTGGCACAAAATTGAAGCTTGAGACATTTTATATGCAGTGTTACTCATACTGCCCATCTAAACCTATTGTTGCTCTCTGTTAATGCCCAAGGCAAAAGTTTTGCCCAGCTTCTGCCTGGGCATCATGCCATCCCAACAGATGGGTATGAGTGCAGACAATCAGGAAAGAATGTTTGTTCATCAAACATGAGTGGTTGGGGCATTTTTCCCAGCTGACACCAAAAACAGCTGTCTGCCTTGAGCATGCTTATTTCTGGTTAAAAGGTCTGTGATATATTAGTAATTCCTCTCTGAACTATGCAAACTGTCAATAAATAAAAGTAATTTACAGTTAGCTATGGTTACTATGTTTGAGGCTACTTTTTTAAAGAGTGGCCTAAAACAAGTGTTTATTTTTTGCTTCCAGAATTAGGAAGTGAGGACCAAGTGTCTGTGACTCATCTGAGTTGCAATTAAACAAAGCTCAAAACGTGTTCTCAGTTCCTGTGCAACACTGCAGCAGGCTGCCCTCTCTCCTGACTGCTGAGGTGACAAGGACTTTGGTACCTGCACTCCTTTGTCGTCCATGCTGTTCAAATACTCCCTAACCCTAAACAAGATGCTTGGTTTCCATTGTCCAGAGAGAGGGAAATATGAAAGATTTACCTTTATTTTCCAATGTTTAATTTAATTTTAAAATAGTCAGTTATAAAGTCCTTTATGGTCTACAGCTGCATTTCAAAATACTTCTTTCATGTTAAACAGAATAACTCACAAATTTTTGCATTTCATAATCTTCACATGTAGCCATCTGATATTTATATTCCTGGAAAAGATTTTAGCCAGCAGCAGAAGGGAATTAAAAACCCAACATTGACTCATCTAGCAAGACAACAGCAGTTCTGCTGTTTTGCAATGTCATAATGATCTATATGCTTAAGATTTTTGTTGCATAGTATACAGTGATTTATACACATCATGTGTCTATACAACCACAAGCACAATGGCTCTTCATGAAATTATTTACTTGCCATTTGCAACCTTTTATCACAGATAGTAAAAATTTTTCTTCCTGTAAATTGCTGCTATTTTACCAAAGTGAATGGATTTACATGGGATTAAAAAATTATGAATGTATCCCAATGTGCCTCAGACTACAGCCACCATTGCACATGATGAGTGTTCTGAAATCTCTGTTACCCCAAACTATTTTTGAAGGATGCCCTAGTAAAAGACCTGAGACACCAAGTTTCAAAGTTCAGATCTCAACAAGAATGTTTCACCTCATAAAGGTCTGTGTCACAGTACGAGCACTGACTGCAGGATACATAATATGCACATACACAAAAAAGAATTCATGGCATATAATGGTTTCCCACACCAAAATGTTTGAGAGCTGATGTTATACAGAATGTTTTCATTTCCCAGTGTTTAGCAAAAGAAGCCCAAGCATAAGAAGAAACAGAATTCATGGGGCCACTGGACTGTCTTCTTGGGATGGCAGCACTCAGTTTTCTAAGGAAACATGCCACAGTATCTATCACACATCCACATTTGGAACAGAAAGAGCTGGAATATTTGCAGTTATTCCCCTGAGAATCGAAGCATTAATTCACATGGATATTTTCCCACAGGTTTAATGGGGAATATCTTTGTCCTTGAAAATCTGCCAGGACTGAGACAAGCTCTGCAGCATTTACATCTAGGGGGCACTGACTGAGTAATCAGGGGGATGAGCATGCTCCATCTGGTCCTTGCCATCCCACTGACATACACAGTTATTGGCTTCACCTAGGAGAGGTAGGCATCCATCCCAGTCCCTCTGCATGTGACAGTGTGTGACATGTCTACCAGGCTGTCCTCATCACCCAGTTTTCCTGAGTGCCATGGAACAGAAGAATACTGAAAAAGGAGAACTCAGGTGACTCTGGAAAGGATACTGGAGAGGAATGGGACAGTGGAGCAGTCCTGCCCATCTGGTTGTCTGGTGAGTGAGACACAGGCATTCTGCAGTCGTTTCATGAAAGGAATAAAAATTCCATTTTATGGAATTTATGGAAGGGGAAACTAATCCTATGCACTTTTTTTCCCCTACTTTTTTTTCTCTTTTTTTTTTTAGTCAATATAACATAAAACTGTAGAGGATTGAGATGATATTGCGTCACTGTACCACAGACATACCTGTGTAAAATGATGAAAGGCCAGAATTTGTAACTTTTCCTTGTCTCTCAATGATTGGTCTCTGATCCTCATCAAATATAGAAGTGGGAGATTTTTCCAGCAAGCTCATTTCTGAGCTAAGTGAAGCTGTTTTAGGAGAACCATGGACCATCCCTGAAGAAAGGTAGAGAAAAATGTGTTGAAATACAAAAATTTTAATCTTTAATTCTCTCTCCCATCACCCATTTACAACAATGTTTAAAAGGGGAACCTTCTCCCAGTTTCATGAGGAAACCAGCTTCAGGACCACCCAGAGAGTTCTATTCCCTTCTCCTTGTCTAAATCACACAAAGAAAAATAAACAAATGAACACAACATTTGCTTTCTCATCCCTTCTTTTCACTAAAGGGTCAGGAAGGTCGGGGATCCTTCTTCTGCCATCTCTGGACACCCTCACCCGCTTCAACAGCCAATCCAGATGGATCATGGCCTTTGAAATCTTAAATCCTTTAATCAGTTTCTCCAACTTTCTCCGTTGGCTCCTTTATGTCACATTCCAGGGCTAATTCAGGTACCTTCACACAGCACAGAATTTGGATGACAGAAAACACACGGGGAAGTACAAGTCCAGAGATCTGTGCAAGCAGTGAGTTGATTATCCTCAGCCTCATTAAGGTTGCTCAGCAACATGAGCTTGTATTAATCATGTCAGAGCAGCCGCATCCTGACAAGCGATCAGCACTGCCAGGATACAGAGCCTTCCCTCACACTGCTCAGAAAACATTCCCATGAACAGTCCCTCTGCTTCCAGAGAGGTAATGGGGGAATAAAATTTAGACATGTCAAAAATTTAATGAAGAATTATTCTTACTACAGTTACGAGTCCAACCAGGAAGGAACAGAGGATGTTGCACAAAAGATTTTTTCAGTGACTACAAAAAGCAGCACTTGAAATATGAAATAATGCAGCTAAATGATCTAGGTAATTAAACAAGGGGTAAAGAATTCCTGAATAGATAGATCACTGGCTGCACAGCTCACAGCTTTTCTATGCCTAGGAAGATGGAGACAACGTATTCTTGATAGATTCATCACTAAGTTCACTGTCATCATTTCCAGCTGGATTTTTTCCATTTGATAATTTTATCCAGTTAATCAGAGCTCATCAAATACTGCAGAAATAACATTCAAGAACTTCAGTTTAAATTCCAAACAGCTTCCTCATGTCTTTCTATTTCTTATTAATATGATTATGTTCACTCACAAATGTTCTTTTTTTATCTCAGCTTTTTAATGATTTCAAATTACCAGCCATTCACTGGAGCAGCACTTCAAGTAGCATTACAGAACAAGGCTGACTCTTTCATGAACCACCCTTACACTGTTGAGCCAAACAGGAATTTCTGTGGACTTCCAGATATTCAGTATCAACGACATCAAGCTACATTTGCTTTAAATTTGCAGCAGGCCTTACTAAAGAAGTATTGAAGAATGGAATTATATTTTAGTAATGGCAATTCTGGAATTGCCACTAATGATATGTGGGTGAAATGAATGGGAGATGATGTGAGCCTTTTAAGATGAAGTGACGGTTTCGCAAACACCTTGCAGATGATTTTAGGACCCCATCCCTAAAAGTCTATGCAGATACAACAAAGCCCCACTAAAGTCAAATGGGATGCTGGAAAAACCATAGGGATTATTCTCTTGATACAAAGATTGAGAATTTGGGGTTGAAACACTCTAGAGGAGATATCCTCTATAACCCCTATCTCTGAATACATATACTTTATTGCCTACCACCAGCTATAATTATAAATTGAAGGATTGTGCTCAAAATCCTCTATAAATGACACATTGGCTGTTCCATACCAAAGGTGGAAAAGAGTTGGGAACAAACACTTTGATTTGTTTTTGTTTTTGTCTGTTTTAAACCCCTCACTTCACAGAGCAGGAAAAACTATCATGTAATTACAGGGAGATTTGCTTGAAAAAAACAAGCAAATAAACTCAGGTTTCAAAAAGCAGTTTTGAAACTTGAGGAAAGATTTGATTTCTGTACTCCACATAAAGACAGAAAGATTTCTACTAGTTTACTCCAACTTGAACACATGAGTATGAAAGAACCACCTAAATTTGAGAGATCATTGAGGCAAGAGGGTTTTCTTCTGTTTGTTTGTTTATACAATTTTGCTGAGGCTTCAAATACTTTCAAATAAAGAACACTTCAAGTCAGTGAATGCTATGTGCACTCCCACATACCTTTTTTTTTCCTAAGTTACACATGCTGAAAGAAACCACTTACTGGGAAGGAAGACTACTCTTGGCCCACTTCTCTGCAGGATAATTTCCAGATGTCTGTCTCCATTAAATTTAAAAAGACACCTTAGATCTGTGTTGTTGTCTATATTTCTGCCTCCTCTCCCCCTGCCAGCTATAAAGCTAGAACAGTGCAATGTGATTTGGCAATCACTATTTACAACCTGGACTGTGCATTTGAATGTCTGGGGACTGCCTCATTCTATACATAGTATTAGCATGAAGAACTTTTTCTCTCAGTTCAATTTTGCTTATGCAGCAAACAAGTTAAATATTATAATTTCTTAAAGAACTTGGGCTAGCTAATAGTTTTGAGCAGTTAAACATTTGAAGTATTAAAACAAAGAAATGTAACTTCCAGTAGTGACATGGTTACTAATTATGTAGCTACGGGATAAATTCTGTGTAATTAATGGCAATAGGAAGAAATTCTTTACTGTGAACATTGTGAAGTACTGTTTCCCCAGAGTAGTGGTGAATGCCAGGTTGGATGAGAGGGTTTGGAGTAACCTGGCCCAGGAAGGTGTCCTGGCCCATGATAAGGGGGGCTGGAATGAAATTATCTTTAACATCCATTTCAACATAAAGCATTCTAAGATTCCATCAATAGCTCTAAATGCCATTTATTTCTACTTTAAAAAGGGGTCATGTTGCTTGTTAGACACATCTGCATATTTTTGCATTGCGTGTTCTTTCTCTGAAACCTAAGCAAAGGTAATGCAAATCTGAAAACCAATATGATGTGTAGATATAATGTACTAACATTTTAGATCACTATCATGTTATCAACCCCTTATTCATCATAAAAATAGAGTATTGTATCAGCATAAGCACCAGTTGAGATATCCATGCATCTCAGTACATATATAACATGGATAAATATTTCATTTTCCATCTCAAAGGTCTTTTCATCTAAAAAAAGGAATCCTCCGGTTCATTAAATTCCTCTTTTTTCTGCTTTTATTTCAACCAATGTTTAATCTTAGATATTAGGGTAAATTTTTTCTTGGAGCAAATCATCTCTGTCTGCCAGCTGCAGCTTCTTTCATCTGAAGAATACATCAGAGCCAATGTCAGAGTTAAGATACTCGAGGGGGCATATCTACCACCTTGTTGTATTAGGAGAATTTCAAGTTGGGCATTCTTTTATATATTGATTTTAAACATCTGGAAAGTATCTAGCAGGGAAAGGAAATAAGTTTGTGGTGTTCCCCTACCATGCAGTCTATTACCTCAGTGACCAGTGACTAGAGATGAGTGTGCAGGCAGTTCAGTCTATTCTACTCCTGTTCTCAGGCAATGTGGACTTGCTATAGGCAGAGTTTTCTCCTCCACACCTCACATCCGGGCACTGCCCTCTGCTTACCGCATACACAGAGGTTTAAGTAAAGTGAAACAACAAAATAAATAAATAAATAAGAAAATAAATGCCCCCAAATAAACCACAACAGAGTTGGGAAACCTATAGAACCTCTGAAAAAAAAAAACATGAGTTAATAAAAGAATTTTGATGGACCGACTCTGGACACAATGTAAGACATAGCTAAAGAAAATAAACAAAATAGAATCCTGATTTTCAGTTCATGACATTATTCTTCTCCTATTTATTCATGTGGGGTTACCTCATTAACTGGGCTCAAGAGGAAGCAACTTCTTCTCTTCTTACATGTCTAAGTTGAGTCTCTCAAGACAGAAGAGCTCAGAAAGACCAAGGTCTCCTGTCCTTTCCTGGGTTCATTGCTTCCATCTGGCAGCTGAAGTAGAGTAGCTGGGTGGGAGAAATAAGCTGAAATTATTGCTGACCATTCTGCTCACTGAAATGTCTCTCAGAGGCATCTGCAATTAGGATCACGGACATTCACAACAGTTTGGGTCAGAAGGGGCCTTCAAAGCTCATCTGGTCCAATCTCCCTGCAGAGAGCAGCGGCATCTGCAAGTGGACCAAGATGCTCAGAACCCTGCTTGGCCTGACTTTGTAAAACCCCTGAGAAGTGAAAGACTCCTAAAAGAGGGAACTGAGGACTTCCTGCATCACCAGAATGGTGAAATCTCAAATTGTAGCAGACAGATTAGTGTGGGTGTACTTATCCCATTGACTTAGTAGGGATCATGTTTCTCTCTCTTGTCTGAGTAAGCTGAGATTTCATTTCTTTCAGACTGGCAGTGTGACAGTGCAGACAAATTTGTTCCACAGAAAAAATTTCATGAAAACTCCCCATGGAGAATTTGCACATAAAACCCTTTGGAACACCCCTTAAAAAAAAACAAATCAAAGTATCTTTCCTTCCCTCTCACACTTTCTGTCTCATATACATACTTTAATGGGGAGTATTATGTTGAAAATACAGATGTATACATAAGCTCATCCTTGAGTTACTCTGGGGTATGTAATATAATTATCATGACCCTTCTGTCACTTTCTTCTGGATGGAGGAGTCTTTGCTCTCTTGCAAGTGCTCTCATTGCAGAGGGAAGCCCATCCTGCTCCTCTGTGTCCTCTGCAATCCTTGCCCTGCTGCTCTCACTGGAGAGCTCACCCCTGAGACATTCCCATGCTGGTGGGAGTGGAGGAGTGCAGAACTCCCCAGCTCCACCCTCTTCCAGAGGAAATGTCATGAGAAAATGTTTCCTTGAGGTCTTTGCTGTTAAAATGCTATGAGAATGCTTGCTATCAAGTGTGCATTTTTATGGCATTTTGACTGGAAGTAATGTGAGAATGTTCTTTCTCACATTATTTCTAGTAGAAATACCCTGAGAACACTGTTGTTTGTGATATTTCTACAAAATGTTCTTGGAGATTGGATGTGGCTAAATTTGCCTTTGTAATCATGGGGTTTTTTTCTTTCCTCCAGCTGAAATTTGGGCAGCATCTAATGTTTCTCTATTTTAAACATTTCTTTTATCATGAAGCCTTGTCCTGATTTGTGCCAAATGAAGCCTTTAGCTGAAATGGCTGATTTGTTTCTTTTGTGCCCTAAGCACTATCCAAACTGAATCAGAGGTTAAGAAACCAGATTAAACTCCACAGCAATTACAGTATTTATAGGATTTTCTTCTGAGATGAAGTTGTTTCGACTGCCCTTTCTGTTTCAAAGTGGACCCACAATAGGGTTGAATAAAACTGTGGAGGAGTAGAGACCTGGAGGAACAAAGACCACATACTGTAAAAAAACGCCATTCTAATTAAATCAGACTGAAAACAGAAGAATGCCTTTGCTTTCAGAGAAACAAGTAAGCGACCTAGAGAACCTTATGACTTGGCAGTCTACACATTTCTTTTTTGAAAGACAACTCACATCTTTTAAAGGAAATAAATCCTGGAAAAAAATATAAGATGTGTCAAGCCAATCAGCTATTTATGCCATTTCCTCCGATCCTGATGTTTCCTTCATGAATTATGCACTTTCAGCTGCCACTACTCACATATGTGGGCACTTGTGGCATGTTTCCCAGGAGCAGCATGTGATTACAGATCATAAAAAATGAACATACACATTGCTCCTTCACTAAAGGCTGAGATGCACAGTCCCAAATGCTCCATGTTAGAAATGTCTCTTCTATTTGAAAAATAGCAGCTGTTATTAAAAACATCCATAGGTAGAATAGCTGAAGCTGTGAAAACTAATCACCATAAAGAATTAGGAAACAGATGCCCCTGAAGAATGGAGTAGGTAAAGTAGCCACTAAGAGTTTTCCCATAGCCAGAAGGTGGTGCTGCATTGTAATGTAGTCGCAGGGGGTCAGGTTTGCATCTTTGATAACTTATGCTGTTTGATTCACCTTTAAAAAGTGAAAGAGTAGAAGAGATTAAATCATCACAACTGTGCTCTGGGGCAGAGGTAAAATGAAGCGTAGAATTTAGTTATTTATATATTAAAAGCCTGTGATTGTGCTGGTGTGAGCCTGGATCTGTCAGCCGAAGCTTTAAGTTCTCCCTCTATTTCTTTTTTGATGGCTTTATTAAACTCTCCTGCCTTCTTAACTCTTCTGTTTCATCTCAGGACACTGAACAATACAGAATATAAAAATATGGTCAACCACCTTGTGCTGTGTTTCCTTGAAAAAAATCTTTCTTCTTGTAACATATTGCATACTTTTTGCTGAGAGACTTTGAGCTTTTTTCTTTTGTTGAATAGAAGTTGAGATATTCAGCTCCAGGTAGACACTGTTGACTTCAATTAAACTCTGCAAGATTTTGCCAGGTGAGGTGGTGCAAACTCCTTCTTTAACAGAAGGAGAGAAGGAGAGCAGAGCTGCTGTCACATCATGTGTCTGCCCAGTGGAAAGTGGTGCTGTGCAGAGGATCCCAGGGATTTAGCTCAGGCACCGTGGGTGCCTTGTCTGCTCACTCAGGCTCCCTCACTCGTGCCGCACCCTGCTCTGCATGGATGCATCTGCATTACTTAGGACCATGAATGAGCTTTTGAAACATACCTGGATTGTTCCCTCTTTCTACACCTTGCTCTGTGTTTTGGAATAGCCTTGGAGAGCAGATGTTGGTTGTCTGAAATGGGTAGATGTGCTCTAGCAGCCCACCCTGTACACTGCTGCTCCCAGGGACTGTCATGACACAGGACTGCTTCCTTCCTCCCTCCCTCTCTCCCTCTCCCAAATGCTGCAGGGTCAGAATTTAGGGCCTCAGCACCAAGTGTTTCTCTCCTACAGATTCATTTCTATTGCTCATATAGCTCATAGGTATCTCTGCATAGGCCAAGGCTCATATGGACAAATCCCATGTTCTCTGATAAGAAAGATATCCAAATTTGATGTGATTTTTTTTTTCTTTAATGGGAAAAAGTTAGTAATAATCAGGCAGCTGCCTCATGGGAATAAAGTCTTGACTGAGAGGAAAATGACCCTGACCATCAGAGCAAATCATCTCAGGGACATGGAAAATTATTGCCAAGTAATGCCATTGTTGTTTGTATTACTAAGGCACATTGAAGCCATGGATCAGCACTCACTTTTACTAACTACTAAAAAAATGTGATTTTTTCACAGCAAGGGAATGAACTTGGAGGTTAAAATTTTCCAGGGATTAAAGGAGAGATGCTGTAAGTTCATAGAACTGAAATCCACTGAGAATTAATGAGTGCATAGAAACCACATCCAGTTCAGGAAATTGCTGGGCTGAAAGTAGCTGGAGGCTGGGAGAACAGTCAGGGGGATGGGCAGATCGATTTGCCCTCTTCTTACTACTTTCTAATCACTACTTTAACCACTTCTCTGACTGCTCTGGGGAAGATAAGAGCTGGTCCTCCCCCCTGAGATCGACCTCAGCCCCTTTCAGGCTTAGGGCTGAACACCTTCATCCTCCCAGTGCTTTCCAGAGAGTTGCCTGTGCCGCTCCCCTGAGCTCAGCTTAGCGGCCTCTGTGCCACTGGGAATCAAATGAGGATTTGGTCACCTGAACTTTCAGAAGAAAATTTTCCATCAGCTTGTTATTAATTTGGGCTAATTTATCCTGGACACGACCTTTCTGAGTGATGGCTACTCTCACATCAACGTGGAACCTGTGATTATGCAGTGACTGAGATATGCTTATGTCAGCCATGGAGAGATTATCCAAAATGGAAATCCCTTTTCCACAGGAGATGCCACCTTTGCACTGTGCATAATGTCTTTGGCAGATTGTAAAACATTCGCACATTAACTGCAGATTTTCCCCTAAATTTAGGGTGCCAGAAAGCTGTTTCCAGTTTTTCCAATGGGGATTTTTAAGACATGCAAAAATGTACACAGATTTTGATACAGATGAAAAATAAAAATTTCCTTTCCGCTAACAAGGCCATGTGGTCTGACCAGCCTTATGTAGAATAACTTCATGAAAACTTTGAGTTCACATAGAAATCGCCATGGCTTCATTTTTGGTGATTTTTTTTCCTTTAACTGTAATTCTCTCTCTATGTATATATACAATAGATTTTAAAGTCACCAGATGCTTAATGACTTATTTCAATTTTAAAAGTGACCCACAGTAGATGGAATAGACCTAACCATTCCCAAAATCATAGAGTTTTATCAGCTTAAATAAAATGAATTTTGAATAATGTGGGGGAAAACTGAACCTTACTTTAACTTATATAATGAAAAAGTAGGAAAACTTTTTTTATTTAAATAAAAAAGTTATTTAAAGCATCTAGAGATCTAAGAGACCTTTTCAGGCAGAGATCATGTACAGCTTGGAGTAAGTGCTTGTGTGAGAGTTTCTTATTGCTGGAAACAGAGCCCCATAATGGAAGTGGTGACAGACCTTAAATTAGTGCAATGCTACTGTACAATAATGTGTATTCTCAGTGCCATATGGTTGTGATATGCAGCAGTTTTCCTATGCTGATTATAAATTTGGATTGTCTGGCAGACATTACAGAAGGCAAAGACATCATTGATCATTTTATCTATTCACTCTGGGTCAGTGAAAGATCATTACTGCCAGTCTCAATTTCTGGTTTTTAATTATTCGCATTACTGTGGTGTCCCAAATCCCCAGGCAGGTCAGCATCCCCTGTTCTGTGCATTGCACACATCAGGCTAAGTGTTGCTTGCTTTGAAAATGCAGAGCAGCTAATGTGCAGATGTACTCAGAGACAAGCAGAAATTGAGGCAAGGTGACATGAAACTTGATGTAAAGGCTACGAATTCTTTGCTGCTTCACTCTCTGTTCTTTTATTATAACCCAATTCTCTTGGTTTGCTTACCAGGTCACCTTATCTGGCTGAAGGCTCACTGGCACCCCAGCAGACTTGGTGTGTGGAGAAGCAGCTCCTGTGAGCAAATGCAGAAACACAGACAAAGTTGAGTCATTTGTCTGAGACACCAGCAAGACAAAGTATCAGAGGGAAAGAGGTGGAAAGGCAATGTCGTGGCACAGCAGAGTGTGTAAAAACATTAGCAGAATTGCTAGAAATCTGTCTATGCCATAAAATGGTCACATGGTAGAAATCCCACAACTAGTGGGAGCCCGTGCCATGAAGTGCAGGCTGTATGTGTGACACTGCCCTGTGCCACGGTGACCTGTCACTGCGTTTCTCGACAGGGCTTATTAGCTTGGGCACAGCCCTGTCTGATGTGGGAACCGCGCGTCAGACGGGAGCTGGCTCGGCTCCAGACAGCTCAGTGCATCCCTGCATCACACGCCCCAGCACACCAGCTCTGGGATTAACTTGGAGAGACCTCACTTGGATCTGCTTTAATTGGTCCAGAAATGATAAGAAGTCCACATTGCTTCTCTTATCCAATCTCCAGTTTAATAAAGGAAGCTCCTTCTGATGATTAGACAGGTCTTTTCCTTTTAAAAAATATTTCATCCTAGTATAAATTAATTGCCCTCCAAACCCAGAGGAGAGTCCTTTGAAAAAGAGACATCCTGGCAGGGCAAACAGCCGTGTGTTTTGTTGCCATTTGAGGGGACCTGCACTGAAATCCCAGCCTTTGCTGCCTTTCTCCTGCTAAGGAAGAAGTACCTCATATCACAAACCAGCAGCCCCTTCAGGCAATTGCCATTTAAAGAGTGGCATTGATGGACTCTGTAAGGAGTCCTATTCAGTGCTCTCTGGCTTGGCAGCATGATGTCAGTGATGTGGGCGGCGAACCCCTGAATTTGCTTTGATGGTATTTGTGCTCTTTTTTTTCCATTTTTCACGAATGAGTGATTCATTTCTTTAAAACAATGTGTTTGGAAAGCCTGCCCCGCTAAGGAATTGTCTACGCAGTGGGGGAGGCTTGGAACATTGTATGTCCTCATGGAAGTACCAACAGGGGTTGTGCCAGATCCTTAGTGCAAGAGGTAACAGGGATGCTTGCATCAAAGCCAAAGCTTCATGAATCAAAGGCGCTGACTCTCAAGCACAAGTGCCAGCATTTGGGCAGATAACCCAGCCCGTGCCAATTTAGGGTGAGAGAAATGCCCCAGACTAATCCTGTGTATTCAAAGAAATGCAACATAAACAAGTTTGAGTATCCCACAGCCTTGAGAGTCGTCATTTATAGATATTAAGCAATAAATAAGGGTAATGATGTGGGCTCATTTCCCAAACAAGAAAAAGGAGAAAAATTTCTGCTAAAAACTGATGTTGCCTCACGTGGTTTGTTCTAAACACAGGGGAATTGGGAAAGCAGCACTGGAAGAAGAAACTGTGGCTGTCAAATCACATGCTTTGCAAGTGGATTAACTACAACATAAATGCTCATGTGGCAGGCAACCAGAAGCAGATTTTGGCCAGTATGAGGTCTGTTGAGTATTTCTGTGCCATCTCCAGTAGTAAGCAACTGACACTCGACATTTACCAGCAGGGTGATCCAGACTGCTTAGATTAGGCTAAGGCAAAATGTTATATGCAATGGAGTAAACAAAACACTCATGGAAAATCATCAATTATCCTATATGCACAATGGAACTGGAGGCAGCATTAGATTAAACTCTAAAATCAGGGTCATGTCTGAGATGTCACTCTCAATGAAATTCCTGGATTGGGTTGAAAATTATGTGCCTCTGTTCACTCAGAAAGAAAATGTGGAATCCCCTTCTATTCAGATGTGTGTGATCAAGAATTTCTTGTTCGCTTAAAAAGGTAGCTAAAAAACAAGGTGACTGCACAAGTTTAGCATAACATTTTTGTGATTATAGAGAGAAGTGTGAACACATCTTCAGACAAATACAAGTATCTTAATAATTTAACTTTGCATTTAATATATGAAATGTTAAGTGGTTCATTGCAATAGCTGATCTCTAACTCCATGAAAAAATTGGCTTCCTCTTCCAACAAGCTTTGCAGGGCAAAGTCCCCATAAGAAAACTGATTGCCTGACTTCACATCACAGCCAGTATCTGGTTCAAAGGATTGGTCCCAAACAGTAGGACAGAGGACTTTGTGTTAGTGATGTCCAATGCAATCATATATCTAATCAGTGTTTCCTTAGCCTTTTCCACATTAGCAAACTGCTTAGACAACTTATTCAAAAAGTGGAAGACCTGACTCCATCTTCTTCTGAAGTTTAAATTCCATAACTCCGACATGACAGAACATGTTGGATTGGACAATCTTAATTCCTTCTTTTAAAAGTAAGCCAATGGGCAGGTGTCTAAGCTCAGTATCAATATTGCTTTATTTCTGTTTAGTGTGCCCTGGATAGAAGTGGATGTATATGCACTTCACAGCATAAACACGACCTGCATAATTTTTAAAATGGTCTGCAAAATTCCGTAAGTCAGTGTGCTCAGATTTCCTCTCAGTAACACATTTCTGAATGGCAAGTTTACAGAGACAATCTCATGAGCTCTCTAATCCTACAAGGGGAGAAAGCATCCTGTTCTCCTCCTCTCCTTGTCTCTCCCAGAAGATAACATGTGCAAGAAGATGGTGTCCACAACAGCTACCATGCCCTCGTTTTCCAACTCAGTTTTTCTGTTGGATTCCTCAGGCTCACTGGTGCTCAGTGAGAATAGAGGAAACATCATTCTTATACGTTCAAAAGCAGCTCCCCATTTGTCCTGCAGTTACATACACACCATAAAGTGAGTAAACACAAGGAAATGCTTTGAAATCAGACCCCACCCCCCTTTTATTTGTCTCTGCAACTTGGTACTCCATATTCAGTGAGTTGATTTTTCCTTCTGGTTTTGACAAAGGATGCCATCATAAGTCTGAGAAACCTGCCTGGTGAAAAATGTTGTCAAAATCATACATACAAAAATTCATTTTCTAAGAATAATTATGGTAGGAATTCCCCTGAACTGCCCCCCTGAAGTTACTCACAAAAGCATTTTGTATTATCTAATATGGGGAACATTGAATTTTTCAGTGCAAATGTTATAGATATTATTTTGAGTAACAGTAGAAACATACTTTCAAGAGGACGTATTTCTTGAATCATACACTTCCCTGTGTCTTTTCACAATGTTGATGAAAAATGAAAAAATCAAATATTCTGTAGAAGAGAAATTCTGAAAAAAGTTTACTAAAATTTTTGTTTAAATGATATTGAACTGAGATAATATTAAATATTGTCTTGAACCTTTAACATTTATTTAAAAAACCAGTTTATTTTATATTTGTGGTATTCTATTAACACTATAAAATCAAAACCAGAGTACTTTCTTATTTTATAATAATAGTAAATTTTAAAATCCAAATAGTAACAGATTTTGGTTTTGTGGAACTGTATTTTCTGGTAGAAGTCAGCATAGTTCAAAAATTTTCAGTCAGCTTTAGAATTATGCATAACGACTAGTGAGGCTGTGATTTTCAACCACATGTGGAAGTGAAAATCATACGGATGCAATTGAAGGCTACTGAGATTTGGGCACCATGTACCAGAGGATCTCTTGAAAACCCTGAAAGAGTGTCTCAAGCACAGTACGTACTTGCTGCCTATTGCTTTTTAAAAATAAAAACTGCTGGAGGCACATGTCTAGGAAAACTTGAAGCACTCTAGTGCTATAGAAGTCTTTAATTTCTAAGGAGCTGTAGACAATACTTTCTTTTGTAAATCCTGATAGATGATTATTCCAATTAATAGACAGTACAAATTTCATTATATGCATTATATGTTGTATATTGGTGCCTTGCAATTTGTGCTACACGCTTGTATCTCAAAAAAAAAAAAAAAAAGAAAAAAGAAAAAAAAGAACCAAAGACAAACAATCACTTAAACCATGTCTTAGAATTTTATTGGAACTCTGAAATACTTTGAAATTTTATTTGAAGTTCAGAAACTGATGTTAAGTCATCAAACAAGCTTCCCTGCCTTTATAAAACTGATTGCAATTCATTCTAAACTTCAGTTGTGTCTCCCTGCATACTAACTTCACAAACACAAAACTTCCCACTGCACTTTTATTCACAGGCTTGTCAATCAGGTGCTCACCGTTCCCTTAAAGTTTAAGCCTTATTAACCTACACACTGGATTTGACTGGTGATAGGCCACAACAAACAAAGAGCACCAACTCTCAGGTTCCAAATCCTGTCATCCTAGTTCAGAGGGTCCCTGCAAACCCCCTGTAAGAGATGAAAGGATCAGTCAAATGTCTGATTATTCAAACACACAAGCAATGAGAGCACATTGTGGAAAAAAAAAAGTTAGTGGAGTCCCCTGCTGATTGAGATATCTTCTAAAAAAAAATAACTTGGTGCTGATCTTTGTATGCAGATAGCATTGGTTTCTAGCCCAGGTCTTCGTGGGTTATGTCAAATGCACACTGGGAACACCATGTGGAGGGTCTGGGCTGAACATATATTTGGCAAATATTGCTAAATTGAATTCACCTCATGCTAGTGTTGCCCGGCTACAATAGGAAGCCAGCATGCCAGCTACTTCAGAGGAACTGAAAAAACACTGCAATTCTGGCATGAACAATTTTATTTCGTTCATCCTCATATGTAATTTCATATCTTAAGGTTTCAGTGCAGGCATTTACATAAGACTTGATTTGGTATAGAAATTATTTTATTGCAACAATTATGCTCATTAATGGCTTAGGAATGTTGGTCAAATGCAATCCTGCTGGCTAAGCATCACTCTATTTATCAGGATTTTCATAACTATTAGTTAATATTAGAGAATTGCTCAGAGACCCCACTCAGGCATGGACCCTGTGCATAAAAGACAATGGCCCTTTCATGTTCTGTAAGTACAAATCTAAATAATAACGATGAACTGTAGAATGCAAAGTAGAAGAGCTGACGGAAAGAGAACAATCATGTTAATGAGGAAATCTGAAAGGTTGGGGCGTTTTTAGGATTATTTAAAAAAAGTCTTTGGCTTTTAACATGAGATAAATCGACAGAACAAAAAGCAAGAAACAAAAATCTACCATGAAGGCAGACTAGAAAAACAGAAACTGACCTTAGATTTTTCAAAAATATTTGCTTATATTCCTTCTTTCCTGCTCTTTTTTATTTTGGTTTTCTCCTAAGTAAAGAATAATAATAACTGCAGGATTCCAACAACTGTTGAACCTGCATGAAACAACATTCAGCTTCTGACTGTAATGGCTTATGAGCTTCCCACTGAGCTAACTACCAGTTAGTAAAATGTAAATGGCACAATAAACAGGGCTCATGAGAGGATCAGATCATACATGCATTTTTCCATAATACCTTTTGAAAAGGGGGAAACAAGGGCAGGTTATAGCTGAATAGTGCAGGGAGCACGTGGCAACAGGTCCTTTATTCTGTCTACCAAAGCAAACTTTTTTTTCTTTCTCTGGGGAAAAAAAAGCATAACAAACTGATGGGTGAAATACTTTTTTTCACTGAAAAGCTAGTTCTCCATCCCAGAGTAATAGATTCAAAATCCTGATAGCTTTATCTACATATCTCAAGACATAATAAAAGAAATTATGGTAAATAAACAGTGACAAATATCCCAGCAGGATATCACTTTCTTGTAAAAAGTTGAGTATTCCACTTATACAATATTGTCTTCTTCTTGTGTCATAGTGGTATAAACCAGATGATTTTAAAATGTTTTATTTCAATTTTTTGGTATGGTGCTGCATCAACTCTCAAAGGTATTAAAATGTGCATCTTTCATTTGTTTTCTGTAGTAATTTAATATCTTTGACCATTTCTTTAGAAAATGGTAATGCTAAGATTTTCATCTGTTTTCTGTGTCAGCTACATCTTAATACTTCTATCCTTTAAGAAGATTCCTGCCTATTCAATAAGCATGTTAAATAAAGGGTAAATGTATAAATAAACTGGTTCTTATATGATTCAGAAGCTCACAGCAAAAAAGCAACCAAGCATATACAAGTAATACGCTGTTCCTCAGGGAATACAATACTTGTACCATAGCTTGGGCTTTATGCTGCAGAGCTGGACTGAGCCTGAGAGATGAATGTAAAAGATAAAGAAGCATTGTAAGGTCAGTGACTGAGCTCCTCTTTTTGCTAATCGGCTTCCCTTGTTATCCATCCAATTTACTAGAAGGTTAACCTTTTCACTACTGCTAGAAATTAGCTAATTTTTTTCTTCTTTTTTTTTTTTTAATGAAATGGTCAGGGTAACAAATTGAAATTGTTGTTGTTCATACAGTTCTATAACAGTAAATGAGATTAAAAACAAACAAACAAATAAAAATTCAGCAACTCAGCAGCATTTTTCCTCCAAAGAGCATTCAAATGCAAATGGGTTTACATGAAAAGAGGTACCAGGCCTTCATAGATAAAATATTTCATGGAGATAGAGCTTCCAAGGCCATGGAAGGAATGCCAATGTCACATATTAATTAAGAACAGATTTAAGATGGACTGACCTGGAATTTTCCAAAGGAACGTACTGCTGTTGAAAAATAATTTTGTTTCAAACTAGAACTTTATATGGAGATCCTATTCCAAATGTCTTTTAAATGTTAAATGCATAGCATATTTTATTTTAATATTTTTTAAAGGTAAAATTTATTATCCCAGTTGAAATTATCGCAAAAGTCAGTTAAAAAAAAGGCAGAATAGTTATATATAAGTGAACCAAAAGCTGTGTATCCATAAGCTTTTAAGTGGTTTTTTTTTCTTCTTGGATCAAGAAAGTAAATTTGTTGAAAAAAGTGCAAAAGTTAGGTTTTAAAACTATATTATATATCCCAAGGTAAGAATGAAAGGAAAAAAAAAAAAATCAAGATGAGCAACCCAAAGATGAGGGCTTTACCTCTTGAAAGATCAAGGGTGAGTGCTTACTTCCATCAGAAGATATTTTTGTGGCTTTTGCCCAGACAGTTCATTCCATGTACACCTGTCCTGAATTCATGAAAGCAGTTAAATGTCTGGGTCTCAGCTCTATTTGTGCCCTAGACAAACACATACAAGGAACTCTGTACGTGGTACCTCTGCTCTAGAGCATACACAAAGGACTGCCTGTCCCAAAAACTGCCAAGAGATAACACAGCAGATGGATACAGCTTCCTCAGGAAGTGCTGTCTCAGGAGAAGAATTGGCCCAAAGTTACAAGGACTTTGAAGAGGCTGACAAGGAGTAAAAGCCCCCAGAAGGATCACACTCATTAGATGTATCCCAGCTATGGCTAATTTACACAGGTAGCACAAACTGTAAGCACCTTGCCCTGCAATTTCTTGTGTTAAGAAGAAGGTGATGCGTAAAAGATATATTTTTACTCAAACATCCTAGTTAGTAGTGGGACTTTCCTGATATCTCCCACCACAAAGGATCAGTGCAGGGGTTAATATCTTAAGTAAATACTAGCTCTGTGGACACTACAGTGATAGAAGGGAGGGAGGGAAGTGCATTAATTCAGAAGAAGATTGGGAAAAACGTCTATATTTTGCCTTTCTTAAAATATATATATCAATGCAGAATATTAGGGAGGAGAACATATGAAAACACTTAAAATATGGTGAAGCAGACGTGCAAGAGAAAACAAGATAATTCAGATCATCAGTGATTATGAGGCATATAAGTAAACTCATCTCTAAAGATGAAGGAATTGATGCAAGAACACCAAACACCATAGAAAAAGAAAATCTTAGTGGCTCTCCCACATTGAAAATTAAACTTCCAACATTCTAAAAATGTGATCTTAACACTTATAGAATAATATGAATTCTTAAATTCAAAAGATGTATTTTCTAGGAAAATATCCATGGATATTTTCCATGTGTGTCTCAATGGTAAAAGAAGAAAGTTGAGAACTTTTATGAAAATTTTAAAAAGCCATTGGGCTTCAGTCTTTCCATTGACTTGTCTTGCAACCTCAGTCTATTTTAACCTTCTCTTTATCCTTCAATTCTTTCTATAATACAAAACAACTTTTGGTGAATCTCTGAAAAATCTTAATTCTTTGAGCCAGGCTTGGTTTTAATTATTTTTCTAAGAATGTTTTAAAATAGTGATGAAAAGAAATGAGCTGTTGTGTCTTTTAATCTCAAGAGTAATAAAAGAATTTGAATAGGCCTATTATTTATATACACCATTATGTGTGTAAAATATAAAAGTTAAGTATTTGTAAGTTTGGTATCAAGTCAAGATGAAGATCCTTAGGGAGATGAAATGGGAAAAATCTTTGGGATAATTTTCAAATGAGATAAAAGGGAAGAATAATGAAAAAATTGTAAGAAAGTGTTCAGAAGTTTCAATTCAGGATCTTCACATTTAATAAATATTCCCACTCACTCCAAGACCTCATAAACCTAATCTGACCCTCTGTACCTTCTGAGTGTACAAATTATTAATGAAGGAATAGTTGTTCCTTGCATAGTAAAAAATTTGCACCAGTTTTGGACTTTCAATTCCAAAGTGCAGCATTTGGGGGTTTCATTCTACCCTCAGTTAGGAATTGCAGGTGCTTGACATCTCTTAAGTACTGCGACTCATCATCTCAGTTTGGATCCCCAACAGTTTAGCCTTACTATTTTGACTTAATGTTGGCATTTATTATAATCATGGATAATTATGTATAATTATAATTAAGCCCTAATCCTCCTCAATTACACTGACATAAATTAGGCATAAGACATAATTTAATCAAAATTAATGGATTTGCGCCAGTGTGGAGCTGACACAAGGATAAATCCAGATCTTGTATCTTATTATGAAGTACAGCATTCCAAACATGCCAGAATGAACCCATCTTAGGGGTAACTATTGTTCAGTTACATGAATTTTTTCTTATTCATTGACTGTCATTACCAACAAAAAGGGAAAAGTGTATTGGTTCAGAAAATAAAGCAAAAATTTCAAAGGAAACACTGAAATCTGAAAGAATTTCAACTCTTGTACATTGGAAAAAACATTTGTAAGATCATAAGGATGTTTATAAAGATTACTTTTGTTAAAATAATCAAAGGAAAATTCATTCCCTTGGGCATTTTAAATGTATGTGGTAGAAATACATCCAGATGCTAACTTTTCTGGCTGACCAAGAGTGGCCTTAGAGAGGTGGTTGTGGAAATGATCCTTTACAAAACATGAGATACAAAGCTTATGTTGTTGAAAGGCGAAGCATGTAATCAGCTAAAGAATTCCTGAGAAAGACCAAGGGCAGCAGATACTGAAACCTTGAACTTCCTTACTTCAATGCATTTTTTGCATGCTTCCTGAAGAAAGGAGCAACCAAGGGAATTTATTAACTTTTAACTTAATTAGGTAGATGCCAAAAAAAATCTTCATTCCTGGACCAATCTATTTAGACACTGCAACCTTCAAAAAATTGTAGCTCCTCTCTAAGGACTCCAGTGGGGATTTTTTAAAGAGGCTATGTGAACTTTTTCTTCTTCAAAATATAACAATAGAGAAATTTAAAATGAGAATTTTAGGTGCTCAATTTCATGAGAGCATATCTAAGGCAAGAGACAATATGGTGTGTATATATGTGTGTAAGTTTTATTCAGATGGTCTATGGAAATCTAAAATAAACATTTAGAAAATAATACAGCAGTCAGTTTCTGTGAAATCTAACAGATCTTTCACACACACTGCAATATATGCAAGCATACTTTTTTCCTAGTTTTGATTCCTATTCATTGCTCTCTGTCAGGGAATATATAACCTAACTCTTAACTTTCCCAAGCTCTGTCAAATCTATAATATAGAGTTATGTTTTGTTTTGTTTTCTTAATTTATTGTGAAATTGTTGATGAAATAAAAAGGGACACTATTTTAAATGTTTCTCTTAGGCTAGCAAAAAACTGCCAACAGAAGCAACAGAATTCAGATGCCCTGTTTCCCCCTAAGCTACAAGCATTCTTTCACATGGTGTCTTCTATGCCAGTCAAAAAAAGAGGAGGAGAGGATGCTGTCCCTGGCAATGGAAACTCAGTGCTGGCCCTTCAGCCTGACAGGAGCCATAGGCTGTGTACAGAGCTAAGAAAGAAAACAGATTTTGAAAACCACTTCTACAGCAAAAGCAAGTTATAGGTGCAGAACAATCACTCTATGCTAAACCGCAATCAGATTAATTTTATTCACTGCATTGATTTAGAGTACCGACATTGCAAAGAAGGTTGAAACCTTCAAGAGGACAGAAAGTACCTAGTTCTCTAACCTAATTCACCAGCCACTGGTGGTGAATTCATTAGACAGCTTACAAATAAATTAAAATGTGTTGGAATTAAGAGTAGACAAATTACAGAAAAGACGTCACAATTCCTCAAAGCCAGGGCCTAGAACTCTAAGACAAAATTTATATAGAATAATTTCATTTTAACAATGTATTCTTAAATCCATTCACAGGTACTCTGTGTTGCTCATCTTTTGAGTTATAAACATTATACAAAGGATGATATGTAAAAGGCGGCTATCACAAGGGATAATACTAAAAACCCACCTGTGGTAACTCCCATGTTCTCTGAACTGCTGTTAAAAGGGATTTTTTTGTCCACATTCTGCAGTTGTGTCACTACTCTTGTATCCCTGCTAGCAAATCCTGTTATTGGCTATCAGTGTTGCAGCCCTTTTAATATTGTCATCAGCTGCATATTCAGCCTCTGAATCAATAACTTCAATCATCTTTATGGTTGTTCTTTTATTCATATCTATTTATTGTAGTACCACAATATAGGATGTTGAGGGAAGGAAACAAACGATCCCTGGAAACAACAAAACCAAACAAACACAACTAGGAAAGCTTTGAAATGAAATAATTTTTCCAAAATGCTGTTCTCTGAAGAATTTTGATGCACTGGACATTGCAGGCAATTCAATCATTTATCTAAAGGGCTTGGTAAACTTTTATGCACAATATATTTAAGTGAAGTAAAGACTAATATAATTTTGGTTACAATTTACATGCATGAGGATTTTTCTTAACCATGCAAAATAAATAGCAGATATTTACTGAAAGGTAAATTAGGTTAACCAGCATCATTGAAAAATGGCTTCTGCTTCACTTTTTTTCAGTCACCAAACAGTCAAGATGCCCAAATACTCATTTATTTTTAAACAAAATTACTTAGCATGTCTGAAATAACTCAGTAGACTACTTCTCTGACTAAAACCACATGGTTGTACATAATTTAAGAAATTCCTGTGTTAATCCATAGAGATTATCACAACTCTGGACCTAATTTCACAAAGGTAGGAGATGCCCAATTGTTAATTTATTCATTTGTTTAACTCTTTTTTTAAAGTTAAATATTTTGTTTTAGTCATGGGAAAACCATTTGGCCCATCTCCTTACCATCTACTTAGGAGCAAATCTTGAGAGTATGACAGAAATTTTAATCTTCTGCTTCTATCACCATTATAACAGCATCCCTGGGGAGGAGGGGAAGAAACAACAGCAATGACCAATCAAAAAAAACCAAAAACAACAAGAAAAAACCCAAACAAACAAACAAAAAAATCCAAAACAAAAACCCCAGAAAAGATGTTGCATTGCAAGAATTAATCTCAGAGGTTTGGTGAAATTTGGATTACCTTTGGGCTAAGAGAACTTCTACAGCAATCCTTGGTAAAGGCTGTGTGTGAGCAAATCAGAGTGTTAGCAGCTTCAGATGAGTGTCAGAAAACACAGAATTCAAACCCTTAGATTAAAAGCCTCAGATTTAAACCCTCAGAAAGCTCTCCTAGAGGTTCATAGGAGTTTCTGTAGAAGACAGGATTTAGAAGAGGTACATGCACATATATAGACCTTGCAGTTTATATCTGTTCTGAATAGTGGAAGAATAAAATCTATTTTGATGTGCTGGAAGTCAAAAAAAGCTTCCTGCATGTGATTCATCCATCCCTGTTACATTACACAGAACTGGGTAAAAACAAGCTTTCATCTTTTTTTTCCCAGATTGAAATGTGGGCATCAGGGGGCTAAAAGAACAGTTTTCTCTCTCTCTTTTTTTCCCCCCAAACATTTTTTTTACCCTTCTTCATTGGAAACATAATGCTGTCAGCTGTCCCTGCCATCTTCCAATTTCAAGTTTTCTCTTTCCATCTGTGTTCATACTTTTTTTAACTCTTAATCAGGTCCTGCCGAGTCTTTGTATAGGAATTCATCATCATATGGCACCAATTCAGACCTGTAACATGAATAAAGGTTGGTATTTATCATAACTGCTGTAAAGGAAGTGCCTTTAAAAGGAAAGGGAGCATGTAATTCCCTGCCATTCACTTTCTCCTCAACCTTTCACCTTTTAATCAGTAGCCATAACCCAAGAAGATCTCACAATGGAAAGTTAATTATGAGGTCATGAAGATGAAAGCATCAGACTTGCATTTTATAAAGGTACTTTGCTTTTAAATTATCCCTGATTTACCTGCATGAAAGGAAAGGAAGTTCCCAAAGATTATTCAAAATGGACCAGACTTTCAGATGCCAGCATTTCCAAGTAAGAATTGAAATGCAATCCTGTCAAATGTCCTTTGACTATTTCTTAGGAAGGAGGTTTCCATTTACCAATATGACCTGACTCATCAATTGAAGATATGCTCATGGATATGAGGGTTTGGAGCACTCAAAGGCTCCATGGAGACTGTACTGCTCATAACTAGAAAGGTATCTAGAGTCAAAAACTCCATAATTTAGTTATTTGTATCTATCAGCTTTGGGAATCTGGAGTGTACTATTTAGAACTTCGGGGAAAGTATGTTTGAAGGGCATTGTCCCATCTATGCTGAAAATCCTAAACTTATTCTGTCTTAATATTTGCAGATGTTGAAGGCAGCAGAAACAACTCCAGAAAAAAATAGTAGTTTGTTTTATAACATTTAGTAACCAGGAAGGTAAGATGGAAACTTGCCATGTGTAAATAGTAATAACATGCATCCAAAATTGTCTTTTTCTACATAAGAACAAAGATGCTCTGTTCACATAGTGGTTAAGCACCCCAAAGACAATCAAGTAGTTAAACAATATGTTAATTTTAGAGCTATCCAAACTGAATTACCAGACTACAGAATACCTGGTTTGTCCATCTGATCTGAGCCCTGTCAACTTAAAATGCATCCCCTTTGGGGAATGAGGATTGCTAGAGAGAAAGAGGGGCTCCAGCAGACAAAGGGGCACGAGCACCGTTGCTCACTGGCCTATTAAGCCAGAGACAAGTGTCAGTGCACCATGGCCAAAGC
This sequence comes from Melospiza georgiana, assembly GCF_028018845.1. Lineage (NCBI taxonomy): Eukaryota > Metazoa > Chordata > Aves > Passeriformes > Passerellidae > Melospiza > Melospiza georgiana. Next base: position 88,923,211 of record NC_080432.1, read on the forward strand.
ATGGGGAGGAGTGGAGGCAGGGAATAGCAACAGGCTGCCTGGGGCCATCACAGTTTCCTGAGGAAAACAGCATGAGTGGAAAACCATCCTTTCTGCATCCAACACGTGAGCAACGGAGGGGACCTTGAGGATACAACATTTTCCATAGGCAATAGTGTCTTTTCATTACATTTCCATAGGAGTTACTGATTGAGAAACAGGCCATATTTCACCCTCTGATCATAAACAGTACAGTGATACCAGCTTTCTATGATGTTATTATTGGCTGCACTGTTCCTCTCCTAATAATGCTTTAAATTATATCTACTAGGTTATTAATACTCCTTAAGTTGTTTTTGTTTCCTCTAAGGGGAGGACAAAACATTTTCTTTGGACTTTTCATGACAGTTAATGGTAGAGGATGAATGGAAAAAGAGAGGTTGTGATTTAAGTTGGCAAAGTATAAATTATATATTGCTTTTCCTGAAATAGGACTTAATTCTGAGAACTGAAATCAGCAGTTATAAGGAATTGTTGCTCTTGTAGGAGCAAGCCTAGAATGTCTACACTTGATAAAGTAGGTCTTTTAGCAAGGTTTTTAACATGAACAAGAAAATGTTTTTTGCAAAAGAAAATTTTCCTTATAATGCCATAAACCATGAGGTCAGCTGCATTCTGTAAAAAAGAAGCACAAAGCTTAAACAAGAGTTTTATGTCTTTGGCATTTCCTTGAAATGCCTTGAAATTGCCATTTGATAGCACTACCCTTTTCTGTAAAATGCAGATGTTAGTGAATGTATGTGTTCAGAGAACTATACCTATAATGCTGCATGAGGATCATGGAAAATATGAATGAATAAAAAGAGGAAACAACAGCACAAAGCTGGTCCAAATGTAGTTGATGCAATTTGTTTTATAATACTACTGTTCCATGAAGAATGGAATAATGAAACTCTCTTTCATTACAATATTATCAGTTCAGCTGTGACAGGAAGCCCTCTGGAAACTGTTCTCACAGGCTTCTTGTTCACATTTTCAGATAAAGGGAGTTTGTGATAGGTTTTGAATTTAGGCATGATTCAAACCAAAATTTGCATGAATGAGCAATAGTGAGTTTATAATCTATGCATCTGGTAATCCATGCTGCTATTCCTCCAAACAGAAACAAGCCTCTTAAGTTCACCATGCATCTTGGATGCTTAGCAATTTAATAGGCTTAAGCTTTATTCCTTCAAGGTAATTGTGCAGATACCTTTAATAAAATACACTCAACATGGCCAGTAAACATTCTAGATAAATGAACACAAGAAATGTTAGATGCAACTTTATTAAACTGTTAATCCTTGCTGGAAGGCTTCCTGGAGTGTTTGAGGGTAGTGTTAGTAGTGATGATAAACTAATTTGCCACGGCTCTTAGGTTCATGTTATCTTTTCTTATCAGCCTAAGGCTAGGTCAGAAAAAAAAATTGGAAACATTTGCCAGAGACAGCAAAGTGGCTAATTCAAATACCATTGCAGAGTGTCAATCCATCCATGTCTCCATGATAGTTCGTTTAATGGTCCATTTAATTCTTCAAAGCAATTGAATTTCCACCCATATACTGATAAGGTGATACACCACAGTAGTGTTGCCAGAATTTATCTTGTTTTTATGCCAGAGAGTCTAATTTCTCCATTGCAGATTGAGCTAAGGGCAACAAAAGGCTTGAGGTTTTTGCACTTGTGTTTTCAAAGTCAAATAACCTCTAAAACTGTAGGTATTGTTGCTTTGACTTGTTTTTTTAAGTCATCTTAAGAAAGTAAGGCTCAAAACGATAAATAAATTGTGGAGTAAAACATAAATAACAACATAATGAATCACCAGCTGTTCCTAAATCTAACAATGTGTGTTTAACTCAGTGAGATTGAGGCAGCAATTCTCGTTGCTTTCAACTTGTGGGGTTTACTATACCCAGGACCTCTCAGATCCTCCACTTTTTGCACTGGATTGCAAGATAAAGGATACTGAGCCTTCTGTTGTCTTTCACACAGTTCCTTTCCATGCTACTTCACAAATTCTGCTCATATTCATTCCACGTCCTCATGAAGTCAGTCCTTTGTGGGCTGAAGTTCCCTTGATTCTTCTACTCCGTTGTTTCAAGGTTGGATTCCATGAAATCAAACAAACTTATCTGGTTAGAAACTACCAGAAAAAGAGTGAAATAAGACTTCTAGATGACATGTTTGAGTCTCTTGCCAGTTTATAATTCCTGCACAGTCCTTCCCTTCCTGTTTGATTTGCAGCTATTATGTGTCATGATAACCTGCTTCTTATAGGCTGTAATGTTCATAACACAAATACCTTCACTTATATATATTCAAGTGCAGAAAACTGGATGAATATGAAAAATCTGATGACAATTTCCAAAATGTTTAGCTCATTATATTGAATGGAATTGGTGCAATTGCAATAATGGCAGCTTAATATCCCAGAATGCAGTTTGCCTATGTGGAAAAAGACAGACTTTTCTATGTAAGACCTCTTATGTTCTTAGTAAATATTTTTGTGTAAATTACCTTTAGCTCAAATATGGTTAATAAATATTGACTAATTTTTAACAATCAGCAGAAAATTATAAGGTTGTATACCATAAATTTGAAAATACTGAAACATCTTACATATGTTGTTACATATTTTAAAATTTTTATAATGTCCAATCTAATTCACACCAGTAACATAATAGCAGTCCATGAATAAAGATGATTTTTCCCAGATGATGCCATACTAAGAGTAATGGCCTTATTAAAAGAGAAAAAATATTATATTGCACTCAACATTTGACAGTGTTAAAATCAGAGTTACTTTCAAGACAATATATCTGAAAACATTTTTAAAATATTTTTAATCTCTCTACTTAATAGTTGAATTATTTTTGAAATCTGCTCAGAAAGGAATATTTGACACAAAAGTGTCAAATATTTGACACAAAAGCTCAGCAGAAGTTTATTTAACCTGTGACTTACTGTTTTCAATAAAAATAAAAGGTCAAGCCCGATTAAAAACATAAAAATGTACCAAAGTCCCATCATGACTGAAGTATGCTGTATATGCTTCTGAGATAATAATGAGGGTTGATAGATTTGATAGGTTGATAGTTTAGGGAAAAAGGTTGGTAAAATGTTCAGATTTTCACAAAGGAGGTTTGATTATAATATCAATAGTCTGGTCTGCCATGGTCTTTTCCCCTTGTGGAGCATTATTTTCTGAGATTCTGGTGTTTGTTAATATTGAAAAATAATATAATTCCAATAGAAATGAATTATTTTTCAAGACTGTTGAGAAACAGTGACCAAAATAAAAAAAAAATAAAAAAAAAAACCAAGAATTTTGTCTTTAAATGGACTGGAATGTTATCAGTCATGCATTAGTTTCCCTCACTTACTGCCTTGCTCCAAACTTCTGCAACTGTTTTCTTTCTCAAAAACATTATTTGAACGGTTTCCTTAATAAAGCAAAGGCAAAAAGACATGTCTTAAAATCTTGCTTAAACACTTCTCAAAAATTCAGAAGAGCATTCTTAATATTAAAACTTCTTAAACCTAGGAAGAGCATGGCCAGCAGGTCGAGGGAGATGATCATGCCTGGTGATGCGGTGACCTCAGGAATGCTGTGTCCAGTTCTGGGCTCCTCAGTGCAAGAGGGACATGGAATTCCTGGAGTCCACTGGAGGGCAACAAAGAAGTTTAGGGGCTTGGGGTACTTCATTTGTGAGGCAAGGCTGAGAGAACTGGCTGTCTTTAGCCTGGAGAAGAGAAGACTGATGCCCAGCAACAGGACAAGAGCCAATGGGCAGAAATTGATGTTCAGGAAGTTCCATCCAAGCATTAAGATGAATATCTTTGCTGTGCAGGTGAACACGAACTGGAACTGATTGCCCAGAGAGGCTGTGGAGTCTCCCTTACTGGAGATATTCAGAAACTGCCTGACTCAATCCTACGCCATGAGCTCTGAGATGACCCTTCTTGAGCAGGGAGGTTGGACCAGATGACTCCACTAGTGGTCCCTTCCAGGGCTAATACTGTGAAATTCTATGAAATCCTGTCACATTAATGTTAGGAATCTGAATGATATAAATATTTGAGTAAACATATGTCTATATAACATTCTAGAATAAAGTCATTATTATAGATGAGACATTTATAAAAAAAGGTAAAGTTAATTTTAAACTAATGAGATCGAGATTTGGATCTGCTTTCTATGACTTCATCAAAATTTTTGTGTTAGAATTGATAAGTGACTAATATTAAATAAGAAGAGGAAATTAAATAGAGGAAAATATCAGCTTTAGGACTTATGAATTGTTTTCACTTTTGTGCTTTAATTAAAGGACATTTTCTTACCTAGATGTCATATTGGCAATTTTCTTACCTAGATGTCATATTGGCAATTTTCTTTTCTAAAGATAATGCTCTGACTTAGAATAGTCTCATCCTAAATTTAGCATTAAGGAGAAGAGCTAGTCTTGGTGATACCCCATTATTTTCTTATTTTATGAGTGTAGCCAGGGAAATATGAGACAAAATTTTGTGGAATTCCTCTTGCCTTATAGAAGACACACTGAAAATTATAAGGGAAAATGAAAGAAGAAACACTGCAGTGATTTTATTTTTTTTTTGACACGGGTGTTAGTCAAAAGGAAAGTATCATTAGATTCCTTATTTCTCACACTGGAGCTTTCAATCAGAAGCTGTACTTTCAATCAGAAGCTGGTACTTTAAAAAAAGCAGCAAAAGCATGGGAATCTTACATTACTTAGGACTTAAACTTATTTTCATGCTCAAGTATACAAATTGCTGGACTGCAATAGGTGCAAGTCCAGTCCGTTTCAAAAGAATAATCTAGTCCTGGTTGCAAAACCTTTCTGTGTACACAGAAAATGTGGTCTAAAGACCACACTGTATCAAGGCCTGTCTTTTTGGAATGTTTTCCCAGCTCCCTGAAAGGAGTTTGGCAGGAATGTCTTCATGAAGTCCTCAGGACTGTGCTGCACAGGAAGTCAGATGAGATGGTCTTAACAGTCCTGGTGGTTTCAATTTGGAAGCATGTTAGATCTAAGTCTTCTTAGAGAATATTGACTTTGGGACAGAAAATCAAAAACCTCACTGTCCTTGCTGCCCACTTTCCTTAACACTTAAGCTCAACTTACTTTCAGAGAAGGTTTGATGCTTTGGGGAAAAAATGTTCATCCTTAGTTTATTTGTGATGTAAATACACTTTGCAAATAGAGAAATTAAGACCTTATTTTGGGAGGTTCTCTACCCAATGTTAATGAGTGAAATGAATGCAAAGCTTCTCAGAACTCAATAGGGAATAGCTCCTGCATTAAACAAATACTGTGGATAACAGGGAACGAACACTCTTAATGTGCTACAACAACAGGAGAGCTAGAGACTTACCCACATTTCATTGTAGAGTCTCCATCAGGATTAGAGAACTTTGTTCCTTTAATTAATACAAGGCAAAACTTTTACTCCATGGCTTCTCATCCTCTTCTGTCCTTTTTCATTTCTTTTTAACATTAGTTCTTTAACAAATCCTTCTTTTCAGAGACCAAAAGCTGATATGTTCTGGGGAAATGCCAGCAAGATGTTAGAGATTGGCACAACTAGCTACTGTCATTCTATCAAGACAATAGGATTTGAGCGAAAGGGGTAGAGTTCTCCATGCAGAATTTAGCTGCTTAATCCTCTCTTGTGGGCTGGCACAAAATCAACAAAAGAAAGAAACCAAATTACCCAGCTCTGCTTTGGCAGATTTAGCCACTGTCAGCAGGCCAGAAGTTAATTCCCTCATATTCTTGTTTGCCACCAACTACGGCAGGCCTTGCTGAGCCAGCTTTCCTGTGTAAATCTGTCAGCTGAAATGATGCACAGCATGAAGAAGGAGAGAAAGGACATGCAAAGAGTGTGGTCCTTTTGCCAAATCAAGTCCCCAGAAGTCAGGGGCTGGCACTGAAACTGCCTCCTTGCCTTCATCCTGAGTGACATTTTTGACACAAGATGAGAAAGATTTATAGTTTCTTAAACCACCATCTCACATACACACACACACACACACACACGCTTCCTTGCCAATAAGTAGGGATTGCTGTTGCATTAAATTCTGTGCATGAGAGGCTGTTTCCCTTCTGGCACTCAGAACAAGCTTCCAGCTGCTTAGCATCTTTCTGAGACTCAACAGTGTGTAGGGTATGATATGTTAATAATGAGGACTACACAGTCATCAAGGCCAGTAAAATTGCAGTGAGGGTAGGAAATGCATCATCAGTTTGCTCTGTCACAAATACTGAGTAGTCACAGCATATGGTGCCTTTTATTGTGTGTCCAAACCAAGCTCTTGGGTGGATAATGTGACACAGGGGAATCAGGGAATCAGGCTGTTGTGTGTCATTCATTATTCTGCCGCTCCCTTAGAAATCAAGTAGGAGCATTACTGAGAGATGAGGTAAGTTAGGTGCAAAATATTTGCAGCAACATGCAAAACAACTCAATTCACACAACTTTTGCCTTATTATAAACCCCAAAATGGGGATCACCTCATGAAAGTTTTTACTCATGCATCTTTTAAAGCAAAGAAAATCTTGAAAGTTGGAAAATGAGGAAGGGAAATACAGTCTCCTTAAGACTGAAGGAATACACACCTTTTATTAAAGATAATGGTTTTCACATGGAAATCACAAATGTCCGGAGATTTCACAAGTTGTTAGTGCAAAAATGGACGTTTCCTTTAAGTACTTAATGAAACATGATTGACAGGATGAGCAATCCTGCAAAAATGTTGATCTGTGTGTGAAATTCTCAGCTAAATTATGTGTTAACAGTTCTGGTTGACTTTATTCTTGTACTGGAAACATTTTTCACTAATATTAGACCAGTATATGCTGTGTGTGATGTACTAAGATAACAGTGTATATTGGTAATGCAAGTAGTGTAATTCCGTGAGTTGTTCTTAAGTTCTGATAATTTCTGTTTCTGGTTATATAAGTGCAAAATGATTGTGCAGTACAATTAGAAAAATCTTTTTATTTTTGTCTGTGTTGAGACAAATCTTTAGACACATCACAAACATATTTATTGATTGCAATAATAGCATAAAATGAAAGGATAGATGAAATATTGTTCTCCTAATATCTAGATTCCTTTCTTGACATCAGCCAGCTATTTCTGACTATTATGGCATCACCTCATGCAAGTGCCAGACTTTGCAATTATGGCTACTGAACCTAAACATTAATGGGCAATTTCCTACTATTCATGGATGCCAAATCTTGACACAATCAATGGAGAAAACTTGCTGCAATTTCTAAATTAAATGGGCAGAAAACTAGTACAAAAACAGCCTCTCATCTATTTTATTTCTAGCTCTAACCCAAGACAGATGTTCATGTTATTAAAAAACACCATGGAAATGTTGAACCGAGAATTGCAAACATTCTCAAGCAGGTTGACCTGGGTAAAACTGGATGGAAGCATGCTACCTAGGAGAGACAAGTGCAAGATGATTTACAGAGAAATAATCAACTGCATAAATACAGGTTAGGGAATAGTTGATGGATGGGGTTCCAGTTCTGCAGAAAATAATGCAATTTATCTCTTGTTATGCCATATTTTTTGTAATAGTCTTTCAGCACCAAAAATGGATCTTGGAGGCAGTTTAAAGGGGAAAGAGGCAGGATCCAACTTTGGCCTCAGCTCTAAATGTAAGTATTTCATTGAAACACCTGACCCAGAAGTGAAATAACTGTGTACTTGCTCTGCAGCTAATGGAGAGAAATTAGCACTTCTAGAATAGAAGACATCTTTCCTAACTATCTGTAAATCTTTCCTAACTATCTCAATAAAGTGCTTAAATTTGCATGGAACAGGTCCAGGTCTAAGTATCTATGGAAACTGAATTTTAGAAATCCTATTGGTTTGTTAGTTCTTTAAGTGACTTAGGTGAATATTTGGAATTGCTTTGAGCTCCCATGCAAGCATTCCATCTAAACTCCTGAGGTCCCATAGAGGAGACAACAGGCATTTTCAAGACATTGGAGGTGTGTACCTCATGTCTATGAATGCAAAGAGGTTTCAGTGATGCAAGAGGATAAACCAACTCATGAATTAAAATTTATAAGGTTCCAATTACACATTAGGGACATGGTTTAGTGGTGGTTTTGGCAGTTCTAAGTTAACACTTGGACTCAATGATCTTAGAGATATTTTCCAACTTAAATGACTCATCCTATGATTCAAATGCTGCAGTGCCGTACTTGCTGAGGTCTCATGCACGGCCTTACAGATTGCATGGATGGCACTTTTCTACAGTTGCAGATCATGCAACATGTTGAGATGCTTCACAGGCATGTTTTTTGTATTTTCCTGTATGATACAGACATACTTAACAGCTCAAGAGCTAGCTCAGAAAACAGTCAACACAAATCCATTCAATGGAGAAGATCATGATATTCCCCTGAGCCTTACATCTCCCTGTCGGGCACCCGGGCATCTCATCCAGCTGGGACTCACACTTAACAAAGTCTTGGGCGAGGAGGGAAGGGAAGGACATTTTTTTGTGAAAACAGTCTGGATGTTTTGTTGTAAGCTTGATGTAGATTAAGAAATGCTTTAGAGAAACAAAGCAAAGATGGTTTTGCCTTTAGAGAGGCCCTCACTCTTGTCTAGTCAACAGGAGTGCATGGATGAGAGCAAGTTTTGGCTCACATAGTTTGAAATCTATTTGAACTCTTAAAAAAATAAGTTTTAAAAAGGATTTCCTTCCTGTCAGCAAAAAGCCACAGACATCAGAGGAAGAGAGTCAACCACATGTGTGTTTCTTTTTATGCTTCCTAATCAGATGTAACGATTGCTCAGACGGTATAGATAGTTTTTATTCAAGGATGTGCATTCCTGAGTCTTAGGACCCTGCCAAGTGTAAAAGCAAACAGAACAAGCCACACATGAGGTGATATATGCCCTTGGGCTTTCCTGACTGCAACAGGACTGAGGGAATCTAACAGATTCCCTCTCTCATCCTGGCTGCTGTGAAGTTCTCAAGAGAAACCACAGCTGGCCTAGGTCCAGTAATTATCCCTTTATTGGGCTGGTAAATTACTTTTCTGAGAGCCAGAAGAACAACAGCAGAAGGAAATGTGCTATAAATAGGTCTGCAGAAAGTCTAACAAAGGTGTTATCTAAATGACTTATTCTACCATCCATGATATTTTTATCAACAATGATTCTCCAGTCTGTTACTGGGATAGCAGGGAAGAAATTTAAAAGTATATTAATGAACTGAAGTGCTAGGGAATTATTAAAAATTTTATGTAATTTTTGTATAATGAGCTTCTAACTATAGTTCACTTTTTCTAGATCTGTCTGTAGTACAGATATCACAACTTTTGCAAATGTAGCGGAGCTAGTTTGGGTGTTACCACAAAGTACTAAGGGCAAAGAAAAACTGAGTGAAGATGAAGTGCCTAGCTTTTCACTCCATTTTTCAAGTAAATATTGCAGCTTTATGAAGTTCTATGTCATTAAAGACTGACTGGTACCAAAAGTAAATAATTAAAATTTAATTAGGTATATCTACACAGTCTGTATTATTCTATACATATGATCTGCATTATTATATACCCTACACATCTTTATAGCCTCATACCGGGCTGGTAGACAGCTGGTATCTTTAGTTTCTTAAGAAATCTAAAGAACTAAAATCACTACTGGACTGAGAGTCAGGAGAGATGGGATTTATTTGCGCAGTTTTTTACTCATCTGTGATCTTGAATATACAATTTCCCTCTGCCTTTCCTCTTCTCCCTTGGCTGCCTTTGAAGAAGGAAGCTTGGTGCAAACACAATGCCTATTAAAACTGGTATTAATTTTTGTGAGTTCAAATCAGCCTTTGCAGTTTAGGTCCTATTTCTGACCAGTACTGTGCACATTGTTTCCCTGTTGTGCACACACGCACCCCACAAAATGGCATTAAAAAATTAATTCCATTCAGGCCTGACATTAATCATCCCTTTTGCATTAGGAATCACAAATATTTTCTTAAAAGTGGCAGGAAAATTTTCTTATTGTTAATATTATATTACACTTTTTCTGCATTCTTTAGGTTTGGGTGGTGATGGGCAGACAAAATTACATCAGTTGTCTGAAATAGAACAACAGATCTTGTGACACCACTAAAATTTTTCTCTGCTTTTGATTCTGAAGACATGTGAAGACAGTAGCTCTCAAATATCAAATCCATTCTCCCTTTAAGAGGATATTAAAGCTGCCTGTTGCAAACGTTCAACTTGGCAAACCTAGGTAAGGAAAAAACCTGCTACAGCTTGCAGCTGTGAGTATATGAACCAGAGAATAAGTAGCTAAAGAAAATCTAGATTAGCAGTATGGACTATTTTTAAAGTGAAATGTACTTTTTTTAAAACCCAGAATTTTTTGGAGAGTGTCAACTTCAGTACAGCTACACCTCACTGAACTCTTTTCTTACCTTTGACCAGTGGATCCTACTTTGTCTTCATATGTTGGTTGGCTTTACTGAGATTGTTTGAAACCACTGAAACATCAGTAGTTTAAATAAACACAATCACAATAATACCCAAAACTATGCTTCTTGACACTGCTCTCATTTCCAGAAGAGGAGACACTACACATTGGTGTCTGTCCGATACAGCCACACCATCCTACTAAACAAAATGTACCCAGGGATGTTCTCAGCTGTGGGAGCCAACTGGCACAGAGCAGTCTGTGTACATAGCAATAAATTCCACTAGCAACCAAACAGCCCATTGGGAACAGTTTCTTCCCATGTTAAATCCCAGGAATTTTCAGGAAGAGCACTGGCTGACTGAGATAAAAAAAGGACAGGGACCTTTCTGACAATTTCCTAGTGCAGATCACTAAGTAGCAGTACCACAGAACATCCCTTGGCAATGTTTAATTTATGATTATAGATGCACCTAAGGAGGGATGCAACTTTTCTGTGTTTTCTTTATAAAGAAAAGGAAATGGACTTGTTTTAGGGGCAATTCATCCCATACTTTCAACTACAGTCATATAAAAAAGTTGAATTAATCAAACCCTGAAGGTATCTCTTAATTTTATCATTTTGTCTGTAAAGTGAACCTAGAGAGACTTACTAAGATGTAGAAGAGAAATTTTAAAGGATTAATCTCCCTCATATGACTAGAGCAACTACTTAATGATGATGGACAGCCAGCAAACATCTTTACTTTTCCAGCATATGAGGCGAACAACTTGAATAGCAGCTTCTTTCAGGCACAAAATCCAGATTGACTCCTAGTTTTCAGATATCAAAAGGCTTCTGTGTAAATAATTTTTTGCTTATTTACGTGTGCAGTACAGGTTTTTCAGGAATCTGAGAGAAGCTGTTATTTTTGCAACTGTGGTATGAGATAATTAGACACATGGCAGTAAGAACTTTTATGATGGCGAGTTTAAGAAACGTAGGAACATAAGATCAGAAGAGCACTTTCATGATACTAAGACCAGTTGCCTCCAGTACAGGCAAATCACAGACATTACAAAATCCCTCTCTAAAATATTTATCTGTACAAGCAGATATTTGTTCCTGTGTTCTTACTCAAATGATTGAGTCAAATAACTTCCCTTCTCTTACACTTTCTTCCAGTTTCCAGCTTAAATTTATGCTTGACTATTCTGTCTGTACTTGTTCTTGTGCCAAGTTTGCCATTTATCTGAAATAATCATTTTCCTTCCCTGCTGCTATCCTCCATGATATCCTTGTGGAGAGAAATCATATTCAGTATTCATTTCAATATACTAGTGAAGGTCTTTAAGTCTACTACCTGTGTGTATTCTACCTCCTGTGTCTGTTCCAGTTTAAATTAGCCTTTTTTCAACACAGCTTTTAAAAAAATGTGGAGTTAAAATTTCTCTAATTTTTTGAAAAATTATTTAGCTTGTTATTTATTTCAGCTGGAAATTAGCCATCAGATGCATCTGTTCTCATTTGTCTTTTCTACAGAGACAGCTTACTCAGTCTGGAGGTTATCCTGGTGCTTATTCTGTTTCTTTATTTAAATATAATGAGATCTTTGACTTTTTCTCACATTTGAGCTGTCATCATTTCCATCCCATTTGTATTAGATGGGGGCCTTTGCCCCAGGTTCAACTTCATGATTTTTGTAATCTGTGGCAAAAACATTATTTCGAAAAAAGCTTTATTATCTTTAGTCACATTCTTATTCTGAGCAGCAGAAATTTTGTTTCTTTTTCCTAAGGTACTTTTACAACTCAACAATTGTTTCAATAGCTGCAAGGTTAAACTGATTTTTTAAGTAAAATTGCTTGGTTTTGCTTGTTTCTATGACATAAGGTTTGTTTGCATATTTGTTAATTTCTTCATTCTTTATGGTTCCTCTGCTTCATCCTCATATTCTTTTTGAAAGAAGTGGTTTATCCATTTATCTGTTTGTCCACTGACTGGTAGGTATAAAATACATAGCAACATAATTTCAGATCCTTTAAGGTTATCTGACCTTTTTCATGTTAAAATTACAGAGTTATGAAATTTAGTAATAAATTTTATATGAGTTCTAAAATTTATTCTGGAATATTCTGGCTTGAAACTGAAAATTTTAGTTGCTGACTTAATTTTGTTTATCTGTTCATACAATTTAAACTACACAAGTTCAGGATGACCTTACCCAAAGTTGTTTTCTACAACCACTGGGCTACTACTAATGGGAAGCAAATACAGTTTTTTCCAGGTTCCATTACTTTGAAAAAAATCTGTCTTAGTTTTTGTCACTATACTGTCATTAGTAGCTTATATTTTCTAACTTTTATCTGTGGAGTAATATAATACAATGACTTCCCAATATTTATCTTCCTGACAGTAATAAATCTGTTCCATTTTGAATCCCACCTTGGTAGCCTGCAGCATAACTATGGTAAGGAGAACCCTTCCCTGAGTCAGAGGAAAATCTATCACACCTGAGATATTTTGGCATAAACACTTCAGGTTCTGTGAACAAGCATATTTCTGGAAAACTTTGTTTCATCAGGAATTTTTCTCACCAGTTCCACACACATCCCCCAGATCGATGATATAAACTTTAATCAAACACAGATCTTGCAAATGACAACCAGACAAACTACCAAGCAACTGAGAAACAAAGACTTGCTCCTCCTCCTATAGAATGTCTCATGCTAACTCCAGTGTTTTCTTGCTGATTCCTTTAAATTGTCTAAAACTTTTAATAAAGAGAGTAACTATGTGGAGCCCAACTATGAAAAGCCAATGGCAGGCCCATTTTCTATTTTGAGAGCTTCCACAGAAGGAAACCATATCAAAGTCTAGGAAATATAATAAAAATGAATTTTTCAATATAGGACTGTTGATAGTCATTAGTGTAACACATGCAAATTGATCTAAAGTCGCAGGAGTGTGTGTATACATGTCCATAGGTACATACATACATGAAGGACAGAGGGTCAGGACTTAGGAACTTCAAAAAAGCAGTGGGTTAATCACAGAATCACAGAAATTCAAGGCTGGAAGAGACCTATAAGATCATCAAGTCCAACCCATGTTCTAACTATTCAACTAGATCATGGCAGCAAGTGCCACATCCAGTCTTTTTTTGAACTCTTCGAGGGATGATGACTCCACCACCTTACTGGGTAGATGATTCCAGTATCTGACCACTCTTTCTGTAAAATACTTCCTTCTTAATATTTTTCTACCTCCCAAAAATAGAAGCCTACAAGTTGTGACATTGTGGCATAGCTTGATATGAGATGATACAAGAAGCATAGAATCATAGAAAATTTTGTGTTGGAATGGACATTTAAAGGCCATAAAGTCCAACTCCCCTCTACAATGAGAAGGGACATCTCCAACTAGGTCAGTATGCTCAGGGCCCTGAACAATTTGACCTTGAATTTTCCCTAGGATGGAGCATCCACCACCTCTCTGGGTATCCTGTACCAGTGTTTCACCAGCTTCATTGCAGAAAATATCTTTGTTATAGCTAATGTGAGCCAACGCTCTATTAGTTTAAAATAATTTACCCTTATTTTATTTCTACAGGCTCTGCCACAAAGTATGAACCCAGCAGGGCCTCACTGACTAGCTCTGTGAGAGATCAAGACTAATCCCTGATCCTAAGACTCCGTGATGTCCATTGCGTATCTATATTGGTTAGAGCTAGCTCTTTCACATCCATTACACTTCTCTTAGCATCTCCTCTGGGTCATGTGGTTTATGTGATCTTCCTTACACTCAGATATAATTATCTATTTTCAGTGATTTCTAGGTCAAAAGGCACAAATTAATGGGAAAGGTGTGGAGCAGCTGCCAAAATGATATTTTCACAGGACGATACATAGGATATGTGTTGCACTGGTTGGGGAAACATACAAGGCATGTAGGCAATGACCAAGGTTGCTTTGACATTGCAAGGCCTACTGGGAAAATACCAAAAGACTCTTCAATAAAGAAAGGTTCAGGCTCATACATACTGCCTTGAGACCTTCTTTATATTTCTAAGTCCTGTGCAGGCTTGGATCAGTCAACACCAGAGCAAGATGAAAGCCAAGGAGTGCTGACTTCTAAGAGTCCAAGACTTGAGGCTGTGTACTGATATTGTTATTCAGTAAAGTAGTATAGCCCTGGGCTCTCTCTAGATCAGATGTTACACTTTTACCTCTTATTCCCTTTCATTAAAAGTCTTTCTCCACTTTGTGGAGAAATCTTGCCCTACATCTTTAACAAAATGTAAGATTCAGCCCAACTGTGTCCATAGTCTAAAGAAACTGTTTCACGGCTGAAACAAGGATGTCAGTTTTGGTACATTTTTGCTTAAACTGGTGAGTCCAGACATAGTTCAAATCCAGTGATGACCTTCTGTCTAAACTGAGATCACAGACCATGCTGACACTTTCCTAATGCCTTTTTATGCTTCTAAGTAGATGGTAACACATTTCTGTAGAATTTGACTGACAACTGATAAACATTTTTACAGTTGTATTCTAGAATTTTATGAGAAATAATGAAGATTGTGGCACTTTAGAGAAGTTCTTGATGATTTAAAGAAAAAAAATGTCCCTCTTACCTCTAGAAAGACCAAAATACATGTTTTTAGGACCAAGAGTAGAGCAACATTACCTCAGTCCATGGAGATGGGATAGGGAAAGTAATTCTGAAAATTATTTCTAAACATATTAAGAGTTGGATTATGGCTGAAAATAGCCACCACATATTCAAAAAGGGGTAATCCTGCTTCACCAAACTGGCTGTGATGAGCTGGGGGAGAGCTGTGGGTGTTAACTTCAGGAAGGCTTTCAATATGCTGTCTCATCATGTTCTCATTTACAGACTTATAAGGTATGGACCACAGAAATAGACAGCAAGGCCAACAGAGTGCTGTATCCCTTAGGTATTTCCTTGACAAGAAGGAAATTATAGGTCAAGATCTTAAGCAACCTAATGCGACTTCAAGTCTAGCCATTGCAGACTAAAAGACTTTAGAGGTCACTTCCAGTTGAAGTTATTCTTTACTTACTATAACGCTGATATGACAAAAGAATATAGACAAAAATCAAGAGCATAACTTTCACTAGTGTTTCACCAGTTCCACTCCAACACAGGCCATCAATGGTAAGTTCTGTCAAATAAAAATTATTTTGTGGTTTGAGAGTTGGAGAGTAAGTTTCTTTCCACATCTGCTTCATGTGATAGAGACTCAGCAAGACTGCTAGGAGTTGCAACACATGGAAACTATGGCTTTTGATATTTATGTTGTAAAATATTAATGGAGTTCACAAGTACAAACCAGATTTTGCTCTGAATTGCTCCCTTATTCATGCTTGGGATGTGCTGAAAAGATCTTGTCCCTCTGATAGCTGTGTATGTCCTGATCACAGAACAGAAACTTTCAAATTCCAGTTATGCATATGATATTTTATGGAGTCTTCTAAATTTCACAGCAAAAACTATTGCTAATTTACATTATTTTTAAGCAAGTCTATGATTCCATGAGAAGATATGTGTGTGTATGTTTAAGACACTGCATACATGATTTTTGGAAGTGGAGGGCTATAGTCTAATATTGTTTGTAAAACCATAAATCCAAAATAATGATTAATGACTTTGTTTAGAATTAATGTACAAAACTGTACCTTTCTGTACTTTGTTGAGTACAAAAATGGTATTTTGGCTAAAAGGAAGAATTGTAATTGAAAGTTTTCATTTATTACGGGTTTTTTTTGCCTGGTGTAAGAAGCTTAGGCATCAGACCCTTCTAATGTAGATGACTGAAATCAAGGAATGGTCCTGAGCAAGGTTTTGGCCTTGATAAATTCACAATTTCTGAGTACACAGTTCAAAAGCCATCACAACCCTAGGACCATTCCTAAAAAAAACGTTTGGACTTACAGTGGTAAAAATTGTTTACAGACATGTAAAAGTAATTTCAGTTGTCTTCTGGACAGCCATTGTTTATTTCATTGTTCATTGCTGCTTGTTAACAGAGGGATAGGCAGTGTCTCTGTCCTGGTAAACTTCTGGTAAGCTTCTGTTAATGTCTGGCAATCAAATCTCAAGTTTTGGTAAGATTCCTTGTTCTGTTCTGGCTTTCCATAATTTTGAAAATATAGTCCCAATGATTATTACCATATTTTTTTTCACAAACTATAAAATAAAGGTTTTTTCACTTTGGGTATGGCATCCACCTGAAATTAAATAAGTCTTCAGTAGCTTCAGCTATTCTCTGAATTGAGGATTATGGTGGGAAATAGCACAAAACCCAAAGAAACTGGAAATGTTTCTCCATAGCTGTTTTTCTGACACATGCTATATATGTATATACAGAGAATCATACTTTTCTATAGCATTACATTTATGTTTTTATATCTGTTGATAATATCTATCTTTTATGCTTACCAGGTTAAGCATCAGTTCTGGTAAGAGTTACTTATTCAGAACTTAGTCATCATGGTGTTTATATATGTAATTCTCATTGTTTTCCATAGGCATCATATAACCCAAAACAACAGGATAATTACCTCCCTGGATTGACTCCACTTATTGTAATGAAATTATCCCAGATTTACACTGGCATAACTCAGAGCAGAAGTTGACCTCACCATCTTTACACAAGCTGTGTCTTAACCCAGCAAGGTTTTGGTCAATCCCTTTAAAATATAGAAAATGCCCTTTATAATAAAAGTCATAATACTATAGAGCACGGCCTTCAGTATTAACAATTCAGAAGGTCTCAGGGTCTTTCTCCTCTTTAAAGAATGAATAAAGAGAATAAATTCTGACAGCTGAATAAATATAGGAGGTCTAGTGTCAGTCTGAGGAAACAGGTTTTCATTTTGTCACAGATGAGTTCGGTTCACAGGTTCTCAGTGGAAAGGGAAATCAGCATCTTCTTAACATGGGATTAGTTGTTCAGAACAGCCTATGGTCAGAGAGAAATAACCCCTGCCCCACAGCTGCTACAGTACTAAACAGGCAGCAACAGAATAGAAAACCTTTTCATACCAATGCAACATGGCAGATTCACCTTATCCTACACTGTTTTTCTCTTCACTAGGTTCTTCCACACACTATTACAGTGTTATACCTTCCCTTACCTGCCAGTTAGCTCAGCTCACTTGGTATAAGATCACAAGACAGTTTCTGTGTCACTGATACTTGTTATAGATTTCTATGTAAATCCATGACTTTTCTTATACTGAGGAGATTTGGTGTTTTGGTTTTGTTTGTTCTTTTGTTTTTTTTAATGGAGCCATAAATATAGAAATAATTCTACAACTATTAAGTTAGTCTTTCATCAGTGTTTTAGTACGTTTCTGATATCTTTATTATTTAAGTAGATCCCTTTACATTACATTCAAGATGTTTACATTCACCATAAGGACAAAGGAGCTGACACTTTGTGCAAAAAGGCTTTTCTTCTTTATGGATGCATATGAGAGAGAAAGATGTGTTTGAAACTTTAATGCTGAAGGAGGCCCTTCCATTTTTATGAGTCTTTTACTTTATAGCAGGCATGTGCTACTGCTCTTTTCTTCTCCCTGTCTATTTTAACAAAGTGTAATGAGCCAAACTGAGGGTCTTCATCAGGGCATTTGTAGCAGGAATGTGTCACAGAACAGAGCATTTAAATTTTTTATTTCTTCAGCACTTTTTGCCATCTGGCTTAGATATCACTCTGTGTCCTCCTGTCATCAATGCCATTGCTCACCTGACTCTGTCCAGGATTTTAAAGAATTTTATTTAGACTTGTGGTTTTACTCCCATTTGGGTTATCTAACATTTAAGTCCTGAGGTGCCTTGTGGGGCAGTGTCCAAACCTGGGCAGAGCTGCAATTATAAAATAAGCTTTAACAACAGAGTTGTTGTAAGGCACAGTTCCACAGGTCCTCCAGTCCAGTTTACAGCTGCTGCAGTCACATGCATGAACATACATTCTGAGGATTGCAGCTAAAAATCCACCTAATGTAAGGTATAGTAAATAATTCAGAATGCCTAATTTATTTCAGAAAAGAGCCATGATATGGCCATGAACAACATGAAATAGAGAGAGACAAAATTCACTGAATGCATTGTTTTCTATTGATTATTTGTTCAGCTCCAGCCAACAAACATCATTCTTCATTTGCATTACAACAGAAAAATTAATATGACTAGAGTCACTCTTTCTTGTATCTTAAAGTCTTTAGACCATGAAAAATATCTAGGAATGTGTGTGTTCTTTCCCACAACAGATGCTGAATAACAGCTTGCAAGAAAAAGAAATGTTATCAAAGTCAGTGGTTCAAAAAATGCATGTAATTTTTTTCCTTTGAACACATTTAATATATAACAGAAGATTAAAAATTATAACGGAGGGTTAAGTTATATATCAATCACAACTTTGATTATGCAGTAAACAAAAGCTAGCAAACGTTGACTTGATACAAAACATTTTGCTCTAATAATATCTCTTTGCCTCCAAAACTTCAAAAAGTATGATTTAAAGGCTCTCAAAGGGCACATAATTACTTCCACTGAACACAGATAGTGCAGAGCAGCTTCTCAATCACCAGCAATGGTGCAGTAAAGTAGGACAATTCACCTTGGCTGCAAGTCAACCAGTGGGTTTCCCAGTAGATCCAAAGCCACACACAGCTGGAGCATAGCTGAAGGAAGGATGCATGGCTAATGTTAATGAGATAAAAAAACACAGTAATAGGAAAGAAATAATTGTTTACACGTGTTGAAATTCTTGTATTGTATGTTCAGTGTCCACATATGGTACATTTGTGCCATGGGAAAGGTACATTCTACTACCAGGCTGTGTGAATGCCCAGAATCACTAAGACCTCTGTGAAGTCCTTACTGATCTTTTCCCATTATTGCTCCTCACAATTCCAGAAACACAGCTCTGCCTCTCTGTTACTTCATATTGTTTGGTGGGGCCATTGGATGCAATGGAGGCCAGGATGGGTCTCAGAGTCAGTAATGTAGTTGAGAGTCCAGCAAACCAACATCTGTCCTTTAATTGGTCCTCATTTGTCCCTGCCCTAGACTGAGCAAAATAGCCAAAATTTTGTTTCCCACAAGAAAAAAGATATCCTAAATAGAAAGGAAATGTAAAATTTATTGTGAAACTAAAAAAAATAAAATTATGTCTTACATATCTATTTTTTAGCAAGTTTTCTCAAAAATAGATGAATGAAAGCAAATTATCCTCTTTTGCTTCTGCTTGTCTTTTCCATAACTTTTGAGCGTTCTGGACAGAGTTAATCAATCTGATAGAGAAATCAAATTTTAAGAAGCTCTTAAAACATCTGAAAAACAGGGTCAAAAAGAGACCTAGAAGTCTCTTTCAATGCTGTGATGGCAAAAGGAACAGCAGCAGAACTTCATAATTCAACAGAGAGCAGGTACCCAACTGCAAGTCCAGCTACTGGGAAATTCCAAACAGAGTTTGTAATAAACAGTAAGACACAAATCCCACAGGAGACCCTGCTTCTATCAGCTTAGAAGAGTAAGTAGTTTATGGAGCTATCTGTGTTTCATTGTTTGTTGGAGTTCTTAATATAGATGAAAATATGTTCCCAATCACATGCAGAATACATTATTATATCTGTGTTTAAGACATCTTTAGTTTTAAGAGTGCAAATTATGAGCTAAAATCAGTCCAGTATATTGAATTTTAATCCTTTTTCTTTGCTACTTTATGACCTTTCTTGTTGATTCCGAAAGTGTATTTTTAGTAAATTATTGATATCTCATGAGAGATTCACATAAATTTTTGTAGTGTACTTAACTCATGTTAAAGTCTAAGTCGATTAACCACTAGACAATATGCCTACTGGAAATCATATTTAAAGATTTAAATATGCCCATGGAAGATAATAATAAAATAAATATGTAGCTCCTATTTACAAATTCTTTAAAAATAAAACAAATCTAATTCAGAAAGACAAAATTAAGCATGCCATAGGTATTTTATCAGTTCTGCTGCAGCATCTAGCACAGTGAAATGCAACTCAGCAGTTCAGGACAGGAAGTCAGAATCAGTTGATGCAAAGGGTCTTCACCTAAAACATTGATAAATGCTTATTATTACATACATACACCATACAAACCCAATCTTGCTGTTCTATAACAATCAGAATTAAACTTTTGTTTAATAATTTAAGAATTAAGTATTGATACTCTTAAATTTAATGGGAAATTTTATCCAAAACAAGGATTATGGGATTTGGCTCCGGATTTTTTTTTTTTTTTTTTAAGAAAAGCTAATTTACAACATAATCTATGTCTAGTTGCCCTAAAGAGAACTATATATTTGGATAGTGACAAAAGTAAGATTGACACTCATTTTCAAATTGTGAGTCTTCCAGATTTTTTGATGGGTAAATCAAGAAATAAATTTTAAAAAAATCCATGGAATGTACACAGATTTAGAATTTTTTAAAGAATGTTTTCTGTCATATAAATTACAAACTGCAATAACATAATAGCCATGGCATGTAATTCTGAATTACTATTAAATTGTTTCATAATATTTAACAAATAGTTTCTCATAATTTCTGGCCAAGCTGGAGGTATGTTTGAAAAGGGTTTGATTAGAACGAGCCAAAAGGCATCTCACCACCACCCACTACTACTTTCTTAGCTACTATTGTTTTTTCATATGGGATTGCATCGTGTGAACCAGAAATCTGCAAGATGCCTAAAGTCACCACAGTGTCTTCCAGAGCACAATGGTATACCTACTGCAACAAGTAATTAATCTTGGGCTCAAGATTTCCTGATGGGAGCCTATTGACCCCAGCACAATAGATGAAAGTATTTTATCCTGTGTGTTCCCCTACTGACCCCTTTGCCACCTTTTTTTCATGCACTGTCTGCTCTCATACCAAACCAAAGAATTCATCCTTCACTCTGATATTTGGGGTCTGCCTGACCCTCATTTGCCCTGATATTTGGGGTCTGCCTGACAGCGTTCCTCATGGAAATTTCTTGATTTTGCTTAAGAGGACCACTCGGTAAGAAAATCCTGGCAGTTTTACCATACACAGTGACAAATATGAATGAGCTCAGAAGGGTCAGGGATGCTGTGCTGGGCTTTACCCCGATCCCACACAGCGTTTAATGGAAGCTGCATGTCATCTCTGCACCTGCTGGGAGCATGGCTGAGGAGCAACTGGGCGTACTCAGGACTGGTGAGGGAACCTGCAAAGGGACCTCAGCGCAGGTGCTCCCAAATCACCATCGTGGTCCTGCTGGGCTGGCGGCTGCAGCTCGGAAAATGAACCTTCGAGCTCTCTGGTACACGAAATATTCACAAGGATGGAAGGGAAAATGAGACATTGAACCTTCTGTATTGACCCCAGTGCGAAGTCGCCTCTAAACTGGCCCAGAGGGTGCAGTTAACACATGGACAGTTTTGGCCATGAGTCCACTCTTGGGGCTAATGTCCATAACAAGGTTAAAAAAGCTATCTCTAGGCTAGGTATCTGAAGTGAACCAGATTTTAGTTCAATGTTTTCTCTGGGTTGCCTCCAGCTGCAAAGCCAGGAAGCTTTAAGGTACTAAAGGTACTAAAACTGGTACTAAAGTACTAAAGGTACTAAAACTGGTTCCTCAGCACTAAAAGAATATTTTGACTCCCAGAGACACAGAAGAGGTGGATACTTGCTTACAGACCCCACTCAGCCAGTGCAAGGAGTATGTAAGTACTGCTGTTTTCAGCTCTTGGGACAACAGTGCAACAGCTTACATTGCCTCTTGCCAGCTTAAAAAATTAAAGACCTGTTTCAGACTCTCCTGTAGCAGCAATTACCCTCTGCTGAAAAAGCTGTGCTGTAAATCTCCAGGGTCCCCTGACGCTCTCAGTGAAAGCAGACTCCAACTGTTACCCACAAGACACTTGAAAGGCCATCTTGGATAAACATGTGAAAATTGTCCTAAACTCTTACAGTAACTCTAGTCCCAGAGTGAATGTCCCTTCCCCCATTCCTTCCCATCAGGCTCCCATCTACTAAAATTGCTTCTTCTCCTTGCTCCTCTGTGCCTGTCATTGGGAATATTTTCCAATGCAACATATTCACTCTCCCACACAGGCTTGAAAGAGGGTGAAGAAGAAAACACTGACAAACATTTCCCCTGCAGATAATCATATTGTCATTAGAGCCCTCAAACTATTCCAGTGCCTACTACATGCAATTAATAAATCACTTCAGGTCCAGATTCTCACTTCTCTAAATTAAAATAATAATACTTCCATTAGCAGTAATCCTCTCCTTTAGTCTGGCTGCATATCTGGATTACCTGAACTCAAGTGAAGCCTTCTGCTGATTTGAGCAAAATGAGAACTTAAAGTACGGATTTTTTTCTCTCTTAAATAGTCCCCCAGTATCTACCATTTACAAGAGTAATACAAGCAGGAGGCTGAAAAAACACAGTTCTCCATAAAAATGCAGCTTGGGTGGTCCACCTGAACAACATAAAGCGCTGCAGTCCTGGTTTGAGGGTGGCTTGCAGCACCCTGGAAAAGGGTGATGACCAGAAGGTGACCTGCAGAAGATGCTGTGACCTCAAGCCACTGCCTAGATCTGCTTTATTAGTTGGCAACACAGGGGGAAAATGGGAAACTCTTGGTTGCACTCTGCTGACTCAACTCTGGAAAATACATGGGCAAGAGCAGATGAATGGGTAAATCCAAAGAGCTTTAGGAAATAAAGACAGTGACACACGGCTGTGAAGGAAGTTGAGGCATGTAAATATGGAAAAGGGTTAGGTAACTATACATAGAAATGTATAAACAAGTTATGTTTTTTGGAATATTTAAAGAACATGGAGATGTGATGCTGAGCACAGAGAAGCTGGAGAAGGTGTGGGCAGGGAGGAGTGCTGAGGAGAGATGGCAGTAGGAGGAGAGAATATTTAGTTCACTCCAGGGCCCAAAACACTTCTTCAAATATCCTGTATGTTTGTGTTCACTGGTACATACATGTTAGTTCAGATAAGATGTGTGAAGAATGAAGTTTTATATTTACATGTATCTTTTCCATACTTCAGAAGGCAGTGCTATGAACCACCTGTGCTCTTCTCCCCCAAATTTTCTCAGTAATCTCTTTTAAATGGAATTTGGTCCTTTGGTCATTTTCTTCTTTACTGAAAGGACACCAATTCTCCTGTTCTGCCAGCCAGCTTCTGTCTGAAGCAGACCTTGATGATGAGGACTGAGATCTATTTCCTTTGAGTAACTTGTGTATTTGCATAAGATTCATAGGGTTTATTCACCCCAAGAAGTGGCAACAATTGCAATGAGATATTTGCATTTATTACAATCAGGTAAGGCCTGGCCTCTGGAGGCATCTTTCTTGTGCTGTCTTGTAAAGCCCATGCAGTACTAATTGTTTGGCAGAAAGTTGAAGTCTCTGACCCACATCATGAGTTTTACAGGTGGAATTCTCCAAAGATGAGGTTATTCACAGAGATGGCAGGGGCCAGTGGGAGGGTGGGTTCATATGCCCACTGGCAGGATGCATTCAGCCTAGCAGCAACACAAAGGAAACATAGGAGTTCTCCTAAGAGGCAAATGTAGAGGACGGAATGATTTTATAGACACACCTCTTCTGTGGCATTATTGGGTCACCTAAGAGGAACTTCATCTCTAGTCCTCACGTATCACCAGTGTCTAACACAAAAACATTCTTTCTTGACATTGCTAGGTGATGTAACCTTACTCACAAGTGTAAGACAAAGGGGATTACTTAATATTTATAACATTATCTACTGTGCAGTGAGCACATATTTTCCTTTCAAATGTTTTGTGCTCTTCTTTGCCTTTTTTTTAATCAATGTCAAGGGAATAGTGACACGATAAATATTCAGTGAGGTTAGATATAAACCTTGTTATATCTAAGGTACCCAGTTCTGTCTAAATCATCTCATTCTTTTACACTTTTTTTTTTTCATGAGCCCCTTTTTCCTAATATGAATTGGACTGAATTGATTACTTGTCAAGATTTTGTATCACCGTATGAAAGAGTACTAGGCCATATTTATTTAGTATTTTTCTGGTGCAATTGCATATAACAACTCACCTGCTATGGAAGATCTCTGTTTCCTAACACCACAGAATTCTTTTAAGAAATCCTGTCTGGAATTACTGTTCCTAAATGATAACAACATTATCTTAATTGTTTTACTGTAAGCCAAAAAATAGACTATGTTCATGTTGTATAGACATTTGCAGCTGTACATCTCTCCATGAAATAGTTTTCTAGTCCTTCCTCAAATATTCCAGTCACCTATAAAATATTTCAGAAAAACATGTCTCAGTAATAAATTAATTTGCACTGTGTCAAGAGCTGATTTTAGACAAGTTTGAGCAGCGAAAAATGTTAAAATTATTCAGCTGGATAATAAATAGCATAAGAGCAGCTGGAATAGTACTGTTTGCAATATTCTGCTTATAGAGAAGTGTTTCCTAATGTCCAGCCTACACCATCCCTGCAGCGGCTTTGAGCCATCCTATGCACCCTTGTCAGAGAGCGGAGCTCAGCATCTCTCCCTCCATGTCCCCTTCTCTGAAGCTGTCAGCCTCCTTTTCTCCAAAATGGACAACTCAAAGTCCTCACCTGCTCTGAATAGGAAGGGAAAAATGTATCTAATATCTGATGATGGAGGTTGCCAGTCTGCTGGGAAGAAATCTGTTCTTGTTCTGGTATACATGTTCCTGGTCCTCAGTAACAGAAAGAATTTTAGGAAGAAGCTTCTCATATGGGAAAAGGCCAAGAAAGATTTTAACTTTTGGAAATAGGGAAATATAAGCTTGTGATTAAAACTTTTGGATGGATGCATGCAGAAAAATGGAAGTAAACATGAGTGTTTTATTCAACTTCTCTCTTTATTTCTGGTATTGAATATTTCAGTAGCAGCTGAAGGAAGACCTACATGAATCAGAATATTTATTGTATTTTTTCATTTATACTGAACATAACTTTTCCTTAACTTTTTGCAAAAAACCTTTAGTCTGATTCTGACCAAAACAAATGAGTGTATGGATTTTGAAAATACTGTGCTACTGAAGCTTATGTGCATTGATGGGAGTGAGATCAGGCAACATAGGCAATTTTTTCAGACTTTTGAAGGTGTCTGGTATTGTGACCTTGTCTGTCCAGAGATATAACATTGCAGGAGGATCTTTATGATCTGACATTAAAAAAATCATTCTAATATTAAAGCAAGATCAGATCTCACACATTTTTTCAAGGAAACTTATTTTCTTAAAATCCCTCAGAAAAATATCCAAGCCAAATACACAATACCTCATTCAATGCAAATATAAAGAGATGAAGTATTCTAATGTTCATCACCTCCTTAGTGATTCTTAAGTATTGTATTTTTTCATTAGAAAAATATAGTTAAATGGCTTCTCAGTTCATATTAACATAAAAGATGAACAGCGACCATTTCCTGGCTTATAGATTTTGTGTGTCCAAGTGACTGTATGAGATTTATGCTTGTTTTTTTCAAGAGATGAATTATCTTGATATTGAGATTTTAAATTTTTCATTGACTTGAAGTCACACTAATGCACCATTAGGCTCCTGGAAGTTGTTAATTTAAGTGATCACAATAGACCAGAGACCTCCATAGTTCATTGCTGGGAAGAAAGTAAATGGGAATCACTTTCTAACCCTGAACAAGGATGAAAATGCTGGTTAATGAGTGCTCAGTACTAAGCATGTACTGCTCTCCAGGTCACTTCCCCAAAGCAGATGGTGGGGGTTTGTGGATTCCTGAATTTATATAGTCTGTGTTGCTGGTGATGTCTGCAAATAGTCTACTCAAAATTAGGTAAAATATCTATATGATTTTCTGATGTGGGAACTTTTCTAATCTTGTGCTATATTCATTGACCAATTAATATTTTTTTCCAATTCTGTTAATTGTGAAAATTTGCCATAGAAATCCATAATTGGGAACTTGGTAAACTATGAGTATTTTTACCTGGTCATTTAAATATCATTGTGTACTTAACTTTGCCATGTTAAA
This sequence comes from Melospiza georgiana, assembly GCF_028018845.1. NCBI lineage: Eukaryota > Metazoa > Chordata > Aves > Passeriformes > Passerellidae > Melospiza > Melospiza georgiana. The sequence continues at coordinate 88,949,780 of NC_080432.1, forward strand.
CATTTCTTTAATCAGAAGTGGCATTAATTTAACTATTCAATTTTCAATGTTGCTAGTTCAAGTACCACAGTAGTGAAAGAGTCGAAGCCTGCAACTGCTTGGTGTTTCTCAATTCCTGCTGCACTGGTGGAGCCTGATCAGCTGTAATCAATTGTCTCTATGCATCTTTCCTCTCTCAGGACTGCCTTTTCCTCCTGTGATGTTTGTACTTTACACTGGACAACAGTAGCTGTCTGTGAAGGGATATAAAAACTATGTATTTTATAATGCATGTCATTGCCTGAAAGTCTATTAATTGGCATCTTCATACTTTAGTTTAGTAACAGTTCATGATAGGAAGAGATCCAGGAGAGAGGGAGACAGGGTGAAGAACTGAGAGAGTGGGAGCATCAGGCATCAGGGATATGAGACAGCTGCATCCAAACTAATCTTGGTTACCAAAGTGTAGGAGAGTGTGATGCAAAAATATCCACATGGGTGACACAACACTTGAGGCCTTTTAAGTAGAATGCCCCATCACATCTAGGAAATGCTGATAAATTCTCTCAAAGCAGCGCACTGAATGGACTTACTGGCTCCAAACTTCAATCATCTATTTTTTACAATTTCATGTAAAAGTTCATGGTGCATTAATTTCATAGCATATACTTGATTAGAGATGGAGAATGCTTTGGAGAGAAGGAAGTTGATGTTTTCCTTATACTATCCATGGTTAGCAGTATTTAAGTTCTAGCCAAGTTGTACGGTTTGGTTCCCATCAGACGACACTTAATTTTTCTTCTCCCTCCTCTAGTCTCAGAATAAATGAAATTACCCTGGCTTTTGTCCTTCATCTTCACTCAGAAGAAAAAAAGACTTTCTCTGCACTATTCTATTTTGTGTTTTTCGCTTTGGATAGCCAAGGCTATGTGGAAAATCCCAGGTGATATATTACTATGACTTTTTAAAATGACATAATTCCAATTCTGTACTGAAAAAAGTCCCTCTACTAGGATGATCAATAACTATCACTTGTTTTCAACTCACAATGCAATCCTTATCAGTCTGTAAAGTCAGATTGAGCACAGACAAAATTACATTTGCAGACATGTAAATTAGGAGAGGAGTCATAGTATCATCCTTAAATTGACACTGGTGGGACTAATTCAGACAAAGGTTGGATGATTATCCCTTATCTCTGAACCTCTGACATCAGAATGTCTGAAATTGAACAAACGGAATCTGAATTTGCAGTTCACTTGTTTTTGATTCAACAATTTGAACAAGAACAACTCCTGCCTTTTGTGTCAAATCTGTTACTAAAAACATTCAGTGAGGTCACTAAAATCATTGCCAAGGATAACCATAGGGAAATTTTGTTGACAAGTCTTTCGTACGAACTGTAGTGGAATAGCCTTGAGAAGTTGTCTCAGTCTTATTACAATGCTGCTGTTCAATACATAGCTTTTTGCATGTGATCAACATTACAGGGCCATACTAGTCTGGCACAGTATTATGGACTTCATTGAAATTGTTTATTTAGAAGTTCTGTGTTCTCATAAAAAACCATAAATTTGCATTATACCTAAGATGAGAGCTTTTGCTTTTTTCAGGATCAGGCTACACTTTAGATATGCAAATAAATCTGTGACCCGTATCTTCTACTCATTTTAATTATATCATTTCAATAAAAGAAGGTGTGAACAAAAGGCCTTTACATGTCTTTAGAAACCTCAGCACATATCTACCTGTCTTTAAAGATGCAATCAGTGGGATAATTTTTGTTAAGAATATTAGCAATTATATTAAGGAGCAATGATAATAGCAATCACAATAAGTCACAAGTAATAAAGGGATATACATGATCTTCGTGTCAAGAGGAATATGAGGTCAATTCAGTTGATTGTTGCAAAGACTCTTGGATCAGTCCAGATAATATAATAGAAGCATTATTTTTTGACAGCCAATGTATTTTGTAAATGTTGATGATTTTTGAGATATAAAAGAGAGTACTAATCTGCTTAAACGATCATTAATTTTTCTCAAAAAGAGTAGTGTTTTAAATTAATAAATCTGTCTTTCATTAATACGGTATTAATTTAGGAACACAATAATCCTGGAGCTCTTTTATTCAAGAATGCCAGCTTCATAATTTAATGACAAAAGAGAATAAGAATTGAAATACGTTGCTCATCACCACCATTAGGAAACAGAAGTACCTTTTCACATTTCTGCAGCGTACGTCTCCCTCTGAGGATTTTCTCTCACAGAACTCAGAGTACAGTTAACCTCTCACAGTCAATAACTGCACACTTGAATAAATCAAAATTAAGCCTAATTCATTTTTAACCCTACACTCAGCAACAGTAATGATTGAGTATTTGTGACAAAACTGCAGAAGGGAGCTCATACTTTAAGGGTCCAAACATTGCTGGTGTTGAAGAAAACGGAAGGCTGAGGTGACCTGATCTGCCTCTGCCCATTAGGGACTTTTTGATAGTCATTGTCTTCAAGAAAAATAATTGCTTCCCAAGAATGCTCAGCTAAATCATTTTATTAGTGTGAACTGGATTAAGGTTATAGGAAGGTCCCTCTTGCTTCTTACCCAATAATATCTGACCATGCATATCAAAGAGTGGAGGAGGCAAATTATTCATTATTTCAGCAGCATAATGAAAGCATAAGGGAGGTTTAAAAGGACGCTATCTGCAGCAGGAAACTGTCAAAGAACGTGGGAACACAGCCCTCCTGCATTTTTGTTTCAGCTCCGTTGATCAGAAGATTGAAAGGCCTGCTCTACCTACAGGGGTCCTCTGTTCAGGCCCCACAGTGCAATTATAATCCGTCCTCACCTCCTTCAGAATGACAGCCCAAAAACAAAGCCCAGAGCTTTTGTACAGCTTAGCATTCCTAAGAAACAAAATCTTCATTTCTTTCTTTTCTTTTTAACTGTTAAGAATTAATTAAAATTGTTCTTATATAATATCAAGGGATAAAACTGCTTAAAATTATCTAGTACTTTTTAAGGACAGAATTTTTTTCTACAGAAGGATCAATTGCTCACTGACACAAGGTAGGGCAGCTCTGCTTTTGTCTTCCTGCTGCCTCCAGGAAAAAGGAGTCCAGTTGGCTGTATTTTGCATGAGGCCATTTAATTTCATTTTTTTTCCTGCCATCATTCCTGTTGTTTACACACACTAGTGACAGAAATTTGCAAGTAGTTGGATCCTCAATGGCTCTTGCAGTTAATCTTGCTGGATGTCTGCTTTTCAAAGGATGTCTAAACAAAAAAAGCAATACAACTCCATAACTAACATGTATACTAGGTCACAGTAAAAGGACCAAGTGGTAGGAAATGTGATGGCCTAAGTATATTGAGAGATGCAGGAGATATGAAAAAGTAACATTTTTATAGCTTCCAGCAGCAGATTATTATGGAGGCTAATTTTAAAACAACAGTAGCAAAACTACGAAATCTACTAAACATGTTGTCTCTTTTATGTTCCTTCAGCTGGCCACATCGTTGTAGTTTTCTGATGAATGCTGTAGATTGCAGGATTATAGAAGCTTGGAAAATTCTGTGTTTAACGTAAAATGTTGAGACTGTATTGCTTTACCCAGTGCAACCCAGCACCAAGCAGGCTAAAGTTAGCTGTCAGGTTCCATTGCAGAGTGAGCACACAGAATGCGTTTGGCCAGCAAATCTCACATCATGTGCCTGACCTTTAAATGCATATATTTGCAGAAGGTTAGACAAGATTCCAGGCTGCTTGAAAGCTTTAGTGGGTGAATCAACATGGGCCACCACAGAGCAGTCTAGCTGTGGATGTGAAAATCTACTTTGGAAATGCAAGACCAGGTGATAACAAAAACCGTGGTAATGGCATGAATTAATTTCACAATTCTCATCCTCTGATTCTTATTTCTCATCCAAGACAACCTCAAATTACTTTTGGGCTGATTTGGGGGATTTTTTAATACCTTAAAATACAGTACAGCTACAATGCCAGGAGTGAAATATGGCTTCCAAGAATACAAGAGTATTTACAGGTCAGGTTATATCTCAGGTATTCAGATACTGATTGGTAAGTTCACATTATTCTTGTTTCACTTAAAATTCACTTAAATTATTTGTATTACTTAGCAATTACTTTACTATTTTTTCTTTAATTAGTAAAGAAATTCTTAATGCGTGTTAAATTGAGTTCCTAATGACCCTTTACAAGCATTTAGGAAGACTACATTTTAGCGAAATCAAGCTTAAAAATAGAAATATTTTAGTATCCTGTTCAAGATTTATTTTTGGGGAGGTGTAAAGCAATGTAAATAGGAATCAGGCTGCTCAATCATAAAACCAGTTCTTTTTGGTCTGTTATACATTGACTTTCTTTGTTTGAAAGGGACAAAGGCATATTATCTTATTCTTTTTCACATATGGTTTATCTCTTTGCCCTCTAAATGACACGAGTTGGATGGTTTGTGTAAGATACCCAGAGCCCCAGGACAGAAGGGAACCAAGCAGTGAATAGCCAGCAGGGACATATGAAAAGCCAAGTGCCAGGTCTGTGATTCATTACCAATGCTATTACCTTTGGAAGTACTATGACACAGAAGATCACTTCTGGAGCGATAGATGCATTCAGGGATTTGGTGGAACATCTGTTCCTGGTATATTTCTGCATCAGAACCTGTGAAAAATCTGAAGTGATTCTCCAAACTGGCCAGCAGAGTCTCACCAGCAAGGCATTTGTGGGGAAATGTTCAGAAATGTGACATTCTTCAAACGTAGAAATCTTGCTCTTTGGGATAAGGCATTAGCTATCTCTTGCTACATCCTAGCACCAGTATTTAGCAGGCAGGACTTTTTTGTTTTATTTTATTTTCAGTAATTCTACAAGTTTGTATGTCGGAATGGATGCAGAGCTTGACTGACCTTCGAATAACTGGTGCAAACACATCCTTTTCTGGAATTCAGAACACCTCTTTGACAGCCTTTGGTAATGTGCAGGACCCATCAGACTCCAAAGGCTAGGCATGCCTTAACACTAAGCGAAGGCTCAAATCAGATCAATCTGTCTTGAGGAAGTGTAAGACTCATGGACCTCCATCTTCCATGGGAATATCAAGCCAGGATATTTAGCTGAATTGGAGTTTTAGCTGAATTTGGGCTTCTTTATAATTTGGCATATAATTCTGCAGATCTTCAGGTCAGACATAGCTGAATGAGCCATGGTAACTGCAGGTTTATTTCCACAGCTGTTAATGAAATAGTTGTGAAAGTGTTAGCCATTTCTATCACAGGTTCCTGTTCTACTACCTAACACTCATTTTGAGAGTCTAATTAGCAAGACAAACCTACTTACTGATAGAGTTTATGGGGAGAAAAGAGCCCGTGGACACTATTTGTTCCTGTTAGATCCAATAGAATTATTAATTTTTTTTAATGGTTTCATTTTTTCTTTGGTTTGAATTTTCTTTCTTTAATAGGAAATGGAACTAATGAGCTTTTAAGAAACTCTGAAACACCTAAGGCAACTATGACAGATTTTTCAATTTGAGCAAGCACACTACAGCCATAGTTCACAGTGTTTGTGGTTTTTAGCCATACTGTCATTGAAATATTGCCCATCATCCTGAATGGTCAGCTTGAGTCAGTGTTTTCACTTTCTTTAATAAATTTTTTAGTAGTGTTTGTCTACAGCGTTTCTCAAGTCAAATGCTTACAGTTTTTCAGCAAACACTCTTAAATTGAACTAAAGCACAGACATATGACTTTATCTTACATTTTATTTCCCCCTTTTGTACAATGTCATCTTTCAACTATAGTTTCTTCAGAACAGCTTTTCAGGTAGAAAACCTCTCAAGACTTTGACTTTTAAACAGAATGGTAATGTCATCCTTTCACTGTAAACTGAGGGATTTACAAGAACAAAGCAGTAGCACTGACCCCCCCAAAGGAGCTGAAAGCCAGAAGGGACATCCATCCATAATGGTCTAGAGGTGTCTGTCTCTGTTTCCCAGTGTGAGGAAATTGCCCTGTGATGCATTTGAATAGAAATACATCATTAAGAGTTGGTGGACTATCAGTAAGAAAGTAGGCATTTGGGTACTAAACATCTTCCTGAATTTTCTTTGTTCCCCATCTGTTTCAGCTGTAAATACACCCTCTTTTTAATTTTTTTTTTAGTTTTGTGTTCATATTAGAAAGTTCCTTTGGTTTATGACAGATTTCAGGAACTGGATAAACCAAAACCTGTTTGCTCTGTGTCACCAGAAGATCAGACTGCTTGTATATGAATATGTGTGTGTGTGCACCCCTGTTCTCAAAGGGAAACCTCAGTTTCTGATAACATTTAGGTTGTTCAGGTCAATCTCTGCTCAGGCAAGTTAGCCAGAGCTGTTCCAGCTACTATGGCCACACACATCCTCTCAGGAGTCCATAATTTTAATTGTCTTCAATCTAAAATCTTCTGTCTCCATAGTCTGAACTGTTCCTTGTATAACAGCAAAAATATATTCTTGGTTTGATCCTTCCCACTGTCCCTGTAGATATGAAAACTCAAGACAGATCAGGCACTCTGCAGCTTTCCTTTTTCTCAGAGGACTAGAGCAAGACATGATTGGATTTTCTCTTGTAAGAGCTCAGATATTGTAAATACTAAGAGGAGCATCCTTAATTTTTTGCAAACATTTCTTCCATCTGAGAAGTCTTTCTGAAAGATTCAGACACTCAGGAAACCACCATCAGCCTGTGCAAATTGTTATAGCTCCTACCACAGCTAGATGTGGAAAACATCTACTTTATTCACATATTTCCAAGGCATGAATGCCTCCATTTAATGCAAGTGTTAATCCATTTCAGTCCAGTGCATATGTTGGGATGGGAGGGTTGTGTCCATAATCTGAACATTGTTCTACTGGACTTTCTACTGGAAAGTAACTGGCAGTTACAATTTTTTTCCATGCTTTGAAACTTTGTCCTGAATGCAGAGATTTACCTGGACTGAATGCCTTCCATATCCACTTGTCATCTGTGTAAAATCTGTTTTACACCTGGGAAACTTATGGTTTGAAATAACATCTTTACCCATTTAAATACAAGTGAAAATGAATTTTTATTTGTCCATTAGCTGAAAGTCCTTCATCTGGACCTGTTCTCATCACTAATGACTTTATGTGAATACCTTAATGAACGAAGTGAGACAGAGGATAATTAAATTAGGTAATGAATGTGTCTAAAAGTGTACAAAGTAAACAATAAAAATTATTTCTTTGATTTCCAGTTTTTTACTTCAGCAGTCTGTTTTGAGATTGTACCTCACAATTAGTTTTAAATTCAGAATAGAGACAAAGGATGTGCAAAACATGAGAAATGGGAAGTATTCACAATGTTTTCTGACAAAACAACATATTGTCACAATTACTGAGTTTGTTCTTGAGAGCCTAGAGCTAGGAATAGAAATTCAGCTTTTTAGGCAAAACTAATGTAAATTCATTTGCATGCCGAATGTGCCAGATATGTTGAGATAGTTTATTGAGGGTCACCCTGTGGACCAAAATTTTCCATCAAACTTGCAGCTGCTGGCTAGCCATGTCCAGAAGATGCATTCTGGACGCATATGCCCTGGAATATCCAGGGTCTGGCGTATCTGACATATCACCAGGCAGCGAAAACAAGTTCTCATGCTCTGTCTCTGTGCTCACAAGAAAAGTCAGAGACTGTGACATGCTCATGCCATGTGTCCTGGAGCCTGACAGCTCTGATGGAGACTTTTGCTTCAGCTTCTGTGCTGTGGAACGGATTCCTCTGCGGCTCTGAAAAGGTTCATGAGCTGCTGAAGGCCTAAAAACACCATTGTTTTGTTGTTGTTATTTGAAAAAAGAAAATGACCTACTGGTTTGAAAGGGAGAGACGTCTTCTCCCAAAATTTAACTTCTTTCTTCATGTTTTCTGCAGAAGGTAAAGAGGCTTCTGAAACTTGGCTTTGCTGGATTGAATTAGAAGTTCCTCGTGGGTCATGCCAGTAAAAAAGTCAGCTGCTAATGCTGAAGGAAAGGAACTGCTTATGCTGATGAATAGTGCGAACATGCTGCTCTGTACCTTGTCATTACAGTAATACATTACATGGGGCTAATGCTGGAGGCAGTAACTCTAACACCACAGTCAATGGAGCTGCAAAATGTTACTGCTTTGTGAGAACACCCTAAGCCTTTCTGTTTGATTGCCACAGTCATGGAGTTAGCATCAAGCAATTGCAGTCATGTGGGTACTTTTCGTAAATTTTAGTACCCTTTTTTGGAAGCATTTTCACAAAGGTAATTTGATGCTTAAGGCTTTTGCTTCAAATACATATTTTTAGCTCCGACATGCTTGTACTGCAGGGAACATCAACAGTTTTCATTAGGCTTTAGCAAGGCTCTTCCCTCTGGCAAGTATTTCTCCTGCCTGCTGATGATTTTATGGACAGAGGAAATGACACATTTACTGTTTGCAGCCTGTCAAAAGAAGGACAGTTGTAGCAATATGGTGAACTATTGGAGACGAATTAGAAAAAAATATCGAGCTGAAAATTGCTATTCATTTTTTAAGTGGAGCTCATTCAGCATGTTGAGAAGCAAAGGAGCTGATTCATTGTTTCTCAGCCCTTTTGAAGTTATGTTGATATTTTCCATGCAAAATTAACTTAAAAGGCTGCTTCCAAGATATCTGTTTGAAATCATGCCTGGCCTTACTTTTCCCCATGCCAGCTGAAGAAGATGTAAATTAAGATCTCTGCTTTGTAGCATGAGATTTCTTTTGCTGTGCCAGCAGTAGAAGATGGCTTCCATGCCCATACTGACAGAAAGTACAACTGAAGGAGTTACAGCAGCACAAACCACCAGATCTTCCAATTCCTTTGTGGAGGGGAATTTAAACAGGGAATTTGTGGCCAGGGCCCTGGGGAAGCCACAAGGATGCCTTGTTTAGATCCAAAAGGTAAAATCCCTTATTGTAAGCTGTATGAAAGGCATCACAAAGGTTGCTGCACCCTCCCACTGCCACAAATATGTCAGAAGTGCACACAGGAATGAGTCAAATCCACTGTTTGAAAAATGCTTTTAAATATTTGGGGCTTTTCTGTTTTTTGGGTTTTTTTTTTTGTTTTTTTAACAGATAAAACTCATGAAAATATTTTCTTTAACACCAGTTTCCCTGAAGATATTCTGCTTTGAAATGATAAAGATACTTCCAAAGCACAAGTTCTTGCCCTCACAGGCACTCTTTGGACAACCAGAGGAACTCTTTAAACTCAAGGGTAATATCCATAACAACACATGGCTTGTTATATCATGCAGCTTAATCAACCATAAAGTGATTCCAATTTGAATATGTTCTATTTTAATTGGCAATTGTGTTGTTATCTGTGCTTACGAATACAAGTCAGAATAGTCATGTTAACTTCTGTCATCTTGCCCTGCAGACTAATTTGAGCTATATTAAAGGATTTTGATTAATCAAAGTTAAAATAATTGTTTAGGTGTAAATATTATATCAGAGTATAGGTTTCTGTGTTTGAGAGTAGTAGTAGTAGAGGAAAAGGAGTAAAATAGGAGAAAGGCTAAAACAATAAAACATTTTTAAATTTTCATTGGCTTAGTCTTCAAGTACATTTACAAATGCAACTGAGGGATTATCTAACCTTATATCCAGTTCTGCTTTGAGAATGAAACCTGACTGGACCTCCTGAGGTCCCTTCCAATAGGAATTTTCCCGCTTCTATAGATGCCAAAACCAAATAAGAGACCAGAAAAATTGAAATTCTTCAGTGTGATTCTGCTTTCTGTATGTTAGCTATGACATAGCATGGAAATTCTTGTTTTCATTACTGTTAACATAACTGCACAGTCAAAAATTTTTTCATGTTATATTTTTACACCTAAGCAAAATACAATGTATTTTGAAATTCTTGATCTGTTATATTCCTGTTCAAGATGTTTCTTACACTGGATGAGAGGATGAACTTCAGTAAAGGCAGGTATGGAAACTATCTGTCCTCCACTGACTTTGCTTTTGCTTTAATCAAAGAGAAACTTTATTCATTACAATGATGTAAGATCACCCAAATCATCAAACTTCAAAGGAAAACATTTGACATTTGATAACCCTGATTAAAGTTGTAAGAATTTTTTGCACAATTAACCTCATTTTCTTACCCAGCATTCTGGAGTAAATGCAAGGAAAATGTTAATGTAGACACTGTGGAAATCATTCTGTTTACTAGGGGCTCTTTATTTTTTAATACTTTATTACAAGCTGACATATTACCTTGATTGTTATGATACAAAAAATATTTTAAAAAAACAGAGGAGAAAAAGGAGCCAGTGCTCCCCCACATGCATTGTTGTAGTTTCATGGGTTATAGAATCGAGTTATCCATCTCCTTACTTGAGGCTGCTGTAAAGAATAGAGATATACTTCATCACATTCTATTGAGGGAAAGAAATCTTGGGCTGTCTTTGGAAAAAAAAATATTTTTAGGGTGTGGAAGACAGGTATTTCTTCAACTCTTCTTTGCCTTCAAGCAGAAGGCTGGGAAGGTCAGAGCAGCTGGCACCAGACTGCATGGGGGGAGCATGGTGGGCCAGCCAGCTTTGGGATTTTGGCTCAACCACACAGATAATCATAGGATCATTGCATTCAGGTAACACTGTCAAATAGCAAAGTCTACAGAAGAATCATCTGGATTTACAAGACAACATTTACTTTATATGCTTAAATCAGGGCACAGGATGGAGAGCTGGTATATCTCTGTGCTTTCAGCTTTCCTGGGGTATTTGAGAACTCCACAGTTCACTGCTCCTTCCCTGCAGTGCAGAGTGAGGCTCTTGCTATGTAAACCAAAGGAGCTCCACTCAATTTTTGGAGTTCCACTGGTAAAACTATTTATCCATGCTACCTGTCTCTATTGTGCCTTGAGATTAGCTCCACACAATTTGGTATTATTCCTTTTTAATTATAATCTCCTCCAGAGGAAAATATCACACTTCTTTCATGAAAAAAAATGTATTGCCTAGAAAGGTAATGCATAAACAAAGTGTGGAATTAGCTATTTAAATTCCAAAAGTAATAATGATCAAAGTAAAAGTAAAGATAAATATCTCCAAAATGAAAGGAAAGAAAAATTTCTTATCCAGCAACACCCATGTGGCAGATGTATTGCCTATTCAATGCACCACATACATGCTGCATGTCCACCAGTGTGTATGTGAACACACTGTGAAATCAGGAATTCTTCCCAAGCTTGTCAAGCAGCTAGAAACTTCTTTCCAGTGATGCAGCATGATGATGAAATCACTCTCCAAATTGATGGAGAGGGAAGATTTGAGCCCTACCAATCACCATGTCAAACACTCAGTGATCCATTTCTTGCTATGCAGATCCAGGTGACTGCCGAGCTGTTCCTATTAAGAAGGTGAACAAAAAGAGGCCATATGATAAACAGGACAAACCAGGGTCTTACACTGAAGATCAGAGGTATCTATAGCACCTTCTCAATAACTGCCTTGTGATGTGGACTGTTAAATTTCTGATTTCTCAATATGCACAGAAAGTGATCACCTTCCAGTTCCTCTGGTCTATCCTTTAAAATACAGCAGTCAGTAAGTAGAAAGAAAGAACAGACAATACAAGAAACATAACAAATACAAGGAGTATGCTAGAAAGGTTCATGCTAGAACCTTCACATCACACTATGAGCAGTTCTAGAAAATGTAAGGACTGTGTGTGCTCAAAAGCTGCAGTTCAGTTCCCTCAGTTTTAAGTCATCACGTCTAGTCAATTATTAACAGCAACAGTCAAACCATAAATACATACTGCATAGCCTTTGAAATAGTTACTTTATTTTCTTGCTGGTATTGGGAAACTCTTGTCAAGAGACCAAAAAAGGGCATTCTGATTTCCTAAGTGCATTCCCAGCCACAGCTCATTTGTCCAGGTGCCAGTTTTTCCTTTATTTTTAATGCTTCCGTGATATTTGCCTGTGGACATTTTAGAGAGTAGTTATGCCTCCTCTGCACCTTCTTCTGGCTAAGCTCATCAAATCAAGCTGTTCCAACACAGCATATTCTCTCTTCTTACTGATTATCTAAATAACACATCACCACAAGCACAGATGATTCATACATTTTAGAAAGAAGCATCCTTTTGCTTCAGCTATTCTGTGCTGTTCCAGCTGCTCTTGAGTTGCAGCCTCTGACTTCCTCATTAACAACTTCATGAACCGGTGTGGTACCAGAGGGAAGTGATACTTCTGTCCTGCCCCTGATAAGACCTTATGTTTGCATGGAATGAGAGGTAGCCAAGGAAACTGAATTATTTCTTTTCTTTCTTTTTTTTTTTTTTTTTTTTGCCCATTCAGTGCTTTCACCAAGCCCTTAAGAAAGCTTTTCAGCAAAGGGTCTCTAGTCCATAAGGACAGCAGGGGTTTCTGCACTAGATTAATACTTTGTAATATATTAAGCTGCTTGAGCTTTTCCTGACACTTTAGAGAAGCAGATGAGGTAGATCAACTTTTTGGGGTTTTTTTTGCCCTCTATTACCATAATGATTTCACCAACAGTTAAAGGAAGTCCTTCTTGTTCCCTTCCCTTTGAGATGTGAAAATGGCAACATCCCCTATGCTTCTCACCCTAACCTGAAGCATGTGTTTGTATCATATTAACAAGTTGTCACAGAGACCCTGTGTTCCAGCCCTTTTTTCCACCTTGGCTATGTCACAACCAGTAAAGTGATTCTGGGACTACAGGTTCCTCAATCATGAGATAGTAGCTCCATGATTCACAGAATAGTACTAAAAGTCATGAATCAAAAATATGTGTCCATTTCTCAGTACAATTAAATTGTACTTTCTTGTTTCTGCACTGTCCTTTCCCTAGCTCAGAATCAACCTGACTGCTGTGCACACATCTTAGGAATCCAAAATGCTTTTTATTCCACATCATTTTGCCTTCTAATTTGCTATAAGGTGTTCCAGAAGATAACTATTTCTGATGACTCTGAAGAATTCAACACTCAGCATAGCTTCCTTTCCTACAATGTGCAATAAGAATGCATTGATTTGAACCTTTTGCAAAAGAGACGCATGTTGTCTGCAAATCTGGCATGCTAATTTCCCATGTGTGATTGGTTCAACATGCAGATACTCAATAGTAAATAAAACCCAAGGTTTACAGAAAAGGATTTCTGAGTAAGTTTATTAGGTTAAAAACTGTTTTGTTTTGGTATGCCACTGTTGTTGTTTTTTCTTGGTCCCACATGGAGAGCAAACATGGCCTGGAAGAGTGTTATGTCAAGTACCTCCCATCATGCATTGTCGCTGCTCAGTGAACTGGAGTCTAAAAAAAGTAATTCCTCATTTTCATCTTGACTAGGATTCCCCTTTTCTTTGCTGTGAAGCTGCACTAATCCTTCATTCAGCGCAACCCACACCCTCTGGTTCCACTCGGAGTTCTCCCTTTCTAACGTCATTGTATTCTTTATCTGGGCCTTCTTCTTCCAATAGTACTTCTTGAAAGCTCTTTCACAGACAAGAAAGGACCAGCTCCATAATGGCCAAGTTGGCCCTTTTCTTTTCTCTCTCTTTTTTTTAAGCTTCCGACTGAGCTTTGCTATTTAATCTTCTTGAGGCGTTCAAGATGTCACTTGCCTCTGATGACTATAGACAAAAGGGAAATCCATCCAACTTGAATGCAGTGTATACTTGAATACATAGGGTTGCTTTGAAGAGAGTTTCTTGAAGTCTCTGTGTTTCATTGGCTGTCCTGGTGGCCTTCATGCAGGTCTTTATGTGAAATCATATGCCCTTTCACAGATCACATTTCTTGGAAAGTTACCTGAATTTATTCACCCCAAAATGTTATCAGGTGAGATATAAATCAAAAGAGATTTTTTTTTCCAGTCAGGTGTTTTTAATAAACTAATGAGAATTTCTTCCTCACCAGATGAACACTTGATGCTTTGTGGGTGATTCGACTGCTGAGTTTGCACATATTTTACAGGTAGCAGTTTTATAATCTCTCTTGCTGCTTCAAGTTGAAAAAAAAGAGAGTAAACAGAGGGCTGGGTGCAGCAACGCCTTGCTCCAGGCCCTCCATTCCCTGTTGGAGCACTAAAAAGTTAACATTTGCCTCTCTGTAATGCATTACGCCAAGATTGATTTTAGCTTCCTTTATGTTTTAGAAAACCTGAAACATTAATACAAGATATTTTAGTAACTGTTATGGACAGTATAGGTAAAATGCATTTACTTATAGATGCTTTATATTATATATATATTCTTTAGAGGACCCTGGTTTTCCTGAAGTGTTGAATGCCTCAAGACAAGTAACACTTTAGCTGCTGGTCACCTATGAATATTTATACACACTGACAACAGGCCAATGGTGTGAAGGATGTGGATGAACAGGTATTTGTCCACACAGGTTATCAGTCAGTATAGATTGCATAGCCTTTGTATAGATTAAGTTTCATGAATTTATTGTTGTGTCTCATCTGTAGCTAAAATTCTAGAAAAACAACAAAACTGGGAACATCCATTGCGGTGTGGATGAAAGTGCAAATAGAAATATAGAGCAGGAATTTCTGCATTAAAATATGAATCTATCAATTCCTAGCATTGGTCAGGAGAAGAAAACTCACAGTCTTTGTAGAGATATATACAACTTTTCATTTCCCATATCAATCATGAGAACAAGTTGAAGTTCATATAATGGCCAGTTCCATTTACCCTAATTGTGAAGGACTTAGCCTGACTGTTTGCATTACAGACTGTAGCCACTGGGTTCTCAGTAGGGGTTTTCGGCCTACTCCATCCCGTAACAAACCCATGTTCATGCGTCGATTCAGATCCATCACCCTGAGATAAACTGTGAATATTGCCCTTTGTCCCGAGCTGCATTCTTTCATGCATTGTGTAGTGACTATTTAAGGATTTAAAGGCTCATTTGCACAATTCTTTTGTCAGCAGCCTGGGTGCAGAATGGAAAAGTGATGGCTTCTCTGTCTGGGTTATGCCCTGAAGCTCTTGTGAGAGGAATCTACATACATAAGTTTTTCTTACACATGCAGAATGTCAACACTAAAAAAAAAAAAAATGACCTGTCTGTTTCTGTAGCTTAAAAGGTTATGGTTAATATAAGATGTGATTTGTTTTCCTCTTTTGTGGCATTTAAAAAAAAATCAACACTTGAAAACAAACAGTAAAGGAAGGCAGAAACACTGGGTATTTAAAAATTCAGCTGATTAGAGTTGCTGGAATTTGCAAAAGAAGTCTCCTCCTCCAAAGGAGATTGATAACATTAATAATTTAGATGTTCTCTATTGCTTAGGAAATGTAGGAGCAGATAATATTTGAAAGGTCCATCTCTTCTGCCTACTATGCATGTCTATTTTGTTAATACATGTTTATTTAGACCAAAAAATCCTTGAAATTACATTAGTTTCGTATATAATATGTGTGTGTGTGTATAAATACATATACATGTATTTATTTATTTATTTATACATTTATTTATACATCTATATTTTTATTTCAGAAAAAGAATTTGTTATTCTTCCCCTCACAGCCAAGTTGGTTGGAAGGTTACAGAAAAGGTTAACATTTGGGAAAATCACCTCCTTGCACTCTAGCTGAGAACTCAGAAGGCTGTGCTTACTTCTTCTGAACAATTTACCTGCCTTATTTATTATATAAATTATTTTTATTTGACTGAGACAGATGTGTCATTATGTTAATGAAATTTACAGTAATTTCTCACAAATAAGCAGAATTTGAAAGAAGATAGCAAAGTCATATTTTAGCAAATTCAAGCTGCTTAGCTGGTACACCTGAATTGTGGAGGAATAGCATTGCCCTTTTCCATACAGCATTTTTCATTAAGGTTGATGACTCAGAGTGCTTAGGAATCAGCTGCACTTCTTTTTCAATGTTTTCTAAATAAATTGTTTTGTAATATGTCTCCTATCATTTGGTCTGAATAAAATTCATGATGCAAGTGGCTTATGCTCTTGCTAAAAACCTTGAAACATGCAAGATTGTGGCCTTCAAAGTAAATATGGTTGATATTTTTAGGCTATTATAGCTACAACAATATTATTATTTTAAAAAAAATACACCTTTAGGCTGTACCATTTATCTATTTCTCATTTACAAGTTATTAACATTTGACTGAATACAGAGTTCCAGTATTCAGTCCAAAAGCAGTGCAGATTGGTGCTGGTTGGACTTGATCTGATTTTAATCAAACTCCAGCTGTTGTTTAAAAATAGTTTGCTGGGGTATTCCAGTTCTTATATCAGTCATCCTTCTCCAATGCTCTGCATATATGATGAGTTTTTATCACCCCAATGTTTACTTTTCCTAGAGTTATTAAACAATTTTCTAACCTAATGTGTGTGGTCAGAGTCTCTAAAGATATACCGTATTCATCAAATTTCACCTTTGTGAATTAAAACCTATCTTTGCTGGAGCCCAGGCACCATCTGGTAACAAGTGGAGGTAAGTGATATATTCAAAATTATGTTATTAGTGGCAACACTTGGTTAATTGACCTAAAACTAAGGCTTATAACTAGTGTAACCCTTGCTAAAACTTCTGACTCTTATGACTTCCCCCTTTCTCTTTGTCTACCTGCATTATTTTGATTCATGTTTAACCTTGTGTCGCAGATTACAGGTTGTGTGGCACAGGAGCAGATCCCAGTTCTGCAGGATCTCAATGACTGGGAATCCTTGTCATGGAAAAGATGTGTAACTGCCTCAACAACCAGTTTTAAATCCAGTGAAACATCTGCTTGTTTGATCTTAATATAGGGATAGTTGCATTGTTTTTCTGAACCAGTAAAGACAAGAATGCAAATGCTTTGAAAACTAGGAATTCATAATTTGTAAGTACTTTTTATGGAATGCATTAAAACTACATTTACAATGTACTAAGATTTTTTTCTCCTTTTATTTGCTAAGCTTTAAGTAGAATGTTGAGAAATAAAAAGCAGAGAAATTTTGACCTGGATACTTCTGATAGGATTGCAGATCCTTAGAAGCCATGTAGACCCTGGTTTCTCTGTCTCTGAAGATTTGTCTGTCATCCTTAAGCATAATGTCAACTGCTGGTCTCCCCTCCAGGGAATTCCATGAACTTTTATGCTATGATACATGCTTGCTTAAACATTTGTATTACTCTTCTTTTTTTATTACATTCCTTAGCCTGAAGAGATGCAAAATGATGTGAATCCCAGTGTAATGTGCTCTCTGACAGACTGATGTCACTGACATGGGGTAGCCTTTGAACTCTGGCTCAGGGTCCTGGCTGTGAGAAATGGCTGTACCAGAGGCGATTATAAATATTGCCCCAATTTCAGAATAATGGGGGCTGAACTCTGTCTTGATCCCACTTGAAAATCTTTGTCTCCAATGTGTATTGATAGTTCATACAACATAGAAAATATTCTAGTGTCCAGGAGAGTAATAAACATTTATTCCTGATTGCAACAGAAATGGTGAATGGTTCTAGACTCTGCCAGCTCCTAGACTGTGCATAAGTCTGGGAGAACTCTCACTGGCTGTAAAGGTCCATACTAACAATATCATTACATGGGTGATAGGGTTCCACAGGCTTGAATCTGGAATATTTACCTACAGTAGTATGGCCACAGACTGAGAACCATCTTTCAATGTGCAAAAAAAAAAAAAAATAGTCAAATGAAGGAGAATGAAGTCTAGGAATTTGTTGCAATGCTGTCACATTGCTGATGGGAGCGGGGAGCCAAGCAATGGATGGATAAAATGTAATACAAAGAACAGCAAAGACGGCAAAATAAACCAATTATCATAATGTTACCCTTCTATTTTCCCCTGATTTCTTTTGGCAGCTCCCCACCAAACATATCAGTCTGAAATGTTCACCTGATATGGATCCCTGTCCCCCTCACAAAGTTCTCTGGCCACTTTCTCTAAAAGTTCATGCATATTGCCCAGGGATGCATTCTGCTAATAGGGGTTTAGATGTGGCCAGGCTGTTTTAGAGCCAGGGACTTCCTTGTATCCATGTGAATCCTGGCCGTGCCATGCCCATTGGCCACTCTAGTGAATAACTGTGCCTGAGCTATTTAATTTTTCAGCTCACACATAGTCTAGGTGTCAGATTCAAGGCTGTGAATTCCCACAGCTATGAATTTTAGTGAATCCCTTTACAGCTCTTGCCCTAACTGTCTAATCCCATTGACTTTGATAGGAGTTATGCATTTAGACACTTCCACACAGGGCTCTTAGTGGAATTTTTTAGATGTTTATATATAAATATATATGGTTTTAAGAATAAGGTCTGTAAACTGTAAATCTTTGGTCTACAGCTGTGGTTTAATTTGTCTTCAAAGCTGCAGTGTTGGTGACAGTGTAGAAAATATGTCAGCATAAAACATAGGGAATTACATTTATTATCCATGTCAGTTTACTTCATTATTCTTACACAGCAATGCCTTTAGTGTAAAAGAAGTTAACTAGAAGCATTAGTATTCATAAATATGTATTTTGAGGGCATTATTTAATTTATCTCATTTTTTAATGTTATCTCTTCCGCCTTGCCCTTTCAAACTTTGTTTTATTTTTATTCTCACTTTGGCACTTTTAACTGATAATATAACAATATTTGCACTTAATAATTTGCATAATATAATTGTAACAAACTTTAAAATAAATGAAAGCTTGCAGATTACAAAACTGCAGAGCTCAGCAATACTTAAGTATACACAGAGAAGAATGATGCTGATAAGGCAGTCTGCCTTGTTAATTAGTGGAGTAAAATCTGGTTCCTTAAGCCACAAAACAAAGCTAATTAAGACAGAAGAATTTGAACACAAATTGAAAGTGATCTTTTTTTTTCCCCTGCTGTAAAGAGTTTTTCTCTAAAAGTGGCATATATAATACAGTGTATCTTGGATTTATTCCAAAAAGGATTGTGAGCCAGTGCACAAGGCCACGCTGGGATTAACAAATACATAAAAGAATTTGCACCAGGAGTACAGCTGGAAATAAACTGTGTAAGATGACCTAACATTTAATTTATGTTTACAAGAGGAAGAGAAATATACTCAAATTTAAAATGGAAGATGTCTAACTTTTCTCCTTGAAACTGCAAGAATTTGAGAGGCAATTGAAAAATTATATTTCATCCTCGTTGCAAAATACTCTTTTGTGAGCAGAATTAAGTTCTTCAGCCCTGTATTTTAAACTTCCTTATGATATGTAGGGTATTTCTTACCTGGAGAAATGTTATTCTGTGTCTCTTTCTTTGAAGTACAATAATCTATCTTTCCTTTTCTTCTTGTCTCAGCCTTATTATGCCTCTAGTCATCTCCTGCCACTGACACCCAAACCTGGGGCCTGTTCAGTCTTCCATTACATTTTGACATATTTTTCCTGAACTACCATATAGGTGTCTCCTTCCTTCACAGCACCGAGTGCCCTCTCTGTGGTCCTGGAGGCCACATTTCCTAAGAACATCCTTCCTCACATTGTTTTCCTAGACACTTCCTCCACTCCTTCTTGGGCACCCTTACTGCTGCTTGTCCACCTCTGCCCCTTATTCACTCTCAGTTCTGTCCCTTAAGAGTCACCTACCCTCTACCATGGCATCTTCCTGCAGTCCTGGAAAGACTGCTATTTTCCTAAGTCTTGGGTTTAGTAAACCTAATCTGTCCTGGCAACACTGCAAAACCATGAATGCGCTTGCCAAAGTAACACTGATCCCCAAACTTCCACAAGGTAGAGGAAAACCAAATTCATCTTCCTTTCAGTGAGGAAACACATGAATAAAATTTGCATTTGAACCCAATTTGTTGACTTTCAACCATCCCTGTACTAATTTATATAGATGTACCCAGAAAGTTGGAAGAATGAACACCTTGGGCAATTTCAGTGGAGATTACTGTAAATCTTCATTGCTGCAGTTATTCTGGGGACAGACAGAAGTTGTGGCTAGCTTGGCATCACTTTGCATTACCACAGAAGTGAATTTTAAAATGAATAAAGGGAGTCAGCACAGCCACAGATAATTGACTGTGGTCCAATAGCAGAATAAACAATACTTAAGAAGAAGGCATTCATTGGGCAGGAAGCTCCTAAGACACAACAAATATTAATCCTTAATTCTGTAGCTTGCTAAATGAGTTAACAAAGACACAGAGTGACCTGAACTTTAGATGCATTTGCCTTCAATTCTGAGACAGCAGTTTTTCCTCTTGCATCACAGATTTAACAGTGGAAAGGGCAGTGTGACTTTAGCCACTGCTTCAGGCTGTACAATAAGAAAAACAACATCTGGACAACTTTCATTCTTCTGTACCGCTTAAGCATAACTCAGAGTAGTAAGAAATTAAGAGTCAAGGTTTGACTTCTCACACTTTTTACATGGTTGTATGGGTGTAGGCTTTAATATCATGGTATTTTGCCAATGTAAAATCAGCTAGTTCAAAATCCACAATATATATATTTATCCTGTTCCTGATCTTTCATAAGGGGCCAACTATTTATGGCAGCAATGTCAATAAATTAATTGTGGAGAAAACAAAGTTCTCTATCATTATCTTGACCCCTAAACCAACTCCTCTCCAAGTCAATAGAGATTCCTTTATTCATTGTCTCAAAAAGTTATTTTGAGAGTGACGATATATAATATGAAATCTTCTAATGGTACAGGTTAGGAGAACAACAGGTGGCATGACAAAAGTGTAATCTTGGAAGAAATCCAAAATGACAATAAATATCTGAACTTATATTCCATTTATTTGATGTTCTGTCCAGCCAAACACCATTACGATGTGTTTTCAAAAAGGAAACTCAAGAGAAAGATTAATATTATTGGCAGAAATTTTGTATTTAATTAAAGATAAGTATATTTTTCATATAACTTTCAGATATAACTGAAAAACCTGTACTACTAATCAAAGTCTATTTGGCACTATTGGCAAGTTTAAAAGCAAAATCCTTCATGTTTTCTAGCAACATATCCACAACCTTGCCTCTTCCCAATAATTCACATGGAATGTGAAGTCCAAACAACAAAGAAGAGCTGTCTGAAATATTTTATCTTAAAATGTTACTGCTGTTTGAAAGATATTTTTAAACTCCTGTCCTCTCCAAAGACCTTATGGGGTTTTTTTCAGACTTTCACAACATATTATTTCAAGTCACCTTTTGAAGACAGAAAAGCCACGCGTTCTTGGAAATACGCAGTCTGGCAAAAGAATGCTGGACTGCATTCATAAATAGTATGTGGGACAAGAGTAACCCCAGGGGCCAGTCTGCAGTGAGCCTGTGCTGCCTTGGAACCAAGAGCAGCAGCAGAGCTGCAGCTGAACAGAGGTCTTGTCAGAGCCACAGAGGAAATCCCTGGAGCAGGCTGACTGTGGCTGACTTGAATTTGCTGATTTACATTCTCTGAGAAAATGTGTGGTTTCTTCTAATAATTACATGACCAGTTCTGTTGACTATTCATCATCTTTAGCATATGCTATTATGAGCTGTTTCTAAATGAGTCTTAAACATAAACATGATACTTTGTTTATTTTCCTCTTTCATATGTGATCCAAAAATAGACACTTGAAAGCACCCACATCTTCCCTTGCTTTAAAGGCAATTTATTTCCAAATTGATTAAATTAGTTATGTGAAAAAAGGCCCAAGATTAAAAAAAAAAGTTGGAAAATACCACTCTAGATTACCATTTGTGTACACCTTGGGGAGCTGCCATGGGAAATGTTTACATAATTTACTTGAGCCCCAGTTGAGTAGAAACATCCTTAGCAATGAATATCATCATCTTGTTAGACTGTGCCTGAAGTCTGGAAATACTTTTAAAAATCAGTACAAAAGATAAGAGGACTAAATTAATCTTTGACATAGGTTTAAGAACGTTAAATAAATGGACCCACAAGAGAAAAATAAACTTTGGATCTGATATAAATTTTCTTCAACTTTTCTGGTAGCAGAATGGAGGCAGGATAAAACCATATCTCTTATCCTTAGTCACATGATAAAATAACATTATATCAATAATAATTCCCCAGCTAAGGACTGAAGTACATTATTTGAATAGTAAGAATTAATTCAATAAATTGAAAAGCAGAATATTTAAGACTTGCAAAATAAATTATTGTTTAGTAAAATCCCATTGGGAAAATGATAATAAAATGCATCGACAGAAATTATAGACATGAAAATTAGATCATCTGCATCTATATTAATTTCCAAATATTTTTACCTAACATTTGCATCAATGTAAAGAGTTTTGTCCATAGAGGTGTAAGTTAAAAAAACGGGGACACACTAGGAGGATCTTTGCTATGACTTCTCTAATATAGAAATGTCAACAGGGTAGTGATAGTTTATATTGTTCTTGCTTTGATATTGCCTTTAATTTTGTGACAACTACTGAGTAAAACTAATTTTGTGACAAGTGAGAGGGCCTCCAAGCCAAGTCTATGTGTTTCTGCCTAGTGTCCAAGCAGAATAATCAGCAAGTTCTTTCTCTCTGGCCACTTCAGGCAGCATGAAAGTGGAGGAGCTGTAGTACAACTGTCTCCTACCCTGTGGGAATACACAAAGGGATGCACTCAGGTGATAAGAGGAGCACAAAACATCATGGATGCACTGCAGAATATTAGGTTTAATTACCCAGCATCAGGACTCTTTCAGGTATGGAGGACATTTCAGAAGGAAGACAAAGAAGCATCTTTGTGGTTGGTATGTTTCAAAGGGCACTTTATAAAATCATTCATGTCTTGATGATGAAGACAAATATGAAAGTGAAAGCATACTGAGGTGTGAACCCCTATGTTTAGTCAGAAAGTTACAATAAGTCCTAGCTCCCTTATGGCTTCACCAGTGATCAGTTAGAAGCTGCTAGACAAAAAGACAATTCAGTAGTGCCATCTGTTTTTTGAGAATCCCCTCCCCTCACACCAGCCAACAAAGCGTACAGGTCAGAGCAACTTCTGCTCTTCTGGGCTTCCCCAGCTGTGTTGGAATTACTGATGGAAATGCCACCTCTTTTCTTTCCTTTCCTCATTCTGTCCTGCTTCTGTAAGAATAGATCATTCTTCACCAGGCTGCAAGCCACTGTACACAAACTCACTTGTTCTAATGAAGGATTTTTACAACTTCTTCATGGCCTAAGACAAGTCAGAGAGGCAGTATCCCACATGCTGGATCTGCTACTTCTATTCCATCCCTGTGCCTTGGCAAATCCTCATGATGCCTTGTTGCATGGGATCTTCCAGCCTTGACTGACAGTCCTGACTAGGTTTCCCTGAGCAACTCTTGAGTCCCAGTGAGTATCATGAACTTTCCTGTCTAAAGGCAAGTCCTGATCCATTTTATCAACAGTGCAGCATCAATTCCCTTTGGTGACTATTGCCTCTTCAGAGCACTTGGGTCAATTTTGTTCTAGAAATATGTGGTTCACCTCCCTGTGCTTTAAGAACATGGCACTTTTAATTTTGTATTAAATGACCTGAAATGGAACTACAAACACAAAGATTAATACTTGGCTGCTGAGCAGTGTGGCTGCAAGTGATCATGTTAGCTTACAACTTATTCTGTTGCTGTTAGTCTCTGCTGTTTGATCCTTTTCTTAT
This sequence comes from Melospiza georgiana, assembly GCF_028018845.1. Lineage (NCBI taxonomy): Eukaryota > Metazoa > Chordata > Aves > Passeriformes > Passerellidae > Melospiza > Melospiza georgiana. Next base: position 88,973,428 of record NC_080432.1, read on the forward strand.
GCTCTGTATCTTTGTCATGATTGTCTCTCTTTTTGTTGGTTTATGCTCCTCTCAAAATGCATTTTAAAAGCTCTTCTATTCACTGAGTTTCTCAAAGTTCATAAGTATATTAATAAGTAGTAAAAAGTAGGACAGTACAAGATTGCATTTTTAAAGGTAATTAAAAAATGAAAAACAAACAAGCAAAAAAACCAACCAAACAAACAATTAAAAACCCCAAGAAAATCCAAACCAAATTGAAAAAAGGAAATTTCAATTATAAGAAATTGTAACAGAATGAGAATTTTTACAGTATGCATTTTGGTTCATATACTGGGAAAAAACAGACTAACTAACAAACACTTATTAAGACTACAGCAAGTTTAGCCTTGAATTTTTTGAAGTTAATAACTTCATAGTATTTGGACTTTCTCATATATTTTACAGCTAAATTATAGTGACAATTCGTTTCAGCACTTCTCTCCTGCCAGTTTTTGGCTTCTTTTCTGCTTCTGTCAAGGTCAGGATTGAAAGCTCTCGAGACGATATTTCGTGTTCAGACTCAGGTGTTTATTATTTCTAATCCACATCACAGTCTTAAAAGGCATGACTTCTGCAGTATTTCACTGAAAAGGTACAAAATGGCTAACTATCTTTCTCTATAAGGTCTTTTAAAGCTAAACTATCCAATTAAGAAATGTCACCTACATTATTTTCACTTTTAAGCCAATATCTAATCCCTCGTGTCCCACAATGTGAACTTTTCTGTCCAATTACAAAGCACCATCCAAACCCATGAAGAAGAAGGGGAAGTAGAAAGACCAGCCACCACTCTAAAACCTCCACCTTAGCTTTATATATATTACTATATTCTAAAATCTTAAACTCAAAGTTTTCCACCACATGATATTACACACTTCTGTTCAAACTACACACCCATAATCCCCCTGCTATCAATCATTTTTGGAAGCCTTCTCCACAGCCTCAGGTCAAATGTAGTATTCTCTTGTGGATCTGTGCCTTTCAGCACAGAAAGTTTAAAATTCTTAACATCCAGACTTCCAACACTATCCCTGTTCCTTACTCTCTAATAGGAAAAAATTGGCTTCTCTTTATGGATAAGTATTTACAGTCATTTAGTCCATAACACTTACTATCCCCCTTTTTAGGCATTGAAATACAAACTAAACAACCCAACCAAAATTATCAGATACCAAAGTGTTAGAGAGTGTAGACAAGCTGTTACATGCTGGAAAAGCAACTGTTCACACAGGTTTTAAGTACATTTGTATTATGATATCTTGTAGCAGTAAGTTAATTGTCTTTATAGCTGTTTATTATAGTGGCTACCATACAGTGACTACTGAGAAAACAAAAGGAAACAACATTTTAAAAAATTCACACAACTAAGAACTATAGGCTGACTTTTGTCTGTGTTACCTAGCTACCTGTTTTCAAAATTAATAAAATCTCTGTTCTCAGGGGAGCAATTGACTCTCTCATGTCAGAGGGGAGGCTATTGAATTAACTTCAGTGGCAGAAGAAACTGCAGGAGAAAGTTCTGCCCCAGAAAACATTGTGGAACTGTGTCACAAGGACTGTCTCATGTGGGATAAGCAAAAAATAAAAGAAAAAAATAAAACCCCCAGCAAAGTCCAGGGGTTTTACAGAACCACTGATACATGGGTCTACAAAAGACCTTCTCACAGTCCACAAGTTTTAATTTCTACTCAGACATGAAGGTCTGTTATCTGTTTTGACAGGAACTGTAGGAGATAGAGAAGATCAAGTTCTGCAGATTCTACATCAGTAAAGCCTGTATCTCCAGGAGAATGTTCTAGGAGCCCACAAAAGAAAAACAGTGAAAACTTCTAGTTTCAGGCAAACATTCTGAATTATGTCAGGGTCGAATATCTGTCCCATCATTCACAGATGTTTGTCTAACCTGTTCTTACAAAGCCTTGACAGGACAGGATTCCGCAAAAAGTTTTGAAAAAAGTTGTAGAAAAACATCTGTTATTCCTGATAATTATGTGGGTTTTGCATTTATATAAACTACACTTATATAAAATATCTCATTCAAAGCTACTAATTCCCTCAAAATCTACAATAACTGAAAGGAAATGGAAGCACCATCTGACCTGGAAGGCAGCAAAATGAACATATAAAAGTCTACATGCCTGCAATGTTCTCAAGCAAATGGAAAAATGTTAATTATAATGAACAGTTCATAGGAAAGTTCTTCACTTGCCTTGGGAAAAAACAAGGTGCAAAGCAGAGGTTGAAGCATGTCTACATACAAAGTGGGGGCTGCAGCATTCATGTATTTATCCCAGATCCTGGGATAAATATTTTTCTGAGGTGGCATATCCGTTGGAAATCAAGCTAACTTTTTTAAGAGGATATGGTATCTAATCAGCTCCAACTTTTAATTGTAGTGCCCAGATGTTGCAGAACCTGCAGGTGGTCAGGTTCATTCTTTCAGAATGTGGAAGTTTCTAGACTTTGTTGCAGACTAGTTCAGACAGAAAGTAGAACTTTGCCTCCACTTTCCCCTACCCCAAGGCAAGTTGCTCAATTGCTGAACTGTCTCAATCTCTTCTTGTTTCCTATACTGGGATAGAAAAAATACCAGGCATCTTTCAGACATATAATTTTTATTTTCCAGTTCTACTAAAGAGGATGCCTCCTATATTCTTTTGGTCTGGATCCTCGTATCTTCTGTATGAATTCTGAATCTTCTGTATGAATTCTGCAGGCACGTCTCTGGCCTAATATACACTGAGTTAGTATATACATTCCTGCACTATATTCCTGAGAAAAACAGCATCTAAATCTGGTCTTAACACACTTAAATTCCAATTAAAATAAGACCACAGTTTATAGACTTGTACAACTTGGTGGATCATTCAGATCCTAAATTCACACGCGTAATACTCAGAAATTGATACTATTTCCAAAGCTGGTAACTTTGGCACTCTTTTATGTTTTCTACTTCTCTTTACTTTGTCATCACTGTTCCAAAACACACTTTGTCAGAGAAAGAAAAATATCCAGGGAGCAGATAATGTAAATATATGTGCCTATTGTACGGCAAAGCAGAAGTACATAGACCAATCAGTTAATGTATGTTCTTTGAAGATTTAACATTGAAGTGTTATTTAAGTATTTTTGGTAAATAACTATAAAATGCTGCTGTTATCTTTCCATCTACGAAAGAATTTGTCTGTGTTGGAGACCTTCTTCCCACAACTGACTTGTTTTAGTACCTAAATCTCTAGAGAAGAAGCTTCAATTATTCACATGTGAATATCCATATATAAATAGTGGTGGACTCCTAAAACTATTCAAAATATTTAAGTCATAGATAATGTTTTTCATAAGACTAAAAATCCTGCAGCTGGTATGACACAAAGTACATGTTGAATTAATACCTCTTCATTATCTGCAATATAGTTTCTAGTTTTTATTTTTGTACTCTTATTTTTTTTCTGTATGCTTTTCATTTTCATGATGGCTTAAATAGTCAACAGAGATCATGTATTAAATTAAATCTTTCAAGAGTATTTTAATCTTGTGACACAAAAGGCCCATGAAATATTTGGCATGAACTGGAAAGAGGATATGATTGTACAAAATGATTTCATATTAGGTGGATTAGGCTAATTTCCATAATTAGAAAGGGCATAAACAGATCACAAGTGAAAAGACAGTTCTGAAGAGTCTGCCATAAATACCTTCTTTTCAAATAAATGCAGTTCATTCAATGAGGTTTATAAATTAGTCACTCAGAACAAGCTCAGTTTTTAGCAAGTTTCATGTGACAAATGACTGGTAGACTGTTCTGACTTAGAAATCCAGACCTATCATTTTCTAAGAACAGTCCCAGTTTGCTTTCTGTGACCCAGCCCTCCAAATTTGGTGAGTATTAATTGCTGCTTCTTTGAAGTGAAGGTTTAAAAAGAGCTTGCTGCTTTTTGTCAGGCCCTTTTATTTTCTCTTAAATAATGCTTCTATTATCTTTTATTCACCTTACTCCTTAGACAACAGCAACTTGTCACTCTATGTTGTGTTGGTTAAGTAAAGTATCTCGGACTTCAATTATTAAACAAAGCCATTTTTTACCACATAAAAGTCACAATAACATGGAATCTTCTGTTTAAGTATATATCATAGATAGATAGATAGATAGATAGATAGATAGATAGATAGATAGATAGATAGATAGATAGATAGATAGACAGATATGTGAAACAATCATTAGTGTGATTTCATTGTGATATGTTTAATTGGAAAAGTTTCAGAAGGTTTTTCTGTTACCTAAGGAATTATCGAGCCATGATGCCTTCTTATAGTCATAATTTGCTGAAGTAAAGAAAAGCTCTTGTATCTTTTTCTCTTCCCCCTATATGTAGCACCAAGTAATTAAATTCAGGTGACCTCCATCATGCATTCTGGATGAGTGTGGAAATTACTTGTTTAGCCTGTTCTGATTGTGCTGAAATGCACTAATATATTCTAGAGCTCATTTATTCAAGAACAAATTTTAGATTGTTCTGAATTTGTGGGAAGTGTTAAATGTTTGAAAGAACTTTGTTTGTATTGTGCTCTGGTAGATGTTTTCGGTTGGTTAGATGTACAGGTAATATGAGTACGGTTTGATCCTTTTTCTCTTGTCTTGTAAATACTTAATATTTTCTCTTTGAATTGCAAGTGATCTCTTTTCCAAAGAAGAGCCTCAGATGCATATAAATTACAGTGGCACTTGTTTGCTCAAGTCTTTGGGTGGCACACTCTGCATATGAACATTCCAGTCTTCACTAAGTTGTTCCAATAATTCTGAGCTGCTTATTTTACCTTCAACTTTCGAATGCCACTTGCAATTGTAATTCACAGTTCTTCTTAGCACACTTGATTAGAATTACAGAATAATAGAAGGGTTTGATTAGAAGGGACCTTAAAGAACACCTAGTTCTAACTCCTGTACTATGGACAGAGATACCAGACCAGGTTACTCAAAGCCACATCCAGCCTGGCCTTGAACATTTCCAGGGATGGATGTCCAGGACTCTAATGGGAATCATGTTCCAGTGCCTCACAAAAAACAATGCCTTCCTTATATATAATCTAAATTTCTTCCAGTTTGAAGCCATTTTTACCCTTAGATCACTACCCAGGAGAGAGATGCAATACCATCATTCTATACAGGGCTCACAAGAATAACTTCATTACATTTGAAGTACTGATACACCTATTTTAAGTGCTTATTTCAGACATTATTTACTTCATAGCATTTTGGATGCTTTACAGAGACACATTAGGACACATTGGAGGGTCATTTAGAGATAATATGTATAGTATGAGAAAAATACTTGCCTAATGCAGCAACAGTTAACACAGCTCCCAAGAGGTATTTATCTAAGCAGTTCTCTAACACTATTAGAGCTTCTGATAAATTCCATTTCTGTGCTTAAAAATCCCTGCCTAAAAAAAAAAAAAAAAGCTCTTTCTGAGTTAGATCTTCCTTGCTGCATCTTACACTATTTACAGTAGATGTAGTGAACAATGTTCAACCTTTTTGCTACTTACTGTCTTTAATTTATAAAAATTTTTCAATCTTCTTTTTTTATACTAAATAATTCCAGTCTTTTCAGACTTTCCTCATAGGTGATGTTTTTGCCAATTTCACTGTTCTCCTCTGGACTCTTCAGCTTGTCCACATCCCCCTTGAAAAACACTTGAGATTAGGCATAGATTAAACATCAGGCAGAAACTCTGCGCTGTGAAGGTGGTGAGACACTGGAATTGGTTGCCTGGAGAAGCTGTGGATGACCCATGCCTGGAAGTGTTCAAGGCCAGGCTGGAAGGGGCTCTGAGCAGCCTGATCTAGTGGGAGCTGGTCCTGTCCCTGCCAGGAGGGCTGGAATAGGATGCTCTTTAGGGTCCCTTCCAACCCAGGGCTTTCTGTGGTTCTGTGATGCCATGTCTCATGTCTGATGGGCTGGAGCTGTAGCCCTGATGTGTCTTGTGGATGGAGAAGTTCAGCAGCAAAGCACAGCGGTGAGAGCCCTGAGCTAGTGCTGCTGTTACCCCACTGCTTTTCCAAAATGCATCCAGCATCACCCCAGAGAATATCCTGTTGTCAGGGGGATTGGCAATGCTCTTTCAAGAGGCCAGAGAGAAGAAGTTAGTCTCACTTGTGTGGATGGAGAAACAAACTGAACACATCCAGCATCAGAGTCCTGACCGTCAGTTACAAACCAAAGACAGAAATTTTCCAGCTTTGTGCATTCTGGCTCAGATGACAGGCTCTCAGAGCAACCTCAGCATCCTCAGGGTGCTCACCAGAGTAGGACCAGTGAACATAAAGAGAAACAACTTACCCATGAGCCAGATAGAGGATTGCCTTACCTGTGCATTCTGACAAGCTTCAAATTCAACTATGACACAAAACTGCTAAAAAATCTTTCAAACAGATGGAAATAGAGATGCAGGTGCCTTGGGACTGCAAATGACCAAAACTCAGACTCTGCGAAGGTTACATAGCACAATGCCATATTGATATACCCATATTTACCATTGTATAAACTGGTATGTTATAGGCATTAAAATAAGAAATTCATTAATTTAACTCTGAGAGTCAGATCTATCACACTTAAATCTATTTTATGTAAAGAAAAATAGAAATGTCTGCAGAAGATGGACATTTGGAAGCTCATGGTTTAAATACAGTAAAACATTTCACAAGGCAATCTACAAATGCAGCTCCCTTCAATGAATGTTAATGGCTGAAACAAAGTAATTTTCATTATGGAATTGCTGGATAACTTTATTGCAAATTTACAATTTATGTTCGTATTACAAATTCAGGTCAAGTTTTAGATGCTGCTAAAAGCAAAGAGCAGATCAGCCAACATTAAACTATGGTGGTTCCAGAGCACAGCTTTCCTGTCATGCTTACCTAACCCGACTGAGGTGAGCAGGTAGCTCTGTCAGCTCCTGCAAGGTTTTTATTATGTTATAGGCTTGTATAAACATTATCCATGAGGAAATTAATTCTGCTTTTGATACAAAAATTCAAACTGTAGGCTGTGGAGCATTACAAGAGTTATGGGCTACAGCACAGGCAATTTTATTCAGACAGATTTTTCCACCCCTCCTGGTTTCTTTAGTACCACATTCCAGGATTCACTCACCTGACAAAGGACAACAGGGAATTAACTAATTCTTCATGTAAATCTAATTTTGTCAACAGCCAAGATCAATTTGGATCAAAAATTTGACAATGCTGACAGTCCCATCATGCTTTCTAAGTGAGCAACACCAGAGGTCCATTTCAGGCTGCACAAGGGACAAAGGCAATGCCTATTAGAGTTTGACTTTGAAAACATTAAAAAGTTTTTTCTAAAGTACGTTACTTTTTGATAAATTATTTAGGTTGGTGTTGTTGCAACAAACCACAATGTCTCTTAAACTCTTAGGTTAAAGCCGTGGTTAAGCAGCATCTTGCCTATAATCCTCAATCTGGTGTTTCACCACTGGCAGTGCTCAGCAGTGTGGCACTGGGAACTGCCAGATTATCAAGAAGGTTCCTCATCATTAAACTGCAGAGGTTGCTCTTGACTGACTCCCTTCACACCCACTCCTCCTGGCAGCTGGAAGAAATGCCCTGGTAGGAATAATTTAGCCAAAGGATGGGTCATTAGAACTTAATGTTCTTAAAATAACATAGATTATTAATTATCATGGAGCCATAAGCTTTACTCAAAAGAGATTTGGTTGGTTCAAAACAAGAAGTAACTGCAAGATTACCAAGGAATTTATAATGACAGAATATTATCTCGTATTACAAAGTGACCACAGACCTCAGCACCAAGGCCTTTGGGAAGTTTCATTTTAAGTTTACTCTTTCTCAAAAGAGAACCACTCTGCTAATATTGCTGAGTTTCTCTGGCAAATTTGATTATCAAATAAACAATTTACATTATAAAGGCATGGGACAATAGATGCACAAAAGCCATGAAAGGTGATGTTTTAATACAGCCTTTCCATTTAAAAAGTGAAAACAATGAGAATGGCAGGTTTTGCTCCCTCAAAGACTGTGTTAATTCCTATGCAGAGATCCAAAACTACCTGTGACAGCAGAAGTATTCTAGAATACAATGACCCTGTGAACTGTGCATTAGGAAAAGATGTATTTGGAATTAAGTTATAATCAGATTGCAGGGACATTGCTGCTAGCTGTCAAGCAAGACAGAATTCACCCTGGATGTCCTGGTTTTCTCATCTGTGAGCCAATATGAAACCAAATGCTCAGTGAGCTGGATGATTAACTTGTGCTGTAATTCAGTCACTGCATGATACTATTTTGTATCTATTATTTCAGGGAAGGAAGGAGGGATGTCATTGAAGTTATGAATGTTCTTAACTGCATAATTTCATTCATCCCCTCTTTCCTCATTTGCACTACACGTAGCTTTGTTGCAAGAGAGATGCTGAATCAATGTCTAGCCCCAGATAGATCTTTGTGCAAGTGTACCCTGGCCTTTCTTCTGAACCTGCAAGAACAGTGTCTTGCTGAGGCATGTTTAGGACCAGATTTTGTAGTGGTTTGGTCTCTCTAGAAATAGTAGTGTAACTATATGTAAACATTTCAACACCACTACTAACTGAGAGAGAGTTATTCTCAACTTCGAAACCAGGACTAGGCAAATTTTAAATCCCCTTGTACAACACATCCTGGTTTTCAGTGTACCAGATTACCACTTTCAAAGCCTTTCAAAACTCTTAGACAGAATGTTCATTGCTTTTTTCCTCTATCAGATCATACAGCATCCACTATTTCCTCCATCCTCCTGTGGATGTCAGCAGGAATTGCCTGTCAGATTTGTTCTCCAATAAGCTTCACACTTATGTGTCTGTCTGTTCATGGAATAGCTCACTTACAGAAAAGAATAAAATAATAGCATCTTTTTATGACATCTCTTTATAACATCATATTTCTTTAACAGAATAGTAGCTAGAGTTCCTGCACAGGGTGGAGCAACATGCTTTTTTGAGTTTTTTTTTCTGTCAGAAAAGCATATTTCGCATTTCAAGAGGCATTTCAAGTCTAAAGAGAAAAAAAATAGAATCAGATTACCTTTTCCCTGTCCTTTAGTCTATGGCTTTCTAAATACTCACTGTTTGATTTTCCAGCTCCAGGAGGAAAGATGGAATGGAGCAGGATGTGGTGGGGATGTTGAAGAGCATTTGGTAAGGACAGTCTCTTGAATGATGAGCACAAAGCTCCCAAATCTGAAAACAGCAAAGATCCTTACTGCCACATTTTCTAGGAATATGTTACAATCAGCAGGCTATTGCAAAATATAGATAATGACCTGACCTTTCTGTAGTTTACTGGGCAGGTAAAACAGTGGATTCTTTTAATAAAACCAGGGATTGGTGAATGCACCTTTAACTAGAATGTTAAGGCAGAAAGGAATATATGATAACAAATTTAAACAACCAGGATAAAGTACTGAACAATCTACCTGGGGAAACCTTCAGTGTGTTGAATTTCTGCAGGGTGGATGTCTGTACCTGTGCTAGTTACCAGGTTTTTCTTTAAGAAAAGATTGATCTAATCTAGTTTACACATATATTCTAGGTAATATATTGCAACTTACAAGTGTCCATTTCTCTCAGTTTATAAAAAAGACTAGAAAATTAGGTGAGATGTAAATATCTACCTGAACTCAAATAAATAAATTTGGAATAACAGAGAGTATGCTGTAACACTGCCTAAAATTTTCTAGGAATTTTAGTGAAGTTTATTAGCTTCAGTCAGGAGCTGTCACTCTGATACAGAAAGTGCCAAAGCACTGTTTTGTAGTAGATGCTTGATGGCCCATTCTGATCTCATAATTTATGAGTTTAAGAGTCAATAATTTAAAAACAAAAAGTAATTCAGACAATTGCTATAGCAGCACAATGCCAAGTGTCAAATAGAGAAAGATTAGATGCAAATGCCAGGCTGTTGGTAGCACACTGTAGTAATCAGTGTGGTTTTACTATTTACTACATCTTTCAGATGGTTTGGCACATGACTTTTTTTCCAATGCCTTAATTTTGTCACCCTTCTCCAAGTTAACATTTAAAAAGAATTAACAGCTGTAATACTAATAGTAATAACAGCAACAATAAAGCAACAACAACAACAACAACAATAATAATATAATTGGTTCTCTTTATCCATGCCTTGTTGCCATTAAAAATAGATGCACTTACAAAACTTTTATAATCATTGATACTGCTATTAATATCCACCCGATTTTGTAGTAATTCTTAGATTAAAATGGGTGGGGATGTTTGTTTGCTTTTATAATTGCAGGAAAGAGAAGTGAAATATTAAGATTCTCTTTCTATACAAAAAATTGTGTAACACTGACTGACAAGTCAGTTTAGAACTGAACATTGAGGTATTTTTGTGCTCCTGCAAGACAGCTGTAAGACTTACATTTATCATTGTCTAGAAACTGCTGCTAAGTTCCACACATGGGAGCTGCTGCAAAGCACCTGGTCTGATTCAGGAAATGTCTGCTAAAATTTTTAGGAGTGAGATCTATCATCCTTATTTACAATTAGGACATGGTTGTTTTGCCTTCTTTGCAAACCTTTCAGCAACACTGGAGCATGGCAGAAGCATATGAACAGTTTAAAACATGTTCATAGAAATACACCCACATCACAGTATGTGCGATAATGCAGCTCGGAAGGGACCTCAGAGGTCTTTAGTCCAACCTCCTGCTCAAAGCAGGGTCAGCAATGAGGTCAGGCCAGGTTGGTTAGGCTTTAATTTATTTATTGGGCTGGTTATTAGGTTTCCTGGCTTGAGGAAGAATTCTTGAGAAATATGGGCTTTTTTCACATGTCTTTTTGAACTTTTATCCACAGTCTCTCTGTCAGCTGCTGAGGTATACTGAAATTTCTCCTTTGCCTGCAGGCATGCTAATAACTTCAGCTGTGAATTATTGAAAATATTTTCTATTTCTATTACATTTACTGTTTATTATATCATAGTCAGTTCATATTAATAAAAAGAATAATAACAATAATAACAATACTGAGGAACAGTATATAAAATATTAATGAAGGTATTGGAAGAACAAGAGAGTGTACTTATTTCTCATGGTATTTTTAGAGGATTCTAAATTCAGCCCATGAAAATTGGGTGCTAATTTTTTGTTCCAATTTGTTAACATCCAGTTGAAATGAAAAAAAAAAAAAAAACAAAAAAAAAAAAACAATTAGAAACCACTAATAATAATCCTATGTTACAAATATTGCTTGGAATATACAGTTCAAAGAGTGTCACACCTGTAATGGTAAAAGTGGCACTTGTAATCCCTGTTGTTAAAATGGCTCTTACACCCCATAGGGTTATTGTGACAGAAAGGATCATATTAAGCAAATCATGTCTTATTAGCAGAAACAGATTTCCATAACTGCACAAAGGAACTAGTGCTGCTTAGCCTTTTTAAATAATAATAATTAATTTTCATTCATTTATTTTTCCCAAAAGTTACTCTATTTTTCTTAGCTTAACATAAGGCTACATGCCTTGATTAAGAGTGCTGGATATAGCTGAAGTGTATTTATGGCCTCTAATATAGAAAGACCCTTCAATTTGCATATTTATTCGAGCATTTCATGAATTAAACATTGAGCAATACAAACATCCCCATTTTACTGTATTCTTATAGTTCATCACAAGAAGCTAAGACTTACAGTGTATTGTGTATCATTAAAGTGATCTTGGAAGGGAAAAGAGAAGTGTAATCTTGACCTTTTCATATTTCTTCAAACTACAGGTAAATCAAACTCCTTATTCTAAATAGCTGTCAAATCAGGTCTTCCATTTCCACTAAATTTTCCCCAGAAGTGTGTTTTATATCATGAGTTAGGTTAAAACCCACCAGAAAAATAGTGTTCTGGTGTAGCTACAAGTAAATGCTGGTTTTATTCATCCCAGACTAATGGAATTGGAATTTTCTGGTCTCTTCATAGAATGTGAGAATGAGGCTCTCGTGCAGAAATCTTGTGGATAGTACAGTGTAGATAGTATTAGAACAGCACTATAGCTTTTCCTACTTTTTCACTCTGAATTTGCTTTTTCAAAGGTAATTCCTATGAATGTAACACAAATTAGGTCAAATATCAAATATAATGAATAAATTGGTTTGAAGAATGAATGAAGACAGCTTTATAGAAGTTGGCAATATTTAGCATGTTATTATTCAGTGCTATTACTCTAATCAAGGAAAAGAAAAGGCTTTAAATGTATGACATTGGTTTAGCAAAACAAACTCCATATTTAATATCAGAAATATCCAGAATATTAGCTTTGCATTATGACAATTGGATTTAAGTGCTATCCACATATAAAGTCTTTTTGGTAGAATAAGAATAGCAATTCCTAAATTGTATTTGCATGGGAAATTGCAACACAAGTGGGAAGAAAAACAGAGTCTCGTTAATTAAAGTTCTAAAAATTAATTATGCAAATAAACCTCAAAAGGCTATTTAAGCTCTTCCCAAGACTTCTCTACCACTTTTAATGAGCATTTTTGAATTACTATATCTGCATTACAGATAGAACTTTAAAATAATTCAGCATATATATATGTTTTGATACTAACAAGATAATTAATTTTGCTTTAGCATAGAAAAATAAAATATTTTCTTGGGATTCTAATTCAAGATTATATTTTTTTCACTGCATGTAATAGGAAAGCAGAATAAATGCATACAATCAAACTTAGGAAGTTAAGTTTCATGATCAGCTTGGAAATAGCAGCAATAAAGATCAGAAGCACAACAGTTTTAACCAAACTATTCCAAAAATGTAGGCAATGAAACAAAACCTTCCATGAAATCTTGTCAATCTCTGCAAATGCATTCAATCAAAAAGTCAATTATAGAGAATAAAAGTATGCTCATATGTAGATACAAGTATTCTTTCCCTGTATGTTCAGAATATAATAATTTTCCTTTTTGTTTGATATAATTGACATAATTATATGTTGATGGAACTTCAGAATTCAAGAAGACCCAAACCAAAGCAGAAATTGTTTTACATGATCCTGAACACTTCTGTTCATTGTTTTGTGTCTCAAAAAAATCTGAAAAATATTTTCTAATAATTCCAACATATTTAAGTAATTGACAAAGAACTGGTAATATATTTTCCATGGCTGAATATGTCAGACATTCAACAGGGTATGTAAAAATATAATGGATTAATAATTCATTTCATAAGATATTTACCTAAGATCATTTGATTAAATCTCATTGGGAGCTTTAATTAATTAAGTAGCTCTAACAGACCATAGGTAAGATGGGCAAGGACATCGGGTTGCTCAACTGTAAAATGTAGAGGAAAGTTTATTAGAATTGGGAATATATTGGAATAGAGCATCTTCAGTGAGACCTGACCTCAGCCAGGTGTTCCCAGGGCAGCCTCAGCCAGGCTGCACAGGAGCCTGGCTCCCAGGGGGCAGCAGGAACAGAGGCAAGTCCCTGGAGAAAGCAGCAGCTTTAAAGGAAAAAAGGTGAGATTTGAGTCTAAAAAAGCTGGAAAGTCTTATTTGTTGTGTATCTATATGTACTTCCTGACCTGTGGGATGTTACCGTGCATGTGTATCTATACTTGAGTTCATTTAAACATCTGTAAGACAGATATGCTAAGGAAAAGGGCAGTATTTCCACTGAAATTACTTGTAGTGAACAATTATACATCCTAATTTCTCTTCTTTTACTCAGTCCAGAAAGTATTTTATCACCTAAACAACTAAACATATGTGAATAGCCCGGAAATTCTGGAGGATAGAAGGGCAGCACCATTTGAATCCACTGCAATAACACTGAGGCTCAATAACAGAAACATGGTTTTGTGCTTTTATTTCCATGTTTGGTTCTCACCATGTAAACAAGAATGTGGCAATGAGGAAATAACTGGTCTCAAGTTTTTGTTATAAACTCTAATTTATTGAATTAGAATATCCTTATTCCATCCTGTCATAAACCCTAATTTATTGAATTAGAATTACTTCCTAAGTAGTGCACTCTTCTGGACAGGTATGATACATACATCATTTATTTTCTGGTAATGTTTGTCAACACTTTACTAAGTAGATTAATGTGCAAACATCCACACAGTACATAGTCTCAGTGACATCTGACATGGAACATTCCCAGTTCCAAGACATATATTTTTTACCTTGCCCTTTTTACCTTGCCTGTGTCTCTTAGAACACAAATTGTTTTCATCCACATTGAAGCACTTTCTTAAATAGTTGTCTGTTGGCAATAGAGCTGGTCTTCTGACTTCTGTTTCTTCAGCAATTAGCAATTGCATACACAGCAGTTCATTGGAAAGTCTCTGCCAGGTAGTTAGTTAGACTTTACAGAAATTTCCTTATTTCAATATATATAATTTCAGCTTAAGGATAATACTGCATTATTTCCAAAATCTGAAAAAAAAGGTTTAGTTAGAAGGAACTGTATGAAGCTTTCATGAACTTCATGAGGTCATCAGCAACACAAGTAAACAAAAATTAACACCTTTTTATTTAGCAACCAAAATGTCCCACAGGAAAACCACTGCAACCCAACAGAGAGAAAAAGCAGCACAATTTGACAAGCTTTCTGCCTTCTTCTCTGTGGTGTTGAAAGCAGAAAATCACACCCACCCTTGTAGTGGTAAACCAGTAAGAATGGCCTCCACAGAAATGTAATTGTTATTTTAATTCTATATTTACAAGACAATAAAATGCCAAGTCAGCGTTGGCCATTCCCTTTTTTGATCATTACCTGTCAGCTTTTTGTGGCTTTATCACATGGCCTCCAGTTTCATTAAAAACAAAACAAAACAAAACAAAGACAGCCAATAACAAAAAGCCCAAAACAATGCACACACAACAACAAGCCTACACATCAACAGCTAAAGGGAAGTCATTCATCCCATAATTGCCCTGGCCTCAAACAAGCCATGAAGTAGTGCACACAATAAAGGCAATCTGTCCTCTTTTAAAGGGAGGTTCAAACAGCTGCCTTGAGTTTTCTATTGCATATTCAAAGTGATAATGTATGAAATTATTAACTTCTGCACTGGGGTTTATGGCATTAAGAACCCCCCATCAAGCAAACAAACGAAGGATGTGGCTGGTTTTAAGGATTGCTTTGTTGGAAACTTCTGGGTCAATTGGGCTTTCAAAAAGAGCTTGGATCCCTGAAACATTACCGAAGCAAACTTAATTGAAGACGGATGGTGTCTGACATCAGAAATGCCCATTTTCCTTTCTTTGCATGTCATTCCCCATGTTGATTTGTAAGGATACCTAAGGGTTATATGCCAAGCTACCCAGGGGAGAGACTTTTTGGTTGTTTGACAGCTAGCATAGCTCAGCTATAAGCCAGTGAGCTGCACAATTCATCAGGGGCTTGATCCAAAGCTTGGGAGAGTTAATGGGGGCATTTCTTTGACTTTATTGCTTTGGGTCAGAACCACTGCAAGAGTCACTGCAGCCATATCTTGAGCCCACCCAAAGGTACATGGGTTAGGCCATCTAAGACTGCTCAGCTTCTAGTTTATTTAATAAAACATTTTCTGCAATTCTTCTTTCTTTTCTAAAATAAACATCAGTGTTTACTGTCTTTTCTGTGCTTCTCTTGCCCCCTGCCAGCAAGCATGCAAATGTTATCTTATTGCTCAAAGGTATTGACCTCTTTGCTCTTCCTCATCCTTCACACTTTTTTCTTCTAAGAGTTTGAAAACATTTAAAAAGTTAAAAAAGAAAGAGGTTTTCTTCTTCCAAATCAAAGATCACTGGATTTTCCTGTCATCCTTTCCTCCCTGTGAGATAGAGAACAGAGCTTGCTACTGAGATTTCTGACTACCCAACCCCTGTGCAAAGCTTCATGTAGCAAATGTTTTATTCCACTTTTAATAACAGAAGGAGTTTCCTTTATAATTGCCATTTTTCATCTCTGAAAAAAACCTTTATTTATGCAAAGGCAGGCAGCTGATAAAATATCATAGAATCATAGAATATCCTGAGTTGGAAGGAGCCCACAAGCATCATCTAGTTTGTCAGCTCAGTTGACCCAGTAAGGACAATGTCATCCCAGGGACCAGACTCTGAGTGAAGAGTCCAGCTCTAGTCCCACAAAGGGCCATAAATGAAATGGAATAATTTGAGGCTGTTAATTCCATATAGTAACTGAAGCCCTATACTTTGCTGACCCATGAATGACATCCAATGGCAATTAAGTTAGTCTTGCCTGTAGTTCCCTGAATACCTCAGAACCCATCACTTCCCATTAGAATCATAGAGTGGTTTAGGTTAAGTTCAGCTCACATATCTCAAAAAAATTCTTGAAGCATTGCTTCAAGAAAAATAGAGAATCCACTTTATTCCATTATTATTATCAATGGCATTCTGAAAGAATACACAAATTATTTGCCACATTCAGGTAGCCTGCATATTTAAACAAAAATATGTTAAGACTGTAACCTCTGGGGCAGAATGTCTCCTTGATGCTAGCACTCACTTATTCTGACACAACAGCTGGAGGAATCTCGTGGCACTAGCCTAATATAAGCATAACCTAAAGTATATCTGATAGAGAAATAACCCATTTAAATGGTTTACTAAAGATTTTATTGATGAATCAACTTTTGCATTCTCCTCTGCTGGTCTGACCCCCCTTCAGTGAATAGCTGAAAACAATGCATTATTCTGGTTGACATAACAGGCAACACAAAATCTGTTCCTGGCAGGTTTAAGTGACAGGAATTTTATGGCAGCTTAATAGTTTTAAAGCATTTTGTTTCTAAAAGTGACTTATACTTGCAGTGATATAAAGTGATAAAGGTGTACAGCAGAAGCTACAGAAGAAACAGTCATGTCCACACTATTGGGTCCGTGTGCCTGGGGTTGTACTGCTTCAGCCTGACAACTGAAAACTCACCCTTCTTGGGACTTAGAGCCATCTGAGTGAGCACTACTCACAGAATGAGCTTAATTGTCTGTGTGAAACAGGCAGGGACATTTGCAGATGTAAATTGAACACTGCTGAAGGTAGCAGTAGAGTTGTAACGTTCTATAAATTACTTTCGCTGGCCTGGCTCAGCACCCCTCACAGAGCTTTCAGCTTGATTCAACAGGGCTCTAAGCAACCAGAGAAGAAAATTTCTTTTAAAGAAATTTAATGCAGCAGAACTGATTAACTGAGAAACAGCCTACAAACAGGCAGCTGAGAGAATGTTCTCGGCAAGCCAAATAGCCCTGTTATGTTGGTTTTATTAATTAACATCTGGCTTCCTGCCTCTAAATCGGGTCCCCTTCTTTGCTGCTTTAATGCCATGTTTTCACCACTTTTACTCTGAAATGTACCCCTAGAATTTGAGATTAAATCCTTTGGCTGTTCAGCTTCTGAAACACAAGTCAATCCCCTCTAAATAGCATACAGCAACACAGCTCTAGTGGTCTCAGCAAACCTCATTTTCCTGCAGGGACTTGGTAAAGAATGGCAAAAAAGAAGAGACAAAGTCCTGCACCAAAGAGAGAAAAATAATTAGTGAAGTAGACAGGGTATAGAGGAGACAGCTTTTAACTGAAGAAACACTCTCCATCATTAGGAGAGCTTGGGTAGGCATTCCAGAACAGCATTATCTCTGTGGGCTGGGCTCATCCTAAACTGAAAAAAATAGCTATGTATTATGGTTGTGGTTTTGAGAAAAAACAAGACCAAACCTTCGCACAAGTTACAAAGCAATGCTGGCCACTGCAAGCTGCTCCTCCAGTTTCTGAATGCTACAGTCCACAGCCTGCTAAAGCACAGGCTTTAGTCTACTCAGAAAAGCCAAGGTCTTAAAAGACATGAATTAAATTACATGATATAGACTTTTAGTTGATTGTTTTCAGAACACATAGGAGATACTATACATGTAGTTGAAGGCCATAACTTAATCTGAACAGATTCAAAAATTCTGCATTTTACATCTTCACAGTTGCTAGTCTCTTTCAGACTGTGTTTCCTACACCCTGATATTTTATTGTACCTATCTTGGCTGATAGCTGTGGAGGTTTTTTTAATAATTACATTACATTTAAGTATTAAAAATGGGGTTTATTTTTTAATTTTAATTGATCTTCTTGTACTTCTTTGTCCGCTTTTCTGCTACTTGGTTTGTCAGGGGTGTGTGTGTTAGTTGGATCCCGGAGAATAATTCTTTGGAAGTGACTGTTATATTGCATTCATTGTTCCTCAAAATATGCTGCCTCTTTGAGAATTTTTATTAACCCTTAGGCTATCTTTAATTTCACAAAATGCTTTGGTGTTTTGTTCTTCTCATAGTTTCTGATCTATCACCACACATTCTGTCATCCAACACACTGCAAAATTACTGACCAGCTTGACAATAAATGGCACCTTTATTTTAAAAGAGCTTTTCTTAACATGTGCAATTGCATCAAGTGATAGAACATGGTTGTCAATGGGTTCACATAACTTGTCCCCAAGTGACATGTTTACTTACTGCTGAGCCACCAGTTCAGCGGCTGTAAGATTAGTAGAGATTTACAGAAAGAAAAATATATCCTGTTAATGCTTCACAAGTTAAGTTTTGTAGTTCAGTGTTACTAAATCAACTGTTTTTACAGCGTTAATGCACAAGTTGAAGAAGCTTATTGTATGTCAGGGGGCTGATTTTATTCAGTATGTAAAAGTATACTGTGCTGATTTCTTCACATCCAAGGGTTTAAAACTCTGCTTTGATAAGACCTGAGCTGATCCCACTTTTTAAAGAAGTCTGTGCATACGTCATGGCTTTAGTCCACTTACTGCGTTGCCTAAAGCGGCAGCTGATGTCATCTGATGAAAAGAATGCTCCTGGGTCATGTGCTCAAGGCTGAGCTTTGCCATCAGCAGAGCTGTAACTGTGATAATCTCCTGCTGCAACAGATAAAGAAATCTATTACTGGCAACTCTACATGAATGCAGAAATCCTGGGCCAGCACAGCTTCTCACTTCAACTGGTAGAAATTTTTCTTGTGACTTTATTGGGCATTAGGTATAACAAAGAGGAAAAATGTCAAATATTCTTATGAATGGAGCTCCAGAATTTTCAGCTCACAGAATACAAAAGGAAAGGATTATCTCATCTATCTTTGGGCATCTTAGTGTTATGTTCAGAGTCTAAGTTAGTCTTTGTTTCCCCTACAGTCAGCAAGAAGAGGTGGGTAATGTGGGTGAGCCCATTTCCTACAAGGTTTGACAAGAGAGCACCAGTTTATATTGGCTGCACAAGATGTGGACTGCTGAAGTTGACACGAATTTCATCTAGTGTTATGAATTTCTAGGAAATGAATGAGATAATGAAATGCTGGTTTGAGGGATGTCTTACTTCTCTGTTATTTTCTTTCCTGCTGACTTCTTTTATAACAATAAAACCAATGCATTTTGAGATGGCCGAGCTTTTTCTTGGCCCAACTTGATCTCTGTGTGGGAGGTCTACGCCAGGCAGTACTCAGTACTCACACAGCCTCTAAAATTATTATTCTTCTAATTGATATTGGTGAAAGAAGGCTTGTGCATTCGGTAATCTTCCATGTGTAACTATTAATTACATCTCATAGCCAGACTGAGGTTTGATTTGCATGGTAAGCATGCTGAGGAGCCACGTACATTATCCTATAAAGACAATGAAGCTTCCTGGACTGTCTAAAAAAACATCAGATTTGTCAAGCAAGCATTGCCATTACAGCTGCTGCATATTGTAAACCATAAGCATCAATTTAACTTTAAGTAAAGCATTTTATACCATTCCTGAATTCGCGGAAACTACTGGTAAACCAATTTCGACTTCATTGGTGGTCAGGCAAAGTTTTAAAAGTACCTTGCAAGCTTTAAAGTGAAAGGAAGTTATTCTGTGGTTCTGGTAAATATTTTCTTTCAAAATCACTTCATGGATGTTAATGTTGCTGAATTTGGCTGAGTATTCAGAGTTTTCTGAATTTCTTAGAAATTCTCAGATATTTTGTCTTTTAAGACAAAATCATCAAAGTGAAACTGTTACCAAATTCTATTTTCTTACACACAATTGAAAAAATGTGCCTACTTACTATCTGATGAAAGCAATTTTCTTTGATTTTCCAAAAGATATTACAATGAGATTCAGTAATTTTCAGGAAGTTAGAAATGATTCTTCACTCCTTTAAGTAGGGGGATTTGAAGCACTCAGCATTGCTGCCTTCAGCAATATCTTCATGCAGCACAGGTACTTTGAAAGCTTAGACCTCTTTAAATAAATAAGGCGAAAAATGTTATTTTTCTATTTGTTCATTCAAATCAAGCAAAATAACCCAATTTGAAATATTATTTAGTACTTGTGAACATAGGGCATTGTTGGCTGGAGGTAACTAAGAATGGGCCCCATATAAAGTGGGATAATAAATAAGCCTACTGATTTTAGTTTGTTACATGTGCTCAGATAAAATGCTCATCCACACCTTGTAGAAAAAGACTCAGAACCAGGAAGGTAAATTTTCTTCAGATCTAATTACCTTCTTAGATTTGTCCCAACTCTTTCACAGCTGTGATAGGTTGCCAGTTTTGGAGCACTTCCAAAGACTTCTCTGCCCCCTGAAGTCACACAAGTCCTTAAACACCCATATATGAGCAGCTGCACAAGGAGGAATCCAGCAGCTGTTCAGCTTCTCTGTCCTGCCAGCTGCAAGCCAGCACCACTGAGAAAAGGTGCTGCACTGGAGGAGCTCTTCCCAGAGGGCACATTGGCCTCCTGCCCCATTGGCCAGCCTGGGGATGATCTGGCTGCAGCCACTCAGGGCCCTGAGCACTGAGCGGGGCCAGCAGGGCAGCCCTCCCCACCTGTGGGATACCAGCCATTAAACCACTGCTATTTTATTCCCCTATCCTTTCTCCTTAATACACCTTAGATCACAAGCTTTCCAGAATAAAGTTTCCCTCTTATTAAGTGTCCAGTGCAGCAGAATTATCTCATCTTTGCAGCACTATTCAAACCTGAAATTTGTACATCTCCTTGGGAAGGTTAAAGGTCTAACTTCTTCCACTTTGGGAAATTCCTCCTGGGGTCATCCAGCAAGTTCTTAAGCACTGATCTACCTTCATTCATAGGTTTTTGATATATCACTCAGCTTCTTTCCTTTCCCCATGGGAAAATGGCTCATGTTCATCAAAATGCTATATATAGTTTTAGAATATAAGAACTATGTTGTGTGGATTAGTGCAGGGTCTTTCAAATTTTTTTTCTAAAATCCATGTTCTATTGGGAGGTGAGGAAAACAGGTGATTTGCTCATTTTTTTACCATTACTGTTTCCATTTTATGAGATTTTAAAAATAATCCCTAGTTTCAATATTTAACTTTTTTTTTTCTTTGTTACTACATACAGAAAATATACACAGGCTGTTGCTTTCCTCAGAGACAGATTCAGGCTCTCAACAAACACAGTCTGACACTACCAAGCATAGTTACCCTTCTGCAAAAAGCTCCCAATAATAAGCAGCATGTGACTTAAGGAACTCTGGAGAATCGCTAATGTGTCCCTCACTATTTCTGTGATGGAGCATGTGTCCCACTGTTGAAAAATATTAACTCTGTACAATAAATAAACATCCTGTAATTCCTTCTTGCTCTCTGCTTTTCTAAGTCTATTTTTCCTTAAGAATAAGCATTTTCCTTTCATTTAAAGAAAGAAAATAGAACCATATTTTGTTAATACAATAAAATGGAATATTCAGTAAAAAAAGGAAAACAAATAGTTGAAGAAAAGGAATAATAATTTTTTTATTTCTGGGGAAAGGGCAAAATTGGTTGTGCAGAATGGGGTTTCTTTTGAGGGAGGCAAAGCAGAAGAGTGTGGTGTTTTCTTGATGAAGATTGATCTGATGCTTGAGAAAATTAAGAAGCACTTTGCAAATAAATATCCTTTTCCACTATTCCTTACAGCACCTTCCAGTACCTTATGGGGGCTTACAAAGAGAACTGGAGAGGAACTTTCCACAGGGGCATGGAGTGATCCAACCAGGGGAAATGGCCTTAAACTGAAAGTGCAGGGTGAGATTGGATATTAAGAAGGGATTTTTACTGTGAGGGTGGTGAGGCCCTGGCACAGGTTGCCCAGAGAAGCTGTGGATGCCCCATCCTTGGAATTGCTCAATACCAGGCTGGATGGGACTTTGTGCAGCCTGGTCTAGTCGAAGATGTCTCTGTACATGGCAGGGCTTTGCAACTAAATTATTTTTAAGGTGCCTTCTAACCCAGTTGTGGTTCAAAGCCTCCTTACCCACTGTGTCCAAATCTGAAAGTGAGAAACTGCAGTAAGTAAAAACTGTGCTGTTAAGCAATGCATTTTTCTTTTATCCTGGAATGAATAGAAATGAAATGTTTGGGACTGGAGTTCATCTACATCAGTAGGGTGATCCAGGGTGTATTTTAAATATGAAAAAGAGATGAGTGTTCAGCACAACTGGTTCCTGCATGTCAGCACAGCCCAGGCCACCTACCACATACCCTCAGAGACCCCACTTCCGTTCTGGCATAAAACACGGTAAATTAAAATCCTGTCCTTGAAAAAGATTGAGAACATGAATGTGAATATTTGTCAATGAATCAGTAGCCTTTCTGGTAGTTCATTAAATAATCATAACTCCCTTTTACCACCAGTCAATTCACAGCTTTGATCCTGTAGATCCCTGCCAGCAATGAGCTAAAGTTTGCAACTCTTCTACAGTGCTGCTCTTGAATCAGGACTGAAAAGTGCGACCTAGATTTAAAACCCTGAGATCTCTTTCAAAATACAGTTGTTCAGGACTCATTGCAGTTGTATAAAGAATATATCAAACCAGTTAGTGAGATGAGTAGCCTTTCAAGAGCTAGATAAGATAAATGTCTCTTTCCAGCAACCCCTCTGTTGACACTTAGATCACTGTCAGCACAGAGAGCTCATCACTGCTTCAAAGGGTAGGGCATCTGCCCCCAAATTTTTCAAATATTTCCCCTCTCAGCTTGTTAATTTCATAAATATGGCTCAAAGGAAATTATTCTTTCTATAAAAAAGTATGCTCATTTTTTAAATCATCATATTCCAGCATAACTACAAAGATCAAGATGTGGCAGTCAGTTAGAGGAAGAATGAAAAGGGCACCCACTGCTCTGCCCTGCAGAAAAACAGGAGGCTTTGTCTTAGAAAGAGGAATTTTAAAAATCATTGCACTGGAAGTGATACAGTGGGTTAATTCACTGCCTTTTGGAGACCTGAAATGTATTTGTGCAGCAATTGTGTTGTTCAAATGCCCAAGGCACCAGCACACATCTTGGCAGGGAGGGGAACAGCTGCAGGGCTGCAGCTCAGGGACGTGGATTGGCAGGGGCTGAGGGGGAAGCCTGTGCAGCACCTGCCTGCATCGTGCCTGGCTGGGGCCAGGGCTATCAGTTTCTGACTTTGTTCAAATCCTCCCAATCCACCACACTCACAAATCTTTCTGCAAGATAACTCTTGCCAATGGGAGACTGCATTTGCCTTCATGCCTACAGTTTTCCCCTCTGCATGTATTTTCAATTTTACAAGAGCAACAGAGAGAATGGAAATTCAACTTGTTGTGTAATTTAAGTGATGAAAATGCTTGAAAATATTACATTGTTACAAGTATTTAAGAACTGAATTAATATAAACTACATCAATAGACTAGATCATGCAAATAGTCTCATCAAAACCAAAATCCATTCTATTTATCTTGGATTGTTAAGGAATTTCAATGACAAAGGAATATTTATATGGGATCTGAATAATCATAGAGTCATAGAAGAGCTTGGGTTGGAAGGGACCTTAAAGATCACCTAATTCCAATCCTCCCACCTTCCAGGATCGGGCTGCCCAGGCCCCCATCCAGCCTGACTGTGAACATTCCCAGGGGTGTGGCATCCACAGCCTCTCTGGGCAGCCTGTTGCACTGCCTCACCACACTCTGAGTAAAGAATTTCCTCCTAATATCTAGTCTAAATTTCTCCTCCTTTAGTTTAAAGTGGGTCCTCCTTGTCCCACCACTATCTTCCCATGTACAAAGTCTCTCTCCATCTTTTTTTTTAGCCCCCTTTAAAGGCCACAATAAGATCACCCCAGAGCCTTCTCTCCTCCAGGCTGAGCAGCCCCAGCTCTCTCAGCCCGTCCTCAGGAGAGGTGCCCCAGCCTCTGGTGCCCTCTGTGCTCGCTCCAACAGGTCCATGTCTGTCTGGGGCTGAGAGCTCCAGACTTTTCAGACCTGATCAGCCAAACCCCAGCAGCCCCTGGGTCACTGTGATTAAAGCACATGGGATCCATGCCAGAAGGGGTGAATGACTCTCTCTTACTGTCCAAGACTGTTTGACCTGCACAGCATACACATCTTTACAAGGGAACTGGGCTGCTCACCTTCAGTTCTGTGTAAAAAAGGGAGAATGCATGTGATTAACTTTAAAGCATCTGATTTGTACAAAAGCATTTGATTGCACACTTGTGTAAAAAGGATATAAAGCCAGGGTGGCATTTCTTCTACACACATTACGGGGCGATCCATTAAACTCAACTCCTTACTGGTGTGTACCTGTTCTGGTTCTACTAGTGCACCAGACACCTGGGAAATGTTTGAACAGATTGGTTTAAGAAGTACAAAATTAACAAAAAAATGCAATGTAGTACCTTTATATTCATTATCCTGTAGGCCAAAGGTATGGGACTTAGTCACCAAAAAGACAATATTATCAACCAGTCAACTCAATATTCTGATTAACAAGTTCTCTTTTTCTACAAGATGTCATTTAAATATGAAGCATTATTTAGCAATCAAAGAGATACAATGCCAACATGGAGGTCTTGGAGGAGATGATAAAATATTTGGCTGCTAACAGTTGTGTACACAATTTGACAGCCATAATCCTTGGTCATGGCTTATGAGACCAATGTTAAGGGAGTACCTGATTTAGATCTTTTTTGCGAAATATGATGCTCAATAGAAGGATTTATTTCTGGGTACACATGGTAGAAAATTAGCTATTGCACAGAAGAAATTTATTCATTCCAAAGCAGATAAAGTAGACTTCATATGTTAAAAGAAAAAAAAAGTAAGAAAAGAGTTATCTCGAACATAACAACATTTTCATAAGTTTAACATGTGTAATGGAATTTTATATTAATTTTCCATAGGTGAAACTTACCTATATGAAACTTACATATTGCAGCAAGAAGCAGTTAAACTGGTCAAATGACTGTGTTCATTCCATAATATTTTTACAAGCTATAGCCCACAACTGCTGCAGTTGTACGTGCCACTTTTCTCAGCTGCACTTAGGAAAGTAAAGTAATCATTTTGCAGTTTAAGTGTTTATTTGGCCCACTGTTCCTGGGTAAAACCAGAACTGTGTTAGTTTTATATTACACCATTCATTTCACTGTGCAACAATATATATATTTAATGGAAAGAAGGTTGCTATCATTTGGCTGCTGCAGCTAGTACTTCTGTGCACTTTACAAGATAAATATTGTTTTCTTTTCCCTCTTTAGAGCAGATTCTTATAACTTTACTCATATCCACCAGTATATTACAATATAAATAATTCCAATGAAGTCTACATAATTGCTTTTTTAAGTGTTATTCACTGAAAATGGATCAACATTTTGTCCTTTGTTTAGATTTTACAAATCAATAAAATTTCAGCCCACAATACTCATATGATATATTATCACTTTATTTTTTGTGTCATAACCACCAAGTTTCATGAAGTAAATTAATAATTTTGTTAATCAACATCAAATGGATTGGGGTTGTGCCATACACAAATTTAGTCATAGCCTGGCTTCTTCAAAAGTACTCAGCTTTCTTCCTAATCCTGCTCCAAATTATGTCAAAGTAAAAAAAAATCCCAGTAATTTCAAAGGAAATGCATATAATTAATATGAAGTGCTTTTGAAAATCTTACATATAGTTAATGTTTCAACTTTAACACCTCAACTACATCTCACTACATATATTCACAGAAAATATATCTTGAGATCAGAGGTGTTTCAGAGACTTTTCAACTGCTCTTTCACACAAATATCAGTAAAAATGAGTAGGAAGAAGAGGAGAATAGCCTTGCTACATTTGTATGTAAGAAGGCATAAAGCAAGAAGAGTGATACTCTGCTCGTGCTTTAATCAGCAGCACAATATCTGCTGACTTCAGCAGCTCCAGGATTTCCTCCTAAATGTATTTCAAGTTACTCAAAAGCTTCAGAGCATTCCTTCAATGAAGCAGCTTATAAAAATTATAAAGTCCTATTTGGATATTAATAGATGACTGTTGCACAAATAACATATGTCACCAAAAATATAGCACAAACGTATACAAGCTTGAAAGTGTATTTTCCCAAAACCATGTTGGAAGCATATTTCTGACAGCTAATTAAAGCTTTTCCATTCTATCAGTCATGTTTGTGTGAGGTCCAATGAAACCTGAAATGAAATGCATTATGAAAGCTATGCTTTAACAGTCAAATTCATTTTACTTGGTACATCCAGAAATTAAAATCTTGGTATCATTGAACTCCAGTGGAAATTTTCCACTTGAATTATTTAAGTTTCTTTATTTCTAAAGCCATAGAATTCTAAACAGGATATTCTGGGAAAACCCTGGATGCCCTTAAGCAGGCAGATTTTGAATGTATTACACTTTATCTGAGCTGAATCTCCTATACAGATTAAAATGTCGCCCCAATTCTCAACCAAAGCAATTTCTTCCTTACACAAAGCAGATCACCTCTGAAAAGGCTATTGTTGTACAAACACCCCAATACTCTTACCTCTAAGTTTAAGCAGGGGTTTTCTGCCTGAGGGCTGTTCCATTCATGCAGCCTCATCCCATGCAAAATAAAAGGGGGGAACCATCCTCCCATGAAGCCCCAGGCACAATCTTTCTGCAGGTACATGGAATTAAGCTGATCAATATCTGAGTCTGCGCCCTGACAGGAACAACTGTTCCATTCTACAGCACAGTCTTTAGCCATGGTCCCTTCTCTGTAGGCCACCTGTGGGTTTTTTCACAGAATCTCCACTTTTCAAGGCTCTCTGGGCTTCATTCACTTTTGATGGAGCTGCAAGATGTGGAAAATTTTTGAGCCTTGGCATTTGTTTCTGTTCACAAACAGTTATAAAACAAATCTGTATGAGTGACTAGAGAATGAGAGTGTGTCCTGCAAATACATGGTTGCATCAGCAAGAAGGAGAAAGGCAAGAAGAAATATTCCAGTAAAGAAATATTCCAGCAGGTGTATCAATGTGCAAGCCTCTAGGACAAACACAGATTGCTTCAAAACGTAGTGAAACAGCCATGTGCTTTTACATGGGTTTAGAAAATGTGGGGTTAAATGGAGACCTGTGGTGCTATAAGAAATCATCCTTACTTCTGATTCATGTGCTGCAGTTGAACCTGATGGGTGCTGAGTGTCACTCAGAAAAACAGAATATGATCTGTTCTCATGACCCTTCATAGGTGGCATGCAATTATTTGAGAATGCATAGAAGAATTATAATGGGATAAAAATAGAAGCAAAGATTATCCTTAAAAGCTGTATTAGGAAGAGATTTAAAATTAAATAAAATTAGCCTATTTTGTGCTTTTGGTTAGAATATGGGAGTTTTGATCAGATCGGTTAAAGAATAAGCCCAAGAAGACAAATTTTCCTTTAGAAAAAAAAAATTTGGTCAACAGAAGTGGATTTGTATGACAAAAATTCACCTACGTTAAATTTTACTGTAACCACTAAATTTAGTTTCTCTCTTTTTATTGCTATATTCCTCAAATAATAGCATCAAATACCAATGTATGCAATGTGATATACTATGATGTATTTTAACAAAAGCAAAGACTTAGATCAATTAAATGTTTATTAAAACTGAGTGTTAGCCAGTGATACCAGAGATGACTTCCCTTTTTATCGACACACAGGCCTCATCAGAGAACAGAGGCTCTTCTGTCTGTGGCTGCAAGGAAAAAAGGAAAACAGTGGTGCTACAGAGTCTTCTCTTGATCAGTGTCTAAATCAATGACAACTCTTGCATGACTGCTAATTCTTGCATCAACTGACAGTGCATGTTCACTAAATCCATGCATGTGATAAGATTCTTTCAGAGCACAAGAAAGAATTTACCTATTAGCATTTTCTTCCTGACAGTTTGCTGACAGATGTACCATTTGGATTAAAATATTTTTTAATTGCAAGAAAGAAGAAGAGGGAGCTAGTACTTGAACTAGTCGTTCCACAGGATCACCATAAAATGACTTCTATTTGTTAATGTCATTTACAAACTGCAAAAGTAACATTAGTAAGTGGAAGCACTTGATGCTAAGGGAATTAACCATACAGTAAAGGAACTTTATGGACAGATCATTAATCTCTGACTGCAAAGAGTTAGACTTGATTTTATGCCAAATATTTCACTGTAAAGACTTTGCCAAATGGCAAAAGCTAAATTATAGAAGAAATACATATTGAAATAAGACCATTTAAATTTTATATCTACTGTGAAAACAGGCAAACACCATCACATTTTTAACATAATCTCAAAATTCAATTCCTAATCCAATAAAAATCTAATAAAAATTGGCATAAAGTTGTAATAAAATTAATTAATGAGTTGTGTACCACACTATGTTTTCATTTCCAACTTGTTAAAACAACAGGTTTCACCACTCATTCTCATGTGCCACATTTCTCTCACTTTTCTTATTATTTGTGTGTGGGCTCAAGAGCAGTTGAAAAATATACCTGTTCTGCTATTAACACCACCTGACAAACAGAAAATGTTTCAAGGAGAAGGAAGAGCAGTATTTTTGCACACTGTAAATGGGGCAAGAGAGGCAGAGAGCTATTTTCAGGACATCTATTTAAAATGGCATCAATATTCCTAGGACAATAAATTTTGACAGAAGATGGAGCAGGTCTCTGCCTGGCCCTGGTTCCATGCACAGGTAAAACTGGAGCAGTGGTGTTGTTTCCCAGGAGAAGCTGTCTGCAGTGACTGAGCCGTGGACCTTGGCATCCCTTGGCAGAGATCTGTGATGTGCAGAATTCCTGTCAGCAGCCCAGGCTCCACCCTGTGCAGAAGCCAGGCCAGCACTGAGAGCTGCCTCATGGGCCAGTCTGTCTGAATTGTCCACATCTAAAATCATGAGCTAACAGAGCTGGGAGTCACCTCCCACCCTGGGAGGGACACAGGTACAGTCACCTGCACCCATACAACTGAACTGTTTCATCACCTACAGCCGCACTCAAGCTGGTTTTGAGTCCCTGGGCTTTGCTATGCCCCAGACCGTGTCTGGCAGGAGTTTGAGAGAGGATTGTGGGGCACAGGGAGAAATCCATGCCACAGGTCAGCACTGCCTGGTGCCACAGGCTTCCACATTGGTTCCTGAAGTGTAGCAGGACACAACCCATAAGCCTTCAGCTTGCTAAGAGGGGGGGAAGCGGCTGCACTTGAGGATGCAGCAGGAACGAGTGCCCATCTGCCTGCCTGAGGGTGCCAAATGACTGATGGCATTCCACACTGACCCTTGTGCCAGGCTCTGTGCACACAGCAGTGCCTCAGGAGCCAGAGAAGGGCAAGGCAAGCTCACCAGCTGACAGGAAGGGCATGGTCCTGCTAAAGCAGGTGCAAGAGGAAATCACCAGGTCTTGTATATTACTTTGGCCAATGCTGAACATGTTGCAGAGAACAGTTCTTTAACACCAGTAAACTGGAGATTATTAGGTGCCAGGTATGGGATTTTCAATGACTGGCACTTCCAACTCAGAATGAATTTATAAAAAGGGGCTCAACTCAGAGTAATTAGATTGTTCACAGGTGGTTGCCTTCATTTATTGTAAATAACTGGCATGTTTAATATTTACTTACAAGAACTGCTATGCTAAAACAGTTACATATTTCTGACAAGGAAAAATGTTCAAATTTCACAAAGTGTGCATTACAAAAAACATCTTATAGGGATTGTTCTTTACATCAGATGCTTAATAGGAACCTACATTAAAAAAAAAGAAATATTATAGAATTTTAATGTCCATTTCCCATAGCACTTTATAATCCTCTTATAGGAATCATACTACAAGGAAACAGACACTTAAGAAATGTTATTTTGCTTTTGATACCTGTGATAAACTTTTTTCTTTTTCTTCTTTTGCAGTGATAGCACAAACTCCATTGTTCTATAGGCTAACACAGTAAAGGAGACAGCAGCTTCCCTGGAAAGTTTCTCCTTTAAGGAAAGAGGTTTGGTCCTGGGGCACAGAATGGATTTGACAAAGCTGTAATTGGAACCTATGTGATTCTTGCATAAAGAAAAAATCCTGAAATCCTGATAGATTCTGATGATTTATTATAATAATTTTGGTTAATCTTCCTTGGATTCTGATGAAGCAAATCAAGGTATTGTACTTTGAGAAATTTCTTTGTGTTGAACTGATCTGTTTGGGGACCTGGGGATGTATTCAGCTGCCAGCACACAAGCACACAGTGCCACAGGGCATCTGAGAGGCACAGCACTGAGACCCTTCAGCATTGCCTGGAAACACAGGTGAGATGCCATGGGCTGTCCTGATGGGTCCTACTCAGCCCTGGGTGAGAGGTCTCAGCCTCAAATCCAGATCCAGTCTGACTGCTTTACCATTTTAAATAAAAATCAGTCTGACACTGTGCTGGGTTTAGACCTTGCATCAAAACTCAAGATGGGGCCCACAGCTTGGTTCCAGCCTGCACAAGGTGTATTGAAGACTTGGGAATGCACCAACATGGCTCTGGAAGTTCCCTGTTTGCTTCATGCCATTTGCCTTCAAAGATCCCAAAGGTTTTAAAAATGTTGAGCAGACTCTACAGTGATACACCGACATTTTGGGCTGGCCATAAAGATGTGCAGTGTCTCCAAGGAGAGGTCTGCAGTCGGGATAGCCCTTTATCAGGAGGGAGTTGTCTGCAGTGTGGATGTGTGAGTGTGAAAGAAAGAACTGGCATCTCTTCATAAACAGTTGGGTGATTAAGTGCAGTTTTCTATAAGGGTTTTCTATAAGGGTTTCTGTGAGGAAACACAGCCAGCTGGAGGAAGTGTACTCATGAGCCTTAGGGATTTGGTAGGCAATGTTAGAATAAAATAAATTTCTAGCTCAAAAATAGTGTTACCTGCCAAAGTCACATCTTGAAGTTAGAAATCAGGATTTTTAAACTTCTGGGGTTTGAGCTGGTGGTGATGATTTACTGGGATTGTGTTGTCAAGATTTCCCTGATTTCCCTGTAATCATGAAAATGAGAAGCATGCAGAGAGACAGACAGACAGAGAGAAAGAGAGAGAAATAGCAGATTTTCCCTTGTTTCCCTGTGAGGGCTAAAGCCTGAAGTATTGAATGCAGTAAGATGCAGCAGTGGAAAATGGAAATGAGGGAGGGAATGAAGGCAGGAGGGGAGGATAAATCTGAAAAAACAGCTGAAAGCTTTAGGGAGCGGGATAAGAGAAATAAAACCATGAAGGATCAAGTATAAAATAGAAGGGAAGTCCCTCAGGGTTAATCCAGAACCACAAAGTAGCCTTGCTATGCTATTAAATACCAAGTTTTGTATAAGTATCACTTAAACCATCTATTTAATGGGATATGGCAGCTGCAAGCCAGGGCACAGTGACACTTTAAAAACAGCTGAGGAGAGGAAGGACATAATACTTGCTACAGGATGAACTTTATGAGTTTGTGATGTAATGAACTAAGTCAGAATCTGGCTAGGATCTTGCAGTTAAGCCTTTTAGTCTTGTAAAAAAAACTCTAATAGTTATTTAACAAGCCCGATATTAATTTTGCATTTCACCTGGGAAAAATCCTGTGCCCTTTGCCAGCTCACTGCTCTAGTATCAGCTTGGACCTAGGCTCAGTAACATCTCCAAGGGGAAAAAAACCCATTAACATTGTTTCTCCCTGCTGTCTTTTTCTTTTATTGGTGTTCCTCAAAGTAAAGCTGACCTCAGGGAATGCTACCGACTCTGCAAGGTGTGAGAGAGTAGCATTCACTGCTGGTGAATGTCCCAGAAAAGTCTGCCTAACAGCAAATATGACAAATTCTGCTGCTCTCAGATCTTTGAACTTGTGCAGACTGAAACAGTCTGGGAATGGGTTTCCATGCTGTTGACCTTGTGCTTATATTGTTGGCTTTTGTCTGGCTTAGGATGAAAGTTCACATTATTTCCCTCAGGAATACACAGCAGCACTTGCCCTCAGTTATATTTCTCACAATTTACTCAGTTTGTCTAAATGGTATTTATGAGGAAATTGGGAGGAAATATTACAAAAAATAGATATTGTTATTTAAATAAGCACTGGTGACTACTGTGGCTGTAAATACTGTGACTACTGTGATGACTATTAACATTTGGTCAAGAGGCAACCTAATTCCAACATTTATCCTCAGATAAAATTGTTATTTGAGAACTTTCCTGCACTTTAAAAATGGCCATTATTAAACTCAATTTGTTCAATGCAGATTTCACATGTAGATTTATATCATTTTAAAACACATAAAGCAGCACTGGCTTAGATCCATTCTAAGATGTTGTTTCTTTCATCCCATAGATGAATTTTTGGTTGGACACAGTAATGGTCATGCAGCAGCATCTTTGAATATTTTTTCCAATGTTTCAGTTGGCACAAATACATGTTGCTACACCCTGTAGAGGTATTTCACTGCATTCCTGCATTATTTTTGGTCAAAAGCTTTTAAATTTTAGCTATCTTTACCCTAAATAATTTAGTTTGTTTTTAGGAATCAGGAGTGAAACCAGGATTCAGTTCTGAACAATGTGAAATTTCCAATAGGAAAAATATCCATTTCCTAGCCAAACCTTGCTGGACCACTCACACAATTAAATTGTGTCATATTACCTCACTGCAACCACTACAGATAACACAGCATTAGTTAATGAAAAAAAAACTGCAAAGAATAAATCTAAAAGGCATTTCTTTTCAGAGGATTGAAACATCATATTTGGACCACTGCTATGGCTGGTGCATGGCCTCCTCTTAAATCCCATACATTGAGGTACCTAAAGTCAACTCTAGGTACCTAAATTAAATCCCTTTCCTACTGTGTCCAGGTATGGCGCTCTTGACTAAAACATAAAGGCCAGAAGGGCATCTAGTATTGATCTGAAAACACCTTCAAGTAGATTTGTTTCCAAATTTTATCACTCAAATATTAAAATCTAGCTATCCTATCTTCAGCTCCCAGCCAGAATTTCTTATGATTTAGTACCACCACTTTCTCAGAAGAATAAATTTAAAAAGAGCCTCCTCCCTGGTGTATGAAAAAGGCTGAGATCCACAAGGCTGGTTGATGGTATTAATCAAAGGTTTAAATAGGGAGGTCAGCATCCATCTCAGCTGCACAGAGCCTCTGGCTCAGGTGCTTCTCTGTGCACGTGAATGGGTGCCAAGGATCAAACAGTGCTGAGATTTCATGGAGCACTTTCAATGATATTATGACTACACTGTTATCAAAGAGAAATGCCAGCTTAAAGCCAGGCTAGCTGGGCTAAATGCAATTGTGTTTAGATTACCAGCTAAACATGAGCCAATGTTAGCTGTTTGACCAGCATTCTTTTCTCATCCACAAAGGATTTTTGTGATTTTTTTAAACTAAAAACCCACATTAAGATAGACACTAAAGTTAGATTTTTTTTTTCATTTGTAACACATTGTTTTGCATTTTACTGAACATTTCCAGGCCCATCCTGGAGTCACCTTCTGTTTAGAATTTGTGTTGGTTTAAAAATAAAACTGTGAATTAAGCAAAAGAGGGAACAATCCAAGTATAATTTTATTTATCTCTCAAGTCATACTAATGAAACTTAATTTTATTCATCACAGCAGCAGAAAATGTGTTTCCCAGCTTTATAAGAGAACAGCTAATGGCTTTAAACTAGAAGAGAGTAGGTTTTGATTAGAAATTAGGAAGAAATTCTTTACTGTGGGGGTGGTGAGGCACTGGAACAGGTTGCTCAGAAAATTGTGGACACTCCATCCCTGGGAGTGTTCGAGGGCAGGCAGGATGGGACATTGAGCAGCCTGGTCTAGTGGAAGATGTGCCTGCCCATGGCAGGGGGGTTAATGAGATGATCTTTAAGATGCTTTCCAACCCAAGGAGGAGACCTCAGAAATGACTCTCTGAGTCTATGATCCAGTGAGATTGTACAGATAATGCAAGCCTCATCAAAAGGGAAGGGCTTTGCCCAAAGAAACATTATTTTTATTCAAGTATATAACAAAAGGAGATGCTATTACCCACAGTTCCATGTAACACTGGGTCTTATTTTCCATAATCTTTTTAACCCTTATTCACAAATAAATGCAAACAGGGTTCCATGTCTAGAAATGCCTTACAAGGAACCACACCTTGCTGAGAAGTTTTTGTACAGAGATACCTTTTAAATTTCCCTTCTTCCTCCATTTTATTGAATAAAGATGTCGAAACTCAGAGTACTGTCTACAGAAGAGTATATTTTTAGACAAGTTTGGCAACAGAGTGAAAAGGATTAACAGAGGCCCCGTGTAAAACCTTTTATTATCTAGTTCTGTGAAAATTTCTTCTGGTCCATTGATGTCCAGTGTTGCATCAGACTGTGTCAATTAACATTTCCTTCATACAGCAGAGGGTCAAATGTGTTTTTATAACTCATACAAATTTTATTGTACTATAACTTTGTCTGTTCCAAAAGACTCATCTCTGAGATACACAAGCACCAATGAGAAAGCAAACAGACCCATTTTCTGGAGATTAGTTGACTTTGGTTTCTTTTCATTATGCATTTCTGTTCATAATGCTTGTATCCCTGCTCCCTGTGACAAATCCCAAGAATTCAAACAAATATTTTAGAATTTTAAACAATTTTCTTTTAAGAAGGTGACTTTTAAAGTTCCTCTCAAACACATGATTATATGATTTTCTTCATGGAAGAAGAGACCAGAAAATATCAGAATGCATCAGCAGCATTCAAATTCTTATCTGCCTGTTTCAGTGGGTATTCTGTCAGTTTTCTATGTTCACAGACTTCCTAGCACTTGAAGTAAATATTTCAGTTAAATCTTGAGATTGCTCTCAATTACTATTGATTTTTTATTATTATTACTACTTGACATCCAGGAAATGAGAAAGCATGGGCAAAAGTGGAAGAGAAATCATGGACCAACCCTGAATCCATATTTTTTTCTTTTTTTTTTTTTTTTTCTTTTTTTTTTTTTCTTTTTTTTTTTTTTTTTTATAGCTTGTCTGGCTGCATAATAACATTCTGGACATTGTGAGAATTTAAATATGCCTCAAAGATGAAAATTTTCAGGCATGAGATCATTCATGGATAAAAGTGCATTTTAAAACAAATATGTTTTCCTGAAAAATATTTTTATGAGACAATTAACAGCCCTTCCCTTCACAGTTCCTTTTGAAAATAAGCAGACACTGATTCACTTCCAAGCTGCTGATGAAAAAATAAGGACCCAGAGGAAAACAAAGCAGACAGGGACAATACTGTTGATATAAATGAATGAATACATTCCATTGACAATTCAGTTTGTCAGTGAGACTCTAAATAGCCAAAAACCTCAGACTTGCAGGGAACATAAGTTTCCTGCTGAACTCTGGCACTTCATAGAGAATGAAGGTTAATATCTGAAAATATTCTCCAGCAGCCAAAATTACTACATTTTTTTGGTTAATAAATGGTAGACTTTATTAAATGCCTCCATTTTGATAATGTTGAAATAAAATATTTTGAAATTATTAAAGCACTGTTGTATAATATTGCATTTTAGAAGCACAAAAGAAGGTACAAAAATAAAACGCATTACATATTGTTATTTAGTAGCCTTCTTAAAATCAAATATGAAATTTAATATCATAATTAATTTTATTTAAAATAAAAGGCATGTAAAATCCTTTTTGCTAATCTATAAGTTAATATGACAGCAGTTTGAAGTAATTCCATTGGAGGTACATATTGACATAATAACTGGAAACATTTTTATTCGTATAGAGCAGTATTTCACCTCAAAGAGTGCTGATTAACTCTTATGATAAGAAAACAGCCTAATGTTGCGTTATGCTCCATGATAACTCATAAATTCATGGGAAATCTCGTTTTATATACATTGCAGACAGCTTTGGACTCTGCCCTGCCTTTGGAAGTTACTCACTGTGACACACACACACACATCTGGTATTTATAGTTTCTTTTGTCCCAGCTTTGGTTGTCTTTGCTCTCATGGCAACTTATAAAGATGCTAAGGCAATATAGAATTTCCTGAAAATAGTTTAATTGCTCACTGACATTATCTTGAGTGAAATCTAATTTCAAATGAAGACTTGGGCAGGTCTTGCCAACTTGTGAAACATGCAACACTACATTTATTACTGAGTAAGAGAGTATGTGTCACGGCATTTAATCCACTCAACATGAAACAAAAGGGCGATATTCTTCATTTCCAGTTTTAACCATATAAAAGTTGGATGTCTCAGTCTAAGCTATCGACCTTAAACTGCCTCAGTAGTCAGCAGAGAGAAATAGCCATTTCACATGACAATTCATCTGACCTTTCTTAGGTACATATTTTAAGATGAGATGAACAGTCCTCCAGGGAATTAAAATGAGATAAACTGCCATGTAGAAATTTGATATCTATATCTAACCTAATCACCGGAGGCTTCCTCTGCAGTCAGTGGAGAGAAATAGGCTTCCTCACATGACCTTCATCGTCCCCAAGGCATCCAACCTCCTGAAATATGCCTCAGCCGGGCTGCAGAGCTGGGGAGGCTGGCAGCAGACTAACACCACTGCTTCCCTGCATGCAGGATAACTTTGTACCCATCTGTCAGAGGGCAGCCCCACATCAGTCATTGCCAGCATCTGGGGCTGACACCTGGAATGGCACCGGGCACCACCCGGTCCCTGCCCTGCTGCTCCCAGGGCTCACACTGCTGCGCTGATACAACAAAGGAGCATCAGAAACATCCAGCAAGGCAGGAGCTAGGAAACATCCCATCTGTTTTTTGTACTGGATTAAAACTTAATGCTACAGTGGTGTAGTTCTGAATTAATCACATCAACTTCAGCGCAGTTATTGTGGCCTGGAGCCAGCAGAAGAGCACAAAAGCGGTGTTTGTGAGGCTTTCTTCAGCTTATGGCAGCTGTTTAGCTCATCTTTGATCACACTTACTTTTTTTGCAGTTAAGCTTTTTGGTCACACTATCTTTGCAGAGATAGCTGTTGGAACAATACCCGTGTTCACATCCCAGCGAAGGTATTTGTGCATGTGGATTAGCCGGTTTTTCCTTGTCATGCGCTTATTCGCCTTTGTGTTGTTTTTGTTTTGTTTACAAAAAGATATCCAGCTACTCAAGGAGCATGAGCAGCAGCATATGACCCGGCAGAGCAGCTGCACACGAGAGGGAACACCGGTGCCATGTTCCGCTGTGGGGCAGAGGGCTGTGCCACCCTGGGTCAGCCAAGGCTGGTAGGGAACGCAGCACAACAACGAGCAGCAGATGCTCTTCGGCAAGGCCAGCAGGACAGGGCATGCCTCTGGCAATGCAGCCCTGGAATACGCATCCAGCTCCCAGAGGCTCAAAGACTTCCTGAGCTGGTGTGAATGCCCTCGCACTCAACAGCCCTGAAAGGATTTGCTTCCGAGTGAACTTATTGCTTTTTTTAATCCGTGTAAACTTTGGGCATTGCAAGCGTCCAACAGCACAAAGTTTCCCAGCTTAATTATACACCACATGAATGATCCTGTCCCTGTTTTAAGTTGCCAGTTATTAGTTTTATTTGATACTGCCTGGGTTTTATGGCCAAAGAGATACAGAATGATTGTTCCTTGTTAACCTTCTCCAGCTCCTACACGATTTTGTAGACCTGCACAGTGTGTGCCCTCTCATTCATCTGTTCACAAGGCTGGGTGCCAGTCAACTGAGTAATTTTTCATTTCCAGACGTTCCAGATCATCGATCACTTTTGCTGTCTTTTTGCACCTTTTCCTGCTGTACTCATGTGCTTGTAGGCAAAACACAAACCCAGAGAAATAGGCCTTTATCAGAGTAAAGGGTGAATGATACAGTATATATTTGTAAGTAGTGATTATTTTAGGGATATTCAATGAGAAGAAATAGAAGCCTAACAGATTGTTTTTCTTCCTAGGTGAAGGTAGCAGCAGCAACTTAAACAGATCAATACACTTGAACATTTTTAACAAATATTTTCATCTTATTTGGGTAGAATCTTTAAAAGCAGATCTCTTATCAGTGATAATAAAACACTTCCACAGAAATTTAAGAAATGTTTACAAAACCAGTATGAATTTTAATCCTCTCCAAATCACATCTAGTAATAGGGCTATCTAAGATCTTTTTTGATGCTTTTCTATAGAATGTAAGGGAATAAAATGCTATGCAAGTATTTGAAAAGGACAGCAAGACTGTTGTCATGATAAACTGTCAGGTTGACATTGAACTCAGGAAAACAGGCATTGAGTCCCACCTGATATAGGATTAGGCAAAGAGCTAAATGAAGGAAATACAACCAATGTCAATCTAGAAAACTACAAAAAATAATTTCTGCCAAAGTAGGATTATATTTTTGGGGGATTATGGGCCTATTGATGAAGAAAATTTTATTAACCCTGATTCCTCTTTTAGACTTTAAATTATCTTACATTTAATTAGATGATGTTAAATGAGTGTGACGCATTAAAATTTAACAGAACATATACCCATGGATCAGAAACAGAAAACACACATCTCTCAAAATATTTTTATAAAATCAGACCGTTTCTATGGAATTGTTCTTGACTGTATTTTACCAAATTATTTATTTAAAAAATCTTTATTATAGAATAATCAGATTTAAACTTTGTAAGTGGTCATTGTGATAGTGATAAGTCATGAGGAGCTCAGGCTCATGGTACACAGCTTGGAGGACTGCATGCAAATTTTATCTTAACCTGGTCAAGTGTGAATGGTAATGTTGATCAAAACTCCCCTGTCAATCTTTTTAGGAGGAATAATACAATCATTCCATGTATAAAGTATCTTGAATAGGTGTTCAAAGTTTGTGTTATCTCAGCATTTGACCTTCCTGCAACTTCTCCTGTAGTACTTTGTTTGGTTCTTGTGTCATTGTTTCAACGGTTTTTGAAGGACCAAAGAGATTCAGAGAAGAACCACTAAAAGAACTTTCCTTGCACCAAAAGATTCCAGAAACTCAGTCTGAGAGGGAAGGTAAAGTTTATAAGGGCACAATTAAAACTCTGATTACGATTTCTTAGACTGAAGACATAAAATACAGAGGCTGTAAGCTGAAGCTAAAAAAATCTAACGCTAAAAATTAAAAAAAAATATTTTTAACAATTAGAGTAATTAGCCAATGAAACAACTAGCAAATGGTTTCAATCAAGACCAAGCGTTTTTCAAAATATTTTCTACTCAGTTTCAAACAGAAAATATATATTTCAGGCTAGATGACTGCAAAGATGCCTGTGACTTCATAATGGATGGCTCTATGGATCTAAGTACACTCGAAAGAATAAATCTGGAAGCAAATATAAAATAAACAATTTATGAATAATTTTAAATAGTATGCTATTCACAGAACCTTCAGAAACAGAAAAAGGAATAATAATTTTTTAATAATTCATTATTTAATAAATCATTTTACACTACTCTGAATGCACTTTTTTCTTTTTTTTTCTTTTTTTTTTTTTTTTTTTTGAGTCACTGGAAGCTGAATAACGCCTATTGACTTTAAGTAAGAGTTCAGTAAAATAAGAAAAACAGAAAATGCTCCTGTGACTTTCTGAAGTTATTTTTACATGATTTCTGGCATTTTCATTTGAGTATCATGTGATTTTCCCTAATCATTGTCAAAGCAAAACTGTCCAGGTACAGATAACATATAGGATGTAAAGATGTTTCCTGTCTCTTTTGGAGTCTTTATACTCACTTGAAAAGTTTTGTGTTTGAAACCATCTGCTGATTGCTTACTAGAAAGATATTGTAGGTGAGTTAGAGGATTTCTGATGCAGACACATTATTGTCTCCCTTTTCCTGTTCAGGCAATTTTTCATTAGCACTGTCTTGGTTTAAGTATGACCCATCTTCTTTATGGCGAAACTGGACAAACGATGTTTTTCCAAACTTTAGATAAACGGCAATCCTTCCATAATGGTGGGCATTTCCTCTTTGGAGCTCAGCTCTGAATCGGGACATTCACACAAACTCCCCGCTAAGCCCTTCCCTGGGGCCAGGCTCAGAGTGCCCAAAGCCGGGCTTATTCCCCGTGCTTTGCTCAGCAGATCTGCATCGGGAGACAATGGCTTCGTTCTGCAAACAATGCCCAGCGTTAGGAATGCCATCAGACATGGGGGCAGCCAGTGGGACAGCTCTGCTTTCCTGTGAAAGCGTTCGGAATGGAGCGGCCGCAGCATGCCTGTGTGTCTGTCTGTGCGTCTGTGACTGACTCTGTGTGTGTGTCTGTCTGTATGTGTGCCTGTTTGTTTATATGTGTGTGTGTGTCTGTCGGTGTGTGCGTCTGTCTGTGGGTATGACTGTTTGTGTGTGTGTGTGTCTGTATGTGCGCGTGTCTGTAGCTCTGTGTCTGTGTGTCTGTGTGTATCTGTGTATGTCTGTGTCTGTGTGTCTGTATGTGGGTCTGTGTGTCTGTGTGTATCTGTGTGTGTCTGTGTGTCTGCGTGTGTCTTTGTGTCTGCATGTCTGTGTCTGTGTGTGTGTCTGTCTGTCTGTCTGTCTTTGTGTATGTCTGTGTGTATGACTGTGTGTGTGTGTGTGTGTGTGTGTGTGTATGTCTGTCTGTGTGTGTCTGTGTGTGACTTTGTGTCTATGTGTGTGTGTGTGTGTCTGTCTGTGTGTGTCTGTCTGTATGTCTGTGTGTGTGACTCTGTGTGTGTGTGTGTCTGTCTATGTCTGTGTGTCTGTGTGCGTCTGTGTCTGTGTGTGACTGTATGTGTGTCTGTTTGTTTATGTGTGTGTTTCTTTATATCTGTGTCTGTGTGTGCCTGTGTGTGTGTGCGTGTGTCTGTGTGTCTGTGTGTCTGTGGGTCTGACTCTGTGTACGTGTGACTGTGACCGTCTCTGTGTCTATGTGCATGTCTGTGTGTCTGTGCCTGCGACTGTGAGTCTGTTACAACAGTCCAAAAAACTGTGTCTGTGTGTGCCTGTGTCTGTGTGACTGTGTCTGTGTGCCTGTGTGTGATTTCGCCTGTGTGCCAGTGTTTGTGGTCTGTGTCTGTGTGTCTGTGACTGTGTCTGTGTGTCTGCGCATGTTTTAGGAAAGATCCACCAGCACACTGCAGAAGCAGCCTGCTGGGCTCAGAAGGGCTGGTTCATGAAAGGTGCCATTTATAGTGCTTTCATAATACCTTAGAATGGAAACATTAGGTAATAGTAAAATCCCAGAACTAGACTTACTAAATTCTGAAAACTTACTCACATTACCATGCTTTATAGGGCTTTAGGGACTTCATAACAACAATCTGTGCAACTGCAGACTTTGTTTAATGAAAAAATAAATAGAAATAGTTACCCAAAAATTAGCCTAAAGACTGGTATTCCCTTGTTAGTGCCCTTTAATAATTTTCACTATGCCTCCATTTGCGCCCTGTCTAGAAAAGAAAAGGCTTATTCATGCACAAAAACACAGATCTGCCTTCTCAGTGAGAAATTTTGTAACATTTTTGAAGTAGAATCAAATGCAGCAGCTCAAGGTCTTTTTCTGAAAGAGGAAAAGCAGTTAGCTGGATATTGCATTACTTTCAGGAGATTTCTTCACTGTTGTGTAATTTATCTGACAGTTGCCACAGGGCTTACATGCCACTTTAGTTACCCTACTGATTTTTAAGAGACGGATATGCATGTGGAAATTAGGGGAGCATTCATTTTTCCCCCTAATTTCATCAAATTACATGCACTGTGATTTTAGATAAATCACACTATTGCACTGTTTCCCTTTCCACGTTTACAGAGTCTTGGGGGTTCTCCTTGGTTTGCCTTTAAGCGGTTGATTTGCATCAACACCAGCTTAGTCTGATGTGTCCTCTAACTGCTGTCCTCTCACCAGCTCTCCTGAATGCTCTGTCATGAATTTGTTTGGGTTTTTCTTATCGGGAAGGTATCAGAGCCAAAGCTCCAGAATGTCTCACTTTCATACAAGGCTTCCTGTGTATTTCAAATGAAACAGATATAACAAAGAAACCAATGTGAATTTATGCAGCTCCAGTGTGGTAGAAACAAAGACGTTGGTTGAAAAGACAGACAGAAATATATCAGCCTTGCAATCTCAAGCGACCCTCAGGCAGGTACAGCACATATGCCTTCTGGCTTTAGTGCACACAGAATTCCAAAGATCAGCCTTTTTCTGACCCCTGATATGAGCATCTGGCGAAGACCAGCATTCCTCACAATTCTGGCAGTTTGCAAAGACACAGACTAGCCTGGATTATAAATCGGAAGCGCTCATCGCAGCTGAAAAGTGTATTTTTGTATTTTTTGCCATCAGGGTAGTAGAAAACCAAAAGAAACAGACACACACTTGGGAGAGGAGGAGGCAATGTAACACTGCTTTTTCTCTGCTCTTGAAACCTATGATGCAAATATTTATGCATGAGGCCGAGAGGAATTCTTGGGTCATCTTTCTGCCCTGTCTAAAAACATACATCTAAAAGGAAAGTTCACAACAGTGCCTAAGTTTGAAAACGTGCTGATGTCAGAATTTTGTTCTATTTACATGCCTTTGGCAAAGAGCAGCCAACTACCTGCTTATCGTAAATCTCTCCTCTCTCTGCCTTCATCCCCTCCACTGAAACCCCTCTGATTTTCAGTACAGAGCACCAAGCACAAGTAGGTTATTCTGTGCATGAAAGCCGTGCTTGTCAAAGATGCTGAATGCACAGTCCCAGAGACCCACGTCCTCTGCAGCACAGCACAGGGAAAAAAAGATCCATCAAGGATAGCTGCACTGTCAGCTCCCTCACTCCAACTTACCAGTTTCGCTGAGCTTGAAGAAACACCCACTGGGGCAGAAGGATCATTCATCCTTTATAGCCAAGTTGTTGTCCTAACTGCTAAAATTGCCACGTAGGCCTCTAATTAGAGCCAGTTATGGTTATGGCTTTTGCAGTGCTGACAGCTGTGAACTGGTCACCCAAAGCTTACCCTGAAGGTTGGGCACTTATAAAAGCTATCAGATATAACAATCTGCTACACTATGGCAGATTTATACCTGCCAAAAGATGAAATCAGAGTGAATAGAGCTGAAAAAGCCCTCCAGAGATTGCTTGATCCATCTCCCTACACCAGAGGATCATCTCTAATTCATCTCTGGGAGCTGTTTGTCTAACCTCCTTATATAGGCCTCTTCTTACAGAAACTCCAGAGCCTCAACATGCAATTTATTCCAGTGCTTTGTGAGAATTTCCAAGAGAAGGATTGTTTTAATGGTTAACCTAAACTATCCCCATACTTTCTATTTGTCACATTACTTTCCTCTCTGCACAGTCCTGTCACACACCAGGTAAATATGTCCCTCTAGTCTTTTCTCAGTTTATGATTCTATCTCTCTCCAAGTGTGACATTTCCTAGATCATTCTCTGATCATGCTATAGTTTTCTTTGGATTCTCTACAGCTGGGTTAAATCATCCATTCAACACATACCCCAAACCAGAATGGACACTGTCATAGCTGAAATTTTGCAAACCTGATTAATTCAGGGGTGTATTTGCAATGTCTTACAGGTGATGTTCCTGCCTGTACATCCCAGACTATGTTCATGGGAATGCAAAAACAA
The DNA here is from genome assembly GCF_028018845.1 of Melospiza georgiana. Lineage (NCBI taxonomy): Eukaryota > Metazoa > Chordata > Aves > Passeriformes > Passerellidae > Melospiza > Melospiza georgiana. Next base: position 89,017,375 of record NC_080432.1, read on the forward strand.
GATGCAGCTCACCCATGTGTGCTATGTGAGTCAAATGACTCACTCTGTCACTCCGTTTCTTCTTCTCCTTTGTCTGACACCTCCTCCCCTACAAAAAAGGGATAGCCTGGCCAAATGTCTGCAAAAGCTCTGAGAAGCTTGAAATGTCCTTCAATGGACAGCAATATGATAGGTATTAAGGACAGCAACAAATAAAAGGCAAGAAGAAACCTTCATGAGACTGGTACTTCACACCAGTGCCACTGGATGGGAGGGGGCTAAATCTTCAATTAGCAATATATTTCCCAGCATAGGAATAACCCTGCCTGCTTTCCAGTCACCATCTAATTCCTGTCTTGGTCCTATGTTAAAAAATCTTACATGTCATCTGGAAAAGAATCATGTAATTTAAAACAGTATGTAACACCAGAGGTAGGTTTGGGGACTGATTGCTTTTCTTAAACCTGAGCTCTGAATATAGATAGCACTGAAACTGCATAAAAACTGTTATTTTCATGACAGCAAATAACTCTGAGTTCATGTATTAATCTGGAACTTTCATGTATTACAATGCCAAAACCACATAGCTGTCAAACAGATTATTTCTGTGATTGATATAAGATGTATGGCTATGACGTCGAGAAAAGGCTGCATTGTGGGACAAATGTCCCTGAGCTTTTGCTACTATAGTTCCCAGAGAACTGGTATACATTTAAATTGCTTTATCTTGGTATCATAAAGTGCAGAATTTCAGTAAAAGACATATTAACTCCTGTATTAGAAAATCACAAAATTCTCTCAATTTAGCATTTACAAAACATATGATTTTTTTTGATTACCCATGTGAATAAATATACACACAAACACAAACAGACACATAGAAAGGCATAAAATGATGTCTTAGCCATAGTAAAGTAGTTAGTCATACACTATGCCTTCTACTAGGAGCAAAAGGTTTCTGTGAAAATTCAAATATTTGAATATGTATGCCCTTTGGGAATTTCCCTGTTTAAATATTTGTGCTTAGTAAGAAAATGTTGAAGAATTTTAGGAGTAGGCATTACATTTAATGAAGTTCATGTATTTAAAAAAAAAAAACAACCAAAAAAACCTACAAAATATATCACACATTTCAAAAATTTCCCATGACAAAAGAGGGCTATAATAGCCTAGGTTCTCCCTTAGAATAAGAAGTAGACTTGTACCACTGTCAAATGATATTAGCTCTATATCACACTCATGTCAGCTTCCTGATGAAATAAAGGCCCATATTTTGCCATCAGGGCTGAGCAGTGTCCTTCCTCACAATTTGTTCCACTGAAATGAATTGCTATTTTGCTAGGAAGAATTTTAGGCTGCCCTAGTCTGGACCTATATGGTGAATGGAAAGAAACAGCTTGCCTTTCTATTGATTCCTCCAGGATGCTGTCATTAAACTTCAGTGACATTAAGTATATATAATTAAGTGTATATAATTTTAGACTATGAAGTTACTTGTTACTTTTCACAACATTCATCCATAATTTCACATTTCCATTGACATTATAGCTTTAAATAATACAAAGATACATGGCATTTAAAACTCAGAAAGACCTTTGGCCTTTAACCTTAAAAGATCTTTATGTGGAGGCCCATGGTAGATTGATTTTTGACAGTACAGTGACAGACCCATACAAAAAAGGTATTCATATTGACCAAGTCAGTGGATATTTCAGGTCAAAATGTCAGCAGTTGTCTTTTTCAGCTGACATCCTGGTCTGTGAAAGTTGGATTTAACATTTACTTGAGTCTGATATTTTGATTTCTTGCCATACATGGCTGTGCCATTAGCTCTCTGGAATGCCTTTCAGTTTCTTCCTCGGAAAATGCTAAATAAATAAGTTCTCACTTTACCTACTGACTGAATAAGAATACAAAAACAACAGACAGCTGTGAGGCATCTGCGTGTCACACAAACAGTGTTGGCACAGTTCCTGCATTCAAGAGATCATCAAGAGCCCAGTAAATAAGCTTTCTTCACTAAAGACCACTTTTGTCCATGATCACTGAAGCTGTGCTTTACTCATACATCCTCTGAATTCCTCCTTTTTTCAGTAATCACACATGCCTACCATTATGGCTGATTCTATTCTACAGTCCTGGGCCATGTAATTATGTGAGTAATTGGCAGACAAGATGTGAATACCTGAATCCCAGGTTAATTGAGAAACTAACACCTGCCTGAACTCTGCTGCTGTAATGGATGCAATAATACAACAAGATCAGGTCCTATTGAGTTGCATAATCTTTTCAAGACAGAGGTTTTGATCTCCCCTCCTTTGATTTGAAGGCAGTGGCAAACTAAAGTATTATGCCTTTGTTGAGGCTTATAAAAGATGAATCTGAAGCTGAAAATGAAGATCCTTCCAGTTAATCTGCTTTGAGAAAAATCAGTGAGCACATATCTTTTGCATCTTTCAGCTAGAAATGAAATAACTGATATAGTTGTCACCACAGCTGTAGTTAATAACAACAGTTGTTACCTAGGTAGTACAAGCTGCAAAAGTTTGATTAAGGAGGTAAAGAATGGCCAAAAATCACCACTGCCATTACTGAACCTCCCAAGCTGGGCAGGCCTGATAGCATTGCTCAGAAGAGGCTGTTCTAGATGGTGTGAGGCTGATTTTCTGTTGCCTGGTTCTTCGTCCCATCAGCTCACAGGACACAAGTTCCAGTGTTTCCTGTGTGACCTTCTCCCTGACAAAATGCTGGCAATGGCACACCCCTACAGCACAGACAGACTGGCACATCTGTCAGAAGGGCAGACAAAGCATTGCAGCAAGGACTTCCACACCATAGAAAGACCACAAGAACATGTATCCTTCACTTAACAAAACCTCCCAGGAAAACACAGCTTTTCTTGTTCTTTTTGTGAAATCATGGCTTGTTTTTTTTCTTCAATCAAATCTTATAGACTATTTTAAACATACCTTTACCTTATAAAACTAGTTTCTGGGAAGCACTTCAGTTCAAACAGACCTCTATTGATAGAGTGTACTGGATCAGTGCAGAAAATGGAAGCAGTTTGGCAACAGAACCAGATAGATAGATAGATAGATATGAACAAACTAATGTTGTGCAGTTGCTTGCAAGAGCAGAAGACAGCCCTTGATGATCCAGAAGGTCCTGTTTTTCTAAGTTAAACAAGACATTTCTATGTTAGAATACATGTGGGTTCTACTTATAATGGTGCAAGCTGTATAAAGCTACTATACCCTTTGTAAATGGAAAGCAAATTTGAAAAAAAATTAAAAAGCCAAAATGTAGCCAGAAGATTTGAGATTTTCAAAAGCCCAGGGTCCCTCAGATTACTTACTCAAGTAATCTGATTACAGACTTCTCTGGGAATTGCTTGATCACCCCAGTTGCCTCTGAACATCACAATCAATTTACTTGTCTCAGGACTAATAGGGGAAAAAAGATTTCAGGAATGAAAAATTTTACTGTAATGAAATAAAGCAAACGTGAGAACAAAACGCCTGCTATAGAAGTCATGAGAGGCACAATCACAACAATTAACAGCAAAAAGAAGAGAGGAGGAGGAGGGAGTTGGGGAAACAGAGATCCCAAATTTCACCTGTTACACAGGCCTCTGTTTAAATGTAATATGGTTGCAAAAGAAAGGCAATATACTTTGGCTGACACCATTGCAGAGACATTTTGACATGAAAAAGCTTAGACAGTCAAGACATGAAAGTCATGACATGAAAAGTCTTAAACAGGGACAAGTAGTTAAACATAGGATATTGTGTCTCTCTGGAAATCATATAACTGTAGAAAGGCTGTATTAAAAATAACAACAGTATTTCATGATAGAAGATCATGTGGTTTTAGAAGCTGAACAGCAAACCTGAGCATGTTTATCAAGCCAGTGTTTTCAAAATCTTTCAGTAAAAGGCTCTATACATCTTACTGTATCATTTTTTCCACCCAAAAGGGCCTGATTTTTTTTCAAGCTGAGCACTGTCTGAATAGCTTCCCGAATGTCTTTGTTTAGGTCTGGTCTATAGATCCCACCTTACTCCCACTGATGTCAAAAGGAAACTCTCTTAGCAGACATCCTGTGGGACGACAATACGTAATTCTGTATTTGCTTCCAGCATCTCACATCCACCCCATCAGGCGTTGTGAATAACTCTCATATCTGGTAACACATTCTTATTTGTGAGCAACAAGGCTAATAAATATATTGTTTTTAAAGGTGTTTTTCTATTAGGACATTGCCAAATCTCAATTACCTACTCCAGTGTTAAACCCAGAGTATGAAACAGTGCAAATAAATAGAAAATCAGATGAAAGCTGTGCATAAATGTAGGTTTAATCTGAATCAGTTGCCTCAGTAAAACTCACAAGTATGCTCTCCAGACTGGATTCCACTGAGAAATATCTATGGTACATAAATGCCATCTTATCAAGTGTGCCATTCTCCCACACGATCACCTCTCCTGTAGTAAAGACAGAAGTATGGTCATCCTTTCCACCACACATCCTCTGGCAGAAAGCACAGAGAGTAGTGGAAATTAAGTTCTCTAGTATATATTTGGCTAAGATGCTAACAATACCCTACAGTAAATTCCCTGGAAGATTTCAAATGCTGAGGTGACAGGCAGCGTGGCTGAGGCAGTTACGGGGGGAGAAAGACACTGCACTGCTAGGAGAGAGCCATAGCTCTGTTTCAGTCAAATCTGACCTACTTTAATGAAATCAGGTCATCTGTGAGCTCTTCATTACCCCCAGACTAAACAATGCAAAACATAGCAGCCAATGTCTCTGCCTGTTCAGAGTGCCGCTAATTCTCATTACAACATTGTTATGTATTCCTTAATATATATTGACTTAGTCATCTCACCACACCAAAGCTGGCAAACAGCACTGGGGGAGGAAGGAAGGTAAACATCATTACTGACTTTGTGAAAAAAAAAAAATAAATAAAAAAATTGCAGGGTAAACACTGCCAGGCCTCCAGAACGTGTCCTCAAGGGAATAGGGAAACAAAAGGAGGCACAACTGTCTCAGGACATTAGCCATGACAGATGAAGCTCACCTATCACACCAGCAAACTCTTAACTGTTACCAGCAGCCTTCACAGACAAAGCGAGGCTGGAGTCAAGAGGAAGCTGGTACTGCAGGCTTACACTCAAATTCCTGCCACTGCTCACTCTTCTGTAAACTAGGAAGGTGACAGATCCATAACAATATATACTGGCAAAGCTTTAGTGTGATGTTCATGACTGCCTTTCACTTCATACAGAGACAGGCTGTATGTACATGTGTGTGCAGCTATGGATGTGTCCCCATATATATTTTATTATGTAGAAGTGTACATCCATTTGTTCTTACACCAGTATGTCTGTGCTTGATAGTGATGTACATCGAGATTTATGCACTGTTTTTATTCCTTAGAAATATATATACCTGTGTATCTCTAGGTGTAAATACATATGGATCTAAGAAACACTTAAATGTATAAATGATTTTTTAGATATATGTATAAAAGCATATTCAGCAACAGACACATCCTTTTGAGCATCACATTAAACCTACACTATTTACATTACGCACATTTCTCTCTCATGAATAAGGTGTATATATATATTAAAGGCTACTGTGTTCCAAAGAGAAATATTCCTCTCTTATTAAAAGTATATGTTTTATTTCTATTTCTTATCACAAAAATGTAACACTTAAAATTTTTGTGCAGAACTATTAGAAGAGTATTTATTTGCTTTGGGAACCTCTACATGAGGGCATTTGGTTCCATGTGAGATGTGGCATCCAGTGTCATAAGGAAGGACATCCACTCTCCTGCTGCAATTCCAATAAGCCACAGATCAGCACAGCCCCTGTGCCATGCCTGCAGCCTTGCAGGACATCTCGGGCACCTTAGCTCATCTCAAAAGGCACTGTGCACTAATTCATGGGCAAATGCACTGGGCCCTTGCATTACTTTACCTGTAGACAGCTATCATTAAAACATTTTTAATGCATCCCAGTGATTTTCTACTTTTTCCTAACCCATGTTTAATTGGTAAATCTATTTGGTACTTACTACAGAATTCTCTTTCTTCACATACTATCTCACTGTCCAAATTATTTCTCAGTCTGTCTGCCACCTCTGTGGGTGGCTTGAGTGTATTTCACCTGGCCCAATGGAGAGCTCTACAGGGCAGGACTCCTCGTGTGCCAATGCTTTGGACAGAAGTATTTGGGTGAAATGAAGACTTACAGAGATGACAACCTAGACAGCACAGTCCTGAGGCCATGCCCAACTTTGTTTAGCAATGCAAACTTAAGGTAATTCAGAGAGTTCTTGCCTCTTTCACTTTTATCTGTTTGATTCTGTTTCTATTTCATTCCCTGCCTTGTATTGGGAAAAATGACTGCACAGCTATGTGGGATAACCAAAAATCCAGGTCTTGGATAAATGTCTAACTAATTCTCATTGAAACTAGAATCATACCTAGAAATACTCCTCAAATTCTGACCATTCATTATATAGAGTCATTATATTTTTAAATCATAATTTTGATGTCTGGAACTAGGAGGAGAGGCAACTCTCAGGAGTCCAGCTGGCTGTGACAGACTCTGTGCTTACTGATTAAGGCAAAATAGAGTAGCCATATTTTGATTTCTTGCAACATCTGGAAAGTTATTCCCTTCTATCTTCTATTTTCTTACAGCATCTGCTGCAATCCAAATTGCTCATTTCTTCTCATTCTAGCCAGCTGAAACTTCTGTGTCATCCATATGGTGGTTTTAAACTGCCAGAGAAGCAGGACTGAGAGGAGTAAGGGAAGGATGACACATAGAGGAACAGGTAACTTTCAATGCACTTTTAATAGAGAACACAAGACAGCGCATAAAATATTGCAAAATATACATCATACAGGAAATCTGAACATTTTTGAATAACTAATAACTATGTCCAAACAAAAGTCTTTAGTTCCTTTTCTTAAAAAAGCTGGTGATAAAAACTGCCAAGTCTCCTTATAGGCTTGCAGTGATCCCTTCTCTGAAGAAGGCAGTAGGAGGGTGTAGAGGCTTAGAAGGTAGGGCAGGACAGTAATTATTATCTGTAAAGACCAGCTGTAAGCAGCATATTTAATGGTGGGATTGGGCAGGCAAATATTGCAGCTCAGGGATGTTGCTGAGCCAGCAGTGCCCTGCTGAAGGGCTGGAATGTGCAGGCACACAAATCCCTGCCATGGGACACCCCGGCAGTGCTGAGCCAGCAGCACCCATTGCTGCTACCGCGTGCATCAAAGCAGAGCGTTCTCCTGCTCCTGTCAGTGGGATAGCTCCTTCCTCAGGTGTGGTGATGCTTGCTGCTGCTTTCCCTGTGGAAGGAGCTGAAGAACAGGATTGGGACAATGATTGTTCCCTCAGAGGAAGCCAAGGCTGAGCTGCATTCTCCTCTGCCAAGGGAAAAGCCGAAGATGCTGCCAATCCCTACAGCAGCAGAGCTCACCCTGACCCGGGTGTGCTGCAGCTCCAGCCGAGACTGTCTGGATCCACATGGCACCCAGCCTCACATCCCACCTCACTGACACCTCATTTACTGGGGAATTTACCCCTGCAGCCTGGGCTCCAAACCTGAGGTCACTAATGGAGTTTTCTCTTGCTACCAAGGCTGTGAGAAAAGAACCTGCTGCGAGGTGACTGTGGTGCCTGAACATCACACCTGGGGCTCAGCTGGTAACCCGGCATGTGCAGTGAGATCTGAGATATGCTCTCCATGCACTTCACTGACACAGATCACTTGTATCCACACTTCTCTGTTAGAGGTTTTAACCTTTAGATGCTTTCCCAAAAGGAGCAGATTTATTGCAGTTTGTATGTTATTTTGAAGTACATAATTAAATGAGAAAATGAGGATTTTAGCACTGAGGAAATCCCATTATTGCTTCTTCTGGAAAGATGTTTGTCTCATATTCCAGTATCAAATTTACATTTAATTTCAGGCTTCTTTGGTTCACAAAAAGGTTAATCAAACACTTAAAAGTGGTTAGAAAGGCTCCCACCAAATGCCAGTACCAATGTTCATACCAGTGGTCAGAATTAGTAGCTAGGTGTGATTTTCTTAAAAACTTGCAGGACAATTTCATTGTGAAGCTTCACACCCTCAGTTACAACTCACTAATCCCTCGAGCAGGCTTACACTCCACAGAATGCAATTCAGCTCATGTAGTGCCATTTGAAATTGCAGAAAAAGAAAATACAATAGTCTTCAGACATACATTCTGTCAAATTAATCATGGATTGTTGGTTCAGAGATACCAAATGTCAAAGATCCTTTTTTTAATTTTACAATAGCCCAGGTATGTACAAGCATTCTGTAAAAGCCTGTGTATCTCTGGAGAGAATAGACAATGCTGCACATACAACTCCACTCACAATAAAAGCCAGGCAAACCTAAAGACCCACTTATATCAAGGCAGATGTTCATAATCTTAATTTTATTATCTCCAAACAGCAGTGTTTGGTTCAATACACGAAAAGCAATAAATAGAAAATGTCATGACCAGAAAAAGTAAAAAAAGAACATGGCAAAAATCTTGGAAAAACATTTCTGATGTTTTCAGATTATCTGTGGTTTTTCTTACTTGTGCCTCAGAGATATTCAGGCTATGTATGGTATGGGCTGGGTTTCAATAGCTGTAGTATGTTATGAGCACATCAGTGGATTAGATAACTGGGAAGAAAAGAGAAGTCAGAATTGTATAGTTTGGCAGTTTCCTGAAGGCAACAAGCAGTGGATATCATTGAATTACAGAATAATGATACAGGTAGAAAAATCAAATATAGAACCATCAAACCATACACAAAGGTGCTTGATACAGACTTTTAAATTTTTTCATAAATTACTTTACTAATTTGTCTCTGTGTGGAGAATTTTGCTGAACTAAGCTGAGACCAAAGAAGTGCCATATCATTTCTACCATAATTTGTAGTTCAAATCCCCTCTAGGACTTATCTGACAGACTTACAGCTTTACATCCACAGTAATTAAGAAACTTTCATGGGATTTTGGTTTAACTCATTATATATGCTAGTAACAATACTAAGCATATGCATGGAATTATTGTGTATCACAGCATTTACTGCATGCATAATTGTCAGCAGTAATGTGTAAACTTTTCCACACATCACCACTGTGGACTGGGCTTGCAATCCATCCAACAATTCCCACAAAACCATTTCTGTGTAGCTTCTGTAGGAAGAGAGAACATGTAACATATTGTAGAATGATGCACTGCCTCTTGTGATTTCCTCCAGGCAAATGGAGTAAAATGAAGTTGGGAGGGAGGAAACACCAAACCCCGTGCAGACTAAGGCAGACCTTATCTACAGTGATAACTCTTGCCCAAGAACATGAGGCTGTCTGAGTTCTGGAAACAATGGAGAAAGTCTTGAGATGTCCAGAGATAGCTCAGAGCATGAACCATGGAGGTTATTAACTACTTCCAAAGGGTGCTCTCTGTATTAACCCCAAGACACCCTCTGCTTCTGCCTGTATGTTCCACAGTTTATGCAGAACTACCTTGAAATGAAACTCTTTAATCTTGTTCAACAAGTAAAAATAACTTGACTTGGATAGATCTGACACCAAACCAAGTATTTTATTTTGATTTTGCTAACATAAATATTTGATTTTCAGATTAAACATTTTGCTTTTCAGGTTACAACTGGTAATAGGGAAAAATTCAACATAGATATCTCTGCAATGAAAACATATGTTTTTCTTCTAAAAAAAAATCTACTTTTTTTCTGTCTGAATGTTTCTGATCAATACACAGCAATGGTGTGCTCAAACACACAGAGGAGTATATCCATTAGATGCATCCACATAATTGCATACTTATTCTGTCTTTGGAAAGATATCAACAATCTGCTAGCTGATAGGTCAAGATTCTCCATTTCAGCCAGCTGAGAAAGATGTTAAAATATGGGAAAGTTGGAAAAAAATCATAAAAACAAGCACAAAAAAAGACCACTTCCTTTCGTGGTATGTAAAGAAAATGCTAAATAAACAATTTGCAAACTCAGTAACGAAAGTCAACACTTAAATCTGTGTGAGTTTTCCTTTTGTATATTTATTTTTCTGTCTCCAAATATTAAATGCAAACTTCAATACAAAGCCAAGAATTAGGTTCCATACATGGAAATGCCTTGGTGATTGTGAAAAATAATGCTGTGGTGTCTCTAGTTGGGAGGTTTGGAAGAAAAAGAATTTAAAAAAACCCAAGGAAAAAAAAAGGAAAAAAAAAGAAACTGTTCCACTTCATCTAGCAGTGCTGCAATACATCACTCCAATTAAATCCCAGCCAATAAGCAAAGGGACGTGTTAAGTAAAATTCATGAGCTTTGAATGCATGTGAATGAATATGCCAATCAGAATCAATGCCACCCATTCATCTGGTGTAACACCATGGTGATGACAATGAGCTTGAAACTAGCCTTTGTTGTCATCAGCTGTGCAGTAGTTGCCACAGCCCCAGCCTGGATCAAATGTGTGGGACATTTAAATCTTCAGCATGGCACCAACACACAGAACATCTTATTCATGCCAAAAAAGGAGCTATAATCAGACACTGAGTAAATAATTCAGGATCAGTCCCTTACAAGGCACAAATTACCTTCTTTTAAAATCACCAAAATGCTGTTCCTCTCCTTGCTTGACTTTACTCCATGACACAGGCACAGCATTTTGTAACCATGTGGTGTATTTGTCCCTTTGGAAAATCTGTTGCTGCATTAATGTCTGTAACTGAGCCTTCTCTGGGCCCTAACTGATACTGCACCAAGGAATATCTTTGCAGAGACCCTGTATCTCAGCCCTTTTGAGCACTGCAGTGGCAGATGGCTAGCTCTCACTGCTTTTACAATAACCATTTCATTTGTGATGCTTGACCTGAATTCCATTCCTTGTTTAAAAGTGTGTCTCAGTTCTCAAATGGTATTTCACAGAATTGCCATTTCCATAGTGTTTCCACATGCTGTTCTCCAAATAACACATTTGCCCATAGAACAGGGTGGAAGAAAAGAATATGGAACTAAGTGTCACAATTGAAAATGTTTAGTCTAAGAATACGTATCCAAATACTGACAGCTTCACTTTTACTGGATTTAAATTACCCCACTGATATTTTCTTATATGTCAGCTTCTATCACTTACAGATCATGTTGTATTTTTAGTGCTTTGTGCTATGAGTTAGTTCTCTTTCTTCCATTGAGTTGTCAGTAGTTATAACATTGTAAATGTGAAACGCTGTGCTAGAAAAACAGGCCTTGGAGTGGTGACATACACTCAACTTCTCTGAATAAATTAAGCATGCATGCTTTCAGTAATAGATCCACCCATTAATCAGTGTGTTTAAAAAGATGTGACAATCACTGTGTAGAACTGATAGTCCCCCAATTTACCAGCGGATATTACTCATTGCTGAATACTTTCTCTGCACATTTCTCATCTTATTTTTCAGTGCCTGTATAGGAAATTAATCTTAAAGAGGAAGAACAAGTGATCTTAAGGAACTTTATTTGGAAAGAGGTTCTTTCTGAGGTTTCTTCTGCAGCCAATTAAAATCCCAAGCAGAGGGAGCTGAAGACATCATTCAAATACACTTTTGATTAAGAAATAGTAGACATGAAGCATAGATTTGCAAACTAAACCATGTACCCTTTGGTCATTCCCTTCCATTCTCTGGGCCTGAATCCATAAGTTGAAAATTAAACTGAATAGAGGCAATCACTGTGAGGACCACAAAGAGCTAGAGAAATGATGCTGCAGTGAAGATGCTGTCTGCCCCCATTAAGGTTATCTACAACCCTGTGTTGTGATCCTTCTGGCAGTGACCTAGTCTTTTCCTACTGGAAGTGACCTGATTTTCTTCTATTGGAATTCTGCAATGTATTTCTTAAGAAAAAAGTTACCCTGCCTGAGCTTTTTTCTGCACCTTGAAGTGATCCACAATGGTTCTATGCAACTTCATGCAACAGGCCCAGGTATAACCTAGAGACACGCAGCAAAGTCACATTAAACTTTATAGCAAAAGACATATTTGTATAGGCTCAGACTGAATGGCAGATTATTTCCAGCTGTGATTAAAACCATACTTTATGGCATCATGCAGTCATTTATAACTCAGATTTAAACAAATTATATATCTCCGAACATATAACCATTTAGTTCTTTTAAAAAGAGTGATAAGTGGATGCTTTTGTAATTCGGGACAAAAACTTTCCAATCAATCTGTGATAACATTAGCCCTTCAGTTTTTTACCTGTCTGTTGACCTGGCCTTTGCCAAAAATAGTGGTGCCAGCAGAAGTAAGGGAAGATTGTCCCTCTGTATTTGGTACAGGTCAGGCTGCATCTCAAACCCTGTGTCCAGTTCTGAGCCCCTCACTACAAGAAAGGCATTGAGGTGCTGAAGCAAGTCCAGAGAAGGGCACTGGAGCACAAGTTTGACGAGGAGCAGCTGAGGGAGCTGAGGGTGTTTAGCCTGGAGAAAAGGAGGCTCAGGGGGGACCTTATCACTCTCAACAAGCCCTCTGAAAGGAGGCTGGGGTTCAGTGACTTCTCCCAGGCAACCAGCCACAGGACATGAAAAAATAGCCTCAAGCTGTACCAGGAAAGGTTCAGGTTGAACATCAGAAAGAATTTCTTCACTGAAAGGGTTGTCAAGCATTGAAACATATTTGCCAGGGAAGTGGTAGAGTCACCATCCCTGGAGGTGTTCAAGAAATGACTGAATGTGGTACTTAGTGCTATGGTTTAGTTGATGTCGTGGTTCAGTCAAAGGTTGAACTTGATTGTCCTGGAGGTCTTTTCCAACCCTAATGATTCTGCAATTCAACAAGTGCATGACCTTCAAAGACCCAGAAAGCTCTCTGTTTCCCAACGAGTAGAAGAAGCCCCAGAACCATGATTCTTTTTCTCATGTTTATCCTCATGCAGCCACTAAGTAAAATTAAAAGCTGACAAAAATTCAAGTGTTACCAAGGAATAACACATATGTCTTCAGCTATTCTTCATGACAAAAACCATGTCATTACCATCAAAGCAAAAAAAAAAGTTGATCCAAGAGAATGCAGGTACTCCCCATGAGGAGGTTCTGGTTCATTTTCTGGTGTAATCTGTGGTTAAGGATACATATCTATATTTTGTACACTTGGAACACTCTTGGGAAGCTCCTGGAAAGCTCCTGATCTCTTTACTTGCAACTAGTTATCACATTGAATATATGAAAAATAATTTTTCCCCCCTATTGAGGACAGAATGTCATCCCAAAAATGATCATACCATTCTTAGACACCTGGATAACAGCAGCACAACCACCATGAAGCTATCAACAAGTTCCAGGTCACCTGAACTCTTTTGTTTCTCTCTGCTCTGTCCCACAAGCTGTCACAGGCTCCTTAGACCTTTCATCTGTTTGTTCCACCAAATAAATCTCAATTTTGCTTCTTATCATCAAGACAACATTGAGCTCACACCAGCTTAGTTATTGTACAAGGCTCTGGTCTATAGGTCTTCTATCAGGAAATGGAATAGGATATATGAAAATTTGTTTTGGTATTCAGAAAGCTTTGTGGGAACAAAATTTTTATGCTATTCTATTTGGGTTTTGCAGTAATAAACTTTGGCCTGAGAGGCAATTACTTTCAGTTATATCTAAGAGGACTGATGGGAAATAAGTCACAATTTTTTTGTTGTTTTTTGTTGCTATGGTTTGAATGTCCATTCAATGAACTATGAACCTTCTTGTATTTGAAAAAATATGACTAATTAGACAGAAAATGCATGGAATCTGTCTTTCTACAAACATATTTTAAAAACACATTCATACAAAGGATTCGAACAGTTTAAAATGTCACAATTTTCACACTTAACCTTACTTTCAGGAAGGTGGTCAAAGAAATTTCATTGCATTTAACAAAAAGATTTTATACAAAACTTAATAAGAAGTTGCCTAGTGGATATCCAGAAGCAAATTTAAAAACAAACAAACAAACACACAAAAAAACCAAAAAAAAATCAAAACCCAGAAAAACAATAAGGCCACAGTTGCTTTTCAAACTTGTCATAATTATATCAATAACTTTCTTCAGCAAAGGTGAAGCTATAGTTCCATCTTTTGCCTCATTCAACCTTGGAATGTCTCACAAAAAATATAGAAAACAATTAACATTGAGCACAGTGGTACTTTCTGTATTTTATTGGGATACTTGTCTTTTGGTATTAATGAAAAAGTCCAAACTCATCTCTATTTGCCTGCTAATTAGCCACAATTTTAATTGGCAATGACTAAAGCTGGAATTTTTGAAAAGTTTCTAAAGGAAATATACAGATTTATACTGAGTTTTAAAATCTGAGCTTCTCTTGCTGCTTTGAGAATCTTGAAAAGGGACTGAATATGAAGCTACAGCAGAGAGGTCCTGCTTTATGTTTAGTATAATTCTGTTTCAACATTAGAATAAATTTGATATGTCTTATGAGTTAAGGGCTATTGTTGGAATATTTCTTTTATGGACAATGTAATCACAAAATGTGTTCACATCTCATTTACAGGGTGTTTCTTAAGATCAGGAATACACTTCATTAGATCAGAAGATGTAGAATCAGTACTCCTTGCAATCACAATAGCATTCATATATAAAGAATTAGAAAATAAAATGGCATTATTTAAAAAGCATAGCAAGCCACCAATTATTTCAGATTTAGGGAGATGCTTATGGGCTTACTTGAGATGTAAGCAAATAAAAGCCAATTAATTAGAGTCTGTGACAGTGTTCAGTACCATCTCTTTGATCTTTCACTAGTAGCTGACAACAAAGCACGCACACTCACAATGCTTTAGTTTCAGTCAAGTGATCAGCAAAACATGTTCATCTCATTTAAATAACAGAAGCTGGTAAAATGCAGCTATCTTTTATAGTATTAAGAAAAGATTTGAGTTCAGATGACAGCCTCTCACATTTATAGAAGACATAACTTGGAGCCATTTGCATCAGATGGGTAACTTGAATTAAACTTAAAAATGGATGAAGCCACAAGCCAGAGGCTAGAATGAATTCCACAATAACTCCCCTGATCAATCATTGGTGCTCTGGCTATTTTAAACACAGATATACCATTGCTCTGTGAACAGTGTCACATAAACATCGGGTAGAAAGACTCACTGTGGATAGTTCACTAACAGAAGATGCATTTGTTTCAACTATATCAAAATTCAGAGGAAGCATAGACCAACAAAAATAAGTGATGTATACAAGCCAGAATCTAGAGTTCTGAACATGCAGCTATCACACCTTTTCTGAGCTGGAGTGTTAGGACTTTTTCTCTGCACATGTATATAAATTTTTAGGACTTATTAAAAGGAATAGCTATTTGTCTGTGAAAATGAGAAGTTTATAATATAATCAACAATATATGCAGGGACATGCTCAGTTTAAAAGTTTATAATTTTTGAGGCTATTTTAGAATGTCATAGTTTAAAAAAAACTTTTCTAACAGTGCCGTATTTTAATCTACAAAGATAAAGCAGTCTGGCTTGTTTATTTTCTTCTTTATTGCTCCAAGTATTTTGGATTACTAGGATTTTGTGGTTCTCTTCTAGAAGCCAAACTGTTGAGAGGAAGCAGAAATTTAACTATACTGCTGTTCTAGTTCAATGGAGCGCTCAGAGTTAAATCCTACCCCTAATTAACAACCCAAGTTGAAGCCATGCCAAGTACTCTGTGGAGTCAAGACTCAAAGAAGACAACTGTGGACAGACACTGACTTTATCAGGTGCTGAGGAGCAGATGCTGGGGAGGACCCCGGCAGCCCTGCGCTGCAGCAGCAGTGGTCTCTGCCTCTGCTGATCCCCAGACTGTTTTCTGAGTTTGTGCCAGTACCAGGGATGGCTCAAGGCTCTGCTGACAGGACAGCAGAGCTTAGCACATCCCAGTGCTCAGGCCTGAGCACTGGCAGAGGTTGATTTGCTCATATAGACTTCTTAGCTCGTGTGCATCCATGGGACCTACAAGAAAAGGACACAAAACTGGCAGGTATATTTTGGCACCCAAAAGTTTAAAGAGTCTTAGACCTAAAGAATGTCTAATTATTTGTGTGCCTGCTACTTCCAGGAAACAAGCACATTCTCCAGAGTGAAAAATCTCCAAGAAACTCTGAGATTTGGCTGTCTAGAGACACATAAAAATACTTTGCTTTCTGTTTAATTGCATTTGTTGCCTTTTCTTCCATGATTCAGAGTGCCCCTCTAATGTCCCAGAAATAAGCACGCCCCTCTCCTTAGGCAGTAACCTGTAACCTGTGGGTCATGAGCTCTCTGCACACCCCCAGTTTTGTTTGTGAGCTGGCTGATACTCTGCACGAAAGCCATGATTGATCATATCATCCCTCACTGCGACTGTGAGAGTGCCAAGGACAGGAGGCAGCTGCTCCTGGGGACACCAACTCACCGACCCCTGATGAGGGATGGCACCATGACCCCTGTGCAGTGCCCAGCCCTGAGCTCCTCCCAAGACCCTGTGCAGCTCAGAGTGTGTGCAGGAGAAATGCTGGTGTGCAAGGACTGCAGGTGCATAACATGGGCTCAGAAAGAAGTGCTACACCTATGGAATAAGGGTTCTGAAACTCCCTCCACCTCCCTTCAGGAAATGTGCTCCCCCAGTCTTCTCCTTTAATTTTAACAGAGCTTAGACAATTTTTGTAAAGGGAGGGTTCATTTCAAGAAAAATATTCTTCCTACACATTCTCCTGTGCCCTAGGAAGTGGAGACTAAAGGTCATATTTTCAATGCAGAGTATGAGTGGCCATGTCATGGAAAATCAAAAGTTCATCTTGCCCAGTATCCCATTGCCATCAGTGGCCAACATTGAGACTGCAGAAAGACACAGTAGTGAAAAATTTATCTAATTTCCTACAGCAAAATCTCCCAACCATCCGTGCTTTAATGGTTCTTTGAGACTTGACACCCAACACCAAAATGGTGAGGCTGCCGCTTGCAAGGAGGTTACAAAGTCATGTATTAGGTACAGGTATAGCTCAGGGCATTATCATTTACATATTGACATAGGAAGGAAGGAGGCAGGTACTTTGCCTAAACACAGCCCCTGATTTTATTAAGCTTCTCTGGGTAAAATCACACATTTTTAACATTTTTCCAAGAATTTCTTATTTTGGTCTGGCTTAGCCCTGTTCCAAACTGATTCAGGTTGAAACATTATAAGCTTAGCCTAAGCAAAAGGAATTTAAATGGTGTCTTTTCACATTGGATTGACCAAACTAGTTGAAAATTATAATTTAACTTAAACTGCTGTAGCATTTTAGATGTAGATGTGTAACTGAGAGAACATGGCCTCAGGCACACATTAAAATATCCAGCTAATCACAGTAGTAAGATGACTAGCCCAGTTCTGAAGCACAACATTAATTAGTCTATCAGCTCTCATACTTAATCAAATCAAAACATCACACTATTTTTTCCACCACAGAATATAACATACAGCCTCAAACCACCCACTAGCAATAGACCAAGAAAATAACTACAGTTCTTATCCTGTTCTGAAAACACTGAGACCATCTGTTTGAAGAAATATGTGGCAGTTGAGCACAAGTTACCAGTGCAGATAAACTTTCCTTTTCCTTAAAATAATTAATTTATTATAGAAAAAAAAGGGGCATGGATTCTGTCAGAACGAAGACTGGAGCTTGTTGCAGCAGTCTTGTACCCCACTTCAGTCTTCCTGGTGAAAAGTCTTTTGTTTACTGTTAACATGTGTAACAAATCACAGCAATACACCAACTTAGATGGAGCTGCATAGGCTAATTCCCACTTCAGAGACCTGCCACATCAATTAAGAGATGGCTTATGCTTTCATTCTGAAACTTAAAATGCCATGCTGAAAACCTAAGCATTCTCATCATCACATTAACATTCAATACAGCCTTTATGGCCCTTTTGCCATGCCTTAAGGTCATTTACAGTAGTAATAATAACAATGCTAGACATTCAGCCAAGACAATGTTCAGCTAAAACTACATGCAGAATCCACTGTTCTGTACAGCCACAATACATCTTTCCCTGTCTGGAAAAGGACAAATTATTTAAAAGATTGGTTTGATACTCAAGAATCAATGTTAAAATTGTACCACTGTGCTTCTAGTGATGTAACTAAAAAAATTATTTTGACTTTTCATTTATGATAAAATCATGCTCACTCTCTCTGCCAGTTACTAAATTTAGGCATGTAGGTAGTAAGTGATTTAAATTTCTTAATCTCAGGGATTTTAGTTCAAAGCAAGTATTGCAAAAGATGACTTTTAAAATTCATTTGAAGTTTAAAGGTATTAATTTTCAATGATTTCATGCACGTGTTTTGTTTCTGCCACCACTGACATTAGTATCTTGACAGGCAATAATACCAAGAATTTAAGGAAATTGTATTTTTAAGCACAAGAATTTGTAGGAAATTTAAGTTTAGAAGTTATGTTAACTCCATGAAGAAAGAACATATTCACTCTTTCATTCATATAAAATAAAAACAGTTCCAAAATCCTAGAGACCGAAAATTCGTAAGAACCTTCTAGAGTCAGACCTGCAAAATGAAATTGTTCCTAGAACTTTCAGTGTTAAGTCTATCAAGCCCACTTGACAAAGTTGCAAGTTTCATTCTTTTTAAGTTTTGCGAATATAAAATCAATTTGGATAGATTTTTTGAAGTTTTTTTTCTGAAATATTCATAATTCTTCAAGTAAGATTTAATAAGACTGACTTTTACACTTTGCCTGTGGTTATATAACATAGCATAGCATTTGGATGATTTTTACGGCTTTTATGACTGTAGCTCACCATTGAATTAAGAAAGTATATCTTAAAAAATAACTGACCCTAAAGAAAATAATTTGACCCTCTCAAAACAAGACCATGCTGCAATAGAAACAAATGTAAGCCCACTGGTTCAAAACCAAGGTACAAACGTACATTTCCACTGAAAACTGAACACAGGCAAGGATCATCACCAGGAGATTTCTTTTATCAGCTGGGAAATATGGGCACTTCTGCTGCACAACATGTGGGAATGAGTCTCTTATCTCTAGGCAACAAGGTACATGTCCTGGGTACACCAGGCTTGATAACAACAGCCAACAGCATCGGTGCAGCAGTCAGTTAGCCAGAACTGGAAACTTTCATGGAACTGGCAAGACAAACATTTCCTGTACAGAAAAAAGATAAAATTCTGATAAATTTGCCCCAAAATCAGCCAGTGAGGTCATGTATCTGAACAGGGTTTTAAAAGACAGCTCTTCTTCCATAATATACCTTCCAGCAAAGCTTGTCTCAGTGTTGCTGCCTCCATCTAGTCTCTTCCCAAAAACTCTAGTGAGAAAAATAAGATGTATTGGAGTCTTTGTATGATTCCATTCTGACCAAAATGATACCTTTTTCATGAGGCAGAAAAGGGAAAAGGAAGAAAAACCACAGTACATAAAAGAATGATTAAGTGGCCTAGAGCCCTTCCACCTGAAAAAGAGAGAACTAAACAGGGAACATGATGAAGACCTGAAAGTCCAAAGTAGTTGCAGGTCAGAGATTTTCTGTTGTGTTCCTTCCAAAATAAGAACAAGGAGTCCCAACAACCAAAACTGAATATTTTATAAAGTACTTTATAAATAAGCTTTAATCTCCTTTTAATAGGTTGTAATGGATGTTAAATAAATCACATGATATTTTAGAGTAAAATGGAATGAAAAAAAGCACTCAGGGATGATCACTATGCACATACACACACACACACACACACACACACACATACACTCTCACAGAAAATCCCCACATTTTTGCCCTCAGAAGGTCATGACTATCAATGTGATAGAGGGTCTATGAACATTCTGAGGAAATATTCTATGTGCTTATACTGTGCTTTAAATTTTTGTCACTGTAGAAGAGAAGAAGGCTTTAGACTGATCTAGAATTTCTAACGTTTGTGAAAGTGCATTGCAGCAAGATAAACAAGCTAAGTCCCAATATCTGGCTCCCTTACACATCTTTTGTGTGATCTTACAAAACATTCAGCAGATCCATTCACAGGCACAAATAGTATCTATCTTCATATTGAAGTTTCTGGGAATGAAATGGCTGGTTGCTATTTGTAAACATGAAAATCAGTCACCATTATCTTATTGCAAATTTTGCAATAATAAACTTTCATAGCTGCCTGACATATTGGCAAACTACAGTCTCCAAAGTTCTCAGACACACTCAAGAGTTCAGACTTTGGACAGAAAAACACAAATCTTACAAAACAGGTACGCTGAGTTCTGCTTCATCCCATCCTGTGTGCTTGACCCCAAAATAGACAAGCTATGAGTGCACTTGGTGATGTTTGAATCACCTGGAATTCATGTGACAAGGGAAGTAGATGGCTTTGTTCAGATGGCAATATCTTGGGATAGGAAATCCTATATTCACTCCTGACAGTATTTACACGATATGACTGCCAGAAGATGATTTATTTCAGCCAGTTAGCCTGATTCTGCAAGGAATTTGCCATATCAGATGTTGAGCATTTTGGTCCTGTTCAGGGCAAATTCTGAAGGCTATGTATTAATTATTGTAGATATTCAGACACAGAGATTGAAAGTGGCAACCTGAAAGTAGAGAAGCACCTGGTAAGCAGTCCTCAGTTAGTCCCTTTCACCACAAGGTAATTACTTATCCACCTCTTTGGCTAGAAAAGCTCTTAGGCAAGTCCTGATCTTTTTGTATGCTCTTAGTGTTCAGAAGATCCTAATCTCTTGCCTCCCAGCAGCTTCCTTGAATTATCTGTAATGAATGAATCAGATTTGTATTTCTAAGTCAGGAAAGACAGGTCTTCCTCAGAGGTCATGGTTACAGCGACTACTTCCATATCCTTTGGGCTATAACTAGATGAAGAATGTTTTATACCTTTTAGCTCTACCAAACATCACTGCTATCAGATATGGCACTGACAGCAACCAGTAAGGGAAGGAGAGAAATGCTAAAGACTTTGTAAACCACTGGGGGAATGACTGAGTTAAACTTATCTGAAATAGAGAAATTGTGCAAGATGTAACCATACAGCTCAAGAATTAGAATTGAAGTTGTTTATTTCAGAGTACACACATAACACACGATACCTACATCTGTTCACAAACCCCTCTGACTAAATACACTCAGTCATTGAAGGCTGAGTGGGCCCTATAGAAATGGCCATTCTCCCTCACTGCCACAGCTCCAGCAGACAGTGTTTTGCCTGCAAGCACCACAGAAATAAGAACCTGTGATGCTAATTATGCCAAGGGATACTCAACCATTAAACTATTTCTGTTAGGCCCAGCCTATACTATTCAGTGCAATTATGTAAAACAGTGAAATGGTAATTAGTGACAAAGCTTGGTACATGTGAACCCTACAACATGACTCACAAATCTGAAAATAAGATTTCATTAGTCTGTAATTGACCATTAAAGCATGAAATTTTTTCTACACTTTCACCTTACTGAGATTACTCTTGCCATTTCACTGGCAAAAATCAGTTCCTGCAGCTATGACACTATAACACTGTGTCAGAAAAACTGCAGTAAGAGGTTTCATAGCAGTCAACCAGACCAAGGTTAAGGTTAAAACACAGTATAGTGAAGTCAGGTGCCTTCCTTTCAAAATATGTTTTTAAGCAGTTGTATGGAATCACTGTGGATGAGTATATTTACTTCAAACAAAAAGTAAAGCCAGCAAGCAATTCAAAACCAAACAGATAAATGAAGGAAGGGAGGAAGGGAGGGAGGGAGGAAGGAAGGAAGGGAGGGAGGGAGGGAGCGAGGGAGGGAGGGAGGGAGGGAGGAAGGAAGGAAGGAAGGAAGGAAGGAAGGAAGGAAGGAAGGAAGGAAGGAAGGAAGGAAGGAAGGAAGGAAGGAAGGAAGGAAGGAAGGAAGGAAGGAAGGAAGGAAGGAAGGAAGGAAGGAAGGAAGGAAGGAAGGAAGGAAGGAAGGAAGGAAGGAAGGAAGGAAGGAAGGAAGGAAGGAAGGAAGGAAGGAAGGAAGGAAGGAAGGAAGGAAGGGAGGGAGGGAGGGAGGGAGGGAGGATTTAATTAATCTCTATATCTGTGTGGCAGATCAGCAGTGTTCTCAAGCAATGCCATGTCATTGACAAAATTATTGATTTTGTTTCACATAAGTATAGAGGTGAAAAAATCAAAAGACCCTGCACTGCTTTTATACAATGTTTTAGTACCATGTATATGTTATAGCCTATTTTAGATTTTTTTAAAAGTTAATTTGACAAATATTCATAGAAGTTCCTTTCATAACCATGTGCAAGCAGTGCCTGTCTGTCTGTCTGAGTGCATTTACTTGGGGAAGCAAGTAATTGATACCAGCACATTTTAGAGAAGTTTTCCTTATAGCAATCTTAGTCTGATAGTAGAGCTGGATCTTATGACACATCTTCACACTGAGTAATGCCTTGCTCTCTAATTCATAGTAGGATCAGTGATTTGTATTGTGTATGTTCTTGCTTACAGTGGTATTTTTATTGAAAGAAAAAACTGTGTTAAAAAAATGACAACTGACTTAAATGTACAGGGGAGACAAAAGTATTACAAAGAATCAAGAGATATGTATTAGGAAAAGGTGCTATAAATATTTTTATAGTTAATATAGGTTTTTTCTACTATGATTAATTTGGTTTTCAGAATAGACAAAACAATCTTTCAGTGATGCTCTTTCAAAGAATAAATATACAAATATTCACTTGCTACAGGAGACAGAAGTATACATCTATGTAGAAATTAAAAAAAATAGAAGATGTTTCCTTGTGCTTTTGAAATAAAACAGTGCAATGCATAAGATGACTCATGAGTGCAACTGAAAGACAAAATTGACAGCCAATTGGAAGAAGATTTTTAATGATACCTGGCAAGTACTGATCTTAAAAATCTTCATTAATGCTCTAAAACAAAATGAAAACAGCATGTTGATAAACTCATGATTCATTTCACATTAGGAGGTACATGTTAGCACAGAGGAATGATGCACAAAACCTACAGAGATTAAAAAACACGAGTGACTTTGATAAATTAATGTTAGCACTTCTCAGGGAAAAGAGTCAGAAATATAAATATTCAGTGGGAACAGAAATCTGGAAAATAATGCTGTCAACAAGATAGTAAACAACAATTATATGGAAAATTTCATTACAAAAGTTGTGAATATGCTGAAGTTTGGAACAGTGTGCAGACATTCTGATCACAGAATACAACACTTCCACGTGGCTCCTGTCCAACCATACATGCACATCATTATTATATCCTCATCCCTCCGTATCTAATGAAAACCTGAACTCTGTTGGGTGTTTCACCAACAAAAGGAAACTGGGGAGCCTTTGAAGTGTTTTTAAGGCAGTCCTGTTTCTCAGCACTGACACACAGAACCCTCTTTCCTTGAGCAACAAGGAATCAAATTAACAAACCCCTCACCAAACTTCACAGACCATTTCGAGGCCAGCACGTTTTTGAGGACTACTAAAATTTTCTGTAGGCCATTGACTGTGCTCACCAGCTGTGCTTACACTAGCAAACTTAACCAGTCCAGGCTGCAGATCTGCAGTGCTCCATATCGCAGCCATAACACCACAAAATCATGGAATGGTTAAGGTTGGAAGGGACAGTGGAAGGCCAGCTGGTCCAGCCTCCCTGCTGAAGCAGAGTGCCCTGAGCACATTCCTCAGGGTTGTATCCAGCATTCTTCAGGGAAGGAGACTCCACCACTCCTGTGGTCACTCACCCTCACAGGAAAGAGGTTCTTGCTCATTCATCATCCCTACAGTTCAGGCTGTGGCAACTAAAAGCTGTTCCAGCCAACACCAAGGTTATTTCAGGAGCCAGCATGGCCCAGGGACCATTCCCAATAGAGAACTTGGATATATTCAATATATAGTCAATATATTTTGTGTAGGTATGAGTGTTTAGCTTTATAAGTAAGAACTATGCCATGCCAAGATTAACCTTAGGACCAGAACAGTTCACGGACTGTTTCATTATTCAGAATAAATCTAGACGTGTGCTCAAAGGTCTTCTGCTTCAGACTGCTGGCATTTCCCCCTGCTTCCTCCCTCTTCCTAAGAAATATTGTTTAGCTATACACTTTCTGTCTCTGTCACTACCTTGTCTTCCACTCAGCTCTGCCATGCAGGTTTTGCTGAGGACATAATAGCTAGACCAGGCTTTTGTTATCAATCATCTATTTGCTTGTTCCTTCACAGCACTTAGACATTATGCCCACACATTTCTAGGGTGCCTAGCCCCTTGACACTAGTCCACCATTTTCAACAACACTGAAATTCCAAATAATCATCTCTCAAAGCCTCTTTCACAAACAACACAAAGTTTAATTGCACATGTATACAGAAAATGACTTTTTATCAGATATATCCAGACACCAAATCAAACTAAAGCCCATCCTAAACTCTTTAGCATTATTTCAGTCAATGCCCCATTATTTTCTAACTATTGGGAAGGGTGGGAGTGAGAAACTGCTTCCTATAAGTCCCTAGAGAATTCCTGCTCTTTCCTGCAGAATTTGTGATATACGAGTACAGAATATTTGAGTTTCCCTCTGCAGTGTCTTACAGAATCGCTTCATCTAGGAAACAGCATTAAACTTTGGAACCATGGTATATGGATTAACTTTTTGCATAAATTTAAGTATATTCATAATGCAGATCTTAAAAAGAGTTGGTAAGGGTTTGCTAAAAGTTCTCAAGTTCAAAAAGCAAAAGAACTTTGCTAAAAGTTCTCAAGTTCTGAGCACTTATCTTGCGCAAGACAGCCCTAGTAACTAAACCTTTTGTTTTAAAATTTTCTAATATCAAATCAAAAAGACATTTTCATTTTAGAGAAGACTATACCAATCTTCTTTAATACAATATGACCTTTTTCCAGTTTAAATTGAAGTAATCCATTGAGTCACAATTTCTGCTCTCTTTTAGCAGCATCACAGTTGAGGGTAATGCAAGCTTTTAGTTTTTCCCAAGTATAAGTAATCCTGAGCATATACCAGTATAGTACATTTTTACACCCTTTCTAACTTACATTCTATGCCCATCAAAAGAAATGCATTCCTTTTTCTTTGAGACAATAAGTGGCTGTCCATGTCATGGAGACTCGTTCCAGAACTGTATCTGCAAAATCCAATCACAGCTTCCTACCATCCTGTCAGCCAGGGGCTGTGCTGGACTCCCCAGTGTGGACAGACCACTTCAAAACCTCATAAGCTTTCACAAACTGCTTTATGAGTTATCAGTGAGGACAACACCCCATGGCAGGGAGGTTGCAACCAGATCATCTTTAAGGTACCTTTCAATGCAAACTATTCTATGATTCTGTGATCTCGCCTCCTCTTTACAAATTTGGTAGATGAATCCTTTTAAATTCAAATGACACTTTAAATTCTCTGGCATATAAAATCATTGGCATATTAATTTATTATTGTGTTTGAAAATGTCAAACACTACTAAGATATTAATGACAAAACCAAAGCACAGTCACTTGGGGAAAGAAGTTCTGTTTATCTATAGTTTTCCAGATTATATAGCAGATGCAGGTGCATCTGAGGACACAGGCATACCACAATGCAAATGTGAAATTACAATGGTAATTTATTAGTGAAATAAGCAAATAGCACCAAATGAGCTTTCAAATAACAAGCTTTGGTCCCTTTCTATATCTAACAGTAGACAAAGGCCATTGAGAAGATCTTAGAAATTAATGTCAAGCTGCTGCTTCCAAATGGAAGCAAAGGTCATAGTAAAATTACAATTTTAGTGAACAGCAACTGTATTATTTTCTTACTGAACTGACTTGAAAACTTGTTCTTCCATGTTCTCAGGCACTTCATGCATTATTCGGCTCCCCTGTATTTCAGGCTGTTATTCCTTGCTGAGGTACTTAGCATACAAAGAAGAATATGTAACAGTTTTTATTTAAGCCCATCTGATTTACTATTAGCAGACACAGCTAAGGGTTAAGACCTGAACTCATTTTTATTAATTCAAGCTTTAAGGTAAATGGTTGTACAGGATTATTGACCAACAAATATTAAAAATTTAAAAATTGATCTCTTTTAAAAATGTATTTTGAACAGAAAACAGAACACCCTCAGGTCATAAATCCTCTGAACTCCTCTGCGTAGTCTCCCAGCATAAATTAATGACTTCTTATAGAAGCACTATGAATTAAAGAAATTTTTAGTATAAAACATAGATTTATTTACCAGTTCTTGAGATCTTAGTCATAGTAGCAATGTAGGTTATACTGACAGTTTTGGTAATATTTTCTGAGACTAATTAAAGCCATGAATTATTTAACTGTCTAGCATAAACAGGTCATATCAGCTTTTTGTTATTATTACAATTTGTATCTGTTATAAAATTTTCCCTTTCAAAAGTGTAATAACTGAGCAAAGCCTTTTCCTGTGGAAGTTAGTGTAGGTGAGTATAACTTTTGATCACAAATCAGGAAACAAAGTACCTTACAAAACCTCAAAACACATGGATAGCTCTTATATTACTGATTTCTGAAGATTTCTTCTGAAAAACAAAAACAAATCCTGAACACCTGCATTATAATTTGCAAAAGGTGGTTCATAATTTCAGGCTGTCCTCTCTCCAGTGGCATTAGTTATTATCTGGAAATATAGATTTAATTTTAAATTGAGCCAGCATTAATTTATGAATTTTTATGAGCTACCAACGAGCTTCACAGAAATTCTAATTTCTGCTCCTTTGTTTCACTTGATTACTTTTTGAATCATGCACTTTAGATATCTGGACAAGATGTTCCAGTTCCTCTCGCACATAACATTTAGCAGTTGAATCTTATTCTGACCAAAATATGGATTTAATTTTTTTAACATTATCCTGTCCTGTTAAAACAAAAATAGGATGGGGCTAGAAACATATATCTGTCACTTTATTGGGATAAAATTACTTTTTCTTGGGCTCAATTGCTGCTGTGCTAAAAGCCAAAAGTGTTTGACAATTCTGAAATGCACTGCTTAGTTCCTATGATGCCACTTTTTAAAGGTATGTTTACAAAGAGGAAGAATTTTTCCAAACAGAAAACATCTAGAAGGAGAAATGGTATTTGGCTTGGGGAGATGACTTTCTATTAGATTTTGTTGTCCTTTATCACTCTTTCCCTACCTTTTACATCCAAGAGCTACAAGCAACAGGTCCTTGCTCTCTTGTTTTAATCCACTACCACCAGAAAAATCTGCTGTAAGCCATCACTCTTTCAGCTAACCCGTAGAGGCCACAAACAGAAGTGGGGAGAAGCCCAGAGCTGCCCAGTGCTATTTCAAATTCTCTAGTTTCTGAAGGCTGCTGGGGATATTGTCTCTGGCCCATCTCATCCTTCTTCCCCCTGGAAAACACGGCTTAAAAGGCATGAACCCTCATGAGAAAATGAGGCTGTAATTTCTGAAAGCACTGAAGGATTTAGTTCAGTCCTGCTCCCACTGAAATGAAAGCTAAAACTCGCATTGACATCAAGGGGAAACAACCTCTCAGCAGGGGCTAACATGCAGTGAGTTTGAAAAATCCAGCTCCCCACAAGTTGCACACATTACTGTAAAATTAAGGATTTGAGGCAATTCCTTCAACACATTCATACTTACCATTCACACATATGTATCACAAATGGCAATACAGTCACTTATGGTCATAGCTAAAACAGTGCCTATTTTGTCAGCTCAGCAGCTGAAGAGTGGGGCAATAACAGGTAAGATCAAAGGGTTTAAATAGCCTTTGGGGTCACAATGACAAAATGCTTACAGCCTCGAATAGGATATAGTCATTAGGCTGGGGAAATGGACGATTTTGCTGAATGGGCACAATGGTAACTGATTTGGTGTGAAACAATGGGCCTTCACCTCAATGCAAGATCAGGAAGATTTGCTAGGTACACAGGAACAGTGCAGCTTCGTTTTGAAGTTAATATGGGATGAATAAAACAATGGGAGAAATGATCCAAGCGGGGCAACATTAGAGCAAGAACATTGATGGGGTCAGGGTAGTTTGACCTTTAGGGTTAACCAGATCAAAGGGTTTGCTGATTAGCAAAGTTGCTTTTTTTCTTTTTTTAATTACCGTAAAATTGGCATCTCCATGGTTATTCTTTTAGTTACCTTTGCAGGTAGATCTTGTCTATATGAAGCAGAAAAAATAATTCATGACAAGCTCTTTGTAATTTGAGAAGAGAAGGTGCATCCACTATGGGAAAACATTGTTTTCTTAAGGTGGGTACTAATTCCTCTTACAACATAAATGGCTGATCAAGTGCCCACTACAGTCAATGGAAAAGCTGCTTAAAGGCTTCAGAGAATTTTGTCTTAGCCTTAAAAAAAAAGTTACATAGCTTATTTTATCAATAAACTAGGTTTCTTTTACTATTTTCACTCTGTATTTTGAATGTATGAGAAAGTGAAGTCATTGGTTGGATTGCAAATATGGGGTCATAACAATAGGAATGAGAAGGTGCATTTTTACAAATAAATGCAGCGTTCTTCTGTATCAGTAGCTCATATTTCTGTGGTTCTTTTTGGCTTCCAAGGCATTAGAGGCAGACCCACATTGTGGTCTACTCCTCTTGTGAGGTAATGAGAAGGTAGATTTAAAACCTAAACTTACTAGACTTAGCCACCTCAGTCTGTTTTTAAGTAAATGGATTTAAAAGTGTGGCAATAACAACATGACCTGGCCACGAAAACCTTCCATGTTTCTCTGTCTCTTCACAGTTGTTTTAATTGTATTACATGAAGGAATTGCCCCAATATAAATTTTTGCATTCCTTCTCACTCCCAAAGCAAAGGACAATTAGTACAATGAAGGCATTTAAAATAATACTCAGTTACCTCTGAGTATTGCATTGCCTCCTTTGTTACTTGGAAGTTGTTTCAAATTAGGACAATTGGCCAGGAAGAGGGAGCACATTTAGATGTAAAAACACAGATACCACTAAGGAAAATACTGGAAACTCTGCAGTCCTTCCTCCACTGCTTTCTTTTTTTTTTTTTTTTTTTTTTTTTTTTTGGTAACTTGTTATCCTAAAATCTCACATAATTTCTTAATATTTCTGTGAATGATGACCTCATCCTCTTTACCTCTCCAAACGACCCATTCTCCTTCAGAAAAACCTGTCTACCAGTCTATCAGTTAAACATCTAGGTCCAAGGGAGTTGATTCTGGATCCTTGTCTTTCTAATTAAAAATCAGCCCTTTGACATTTAAACAAATTTACATGCCAAAAAAATTAACATGCTTTTATTGCTTGGTTGATAAACTCAATTTTGTATTTTTAAGACAGTTGAAAAGAACATCTGCCAAAGTCAATGACTGTATCTTCATATCTCCCAGATGTTAATTCACATATTTTGTGCACACTTTGTAGACAGCTGCATCTACACTCACCTACTGCAAGAGAGAAAGGTATTTTCCAAGTCCTATTGGTAATTTTAAAGTAGCAGAGCATAAATTTTTCATAACAGAAAAGGAGCATGATTCACAAGAGAGTAATAATGCATTCAAACTATCCTTGAAACTGCACAGCTAGAACCCCACGTACCAGCCTTCCACCTGGAAATGTTTGCTATTTGGAGGCAGACTGGACACTTAGTTCAAAAGACTGATCCATTCTCCCAACCCATTGTTTCAGACCTACACATGCTCTCACACAAGTAGTGCCTATTTTTTGGTCACGTGTAGGGTACTTTTTAAAGATTCCTTATTAGATATATCTTCCAAATTTACAGTTGGAGGGGCCAACTTATTCTAAGAATCTATTTCAAAGTGGCATTTTTTCAAGTAATTTCTCTTTGAGAGAATAGTTATAGATCAAAATGGAAGTCGGGAGGCAAGTTATACAAATAGAGAATAATATAGGAATGGAGAAGTGAAAATGTAATAAATCTGGACTCATATATCAAATGCATTTTAGGTATGTCCTATAATTTGTCCAAGAAAATTATTTATTTGTAACGCAGTTTTCTTAGATTGCAAGAAAAATGAGAGAAATAGAGCTTGTTTCTCTCTTTGTTAAACATTCCTACTAGCTGCATCTTAAGAAACAGGCAACCATACTTCAAATATCTGTCCATGAATTCTAGAATATCTTGTGAAAGCAGCACAAGTCATCTCAAAGAAAATTTGGTTTTACAATTGGTAGGATTTTAACAAATTCAGCATCAACAGATGACATCAAAACATGCTCTGCACTGGGAACTGTATATACACACTAAGAATCAGTGTAGCCTTTCTGCACCTAACCAAAAGAGAAAATGTGGATGTAACAAGTAAGAAGAAAGCAGGCGTTTTTCCAAAGAAGATAGGAAAGCAAGCACAGAGCTGTATAGAAGTATCTCATAAATGCGAATGCATCTGTCCTGAAGTAAGAAAGTTATGTTATCTCAGCTTTAGAGAAAGAGAACTGAGCACAGAAGTAGAAATTCTAATTCTGTAGCTGTCAGTGGCCACCTTACTGATTTGAGTGAGGTCAAGGTTTCACTTAAAGGCATTGAATAGGAGCTTCAATTTAATTTAATTTCAATTTCAGTAATTTAATTCCTCAGCTCTAAGTCTCAAAGTTTAGCTAATGATTCTGGATTTTACCAATGATATAAAACTTCTTGGGGAGCTGAATCTTAAAATTTTTATGGTTTTTAATTACTTGCAATAAAAATTTGCTTCAAATTCCCACATTAGCTCTCTGACACTTGCTAGAGTAATTTCAGGGGACCAAACCAACTCAGACCTACCACTATGGGGGAGCAACCAGGAGGACACTCCTCATGGACAATCCTCCTAACCACTGTCCTCCTGCTCAGAAGGACGGTGGTTAGGATATTCTTGGACATTCTGTGATTGCTTTCAAAGATTTTGGAAAGCAACCTTTATGGAAAATATCTGGAACTCCCTCAGACTGGCATAATTTCAGACCTCATAGACCAAGAAGGCATTCAAAGCAAAACTCAGCTCCTGAAGGGATAATTTATATGGAAATTTTGCAGTGTTTGGTATTTAGGAACCTGGCTTCTATCCATTGCTAACTTATTATTTTTTTCCTAATTTGCCCAGAAGGCTTATGAAATGCATTATAAATCCTACATTTAATAAAAGAGATACTGTTTTGCTTGACCATAGTCATGCTATCTCTTAAGTATATGACTCCCAAAAAGATCTCTGGTCTTGTACCCATCCTTGTTCTAGCCAGGCTTTATGTGGTAGCCCTACACAAAAGGAAAACCACGTTCAAAGAAAAGATCAAGTTAAATGTGTAACTAAGGCTCCAGCTTGGCATCCACTGTGTTACATCCTAAATCAGCTGCTAGAACATACCTGGTGAGCAGCTGCAGACAGCTGCTGAGTTATTGGAGACCTCCCACTTGGTTGCTCTCTGCCTGCTGGATCTACCTCTACACCCTAATTGTACATGAACTGTCATGAAAGGGGAATTCCTGTGCTGAGGGGAGAGGTGGAGGTTTGCTCTGGGAAAGGACAATATGACTTGCTGGGCAGCTACAATGCCTTAAGAAAGCACAATGTCAAGAGGGCAGGTCAAATGATAATCTCTTACATTGGCCAAATAAGAAAATTAAAGTATTGGTGGGTTTAGTGCATGCAAATATTTGAGGTTTATTTTGCCTTTTAAGGCTGCAATTTTATGTAAATAACAGGTGATTTATTTATGTCCAAGGATGGACATACTAACACAGTAACCAAGCATGGACTCTGAGATTCCTTGCCACGACACACAAAATCTGAGATGAAGTGTTTGGGACAGAAAAATCTCTCTCCCTGCAGTTCATGTATGACTGCAGTTTCCACTGCTGCTGACTTCTGCAAGCCTACAGGAAGCAATGCTTGTGGCAGAACCAGTTCTAAGGGCAGAGCTGCAAATCTCAGGCTACCAAAAGCTCAGCAGAGGCAATGAGCCCCCCAAATTCTCGGCTCTGCCTGGAGAAGCTGGTGCAGAGCAGAGGCTGAAGGAAACACTGCAGCCACAAGATGTGCACAGGGGAGGCAGGGAGGAAGCACCCACCCCTGCACTAATCAAAACTCTGGAAAAGCCTCTCTGCTGCTGCCCTTTTCATCGTGGCCCAGACCTCAGCCCCACATTCTGCAGGAGACAAACGGCCCTGAAAACCAGGCCCCTTTAAAGAGCTCATGCTAAGCAGTCAAAATCAATTAGCACTCTCAAAGTAGGATGAATGATAATGGATACAGAATTGCCTTGGTACTCAGGGGACTGGGATTCAATTCTTACCTCTCTTAGACTTCCTCTGTGACCTTGGGCAAGCCTATCTGTTGCTCTTTTCCTCTAAAGCATGTTTTTATAGTTTTACCTCACGGTGGTTTAGGAAGGTTTTTTAATCTATCGATTGCAAAGTACTTAAATTCTATGTCATGAATCTATACAGAGTTTTGAAAATGTAAGATTATGTGATATTCACCTCCAGACACACTGATCTAATTGCAGCACCTTTTGAAGCTATATTACTGTTTTTGAAATGACCTATTAAAACATTAAGTATATGGAGAAATATAACATGTGCAATAATTTATGGGGGTTTGTTTTCCATGGATCTCTGGTAAGGAACAGGAAGAAAATTATTAGATTTTTTTTTTCCACTGAGACAAGTGGGCAGGCCAGACAACAAATTCCCTCTTTTTTTCAAAATCAGGAACTGATTCTGTGTGATGAAATCATCAGCCTGCAAAAAAGCAAGGAAGAAACTGAACCACACACCTGGGGTAGTGAACTGCTTCAAAGTTGATAATTAGTTATACTTCAAAATCCATAAGAGATGAGCACCTTTGAAAATCACCCTCTATTCACATACAATGTTTGTAAAGGTACCTATTATGCTGGTAACTAAATACTGACACCTGCCATAAGTATTCTACACAAGGTATCATCTTTCTGGATTTTGTGGTCAGTAAGTCGCATATATTTTGGAGAAAGAAAAAAAGGTGTTCCATAAATTTTTTGACAAATTAATTCTTATGGCAATTATTTCAAATTTAAAATATGTAAATATATCAGAAGGCACCTCCATGTGTGTGTATGTACACATATGTACAGCTTCAGATTTACACATACACAAAGGACACCCACTAAATTC
The DNA here is from genome assembly GCF_028018845.1 of Melospiza georgiana. NCBI lineage: Eukaryota > Metazoa > Chordata > Aves > Passeriformes > Passerellidae > Melospiza > Melospiza georgiana. The sequence goes on from NC_080432.1 coordinate 89,050,600, forward strand.
AGGGTTTGTGTCTTCATACTCTTAGTTGAAGGGAAATTTCTTGCTGCTTAACCTTTGGGTTTGTTTTATTTTAAGACAGTTACACTTTGCTTTATACTTTAAAAATTAGGGTGCTTTTTCTTCCCCCTATCCTTGTTTCATGCAGATGATGAACCCTTTGAAATGTGCTTGCTCTTGTTGCCCACTAGAAGGAGAGGGGTGAATGCCACATATCTAATTGTGTGTCTCCACAGAAACTTTCCTCTAATTCCTGGTTGCTAACCCACATTCTTTAAGTCCTCTGGCCTCTTTCCCAACACTCCTCCTCTGTCTCACAAAGAAAAGAATTTGCTTTTTTTCCCCCCATCCAAGGTCTTTTCTCATTTCAAAGCAAGCTACTTGAATGACTATTCAGTGTGTGCAGAATGAGGTCTCTCCACAACACTATGCTATAGTAAAAGCCGTGTGTGCTTATAAAGGCTGCTTGAAGGCAGCCCTACCCCACAGTGGCCCAGGCGGCATACACAGCACCCTGACCCAGCCATCTGTATGCAAATCTCCACAGACTAAGTAAACTTTCATAAAAATGTTCTGGCCCCTCTTTCTGTGTGTTTAGCAATTATTAGTGCACATTGGTCCTTTGTGTTATATTATTATGCTTTGTGTGCAGAGGAGACTCCCTGGCACCTGCGCTTGTAGGTGGCAGATGGCAGTTCTTGGCAGCAATACGGAAGTTTTCCTGAATGCAGCTAAGCCACAAACTGGCATCTTTTATTTCTTTATGCATGTACTGAGGAGAAAGGATTAGTGGTAGATTACCAGTAGTCTATCAAGGTATTTAACAAAAAAAAAAAAAAAAAAAAAAAAAAAAAAAAAAAAAAAAAAGAGTGAGGAGGGGGCAATCTAGTCCATGTTTTGAAAAAGAAAAAAAAGAAAAGAGGGGGCAAAGAGGAGACTGTTCAGCAATAACTTACATTAAAACTGCCAAAAAATAACTATGTATTAATTCAGCCTCTTACACACAGGTTGCAGTTTTACCTTTCCCACATGGGTGAAAAACGGATGCCTTGCTGCTAAATTCCTGTTTCTGGAATACTTCCTATGTTTTGCCCCTGTGTACTTCTGTAGAGGTTTAACATGACTGCTATGTTATTGATAAAGCACCTGTGATTATAAAGGATCACAAGGTGTCCAACAATCAGATAACACACAAAGCAATCAAAATGCAGCTGGTGCTGGGATCTGTGGAGCCACTACATCAACCACTGCAGCTCTGGGTGCAAAAAAGAAGTGTTGGCTCATAACACCTACTTAGTGTCATAGGATGTGGGGAGTTGGAGGTAGTGCATCATGACCAAGTCCAGCTTCTAGCCCTGCCCAGGACACCCCAAGAATCACACCATGTATCTGAGGGCATTGCCCAAACAATTCTTGAACTCTGTGGCCACTTCCCTGGGGAGCCTGTTCCAGTGCCCACCCCCTCTTTGGGTGAAAAATGTTTTCCTGATATCCAACTTAAATTTCCCCCGATTCAGCTTCAGGTCCTGTCACTGTCACCAGGGAGCAGAGATCAGTGCCTGCCCCTTCTCTCCCCCTCCCAAGGAAGGTGTAACTGCAGTGAGCTCTGCCTTCCAGGCTGAACAGAACAAGTGACCTCAGCCACTCCTCACACGGCTTCCCCTCAAGCCCCTTCTCCATCTTTGTGGCCCCCTTTAGGATGCTCTCTAACAAATTAAAGTCTTGTTGCCCACTTTTGGCATCCAAAACTGCCCCCAGCACAGGAGGTGAGGCTGCCCCAGTGCAGAGCAGAGCAGGACAATCCCCTCCCTTGCCCAGCTGGCCATGCTGTCCCTGATGCCTCCAGGACAGGTTTGGCACTCCTGGCTGCCAGGGCACTGCTGGCTCGTGTTCCACTTTGTATCAAACAGGACCCCCAGGTCCCTTTCCATGGCACTGCTCTCCAGGCTCTCATTGCCCACTCTGTGCACACAGCCAGGACGGCCCCTCCTAATTGAAGGCAGGAATGGCTTCTGCCTGAAATCAGATGTAAAAGAAATCAAGAGATCAATGAAGTGGATATAAAGCTTCTAGATGCTAAAAGAGGACATACATTATTGAAGAGTATGAGCTAGGAATGGTGGACCCAGTAAAATAGGAGGGAGAATGATTCTTATGGATAGAAATAGTTGAAGGACAAGGATCTGGGAAGTTGTTCTTGGTCATTTTCTAGCTCTGTCAGCTCCTGAGGTAGAAGGTGAGCTACGATTTCTAAGAATGGATGTTTCTATGACTTACATCAACTTTTTCAGTAACCAGATTTCCAGGACTACAAACAGCATCTTAAAAGAGCCTTTTTCTGTGTGTTTCATTTTTATAGCATGTTTCCGTGGTTCATGATTTCTGCCTTTTAGACCAATTTTAATAAATGCTATCATTCTCTCAGACAACATCCAGTGTTAGACTTCTCAGAAGATCACACAGAAGCATAATACTCAAGGGACAAATAGTCTGCTGTGGATAGAGCTGGTTCTCACCCCATTTGGTAGGCAAAAGAGAGAGTGTTTGAACCACAGACCTCAGAGCACAGGGAAAATATTGTTCCACTCCAAGGTAAGCCAGGGAGGCTGTACCACAGCAGGGCAACCTTAGGTGGCCTTTTTAGAGCAAAAGCATAGGAAAAATAGATGGAAAGGGAGCAAGGCACATAAAGCAGGAAACAGGACGGGGAGAAAAAATAGGGGGCAGAGAAATGAGGAAGGAAAATATAAATAAAAGTATAAAAATATTAAGTGACAAAAATAGTAAAAACAATCAAAGAAAACACATACATATTCAAAAAATCCCATACCACAAAAACCAAACCAACTAAACAAAAAAAAAAAAAAAAAAAAAAATCACCATATCCCAAGATGTACCAGAATATGCAGAGAGAGAAAAAGACTTGAAGGAAAACAGAGGAACAGAGGCAGAGTGAAACATAGACTGATAATGTTGTACTCAAAAAAGGAAAAGAATAATGGTATTGTCCCCCAAAAAGGGGAGAACTGATGGAATACAGGTAGAGTCTGCCCTTGCAAAAGACACTTGATGTAGACACAGTAACTCTGAACTGGGCTGACCCTTGGAAAGGACAGGGAAGTGCAGTAGCTCCCAGGCTTGGCCAGTACAGAGCACACTCCTGCATGGCACACACAGTGGCTGTGCAGATGCCTTCAAACCCCCCCCAAGAACACATTTAACCTTGTTCCATGTGTATGTTACTTGTGACTAATGTGGTTAATGTTGGTGGTGTACATTTCCTGTTACCTTTCTGAAGACACAAGCAGTCTAGCAAATGCTGGGATAGAGCCACTGCACAGCACAGCACCCATCCTTCTGCTACATCCATCCCTCCACAAGGTTCAGGTTAAACCTGCTCATTTGTCTTTCAAAATTTCTGTCTGGCTACGGAAGATGACATAGTCTTGAAAACACTGGGGCAATATTCCAGCTATGTTAAATACAGGAAAGGCTGAGAAGTGAGGAAAAAAATGTAGGTATTTTTCAATTACACTAAAAGAAGAGAGATACTGAGATTCAGCCTTCCTGCTACAGAGCGATATATTGTACAGAACTTGAAAAATTACTTTGATTTCCCATGTACAGGCAATAAAACATTTTCCAGAAGCTAAATTAAAGCACATATTTTAAAACACAACATTTATTTTAAGGACATGAGGTGCTAGTGTAAACCCATAAAAGGAAACTATCCATCCTGCAGAAAGAAAGTGCTGGCTTTATTGCACCTCAGTTCATTCGTAAAGAGAGAATCCCCTCCAGGGCAGACAGGACAGTAACTGCTGACACTGACTTTCCTTAATTCCTATAATGACTTATAATTATTCTTTTGGAATAAAAGTTATTTTGGTTCTATCTTGGAACTAGGAAATAGAAGATTAAGTAAGTATACATACATGTAGATATATATATATATATATATATATATATATATATATATATATATATACACATACATATACAGACACACACAGATGCTTATAAAAGGCCTTCTGGTGTCACATTTAAAAGAATTTTAGTTGAAGAACTTTAAAAATGATAGCCCTAGGGCACTAGCAGAAATTGAGGAGCTTGTGACCTGTGCTAGAGTGAGTTATTATGAATGTAACATACTGTAAAGCAGATGCCTGCACTCAGAAGTGCCTCAGGTGCATCATTCTTCCTCAAACATACGGCAAAGACATTGAGCTTACACCATCTGAACTTTTTGAATTTAGCATTAATTCTTCCTCCCAAGAACAGCTGCCACATGCAGCTGTCAGAAATTACAGCAAGACTGAAAGGAAGAAGAGTTTTATTTCTGTTTCCATTTATTTTCTTTTCAATGCTAAGAGGTTGAAGTGATTTTACAGAGCACAGAACTGTATTCACTAAGGACCAGTGCTCACCATTGTTATCTGAGTGTGATGCTCTAGAATTTAATAAAAAAGCAGACAGACATTCTCCTTTGGAAAGCTCAAAAAGCATCTGCTTCTCTCCAGTGGATAACAGGGCACCTCGGCACTTACTTGAGTTTACCAAGCATTTAAACTGTAAGTTCAAGTAAGGTGCAAATTCAGAGCAATATCAAAGGCATTCAGTGAGTGCTAAAATGTGCATTGACTTCAGATTTTTGTTTATCCAGCAATACAGAAACTGAAATCCTGCTTGTTCTCTTGGGAAACTGTTCAATGTTGGTTGACATCACTTTGGTATCTTTCACAAGATGCCTCCAGTTCTGCTGCATTGCTGCATTCTCCTCTTCTTTGATTAGCTGATAGGCTTTGTAACTTGTAATTACAGAAGGAAAGGTATCATTTTGCAAGGTACCAAAGCCACATGGCACTCATTAAAATTACCATTTGTAAGCATACACAATGTTTGATGTCCCACACAGACCCATCCAAAGGCTCTGCTTTCGCCCTGCTCACCTCTCTCATCTCCTTTGTGTATCAGCTGGTAGAGGCACCTGAGCTAAACATTCTCGCCTGTGCACAGGCTGGAAAAGTCACCTGTCAACTTTGCAGTCTTGCCCCCTGTGCTGAAATGCATGAGGCCATACTGAAAAGCACATTCATTTTTCTCATTTAGTCATTGGAAGTTGCTGGTATTAGAGAAATTAGATTTTAAATGTTGGATTGAGATTTAAATCAGTACAAAAATAATTCTGTGTAAAAGATACTGTTGGACCTAGATCATCAGATCATATCAAATAGACTACTACACAGGGAAGTACCCTTTTTTTAACTGAAAATATGAAAATTTGTATAAACTGTTCTAAATAAACTCCTCATCTTTTTGCCATGATTGTATTTTTACTGTTCCTGGGAAGGAAGAAAAAATTATAATGGCACCAGAAGAAATAAAAAACCTCAAAATCCTCAGTTGTGATTCTTGTAGTAGTTATACTCTGAAGCCAAGGAAACATTTTTTCAAATCACACAAACTCAGATTACAGCACATGCTGACGCAGGAAATGACTGGGAACATCCCTACTGATAAGTTAAACCTTGGCAAGGCTCATTCCTTGGCCCAGAGGCCAACTGGTGTGCTCTGGTCAGGATTATGCCATTAAACTTTTCCAATGTCCAGAACAAGATAGTCATATCCAAACTGCATTTTGGGAGACGTCCCTGGCCTATTCAGATTCATGAACTTTGCCTGGGAGTTGACTATTGGTTGGCCTTGATCAAAGTTGTGCCAGGGAATGTTTGTCAGAATAAATTACTTAGCTCCTTTAATGGCTCTGGCATCTGTAAATTCACCAGAATAGATACAGCCAACATAGATGGAATAAGGATTGATCTCTATATGCATTTATTTTGTTCTCTTTCATGATGTAAGGAAATCAAAGAACAATATTTCATGCATTAGAGATCAGTGGTAACCAGAAAAGTCTGAATACAACTGTTTTAGGTAACTCAGTATAGCCATATCTATCTATCTATCTATCTATCTATCTATCTATCTATCTATCTATCTATCTATCTATCTAGGAGTCTTTTAATTTCAGACTTGGCAGACAATCTTAACCTCCAGAGGCTGGAAAAAGACATAATATTGGGGCAGAGTGTCTTTTTATCTGATATTGGCTATTGGTAAAGACAGGATCCTAGACTTGATGAACTTTAGATCTTATTCCATGCAACCAGAGTGGTGTTTAGTAAGTCTGTCCAGGTTCTAGGAAATGCACTTTTTCAGTCATCCAAGCATAAAAACACAAACACCTAATGTGAGAATATTCCTTTTTATGTTTTATTTTCATTTCAATCCACCATCTCAGTCACCCTTTATGGTGAGCATCTCAAAAAACTGAGTCAGTATAAGAAGGCAAATGAAGTCTTGTCCCTTGGGTTTGACTGAGGAATTATATTCCTAAATTATATATATTCTGTAAGAGTTCAAAACCTGATCATTAATGAAGTTTTAGCTTTCCCTGTGCCCTAACTCTGCAAGATGTGCATGTGTACAGTGCTGTTCAATAGAGTTAGGTTACTTCAGTTTTCCCCAGCAAATTATTTCAAGTGCTCCAGACAGGATGTGTAGGTAACTCTTCTTTTAAATTAAGCAAGGTATCCTCATGAATTACCAGCTTCACTCAAATACCACTGAAACCACTGGAATTTTTCCATTGACTTTGTGAGGTTTGGTTCAGGCTCTATACAATCCCATCCAGATATTGTCTGATGAAAAAAAACATGGGCACCAAAATTCTCCCACATTTTGCAAAAGGGATGGGAGTGGGATGAAGAAGTTGAAGGAAAAAAAAAAGGAATACTTTCCGCAAGTAACCTTTGAAACTGATCACCATAAGATGAAAGCCAGTATCTCCCCAGAAGGATGAAACACATCCAAATCTTGATTAAATAATTCTTGATCCAAGTTATTAAGATGCTTCATTCCTTCAAAGAAAAAGTCATGAAAGTCAGCATGGTGAAGTCTTGCTGAAGTCAAGCAATTCAGAAAGTACTCAGCACCTCACAAAATTGAAGGAAAACACTTTTTGAGGGAAGACATCATCTCACAAATATGCTTATGGAATCACTTGGGGAGGGAAGAAGTTTTAACATCATCAAGTCCAACAATTAACCTACCACTGTCAAGTCCACCAGTAAACCATGTCCCCAAGGGTTCTATCTATACATCTCTTAGAACTAAGTCCAGGGACGGTGACAACCATGGCTTCCCTGGGCAGCCCTTCTCAGTGCTTGACAACCTTTTCCATTATTAAGTTTCTCCGATTATGCAATCTAAATCTCCCCTGACATGTGCTGAGGCTATTTCTTCTTGCCCTATTACTTGCTACCTGAGAGAAGAGCCTGAACCCCACCAGGCTACAGCCTCCTTTCAGGCAGCTGTAAAGAATGATACGGCCTCCCCTGAGCCTCCTTTTCTCCAGGATGAAGATCCCCAGCTCCCTCAGCTGCTTCTCATCAACTTGTACTCCAGAGCCTTCACCAGCTCCATTGCCCTTCTCTGGACACACTCCAGCCCCTCAATGTCCTTCTTTAACTGAGGGGCTCAAAACTCAACCCAGGATTTCAGGTGAAGTGTCATGACTGGTAAGCACAGGGGAATAATCCCTTGACTAGTCCCACTGGCCAAAAAAAAGTTGATTATTTTCAGACATGCATTTGAAATGAATGACATTGTTCTTATCTTACTGTAGCCATTACAAGTTACTTGGAAGTCCTTTTTGTCAAGGGAGAGATGGCATGCTTTGGTATGAGGTGAATTCCCTTTAAGGGGTGCCTATGTCTCATCATGGGCTGCCAGAACTCCCTAGAAGATTTTCTTGGAATATACATATAACTGAGGTAAACTGAGATATAGCAAAATCTGGGAATATTTGTACTATTTTGCATGTTACATAAATTACTGCCCACTTTACTATGCAGATATTTGTGCCAGCTTTACAGGGTTGATAGGACTGTCCATTTACCATTCCACTTTCATCCATGATTTTCACATGGGACTTGACCCACTTCTATAAAAGCAATGACAGCTGAATCAAATATCGTGTCAAAACCAGAGCTAAAGAAACTTCAAAGAAATCCTGTCCTGACAATCTCTCTGTTCACAAGAGAATTATACAGAATAAAAAATAAAAATAAACATAATATATTTTAAAAAGAAGACAAACCACAACCATAAACATCAAATTCCTGCAGAACTAGTGAAATTATAATGTTCCAAGACTGCACATCCAAAGAAGAAAATTTTAGCAATTCAAAACAGTAAATGGGGAGGAAATTTCTGAGGAAAAAGATCACAAAAGAGAATTAAATGAGCAACATAATACAAGTATATCTTTAGAGAAAGAGCTGAATTATTGACCTTTTCCCCTTTGCAGTATGGACAAACCTTGTGCTTCAATATGCTCTGAAGTAGGTTAGTGTAACAACATTTACAGACTCAGATTACAGGTGAAACCATGCTCCTAACAAACTGAAAACCTGCAATACAAGTTAAAACAAAAATAACTTCCATTTTTACATAAACCATTATGGTACATAAACTTGAGACTTATAATATGTGAGAGATTTTTAAATGTTGCTTGACATTCATTCATTGGGAGGAATTAACTGCTGGCCTTGAGATAGATTGAGGGCAACAGGAGGATGTAAAACGCAGGGCTCACATTCACTGGAGGCTCGTGGCATTGACAGTGTTTTAAACAATCATGTTCTAAGGTTGATTTTGCAGGCTGTCTTAGTCACTATCTCCAGTCAAGGCTCTTGTGTAAATGGGGTTTGTTCTACCCCGACAGTGTGCCTATTGTAACTTGGGGCCACCTGTTAGACAGCATGAAGTGTTGCCTAAAAAAATACACAATAAGCAGATTGTTTGTTACAGTTGTGCACAGACAACTGTATTAGTGTTCTTCTCACCATATGTCTATATAAACAGAGCTGCAGTGAGCTATTCACCACGACTCAAACACTGAAGAAGAAGCTTCTCTTAAAAGACCCAGGGCTTACAAGCATTGGCTCACCTGTTAGGCTTACAAGAGGGTTTCAAATGCTTGGCTTCAAGGGAGAATTAGCCCTTCAGAAGTTTCTGTAGGAAGGTTTATTCTAGAAGCACAAAAAAGAAAATCCCCCCACAAACAAAAAAAAAATCCACCTCAAATCAACATAATACTCCACATTTGGCGATTTTAGTAGTGCAGTGCAAAGGGAAGAGGAGAAAAATGGGCTTCACAGAAGCAGTCTATGTTCCAAATTAAAAATAATACTAGATCACATTATAATACATACTTTAATTACTGTTGTTGCTGTTATTAAATACACCTTCATCCATGTGTCAAGACTAAATATGAAGTCTCTTACAAGATGAATTTGGGAGCTCAGTCATATCCAGGGCTCTTGCAGCCTTGGGGAGACTACCTTTGACAGTTTTTTCTATTCCTTTCATTTTTTTCACAAGGTGAGATTTTTGAGGGAGAACAGGGAATGAATATACCTCTTTGTTTTGTGAAGGAAAAATGTTACAGTAAAATAAGCAATAGACACCACTGATTGCCGTAGTGTAAAAAATGATGAATAGAATAGAGTAGAGTAGAGTAGAATAGGAATAGAATAGAGTAGAATAGAAATAGAATAGAATAGAATAGAATAGAATAGAATAGAATAGAATAGAATAGAATAGAATAGAATAGAATAGAATAGAATAGAATAGAATAGAATAGAAACTACATATGCCTTTTAACAAGATCCATGCAAGGACACTCAATTTTATCTTGGATCATTACCAGATCTTGGTAGTGGTTGTGCAATGTGACCATAAAAGGCACATCAAGGCCTACCAAGCTCTGTTCCACAACTGCCTGACAAGCCTGCAGTGTACTAATGTCTGTATGCCCTGCTGCTCTGGTAGCAGAGAAGATGCATGGAACTAAAGCCTCTTTGGCTGCCATCCTGCAGCATCAGCTTGCCTCCTGGAGCTGCTGCAGGTATGGGAGAAAAGCCCATTGCAGGTAAGTCCTTCTAGAGCAAGGACACAAAACAGAATGTGAAACAGGGGTCACATCTTGTGCCTGCTCTGCTCCAGCAGCAGCCTCACTCTACTATTTTGCTTTCCAAGGGTAAATTACTACATGGCTATCCAAAATCTACAAAGAAGGAATTCTGGCATTGTAGCATTCTTCTACCCAACATGCAAAATATCTATCAGAGAAGAAAAGGAAAAAAAAAATTCATTCTCCAGTTCATTCTCTGGCATAGAACAAAAAACATGCAGCAATTCATTTTCTAATGACTGCTGGAAAAGTTCACTTTACAGCTGAACTCCTCTAAGCAGCACAGATCATGATTACATTATGAACCCATCTCTGGTCATTTTTTTTTGGTCTTTTTGTTTGTTTTGTTTTATTTTCAGAAAGGAGTATTTGCTCAAGGAGTAGCTTTAGAGAAGATTTTAAAAGGTTCTGCTTCAAGGTCAGTTAACCCACATGTTTTCACAAATTACCATGAAAGCTTTTTCCCTATGCTGGTTTCTTTCTATTAACACAAAGAATACAATGTATTCAGTTTTACAGATTATATTGGTCTCTATTAGGAATAATATTTAATTCAATTTTTTTAAATCAAGCTATTCTTTTTTTCTCACCATCACTCTGTTTAATAGTTCTAAGTTTCTTTCACTTCACTGTGGAAGCATTTTTATATCCAAGTGCAAGTTAGTATCTGAAGCTATACAAGTTTCCTTCTTTACCAAGTTAAAGATCCAATTAATTCATGGTTAAATCAGTCCAGTTTTGAAGCAGCTGTCCTAACTCTGCAGACAGACTTTGGTTGGGTGCTGAAATTTGTTCAGAATGGTACTACCCTGACAGCCTTAGCTGAGATGTTATTGTGCATTCAACAGTCTGTATCATGGGGAGCTCCAGCTTCAAGGGTATAGCAGGACAATAAATGGAGGAAGCCTGATTATATTTCATGAACAATTTTGGACTATCTGCTACAGTAAAGAGTAGCCATGAAGATACCATGGCACAATTTCCACTTTAGCGCTAGCAGCCAGAGAGAGTTGTTGCTCTAAGCTTTAGCAGAGAATGCTGCTTATGAAACTCAAGTTTCTGGCAAGGAAAATGGCAGAAGAAGGGGAGTGAAGGCTGGTAACAGACTAGGAGAGGATTCCTATTTTCTTCACTCTTCCAGGATCCACTCCAACTGATGGCCACCAAGCAATTTACACTTCGTATTCTTGTTAGTATGACAGAGCCCATACTGCTCATTTTCATCTTTTATCTAGGATTATCTGAGATTAAAACCACCATGTCTATGAAAACATGGCCTATAATCCCACAATCTGTATCTTGTCTGCACAGCCCCCTCAAGAAAGTCAAAAGTGCATAGGAGAAGTTTTATGAACATTTTGTTACAGAGATATCTAAAACACTGTGACCATGTCTGCACCAAATCACAGACAGTCCCAGAAACAGCAAGAAGTGTGAGCAGGAAAAAGGGGCCCAGAGAGGTGGAAGTCCAGTGTGTTAGCTGGATTGTTCCACAACTGAACTGAAAGAGTTTATGTAAACAAACAATGCAAAGGGATAGCAAATTTGACCTCAAACCCCACTCCAGTATTGACACTCGCACAAAGTCACTCACACAGTTCATAGAACTCACAGGGAATGCAAATCTCTACTAGAGAGATCAGTTCCAGCACAAAATCCTAAGTAGAAAAAGTGTGAAATGGATCCTGTACAGTATCCAACTTGTGAATGGAGTGCTGTGTGTACATTTTCCTCTTAGAACAAACAAAAGAGAATCCCGTTCCTTCCTAAATTCAGTCTTGGTTATATGAAATCTTTCATTTTGTTATCAAAACTGTTACACACTTGTGTTTGATTTATTTTATTATCTTAAAAATATAATTACATTTAGCATAGAAAATTTGAAAATTAAAATTTGAGGCATTTATTAGTAATGCTAAAGTGAATGCTTTTTTTCTTCACTATTTTGGTTTTGATGAGAAGGAAGTAATTAAGAAGAGGAAACAGTGAGTTTCCATATTTTAATCTAACGAGATTAACGTTTCTTCAAAACCCCATTTCTTGATTATTTTAAGAGGTGCTACATGCAGATTTCCTGTTTCATCACAAATCATTGCTAATACAATGAAACCGTAGATTTCAGCTTGAAATTGAATTTTCCAGTAGCAGTTTCTCAAGTTCATCCTACAGTTAAAGGTTTCCTTGAAAAATGAAGGAAGGCATACAGTAGAATTAAAAAAGCTGGTTTTATTCCATGCTAAATACAACTGCAGACATATCTAATTCTTTGTAAAAATCTTTATATGCAATGGCCAGCTGAAAAGTTGCAAGGCTATGCATAGTACCCCAGTACGCGGCCATGCCCCTCTTTGCTTCACAAGGAACTTTGGGTCACTTTCCCCTCCAGCTCTTCAAGAAGCTTTGCTGTGGGAGAGAAGAGCACAAGGAATGTAAGGGGACAGTGAGAAAGCACAATCAGAAGGGCTCTGGCAAAGGCAGCTAGAACAGCTCCTGTTGCACTGTGCTAGCTGAGGTGTCGAGTGCATGCATCAGAAACAGAGAAAGCAATAGGCAATATGCTGGAATTAGAGGCACTGTGTGTTAGCAGCAGCCAGCCTGGCTTCGCATTTGGCTAATGAACACATACACAGGTTTCAGGCCTGCTGGTGACATTCACACAAGATGATGAGTAGGAAAATACGAATTGTTTTTACTGAAACAAAGATTTTTATTGAAAATGTTCAATTTAAAACAACAGAACTACAGGAAAGATAAAATGCAATATATAAATAAAACAACTTGTCCCTTTTCTTTATGTTGCTTAAAACTTTTAATTTGAGCATTCAGAGGTTTTGACCCAAAAAAAAAAAAAAAGTGGAAAAAACAAAAGCAAGCAATGTATTTCTATTTTTTTTTCAATTTGACAGATGTTTTCTGAGTTTTGTCACCTGACTGAAATTTTATCAGCTTCTTCATTTTCTTGTACATTAGCAGTTCAACACCAATCCTTTTAAGTTGTTAAATGACACAGGTCCTTTGTTATTTAGCTTGTAAATGCCCTGAATCAAAGCCTCTTGTCAATGGGGGCATGACAATATTCCTGGCATGCACATTTTATTGAGAGCTTCCAAGGTGCTCCTTTAACATATACATCCACCACCACTTGTCCATCTTCTTCTGGGATAAAGTGTATTAAACAAAAGAACAAAAAGCAAACAGAACACGAAAATTTAAGACTAAGGCCTCATTTCCCTAAAAGTGTCTATTTTCTTCTGTGCAATTTCTTAGAAGTAATGCAGAGATTTCTTAAGATACTGAGCAGATAACATCTCCTCTGTATCCACCAACAGTTCTGCTTTTAAAATAATTGAAATTTTAGAAGATCATGAACTCTTTTAGGCATGAAACTTTTGGTTTGGTTGTTTTCTTTTGCTTTATTTTTGCTTCAGTTTTTGTCTTGTGAGTGCCAAACGTATGCTGGAGCTCTAGAAAGGCTAGAGATCCACATCAAAAGCTTTCTGCTGTTTAGATCTATCCTTATCACTGCCTGTGCTGCTCAGTGCACTGGCTCACCAGGAGCCTGCTGGGATATTTCTCTACAGTGAGCGTTCGTAGGTAAACAACTTTTCATTAACTATTTCTATTAGAAATAGTGTGGCCGGCAGGATTAGGAAAGGAATCATTCCCCTGTACTCACCACTGGTGAGGCTGAGCCTCAAACTCTGTGTTCAGTTTTAGACCCTTCACGAAAAGAAAGACATTGAGGAGCTGGAGCAAGTCCAGAGAAGGGCAATAGAGCCGGTGAAGGGTCTGGAGCATAATTCTTATGAGGAGCAGTTGAGGGTCTTTAGCCTGGAGAAAATGAGGCTCAGGGAATACCCTTTCACTCTCTACTACCACCTGAAAAGAGGTGAGGGTCAATTTCTTCTTCCAGGTAACAAGCAATAGTACAAGAGGAAACAGTCTCAAGATGTGCCAGGGGAAGCTTAGGGGAAATTTCTTTAAGAAAAGAAAGGCTTGTCAAGCATTGGAACAGGCAGCCCAGGGAAGTGGTTGAGTCACTATCCCTAGAGGTATTTAAAATATGGTATCGATGTGGCACTTGGTGACATGGTCTGGTGGTGGATTTGGCAGTGCTGGGATAATGGTTGATCCCATTGATCTCAAATGTTCTTTCTAACCTAAATAATTAAATTACTCTACAATGACTGTGTGATTTTGGAGCAATCATAGAAAATCAACCTTCTGCTAAAATTGATGTAATTTATCTCATAGGTATTTATGAGCCCATCTGCAAAATGTACACATATCACTTTATTTTACTGCATTGCAAAATAAAGATGGGATTTGGATTTTTAGTGGGATAATTGAGCCCTCATAGTGATATCAAAATCTTCCCACACTTGGAGCCTGTTGAGGTATTACTGTACAGTGAGTTTTTTATGGTCAAGCAAATTTTAATTGACTAATTGTATTAGAAATATAGTGTGTCTAATGGGCCTGACTATTACTGGGTGTACCACCAGACTAAGGTGAAAAACAAGTAATCATTGAATTCTACATTCATCTGAATTCACAGCCACAACTAAACCAACACACATTTCCCTGTAACAAGAGAGAGAGGAATGGAGATGGAGAATGAAGAGTGGAAATTAATCCAGGTTTTCAGTTTTCTAACTATTACTTATTATTATTCTTGTCACATTTCAAAAATGTTGAATAACTTTTTACTTGAAACCTTAAAACTTTTAAAAAATGTTAGTCCAACCTTTTGATTCTTTCTTGGAATGTTTCTTGGTATAACTGATTAGTTACAAAAAATTATTATACTTCTCTATTAGTTTGGAACAGAGAAATGGGATTAATAATATGAATATGAATTTTTCATGAGACATATTACTGAAGGCTGAAATTCAATAGGATATGTATTTAACTGTATAATTCCTTATTTCATATTTTTTGACCCATTTACAACATACTATTTTTGAAAAGTAGGCTTTCTAGGGACTAGCTCCATGATGTGGTACTGATAATTAGGTGTTAATCCATTTAAAACTAGAATTGTGATGGAACATATATACATATAAAGGAATAAGGAATATATTGATCCTAAAGTGGTCATGTATATTTAAAGATTCCTAAGCATTTTCAGTAATATTCCTGTGTTTAGGGTATTTAATTGGAGTTATTACATGCTGTCTATCAGGAAACTTCTCTGGCATTTTGCCCACTCCTTGCTCTTGGGTGCTGGCCTGCATTTTGCTCCATGGCATTTTACTGATTGCCATGTTTTCCATATTTTCTATCTCTGTGACATGATTTAGGCAAAGTTACACTCTATAAATCTATTGCCAGCTGGTATTTTCTGCCTTTCAAGCTTCCAAGAGGAGAGCCCATATTCAGGTTTCACAGCCAGGGCTTCCCCTGGGTACTCTGCTGCTCTTTGAAAACCTGAAGCACAATGTCTGTGTAGCCAGAGCGTTTACACAGCAACATTCATTACCCCGGACGGAGAAGAAAGGTCAGCCCCAGCAGCAAATCTCCTGCCGTAAATTTGGGACTGAAACAACCTGCTTGGGAGAGCGCACTGAGCACTGCGGGGCAGCGGGCCGCTCCGGGACCCGGCCGGGGCAGCCCCGAGTGCCAGGAGCGATGAAGGCAAGAGTCACTCGGCTTGTCCACTGGTGGCTTCTCGGGGACAGCGTCCCTGGATACGCCGGCCGGCCCCGGGCAGGCTCGGGCCGGGGCCGTGTGCCCGGTGTTGGCAAACACGGCCCGCAGCCGCGGCCGAGCCACGGGCGCTGCCCGGGGCCGCAGCCAAGGCCGCCGGCAGCTGCTCCCGTCGCCGCGGCAACGGCGCCACAAAGGGCTGCGAGCGCAGGCGGCGGCCGGCCTGCAGCGAGGGGCTCTGCCGCGCTCCCTGCCCGCCCCCTCACCTCCTCCGCTAAAAGGGTGCACCCTAAAATACACGGAAAGGCACAGAAAAGTGTGTTATATCCCACAGCGCCCGTCCCGGCACCGCCCGCTCTCGCCGCCCAGGTGGCTGGGCTCCATTTTGGTCCTGCCTCCCCCGGCAGAGGGGCAGGCTTGACAGTAAAGGTTCGCCTGAAGAAATGGGAGCTGAATGTAAATAGGCATTTGTTGAGTCTCTCCTGCCACAATTTTAGAGCTCCATCACCACAGAACCGTAGGATCTTTATGGTTGGAGAAGACCTCTGAGAGCGTCAAATCCAACAGTTAACATCAATGTGTTCACCACTATACCACGTCCGCAAGTGCCACACATTTTTTTGAACACTTCCAGAGATGGTGTTTCCAACACTTCCCTGGGTCTGTGTGTCAGTTTGTGCCTCATCACTCTGGGAGATGGAGTGGGTTCCATCCCTCTCTGAGGACAGTCCTCTCAGTTTTACACCTCTTAGTTTTATACCCTGGAGCTTGATTCTGCTCTCAAATGTAATCATTCTCCCCACAGGCTACCAAAAAAGAAGACATGGATACAACACACCTTGAAACTCTCTTGACAGGTAACTGAGCTGTCCTGCGGTTGCTCACCTGGGGAAAGCAAAGGCAGCCTCTCTCACATGTTCAGCTGGAAGAATTTCTCTCACTTGTAAGACCTTTACAGCTGTGCACAAACAAGGAAATCTTTACAAGAGGAGTGGACACAGTCATAAACTTGAAAAAATACAGCAGCAATCTCTATACACAAATAAAAAACCCCATCCTCTCCTATTAAGTCCAACACTAATTTATTGAAGCATTTTCCCACCAAGCTGAAATGTTTTCCTATGCCATTTCACCCTGGTGACAAACTCCATTTGCCATTCAAACAGCAGGTCCAGATTTGGGGAACCTTTATAGGGAAAAGCAGTGCTTTCTTGGAATGCAGTCATGTCTTCTGCCCCCTATCAGCTACAGAATCTTCAGAAAACACAGATTTTTACAACACAGCCCTTTCTCCATGCAAAATTATCCCTTTGGGACCAATGTCTCTTCTTGTACAAGGTCTCTGTTGAATATCTCACAATTTTTAGGAGCAATTGGTTCTTATTACACAACGAAGAAACATTCATGCTTTCCTCAAAACCTCTCGGGAATTGGTTCCCCAGCGGAAATCTGTGTCCTTGTATAATTATATTGACTTACCAAGTGTCTCTAAAGGAATTGTGTGTCATGAAGTACAAATGCCCTTGTCTGATGATAAAGGACCATATGGAATTGTCTACTCTTTTTCTGCAGGAGTGTGTGAATGTATGTATGTGTGTAAAATGACATGAGCATACCCAAAGGCTTGGGGGGAAGTAATTAAGAAAAATATCTCTAAGTGCCAGGTATGTCATCTCTATTGGTAATGTGTCATATGTGGTCCTATGGAGATACAAATGAGAGCTAGAGCCTTTGAGTTTGATATAATATATGTGCAATTAATATTTATTATTATCATGATTTATAAAATACAGTGAAGCTCTTTGGAATGTTCTGAACTGAAGAAAGTTCACTATGTGCAGAAAGAGGTTCTAAATAAGACATACCATGTCACCACAGAGAATCTTTCAATTGAGCAAGTAATTCATTGCCTATATGTGCATTTTGTATCCCAGACCTAATTCTAAGAAAAAGGAAAGGAAGTGGGTAAACTGATAGAGCCTTCTCTGCCTGCATTCCCTTTGCATAGAAGAACCAAAAGTAATGAGGAAGACAGTTCCAGAGCAGTGTAGGGACGAGAAACAGAGCTGAAAGGCAAAACTGGATGCTGGATTTCATACCTAGCTCTTTATATCAGTTGGAACTAGTAAATGTCCAAATGACAGGACCACAGGAAACATCCTTTGACTTTGGAAAAACTCTTCTTGGCACCGTGTATGAGTATGGGCTGCAATTAATTAAGTTGTTATAAAAACAAAAGCTCTGTTAGAAGACTTCTAAATTTGGGTGGGTCTGGTTGCTGTAAAAGTATCTTAAAAACCGAAATTGAAAGACCCTTTGTCCATTAGGGCATGAAAGATTATTTGTAATATTTATTACAGTAATTTCAGTGGGCCATCTCTGGATGTAAGTCCAAAACTAGCCTGGCATGGTGTTTCATGTGTGGTTATGCACGGCTGGTTGCACTGATGCAGCTGCATCCTCTTATCTTCCAGCACAGGGTGGCCACATCCAGCCTCCTTCCTGGGAGTGCTCTCCATGCCATGCTGACCCCCAGCTGTCCCAGACCACTGTACCATCAAAGCCCTGCCAGGATACATGCTCTCCATGTAACTGAGGGGACAATCACAGTGCCCTGGGCCTCTTTCCCTTGCTAGCTCATACATAATCTGACAGATCCAAAGCATAAATCAATAGGCCTTTGGTGGGAACTGGGACAGGCTCAGCTGGTCTTTCCCTGTTTAATTTTTCTGATCACATTCTTAATTTCTGCAGGTCTAATTATTTATAGTACAATAACAATAATGCCAAGATAAAGAAAAAAGAAATAGGATTAAGAATTTCAAAGCAAACAAAAAAATCTTGCATTTCTGAAAATGTATAAACCAAACCATTCTGTCAAGGCCCAATCATACATCTCTGCACCTAGACAAGAAGACTGTTGTGTCCAGGACTGAGTCCATGGAATTACATTTGGATTTCACATCTCTGCTAAACAACTCAAGAGACTACTGGAAAGCTCACAAGTGTAGTGCAGAAAATTCAGGATGGGTCATAGTCTGAGGAAGGTTTCTAAAGCTATTTTGTTTCCTTGAAAGAAAATTGGGTAGGAAAACAACATAGGAGGAGAGAAAGTTTGGGCACAGGATTGGGAAGAAAAAGCTTCTACTTTGAAGCCATGATATTTTATTCTTCAATAACTCTCCACAAATCACTTGGTCCTTCTACCTTACCTGTCCACCTCAGTGCAGCAGGGAGCAGAACATACGGAGCATTTGGCAGTCCAAAATAGCAAGGAAGCTTATCCATGGAAAATACTTATGACTCTCATGCAGACAGTAGAACATCACAGATTTACTAAAGCCTAATGTGAAAGACCCTAAAAATGTTGCTCTGCTTGGGTGGGGCCATGTACACATAAAAATTTTTGGTAAACCCTGCACTGCATTGTTCATTTAGGTGGAGAAAGAAAGTAAAACTGCCTTCCCCAAAGAAAGAGCTCACTGCAATTTAGGTCCTTATTCACAGTCCAGTAAAGTAGAAAATATTCTTGCTGTTTCACTGGACAGTTCACAGGTATTTGGTTTTTTGTTTTTATTGTTCAATTGTTATTCCTTCTACAGTCTTTCTACTCTCTTACCTTGGTTCATTCATCAATACTTTACATGTACTGTTCCTAGTAACAAAGCACAAAAAAACCCCAAATATACTAAGTTCTACTTAGAATAGGAAATGGGATTTTTTTCAGCATGTTTGAAAAAAACACATTTCCCTTGTAGTGTCTAATAACAAACATTATTCTCATTTTACAGTTTAGAAATAGACATTATTCTCATTTCACAGCTAGAAAAAAACATTAAGTCACTAGCCCTGATGGAGCATCTGTACCTCTATGAGCTGAGTCTTGCTTAGCATGTCCTGGATTGCACATCGTGCGCTGAAGGAAGTGAATCCAGATTTTTTTCAAGATTCCACTGCTGCTGTTAAAATTGCAATATCATTCATTAGCTTGACTCAAGCAATTTGGAATGACATTTCCTGCTTTTTTTTTCTTACTTTTTCCCTTTCCTTTTACATTTTACTTTCTTCCTCTACAAAACTATGCCCAGTATAACATGAGGATAAAATTATAACGTTTATCTAATAACTGCTGCATTACACTTGTAGGAACAGTGCAGATACTAAAATTAGGCAAATTACTGACACAACAATGCAGCAGTTCTTTCTGTGGCAAAGGATTTCTCTGGGAATGTTATTTTATTGTATTTCATTTAGTGCTTGTTTGTTTAAGGAGGAAGAACAGATATAGCTGTATTTCAGTTTGATTCAGCAAGCATTTTGGATTAGGTCCAGCAAATCATTTAAGCGTGTGCTTAAATGTAATGAAATGAAATTTAAGTTCATAGTAGTGCCTAGGTATTTAACAAATAGCATGGGCTTAAATGCTTTATACAAAACAGGACAAGAATGGTGAAAAACCTTAAAAATAAGTCCCATGTATTTTTGCACACCTCTTTTTTAAACCCTAATGCTGTTACAAGGGACATTTTCCACTGCATATACTATGAAAACACCGTGTACCCCCTGACTCACCCCCAAAGCCAAATGACTTTACTTGATCTGACAATCTGACGGCTATATCCTGTGTAACTGCTAGTCTGGCCCTTTTTAGAAATATCCTATTAAGTGGAAGCTTTGCCTGGGCAAGGTATGCAGAAATGAGTCACAGGGAGTATATGGAATTTTCTCAGGACTTAGGGTTGTGCCTGTTGTAGCCAAAGGCTAAATCTCTGGTGGAACTTAGTAGTGTTCCTCTGAGTATATTCACTTTCCATACCAATCTCTGGTTTAGTGGGAAACATAAAACCAACATGAAAGTCATGCTGGAACACACCACAAAGGAAGGTGTGTTCTCAACCTGAGTTACCTAACTCAGGTAGGATAATTTAAGCTGTGGTTGCACAGCAATTTAAACCAATCTGACTCCTGACTGCCAGGGAGGGTGGAACCACACCAGCCAACAGTTAGATGGGCCCTGGCACAGAGCACAGCCCTGTCTTCAGTCAGCAGCCAAGACAGACAAGGGCACTGGAGATAGCCCATAAGACATGCTAACAGTGCAGAAGGCCCCCACTGCTGTAACCTGTCCATGTGTGGATATGACTGAGTTTTTAATGTGTTTTTGCAATTTATACAGACATGGAGGACCTTTTCACAGACATGCAAACTAAGTAGAGCTGACTGCTGTCCACAATAAAGGGAAACACAGTTCCTTCCTCAGAAAGTTTACAATTCATATGTTATATTTCCACTGTAAAGGCTCTTGACTCCTAGGCAAAGGAAAAGAAAAATCAAAATCTGGCTTACCTATTTATGAGAAGCTCGCAGCATAAAAAGCAAGCAAGCAAGCAAACAAACAAACAAACTGCTTTGTTTTGCAGGTTAAATGCCTAGGAATTTATTTGTTTGCATGTTTGTTTCTGCCAAGAGCAGAAACACCTCAAATTAGTCTGCAGTGAATCAATTTCTTTCCACAGAAGCATTAAAACCCTCTAGGTTTCATTCATTAACAGAATAATACATACATTTTGCTTGGTAGTGTTTGTTTGAATTACAACCTTGTGGAATTCAGAACAAAGTTAGTGTGGTTGCATGGACCTGCTCAAAATTCTCAAAATTCCATTTTATATCATTTCTGCTACAAGAGCTAGTTAAGCATACCACTTATCTAAAATATACAAGTTTTTCTGCTGCTCCATTTTTCTTGCCATCTCAAGTCACTGCTTGCCAAAAATAATTTTAAAATGGCTATTGCTTTGCATTTTTAGCACACCTCAAAAAAATAAGGAAACAATTATGCTTTAATCAATGAACAGAGCATGAGCTAAACATACATACTTTTTCAGCTCTTCTCATGCCTTCATGCTAGAGATAATGTCTTTCTTAAACTTATTATTTGTTTAGTGTAGACTTAAAGAACATCCCCATGCATTTTACAGAATATAGGAGGAGCTGAGTGCCTCTGGCCACATTTCTGTAGATTTCACTCACAAATAAAGAGGTGGGAAGTAAGAAAGCAGAGATATACACAGGTATAGAACAGATGGTGGAATTGTTAGGTTTTTTTTGAATAATGTTACACTGCCACAATTATCTGAAGCTTTAGTGGTACTTTCATTGATAAAGGTGGGCATAGATTTGCTTCTCTTGCATTCTTGTGTTTTAATCTTCATTTCTGAATGCTGACACCAAGGTTTCTCTGCACATGAGAGGTGTAGTCTCTGGGGACAGAGAGAGAAGGGTTACTGGATGTGGACTGTGTACATGGCTGTATGAAATTGCTCAAGAAGTCTGTTCCTATCCAGAATTCCATACAGAGGAAAATAGGCTTTATAAGCCCCAAGGCACTCCTCTGTGCTTCCTTGTGCAGAATGTCTATCCCCGAGGCTTACAGGAATGCCTGCAACCAGGAGAAAAGATTTATCCCAGCACTGAAAGACTGTAGTGTTAGGAAATGGAAAACACATTAGAAATGTGTGCTAACCCCAACTGGAAAATCTAAGCAACTCATTTTATTTCCAGCCAACAAAACCTTCAAGAGAGCTTGTGCTGGTTTATGTTCAGGTATCTACATTTAGATCACCACCTTATCTCTCTGGATAAGGCTTGAGGTTTAATTCAGTACAAGTGAAGTGATGTTCTAGGTGTCTGCATGTTGGATTTCGCCTTGTTTTGTAAGAGCTATAGAATTTCCTGTCAGGAGGTTGTTGGTTCACTTTCATCTTCTCATCTCTTATTACGTTTATTATACCCTAGAAGATTAGAAAAACACTGAATTCTATGCTAACCTGAAACTTAAGAGCAGAGATGATGATTAGAGCAGAGAATTTGTTTAGTTTTGATCTAAGGTTGATCAAAACCAAACAAAATATTTGGGGCCTGAGAAATTAATATACTGTCTCTCAAAATTCCCTTATTCACTCAGATCTTCTCCCCTGGACGAGACCTAAAATGTCTTAGCACTGAGCTAGAAGAAATTGGCTGAGTTTATACCTTTCTTTCCCCTCCTTTCAGTGGGTCAGTGAGCTGTACAGCAATCTCTATGGTCTGTGTGGCCCAGGAAATTGCAAATATTTTCAGCTGTGTCAGGTTCTGCATATGCAAGTTAGGAGGTTCAAAGGAAAGTTTAATTGACACTAATCCTCATCTTGACTTTTGCTCACCTCCTCCTCTTTTCCCACTAAGTCTTTCCACCTTCCCATCTCAAAGTCACAGAAGCTTTACAATTTTTCTTATAAAAATATATACGTTTAACCCTTTGGCAATCTCTTAATGCCCTTTTATTAAATCCCTTAAGTCTTTTTATTAAGACCAGGGTAATTAAAATTATTATAAAACTCTCTTGAGAGATTATACCCTTTAATCACAGTGCATATTTGCTGAAACGTAGGTGACACTTTTGGTATATCAAATACAAAAATATTTTGGGCAAAGATGTTTAACAACAATTTTTTAAACTAAGATTTTGACTAAGGCAGTTTAAGGCCTTAAAATCATACCTACATGCAGTCACAATAAAACATTGATGGTCTTCTAATACTTTTACAGATATAGAGTGGCACAGCTGCAATCAAGTTTCTCAATTTATTTCAACTCCAGCTCCTCAGCTGACATAATCTGTCCTAAATGCCATTGACTCCCAAGGTGCTGCCCTGCTTTAGAGCACACAGTTTTCTGGGCAACCAGAACAAATGCACAAATAAAATCCCTTGGGCCGTTATTCCCCAGCCAATGAACGAAAAATAAAGGACTTTTCTTGTGAAGTGAGCCTGGGTCTCCTGTCTGGAGTGGAAATGATAATGCACACACTCTAGACCAAAGGCATTCTTACACAGCTGTACACTGGCACAGATCAGTACAGAAAGTATTCATTTACTCGCTGACACTTCCTACTAGACTGATTCCTGAAATTTCAAAATTAAGGAGTTCTGATAAGAAATAAACTAACCATCCAATATTTGTTTTCTTTTTATACAATTTTGTTATGAACAGTGAAAAAACCCATTAAATGGGGGTTTTAAATGTGGATTTTTAACATTTCCAGTAGGATGGATGGCCAAATGCCTTCCTCTTCACTACTTCTAATAGATATTTATTTTCACTCATGGTCACACAACTGAGGCTTCCAGCTTATTGCATATTGTCAACACCAGAAGCAGAAAAGAAATCTATGATTTTCTATATCAAAGCAGTTCATGGTAACTTAACTCTTTCTAGGTTAGTAGTGAATGGGAAAAGCAGGGTAGCACCTTGGGAGTCAATGGCATTTAAGAAAGAATTTAAAATACAGCACAATTTAACTTGGCATACCTACAATTTTCATTTAAAGGTTTTGGAAGGTCTCGACTTCTTAATTTATAAACTCCTACTGAAGTCAACAGACTTATATCCATCCAGCAAGTGTTCACAGAATGGGAATCTGTATTTTAGAGTTAAATAAAAAAATTACATTGAGACATATTTGGGACTAGTAGGAGAAGTGAGACTGTAAAGCATGAAAAAAGGTGTGACTCATTTAAGTGTTTGAATGAAAGGAGGAATAGGCATAGGGCAATATGGAATAGTTATTGAAGACCACAGAAGCTGTGAAAAGAAAATTTTTTTTTTAAAGGAGCAAAGAAATATAAAAACTACTGGAGTAAGGTTGTAGAAACAATAAAAGGGAAACAAACACAGAAATAGTTCAAACTATCAGAGATCCCATAAAAAACGTTCATATAAAAGTTACTGGTGATTTTTCTAAATGTTCATCTACTTTCTGGTTTTTCTCCTGTCATGTTTGTTTGGTTTTTTTAATTAAAGAAAAAAAAAGTGATATGTGCTATCATTTAATTTAATTTAAAATGTTGTCAGTATATCACCATCTGAAATGTATCAACATGCCCTGTAAATGAGCTTTGTGTAGGTGTGAGAAGGAGAAAATAAGGTCCTGCCCACCATGCAATATGGTAACGTGAGAGCTGTTTTAGGGAATTTTATCAGTAATGCAAGCAATTTTCTGGCACTGATGAATATTGCTATATATTGGTGATAAACAGGGCTTGTGAGAGGATGAAAGAAATCCAAAGATGCTAAAGATATGGAGGTACTATAATAGACAACCAAAGCAAAAAGGATATTCAGTATTGCAGAAAAAATGAACTAGACAGAACTGGGTTTAAGATTACTCGACTAGTTCGAGCAAAACTTTTAAAATGTGTAAATGAAATGAAAGAAAGACAGGAGTATTTGGACTCAGCTTGTAGTTTAAGGCACTGAATTTAGGTGTATAGGTGTTTATATTTCACTCTGTACCTGGAGTGCCTTTTATAGGTATTGGAGAGCTGATCACTACAGAGAACTGAACCTCAAGAATTAATCCAATTCACCCTAAAACAAACATCCACACTGAATTCTTATGCAGACTTCACTGACTGTAACAGCACCTAGATATCAAGATTTCAGTTAGATATCAACAGACATCCAAATTTAGGTATTTTAAAGCAAATCCCACATTAGACATCTGCAATGTTGGTTCCTGTATCTGGTCCTCCAAGATCTCTCCACAGTCCACACCAAAATGAGCACTTCCAGGGGGAGATTAATTTGTGTCATTTTAAATAGCCACTTAACAGTAAAATTAATTGTGCACTAAAAAGACCTGTTTTCTTTATTGGCTAAAAGGAGTTGATATCTGGTCAGATGAATCCCCCTTGCCTCCTGCAGGGCTACTTAGCTAAAAAGAAAAGTGAAGTAATGAATCAGATCAGCATAAGAATGTTTAAAGGCTGAAGATAATAAAAATTATTGAAATTATTGAAATCATAACATAGCTTCATTAGCAGCACATGTTTGAAGGAAGTGTTCATAAAGACATGGCTTCACAACACAGCACTTCACAACCTGAAGATTGTGTTGTTTCTCTTGTACACCTGAGAAATAATACATTGGGACTGTGGTTTACCCAGGCTTGTCTGGCCTGAAGCAAATGAAATGAGAAATATTTGTAATCATAATTATTGAGGATGTGACTCACAAATGTTGCCTTGGAACCATGACCAAAACTAATGATTGTAGGAGAAAATGAGAAATAAGAAGCCCTCAGAACCACAGTTTACAGTACATTTTTGATGACCACGTTTTGAGATAAAATGAAGTATGTTTGCTTTCCTTTTAGATTTTCTCTTATGAAGAATTATACAACTCTTAATTAAGAGGATATGCAATTCTAAGAGTATCAACCGCACTTGCTCCAGATTTGTAGAGGAGAAATATGAAGCATGCTATCTAATTGTCTATTTAAAAATTAAAAAAAAATCATTTCCAGGGAGAGGTTGTTACATGTCACCATTCTCATTTCAGCACATGATTTAGTATCTAAATACTATCTTCTAGCTCTATAGGACCAAATTCTGAGGGTGACTGAGCACTGAAATAGTGTGATTTCCTTTCTGTGACATTGTTCCTTTCTGAACATTTGCTTCAAAACAAATAAAGTGCCAAATTGCTTCAAAAAGAATAGAGTGCCAAATCTAATGACAATATTATAAGACACAAATAATTTCTATATTAAAAAACAAATTCATAACAATATTTCAGGGATATTTTAACATTGATCTGAGGAATTTATAAGAAGAAATTTTCTAAGTGGTTTTAAAAATGTTTTCTGAGGATTCTGAGGTACTAGACAACATTGGATCTGTGTATGATATTAGATAGTTCCTTCATCTCCTACACCACGAACTGCAATATTAATTAGATGTTGGAATTAAATTTTTTACAATATTAATTGCAATGTACTTTTTATTAAGTCTATATCATACTGAAGAAGCAAGATTTTGCCTAAATGTAATTGCCACGTATTGCAGAAGAAAAATCTATTTGTATACAGATACTAAAAATACCCATCCAAATAATATTCTAATTACACTGATTTGTTCTGTGAGGAAGTGAAATCATTGAACACTAAAACACTATGTATTTATTTTTGATGGTGTTAGGAAGTGAAATGGAGATAAGTGCCATTGAAATATTTTATTTAATTGCAAATAAAGCAACTATGCCGATTAAATTAACTATCCTACATTCATGCAATGTTTTATTCTAAATAAAGCATCTATTAGCCTGCAGTTTTCTCCAAATCACTGCTTTAAATTTCATATGGTAAGTAAGACCAGCAAGAGATCAAGTAACCTGGTTACCCAGCAGCAATGAAGCAGCCCTTAGCCCAGTTCCCGTAATCACCCCTTGCATGCTGTAATCACTCTTTCCTCAAGGTGCAGAGCAGTGCTTGGGCCTGTTCCAGGTAAAGCCCAATGCAGATGCTCTGGACTGTGCTCTGGGAAGAGCCTGCATCTCTCTGCTGACTACATAAGGAGAATTAGGAAGCTAAGCAGCTAGTTGCTTAAAACTCTGTAATGCTTGTAAAGCTTGTAGATTAGAGGGTGAAACTAGACAGATGTAGACAGCATGACTCATCCTACCCCTAATATAAAACTAAGCTGTATGTAGCTGTTAGACAACAGGACTCTTGCTATAGTTATTATGATTGATACAGCCACTCACAGGACAATCTAACTCAGCTTCAGAGAGATAACATGGAAGAGAGTTCCTCTCCCTAAATGCATGCAGTACAGAAGACAGAAAGCAGAGAGAAAGCAGTAAACACTTAAAGCAGACAAATAACTTTGAGAAATTGGGAGCACAGAATAAGAAAAATTAAATAATCTTATTTTATCATAAAATGAAAATGTCTCCACTTATCTAAATAATGTCAGATGAAAACACTATATGATGGCAAATGACATAGCTCACAAACAGAGCAGCCATAATAGCATATATGGAGCCTAACAATGATCATGCATACAAAATGCAACAATTCAGAGATCAGCAACAAATAGGTC
The DNA here is from genome assembly GCF_028018845.1 of Melospiza georgiana. Taxonomy (NCBI): domain Eukaryota; kingdom Metazoa; phylum Chordata; class Aves; order Passeriformes; family Passerellidae; genus Melospiza; species Melospiza georgiana. The sequence continues at coordinate 89,078,206 of NC_080432.1, forward strand.
ATAATTCAGTTAGAAGTGTGATAAATTTTAAGTCTGATAAGTCTACACACCCCTCCATTTCACCATGGAGTTAAAACATACTTGCCATTATTTATGATTACACTGTAGATGCTTATTTTTAATTTCTGCATTATTTAGGTGTGTCATACTGTGATCATAAATACAGGAAACAAAATGTCTTTGTTTGCTTTTTCTTCAAAGGGCCAAGTGGACAGCCTTGTAACTTACTCAGTTAAAATATACACTAGGCTTTATTTAGCAGGGCTCATGGATCAACACTTATGGAATCCCTTGTGTGCACACAGCATGTATGTTAATCTATTCATCCAGCACATATATAAGGAACCTCCATGGTTCAGACATCAAAAGTTCATTTTACCTTCTCCAAGTTGACTGTTGTGCAAAAATATCAAAATCTCATCAAGAGAAGGATCTGGCCAGTAAGGGCACAAAGCTGGATGAGAACCAAAGATCTGCAGGCAGCAGGAATTATCACATCATAGAACCCAGCAGCAAAACATCTGGTTTACGGTGGCCAAGCTTCATTGCAGGGTCAGTAAAAGCAGATAGGCAGCAAAAAACTACTGTAAGGCAGCAAATTGGACAGGTAGTTCAGCAAAAGTGAAAGCTTGTCTTGGAACAGACCAAGGGCTCTGAATTCAGGCTTGTCAGTGCTCCAGGAGCAGCCAGAAGTGCTGAGGCAAAACTCACCATGTTGGCTCCACAATCAGCTTCTGTTCCGCGTTTTGCACCACTGCTTTCCTCTGAGATTTCTGGAAGTGTTGTGTATCTCCTGTTTCTACTGACATCCCTGCTTAATTCAAAAGCTTTGTGTGCTGTGCTCAAGTCCCTTTAAGTTTGATGGCTTTGTGTTCCTGAGAAAAAGAGAAGGGAAGGGAAATGGGAAATGGGAGATTGACACAAGGAGAAGAAAGTAACCCAGGTACAGATCATATAGCATTTGACAATTGTACATTAAAAATTCACCAATTATCTCAAAATTAATATTCTAAATCAAATTACATCTTCCGATATAAACCAGCCAGAAGCCAGGAAATTCAAGCTTAAGAATGTCACCCATTTGAAGTAATTTTATTTTAGCTTGGTTTATCAGTATACTTCCCAGGAGCAAACTGTAAATTATGTATTTCAGGATCTCTCAAGGAGTCCTGCCAAGACCTGGTGATAAGTTGCTATAACAGCAGCTCAGGGTTTGAGAAATGCACTTTCTTTAGCACTCATGGCAACAGGTGACCAAGTGGTAATGACACCATTAACACATTTCACCTTTTTAAGGTCTCCCACTGGTGTTTCACTTCTACTAATTTATGGAGGAATCATTTCATTTCAGTGTTACAAGTCCCTTGTGTTCTTAGTGGTATTTTAAAGAAAATAAACAGAAGGAGGGAAGGAGAGCATCCTCTGGGATATGTGATTTTGGAGAAAACTATCAGCAAATTCTCTCTTGTATGAAAAGGAACTTGGGAATTTTATAGCAGATCCAATAAGGCTGAGATCAACTTAATTCAATTCTCCTTTCAGGAATCAGCAATATCTGCTTTGTAATAAGCAGCTGTTAGGTACTTCCCACATATGATTCTCCAGACAGATATTTTTGCATTTGTTATGCAAATATAGGTATGTATTTAAAAAAAACCAAAAGGCAATAATGTCTCAATTAATTATTTGGTTGAGTCCTTATGGACTCCCCACTCTAGATACACTTGCAAAAGGATCTTTTGTAATGGCTGCAGCTATGATCCTATGTCCTTCTCTATGCAGCCTTCTGGCTACTGTACTGATTCTCCAGAAAATATTACACAATTAATTGCTCACTTCTTTTCAAAAGCTGTCTTTCCTTCAACTCTCAGTTCTTTTAATCATGTAACTACAAAAGAAATCTTCTAGTTAACAACTGTAACTTTATTAACATCCTGCAACTGAGATTTTTTTTACCAGAAATATTTGACCTTGACAACTTAATCCCTACAGTGATGATATGAAAACAAACTATCAACTCCTTATTTTAAAAAAGAAAAAGCAAAAAAAAAAAAAAGACAATGCTAAAGTACTGCTAGTGCAGCACAGAGAAGCAGGCAAATGGTACAGTGTATGGGAACATTATGGCACTAGATTCTGTCTTCACAGACATCAGTTGGACGTTTATCACTGAATTCTAAAGAATCAGACCAAAACTCCCACTTTATAGTGAGAAATAGAGGCTTTCAGCAGGGATTTGTGTTGAATAGCCAAACAAATCTGAGTATTTGATGCCTTTATTATACTCTAAATGCTTAGGTACCACAAGACAGAACTGGGTTATCTCAAGAAGAGAAAGAAGTAATTGCTGTCTTCAACTCCCTACTGGGAGGTTACAGACAAGGTGCAACTAGACCCTTCCAGAAGGTTCAACAGGAGGCGATGGACAAGGATTGCAACCAGGAAAATTTCAGGTAGTACAAAAATTTGTATCAGTCGTGGTAGGCAAAAAACACGTGTTGTCCAAAGAGGCTGTGGAATCTCAATCCTTTAAGATATTCAAGCCTTGGTTGCATGACCCTGAGCAACCTGATCTGACCCAGAGTTAACTCTGAGTGGAGGATTTGGACCAAAGTTCTCCACGAGTGTGAAGAAAGGAAAGGAGAAGGAGAATGGGAAGGGACTTTACGTCCTCAAGAATACTCATTTGATGCATACCTTGTTTGAAAACAGTGCAACAGGAGTTCAACAGAAATTGCTAAAAAAAGGGGGCTAAAAATTGTTTTAGCTAGTAAAACTAAATGTACGCTGTAATTGTTCACACCAATTGTCTTTGTCTACTGTTTTATCGCTGTAGCTGGAAAGTGGAAGAAGCACGTCAAGGGAATCAAAACAAGGATTCTATATATGGAACAACTATGGTTGGGTCTGAATTTAGATCTTAACTCTACTCAGCCCAGTTCTTCAAATGCTTGTGTAGGCCTAGCTGAATCCACAGTGTTACACCAATTTACCCCTGTTGAAGATCTGGATTTACTGCACTGATCATGTACAATTCTTGGTGGTGATGGTACAGAAGCTGCCTGGGCCCCAAGAGCACAGAGGTTATGAGTGCATCAGCAACCTGTAGGGACAGACATATGGCACATCCATTAAGTGGGGGGTGTTTGTACACTGCTCTTCCTGTTACCTCATAGGAAATACAGGATTTCTGTACCTCCATCAACAGACAAGCTACTTCCTTCCTGGCTAAAGCAGGGGCAGATGTGACAGGTAAGCTTCTTGCAAGTGGATCCGGAAAGTTCTAGCCATTTGGTCACTAATTCCTACCTTCTCTTTTTCAGATTCAGTGTGAGGAAAATACCTGTGTCAAAAATACCTGTAGAGACTATAAAATAAAACACCTGGTCTCATGGTCTTTAATACAATGACCAAACAGATTGCCTAAAGTGTCTTATTCCTGTCATACCAAAAGTCAGCTCCAGAGACAACCAAGTTCCATCTTCATCTGCTATACACTTCATGGCCCTGCATCTTCCCTGATATTTTCAGTTGTACTAACTAATGCAGTAACAAACAGGACCTTCAGCTACAAACAAGAACATTAATTCTTCAGTGCAATGATGGACAGCTTTGAGGCTTTCCTAATGCAAAGAACTGCAGCCAAGTTAAGATCTTTGTTTATTACAATATTTAGTTTCCTATGCCTTGGCAAGTCTGCCTCGATCATTTATTTCACCAGTGTGCCACAGAGGCCAATCCCTTAGCATAAGTTTGCTAGCCATGTTTGTGATCCCTCACAATTCTCTGGGCCCAGTAGAGGAGTCTTTGGAAGACACAGGAATCATTCCATTAGTGTGGTAAATCTGTTCCCCTGGGATAATCCTGACAAGACAAGTATGAAATAACAGGAATATATTTCTTACTACAATTATTATTTAACCAGAAACAGAAATGTCCTGCCCAGCTGACCTTTGTAGTGTCACCTACAGTCTGACAGTTGAAGTGCCAAGGGTATGGGACCATGCTTTTTGTATTTCATCAATACTGCAGTTTAAGATTTTATTTAAAAGAAAAATAGTAAATGGCACATCATGTAATTGCTATTTATTTCATAAACATGAGGTATTTCAAAGTGCTATAAGACGCAGCACTAAATGTACATCATTGGAAGAAATTAAACACAGAACTTTGCAGTTACCCAGTTCTATGCACCAAACATTAACAAATACATTAACTGGAAGAAACAGGCTAGGAAAAGGCATATATAGTAAATTTCTTTACAAAAGTTTCTTAGTTCAAAAAAGTGATAAAGTAATATCTACTCAAAACTTTCACAACTCATTTTCATACGAAAATATAAGTATCAAATTTAGTTATGTATCAGCATCATACTAAAGTATACAGGCAATGTAAGAATTAGTACAGTACATAACAGAGATTAACAATATATTTGTATACAAAAACATGCTCCTCAAACATTGAGGTATTACAGTACTTAGGTATGAACTTCCAGTCTAATACTGGCAGCAAAAGCCACCTCTCATAACCCAAGACATGTACAAAAGGCAAGTGTGTAGATGGTATTTACAGAAATTCCCACAGGGGCACAAAATGCCAACCCCTAAAGTAACATCTGTTAGAACATAAGCACCATAAAACTTAGGAATGAACATTTTAAAACTCAACTAGATGTCATCAGCAGCTCCAAATGCTCACAACACTTAAAAAAAAAAATCCCCACCATCTACAGTTCTTAAGGAGAAAAAACAAAGGCAGTCCATTGTTGTTTGGTAGTCTTGCAATAAACTCCTTGCAAGAAAAATCATTTGCTCCGTACCCAGATAATATAGTCTGTCGATTACTTCAGGGACTGGATTGAAATTAAAACCAACATTCTTAACGTCAAAAAACACAATTTTTTTATAAAGAATCAAAAATGTGCAAAGTGGCAATGACTGTCCTGATCAGCCAGAAAAAAACCAAAACAAAAAAAAAAAGTTTAGCAAGTCCGCTTGTAATCTATTTTCTTTAGTAATTGTTCTTGTCTGGCTTGCAATTTTTCCTTTTCTAGCAGTAACTTCTGCTCCTCTGCCTGAAGAGAATGAACATACTCAGTGGCTTTTTTCAAGATCACAACTTTTGCAGCTTTCTCATTTTGAACCAGTTCTGGAACATGGTCCCTTAAAGTGAGGAAACTTGACCGTAGATCATTACGTCGTTGACGCTCCAGGATGTTATGGTTGCGTCGACGTTCACTGTCCTCTGAATCAGAGTTTCGAGGACTCGAACTCTTAAGCTTTGGTTGGATCGTGGGTTTTACTGGACGGGGCACCTCGACTTTTAACTTCTTCTGTGGTGGAGACTCTTCAGTCTCCACAAATGGAGAAGGAGCGGCATAATTATGCTGCTGGTGAATTGGGGCACAACGCTTTAGTATGAGTCCATTCTGCTGTGTCCTGACTGATGAAAAAGTGGTATTCTTAGGACGCACTGTAATAGTGAGGGTGGTAACAGACTTGTTGGTAGAGGAGCGTCTTTTCTCCACTGTAACAACATCTATTTCTTCTTCTTCATCCTCTTCCTCCTCATCTTCATCATCTTCTGGTAATAAAGGACAGAAAATAAAACAGACATTATTCTCCCTGAAAATACCTTGATTACAAGTATCGGTATTTATTGACAAAATACATATCCAGTAAAAGCAGTAATGAAACTGATGGCAAAACCGGGGTGCACCCACCATCTGCAGTCAAATATAGATCTGTAAAAGTATGTAACACACATGAAATCAGCAAAGAATAGAGATGTCTGAAAGCTTAGTAAGTTTGATGAGATGGGTTTTTTTAAACACATCTAATTTTCAATCAAAATGGGGCTACCACCCACACAATCACAGTGGCAGAAAAGAATTTTTAGACAGAATGTATGTAGTTTGAATGGAATCGTCGAGTTGTGGCACAAAAGGCAAGCACAGAGCCACAACACAGCCCCTGCTTGGTAGAAAAGCAGCCGGAAAACGAAACAATCGCTGGGTTTGTTCTGAGGCAGAAGGTGAAGCTGCTCCAGCCGAGGACCCTTTAAGCCGGCGCTTGGTGCACTGCCAAGAAGACAGCTGTTGGAAGTGCTTCCTCACCCAAAGCTGTCAAACCAGACATTAAAGGGACAGCAGGCTCCGAAACCCGGGACGGATCACCAAGCACCAAGTTTGCAGCGGTGGTCACAGGGACCAGCTCATCTACACAGGCCAAACCGCGGTTCAGCCCAAGGGGACTTCTCTGCGTACACACACACAGCACGTTTGAAACATTTTGGGCTCTGTCAGTACAAGCGCTGCTGTAAGGGTTCAGGGGTCTAGCTCCAGCCTGCCCGCACGGTGCCTAAGGGAACGCGCACACGGTCATCCCCCGTAAATCTGTGCCCAGGGCGGCGGTGGCAGCCGTACTGCCACCCCCCCGAGCCCCCCGGGGGCAGGAGACTGTCAGGGCGCCGGAGGCTGCCCAGCTCCACGCAGCCCCTCCGGGCTGGAGCCGCTGCCCGGCGAATGCTCCGGGCCCGCCGCAGCCGGCACAGGGCGAGGGGCGGGCGGGGGCTGCCCCCGGGCCGTGCCCGCCGCCCCCGCGCCTGCTGCCGCCTGCCGGCCGCCCCGCGCCCCGCCCGGCTCCGGGCTCAGCGCCCCGCCCGCCCCCGGAGCTGCCGGCGGGGGCCGCACCGCCACCCCCGTCCCCACCTCCGCACGCTGGGGCCGGAGCGCTTACCCGAGTCGCTGAGCGTGTCGTCCCCGGAGGAGCTGCTGCTGCTGCTCGCCCGGCTGTCCCCGGCGGGGCGCGGCGGGCGGCCGCCCCGCGCAGCCCCTCCGCCCGCCGCCGGCGCCTCCTGCTTGTTGACGGGGAAGGGGAAGACCACGGCCGGGTCCACGCACTCGGGCACGGCGCCGCCCAGCTCGGCGCGGGCGCTGGCGGGGCTGCCCGCGGCCCCCGGGGGCGGCGGCGGCGCGGCGGGCGCCTTGCTCTGCAGCTTCTCGCTCACCGCCCGCTCCAGCTTCTCGCGCGCCGAGAAGCCGCTCCACATGCAGTCCTGGATGATGATGGAGTTGAGATTGTTCGTCACGCCGGGGCCCGTCTCGAAGAAGTCCCCTCCGTCCATGCCGCCCCACAGGTCGGCCTCGGGCGGCAGCAGCAGCAGCTCCGATGCCCAGTCCACGGGGTCGGTGGGGCGGCAGCCCCAGAGAGCCGCTCCTCCCCACGGCACCGGGCCCCCTCCCGGAGGGTGCTCCTGCAGCCCGGCCCGGCTGGGAGACAGAGGAGGGGTGGGCAACAGCTCAAACTTTTTCCAGATGTCCTCGCCCGGGGGAGCGGAGTCCGGCCCGCACAAATAAAAGTCATCTTCGTCCGGGTAGAAACAAGGCTGCAAAGAGTCAAACTCGAGGTCTGGGTTTTTACTGACCATTCCTGGCATTACGGGTGTCTTTTTGCTGATCCCTGTGTCAAGCAATAGTTTCAAACACAGGTTTTATCGATATTTCCACCAAGGGGAAGAAGAGAGGTTCTCCCACGACCTGAACCTAAAAAAAAAAAAAAAAAAAAAGGAAAAAAAAAAAGAAAAAAAAAAGGAAAAAACAAAAAAAAAGAACAAAACAACAAAATCACAATTAAAAATACGAACAAACAGACACGAACGCGAGTCCCTTCCTCTTAACGGAAGGAAAAAAAATTAATAATCCCATCATAAATAGCAAGCAAGAAGGAGCCTTTAGAAAGTTGAGGGGAAAAAAAAAACATCTCACACACCTTTCTCCTCCCGACTCAAGATACTGAAATCAAAGCGCTCAGGTAGTGCTCCCCCGTGCAGAGCGTGCCCCGGCGCTCCGTGGGGACACAGACCCAGGCTGCACAGTCCGGCGGGGATGCACAGCCTGTGTACATAGCCCTCGCCTGCTCGCCCCACACCGCTTCAAACGCTCAAAACAGCACAGTAACTGCAGACAGATGCATGGCTTTGATACCGTAATCTCTCCAGAAAGGCTTCTTAATATGCCAGCAAAAGTAGAGGAAGTTTACTCCTTTTGTCACTGCGGAACAGTGCAAAGGGGAGAGGAGAAAGATGCAAAAAAAAAAAAAAAAAAAAAAAAAAAAAGGGGGCGGAGGGGCTCTTTGCAACTTCGCAAATCGCCAGTTCATTCACTCAAAGCGAGCCAGCGAAATCCGCGCACAACACAAGGGGGGAGGGGGAGAGGAGGGGAAATCCAGCAGCAACAGAAATTATCAACCTTATGTAATAACCTCACGCACAAAAATGCATTAAAACCACCCCGGCGCCACCAACAAAGCCTCCTGATTTGCCAAGAAAGCACGGGAAGTTTTCACCCCTTTTTCCTACAACAACGAGGTTGCAAGGACAGCAACTCCGCACATTCGGCCACTTCACGCACGCAAAGCTCCTGCACACACACCAGCTCTCACCTCCGAGCAGTGCGCGCTGCTGCCCTTCCCGCGGCCGGACCCCCACTCACTACCCACGGCCAGTCAACCACAGCCCCATTCCTCTGCCGAGAGAGAGCTCCGTTGCATCAGACATTTAAAAAAAAAAATAAAAAAAGAAAAATGCTCAAAGTCCAAAAAATCGAGTCAGCGTCTCCCTTCAGCTCGGTTAAGGTAATGCGAAGGAAATCGTTCTGCTGGGTTCACAACAGCTGACGCTGAGACGGAGACCAAAAAGGGGGAAAAAAAATCCATGAAAAGCCTTATGATGAAACGCCGAGAAACGCGCCCGGCTCGGCTCAGCTGCGCTCCCGCCCCGCCCCCTAAGCGCCTCCAGGACTGTGCATTTTTCTACTCGGGAAATACATTAAACTGTTTAAAATGCAAAGCAGTAAAGAGGCACCTACAAAACACTGGCGATCTCAATGCGACAGCTCCAAACCAAAACACAAATATCCTCCAGGATTTTCTTATGCTCAGTGAGAACCCCGTTCGGGCTCCGCTCTGCCCCTGCGCTCGCCTTCCCGCCCCATCCTTCCCAGTTCGGCAACTCAAAACGCGATGGGGAATTGGATTTATTTGACTGGGGTTTTGTCCTGCAGCCCAGAACCTGCAGCTTCCTCTTCTTACCTCCGTGGTGATGGTGGTGGGTGTGCGAGGGGGAGGAGTGGAGGGGGAAAGGGGAGAAGGGAAAAAAAGCAGCTGATGGTGTCTGTAGCACTTTCCGCGCCCGCCCGCCGGCCCCCGCAGCCTCCCCGGCCTCCGCATCCACCCTCTGCTCGCAGACAGATGACTGTCACTGCCTGCCTTTGAAGCAGCTGGATATTATTCACCCCCCAAAAAGGCATAAAAAAAAAAAAAAAAAGCCAAGTTAAAGAAAAGCAACAAAAAAAAAAAAAAAAAAAAAACCCTGACACGCTCGGGAGGGAGCACTGGGAAACAGCGGGAGAATGGCGGGAGAGCCGGCCCCGCCCCCGCTCCACGCGCGCAGGGCGGGGCCGCGCGTTTGGCGCCAAAAGCCCCGTTCGCTCTTTATCCTCCGGGAGGGCGTTCGGATGCCGCGGGGCCGTCCCTGCCCCCTGTGCCGCCCCTCCCCGCGCCACGCCGGCCCCCAGGAACGTCGCCTCCGGAGCGGTTCCTCCTCACCTCCCGCCGCTGCGACCTCGGGCGCAACCCCCCGGGGCAATTGAAAATAAACAAACAAGGGCTAAGGGAAGCGGCCGGGCGAGGGAGCCGCTCGGACGCGGGGCTCTGTACACGCTCGGTAGCGATCGCTCCCCGCAGGCCCAGCGGGGCTCTCACGCCGCCGCGCTGCCGGCAGGGCCCCGTGCGGGCGGCCCCGCTCTCCCCGCTCCGCGCCGGCACCGGCACCGCGCCCGCCGCGCCCCCGTTCCGCTGCCAACGGCGACACCTTGCGGCCGCGCGGCGCAGCGGCGGCGCTCCCGGCGCCCCCGCGCATTGCCCGGCGGCAGCACCCACCGCTCTCTCGCCTCCTTCCCGGCGCGGGGCCGCGGCACGGGACGGGACGCGCCGGGACGGGACGGGAGCGCAGCGCTCTCCTCGGCGGTGCGCGGCGGCGGGCGCGGGTACGATCCCAATCCCGCCGCCGCTCGGGGCGGTGCCTCCTTGCTCATAGGCTGCAGGTTGAGGCGGGGACTGGGGCGTCGCTCGCTGCAGGCCGGTGGCGGCTGGCGGCCGCTTTGTGTGCGGTGGCGGCGGGGCCGCCTCCCCGTCCCGCCTCGGTGGGGGCGAGCCCGGGCTGTTCAAACACGGTGGGCATGGTGGTGGGAGAGAGAGCTGGGCGTCGATGGAAGTGGCTGAGGAGGGAGAGGCTGCTCGCCAAAGAGCGAAATAAACCCTGCGTGAGGCAGGGATGTGCAGTGTGTCCCTTCGCTTGGTCCCCTCCGGCAGTTTTGCGCAGGAAGTCCTGCCTATTCCATGTGGTGATCGCTCCTCGCATCCGTGTCACGCTTCACCGGCCAAAACCTGGAGGCTGCAGCAGCCATTCGGTGCCCCGAGGCGGCCTTGCGAGCCGTCGGGTGCCGCGGAGTCCCAGGCTCGGCAGGCCGCTCCGGGCCGGGCTGGCTCCCCGAGGGCGGCACCTGCTCTGCCATGGCCCGGCCGAGGCACTGAGCTGCTGGCCGGCCCTGCTCGCCCCTGCCCGCCTTCCCTCACCAAGGCTGATCTCAGGAGCCTTCGGCTGGTCTGGCTGAGAGCAAGAAGGCACCTGGAAGGTGAACCCTGTGTGCCGCAGCTTCCGAGCGCTCAGGGTTCAGGCGGGGGTGCTGAAGGTGACCTTTAGGTCCCCTGCTCTGAGTCACAGCTTGGGCGGGCACCATAAAGCGGAGCAGCGCCCGACCTGCTGCTGCCCAGGCCGCTGCCAGGCCCTGTGCCATCAAGCTGGTGAAGTATTCGGGGCCCGGTTTGCCTGAACTGTGGTGGTTTGGACCCCCATTCCTCCAAGGCACTTCAGATTCGAGACAGGGGAATTCATTGATTAGCAAATGTGCGCTCGGTACTTTGAAGATGTACAGTCTTATGAAAGCACAAAGATTTATCAATTTCTATTTGGATTATTTGGCTGGCCAAAAAAAAGCCGGTGTGGTTGGGATTTTTTTGCCCCTCACATTTTAGTAACCTTAAACAGGTTGAAGCTTGTGAGGAGGCATGAACAGTTAGTATGCAGGTCACAGAATATGTGAAAAATTTAAAAATTCTCATCAGTCAATGGCCTTTGTGGATTTGAGCAATTATATATGATTTTCTCCTTTAATTATTTTTGTTTTCTATCTTGACTGTAAGGTTTTTATGTATGCAAATATTGTTACGCCCATCCAGAAAGGATGTGGGCTGCTACTTTACCTAGTGTTAATTCATTACAATTTTCATCTAGATTTCCTCAACAGCCTTTTTAAGTTTTCTCTTTTTTTATTTTTCCATATGTATGTACATGGGATTAAAACCATCAGCTTCTAGGGAAGCTCTGTTTGTGGAGTGTGATATCTTTTGTAGCACCCTGAATGAGAACATTAATAAAAGCAGTCTTTTAAAGTAACTTTCATTGCCAAAAAACATCAAACTAACAAAAAACAAAAGCCCCCACAAACAGGAAATGGAAAACAGTATACTGAGAAACGTTACTGTGTATGAGGAGTAACTCTGTTTGGGTAAAAAGACTTGTTAAAACCCCAGATCTACTGCTTTGTCTTCTGCAGTTGAGAAAGAAGTGGAAAACTTTGAAAGGACTGCACAAATCCTTGTGGTATTTTGACTGACACTTACCTTGGGCTCTTTTATCAATGCTTGCATTTATTTCTCTGATGTATTCTGTCCCTGTAATGGCATATATCAAGAAGCCTCAAGGCAAATGAAAATCTGAAATAATTTACTAGTAGTATCTTTATTATTATGTTGTTTCACTGGAAGAACTTGGGGATTAAGATGTTCAGGTGGTAGTAGTGGGTCCCAATAAAAAACAGTTGTGTAGCAAGTATGTTGAAGCATTGTAAGAACTAGTTCTCTGGAAAAGCAGAAAAGTGTAAAAAAGTATGTAAAAGTTTAAAGGATGCTTTTACTTATACAGTGGTAAGAATCTAAGTGGATCCACTGGTCTACAGCATGGCCTAGCAAGAGCCCTGGGAAAGCCCTGTGCTGAGAGCTGGGATGTACATACCTGGGCATAATACACAGGAAAGTTATGCTCAGGGCTACTGTACATCTTCCCATTTGGTGTCATTGATTCATTAAGAAATGCTGTGTGAGGCAAGTTTCTCTGGCCACACACACCTCTCATTCACCCTCACAGCCTGCAACTATTGAGAAGATCAAAATAAATGACACTATTACTTGATAATGTGTGCAGTTGTCTTCCTCAGAAGTGCCCAAACTTCAGTGCATTTTTGCTTTCATTTCAGAAGTAATGTATGTATTCTCTTGTCTCCGTGTCACACCGTAAAAGATTTTATAAATGCTCTTGTTAATCAGGGAATGGGGAAAAGTGGTCAATACCCCAGTGTTCTGAGTGCACTTGGCAAAAGTGTGACAGCATTGGGACAATTTATCCCTGTTCTGTATTGGCCAGCAGAAGCTACATGTGAAACTCTCAGTAGGACTAGAAAGAGTGTAGGTATGAACACTCATAGAACTTTTTATTATTTTTTTTCTTAAAAAAGACCTAATACACTTCCTGTTAAATAGCAGTAATAAAATTTTCAGGTGGATTAAATATTTGGAGGTAAGCATTAAAGTTAACAGTTACAAAAGCTGCCAGATTTAGAGCAGCAGATTTATTCCTGCATACATTCAGTAGCTTGCTAGGGAGTTGTGCTGCTCCCTGCTGTGTAGCTGCTGCCGGTGTGTAATCGAAACGATTTCTCTTGCTGATTTATCCACATCCAGGTGAGACAGGCTTAGGGACTTGCCCAGTGTCACTTATGGAAACTGAAGCAGATTTCCCTCGTAAGCTGATTGTAACAGTCTGAGGTAGCAATTGCTTTCCTGTAAGTTCTTGCAGAGTGCATCAGCATTATCCATTAAGATGAGAATATAGTGCAGAGTCACAAAGCCCTGTGGATGTCACAAAGGTCTGCAAAGAATACAGATGTTCTTGTGACATGAAAATTACCAATTACTAATCTCAATTACTAGCCACAATACCTTGTGCTTATATAATGTTTGACATGACCAAAATATTGAAAAATGTGAGTTATTTCACTTACAGTCACCACAGAGGTCTGTAGCCAATCTCACCTGTGTATCCAGAAGCACTTTATGGAGTACCTAGTAATCAGAGGACTAATTCTCTTTAATTGGAACTTATTTTGAAGCCATATGATTCATAAGAAGTAGTCTGATAATAGAATAGTACTGTGGCAGCTGAGAACAGTGGAGATACTGGATTTATCTTATGGTAAAGTGGCTTAATGCTCCACCTTTAAGTGTTCCTAGATATATGAGAAACCATCTTTCAAAAGGTGGTGAAAAGAGGTTTTTTTTTACCTTCTGTGCCTTTTATGTATATTTGAATTCTTCAAAAGCGATTGGTCAGACAGACAGACCAGTGTTGGTGTACAAGCTTCTCCCTCAGCTTCCTTTCCTTTCTAGCTGCTCAGGGAGCATTGGAAGATTTTCATTAAAACCAGAAGGCCTAGAAATGTTTTGTTTTTTTTTTTTTTTTTTTTTTTTTTTTTTTTTTTTTTTTATATATATATATATTTGACAGAAGCTTATAGCAGTTTCTCAAGAAAACATCCTGCTTGCAACAGATTTTCAAACCCTATATATGGCTAGATAAACATCTAAGCATTGGTTATCTTACTGTTGTGTTCTAAAGCAAAGCAAAACAAAAATAACTTCAGAAAGTTGCAGGTAAGACCACTAAGTGACATGTTTCATAACTAGGCTGTTTATCTAGAATCACAGAATCAGGTGGGTTGGAGGAGACCTCTGAGATCATCAAGTCCAACCTGTGACCCAATACCACCCACGTCAGCCAGACCATGGCACTGAGTGCCACATCCAGTCTTTCCTTAAAACCTCTAGGGATGGTGGCTCTAACACCTCTTGGTGGTATTCCTGGAAGAATTTCTTCCTAATGTCCAACCTCCCCTGGCGCAGCTTAAGACTATACCTTCTTATCACCAGTTGGCTGGGAGAAGGAGCTGATTTCTGCCTGGCTACAACCTCCAATCAGGCAGTTGTAGAGAGCCATGAGATCTTCTCTGAGTCTCCTTTTCTCCAGGCTAATAGTGTGTCCTGCTGGCCACTCTATTGCTGATCCAGGCCAGGATGCCACTGGCTTTCCTGGGCACCTGGGCATACTCTGGCTCATGCTCAGCTGCTGCTGACCAGCACCCCCAGGTTGTTTTCCTCTTGGCCACTTTCCAGCTGCTCTTCCCCAGCCTGTAGCACTGCAGGGGTTGTTGTGGCCAAGGGCAGGACCCAGCACTTGGCGTGTTTGAACCTCATGCCGTGTGTCTTGACCCATTGATCCAGCCTGTCCAGGACCCTTTCTCCCTGAACTCCAGCAGATCAACACTCCCACCCAACTTGGTGTCGTCCACAAATTCGGTAATGTCAGACTAGGCATACTCTAGCCCAGTGCAATGATAAACTTGGGTTTTGGTAGAATAATTGAATTTCTGAAAAAGTTAACAAAAGTAGTGCATTACAGTCGCTGCTTTGCCACTCTTTTTTTTTTTTTTTTTTTTTTTTTTTAATTATGGTGAATATCAGCACACCAAGACCCTGATCTGATCTGTCCTACCATGCTGCAAATAAAGTGTCCTTCAGCCACAGCAAATATGTCAGACCTTCTGCAGGATTAGATGTCTTTATAAATAATCTTATCACAGGTCTTCAGTTTTTCTTTGGAAGTCAAGGGTTTGAGCCTCTTCAGTCAGTATTCACTCCACTGCCTGTTAAAGCCAGGGAAAAAACTGGAAAGCCATTGGAAAATTAAATTAGTAAAGCCTGAGAGACTAATATTTTGCAGTTTATAGGCATGGAGAGAACTATACTGAAGGGCAGTTTCCCTCTTCTCTTTTCTCTTCTCTTCTCTTCTCTTCTCTTCTCTTCTCTTCTCTTCTCTTCTCTTCTCTTCTCTTCTCTTCTCTTCTCTTCTCTTCTCTTCTCTTCTCTTCTCTTCTCTTCTCTTCTCTTCTCTTCTCTTCTCTTCTCTTCTCTTCTCTTCTCTTCTCTTCTCTTCTCTTCTCTTCTCTTCTCTTCTCTTCTCTTCTCTTCTCTTCTCTTCTCTCTTCTCTTCTCTTCTCTGCAGTTTCCTGCTTCTACTGCTGCAGGTAATAGGCAGGTGGGAGAGGGCTGGTGAGGTCTCAGAGCTTCATCAAGTAAGATTTCCTCTTCACAGCGCGTCTGTGGAAAAGCCAGTCTTCATCAGGAAGACTTGTTGTTCTCAATGAGTTTAATTGTCTGAAAAGCTTAATTAAGCTAAAATCTTTTTCGTGCCACAGCAGGAAAAGTTGAAAAAAAAAAGTGAACACTGGAATATCTTTAAGGTTGTTCACACAGCTTGTAAAATGGCTACTTGTATAGTTTGTTCCTCATTCTTACCAAGTTCCTTTTCTACCTGTATCTCTCTGCTTTGTATCACATATTCAATAATTTAATTGTTTGAAGCATTGCAAAATTTATATTTATATGTGCTTAAATATTTTATCTTTTTGAGCAGTTTTAGGCAATTGGGCATTTTTATGCAAACTCACTTTCCTGACTGGTTTTGAAACTTTAGCTCAAAATGTTTCTCTGATTGCAAAGCTTTTTAAACTATTCGTTATAATGAGATATTTTACCAGATAATTCACTGAGACAAATGTGAAATGTGCAGTTGAGAAGGTAAAATTATAACCAGTCACATAAACCTGTCCTTATTAGCTCCTTTCAAACATCTCCCAATGTTACCAATAGAGAAAGACATCCTTGGAGAGTGGCTTGAAATGTGAATTCTTTAGTTTTCCATTGGAATCTGCTTTATGTTTGAGAGGAAGGCTTTAATTTCCTACATCTGAGATTCATTTTCAAATGCAAGCTAACAGGAAGATTAGCCTTTAAGGACTATGAGTGACTGGCCAGAATGGTGTTGGTGACTAGAACATAAAAGGGGGAAAAAGGAAAATATGGACTTAAGAGTGAATGAGGGGATGCATCAAACTATACTCTCAGTCTGGTGTCAATTGAGATGGCTTTCTTCCACTGGGACTCTGCCAGATGAGACCAGTGACAGATCTGTCCTTTGTGATTCCAGCTTTAGTCCTGGGCCACAACTTAAAAGTAGTTTTCTGGATTGTTTAGGTTGGTTCCTATTTTATATGCAACATATAGAGCCTTTACTGATAACCTATGGGACATTCTTCAAAGCTTTGCTGTAAAAACTGTTAACAGCAAAGGAAACACTTTACACTTATTGCAGTAATGAAAATATCTTCAGACACATTAAAGGCCTTTATGGAGTTTTGATGGTTTTATTATTATTACCATCCCCACTTTAGTAGTCAGCAGGTCAAAGTTTTGTTTATTTATGTCAGAAATTCTTGATGTATCTGTGGCTGCAAGCACACATGTATGAAGGGCTATGCCACAATCTTGGATGTCTTACCATTTCCTCCTTTTCTGCGTGTCTTTCATAATCTCCCAAGAGAGAGCTGGCTATGCCCTTTATTCACTTTAGCTAATTTCCATGGGCTTCTGTGAAACTTTCCTTCTGTTTCCTTGACAAATCATGGATACCCCAGCCTTGATAGAGGTGAAACAAATGATTGTTAGAGATTAGAAACCACACTCAACAGAGCCAGATTTGCATTAGTTTAATCAACTTCTGTGATCTATTCATATGTTTGATAAATTTATATGTTTTCCGGGCAAATGCAAGGGGGTTTTGTATGAAGAACAGTTTGTAAGTCAGAAAACTGTTTTGAAGGGAGCCATGATCAATAGGAGACTGAAAGAAGTGTCTTGTTCTGATCATTGTACATAATTTTGTAAAATGGTTTGACAGGTTACAGACTGTATGTGGCAAACTAAGGTGAAGCTGAAAAGAAGAATACAAGACAGAAGACAGCACAGCAACGTTAGTCTTGTAGCTACCCCAAAGAAGGGTAGCTACAAGACTGAGAGAAGAAAAGGTTACATGGAATTTTGGTTGAATGATATTATAAAGCATCATTTTAAACATCCTTTAAAACTGCTCACTTGTTTTGCCTTCACTTTTAAGTAATTTAACAATTTTGTAACATACTTTCGATTTATGTAATTTGAAATGTCAACGCAGAAGAAGCAAAGTCAGAATGTCCTAGCACCCATTAATTAAAAGAGTTTAAAAGCAAATTGCTGTTTGATTTACAGCTGAAAAAACTGAAAAACATATATTTAGTGCTGTTTTCACTGTTATGTCTTTTGGATGTTAATTTCTCTTTTGATCATTGTATAGGAGAGACTTCCTTGTTTTACTGTTAACTGAAACAACCAAAACTGTAATCCTGCTTTGGTAGTGCAAAGCTATGTTCATGTGATCAGACGTCACATGTTAAATGTTTTCTCATGTGTAATCTAATATTTATGAACTATTATGGTATTGAGGCTTTCTGGTAATGAAGATATTTGTTTTCCAGTGACATAATTTCACTGCTGAAAACAATTTCTATTGAACAGAACTGAAATGTTTTTGATATCCGCAAATGTAATTCTACCTAGTATCAAAGTTTAGAATAGATGGGCCACATTAGCAGAGGAATACAGAAAAGTACATTATTTCAAAAGAGATGAAATTTATGTTAAAGGATGAAAATAATTGTGAAAACTTGTGATGTTTTGTTTCTATTGTAAAATTACCCAAGTCTTCTAAGAACAGTTTTTATTGCATCACTTCCAAAGTGCTAAATACGTTACATTTTGGCAGATCATTGTCTCAAACATACTAGCATTGTGCTGGCATTCCTGCTCCTTTGACTTGTATTCAGGGTGCAGGCAGCTAGATCAGCATTAATCAGTGCAGAAAATCACATTCCTGTGCCAGGGTTTCAGACTGCTGGTGAAGACTTGTTCTTGGCAGGCCAGCAGGACAGATACAAGGTTGGAAGGCATCATCCTTGCAGTGTGTCATGGTGTTGAGGACTCAGTTTTTGACTCCTCTGGAAAAAATACTACTGAAATGTTCTGTTTCTAAGCAATTAAAAAAGATCACACTTTGGTAGTTTAATGTTCTTACAAGAAGTACAGCAAAGTGAATATAGGTAAACATCAGTGGGAGAAGAGTGCTGTATTTATGCAGAAGCATGTCTGTGTATGTGTTGATGTACACACGTGTGTGTGTGTGTGTGTGTGTGTGTGTGCACATGCATGCATGCACAGGTCTGGTTTTATACTCCAACTTTTTTTTTTTTAATTTTAAAACTGTTTATCTTTTTCAGAAATTAAAAAAAAAAGTTGAATCCTTGTCTATAATTTTTTTAAAGGATGATGTCAGTATTATATTAGTTATCTGCTTCTACAGAGGATTTAGGATAGGTTTACCTGGGGCAGCAGAGCATGAAAACCATCCCCAGTTCACCTAGGCTGAACTAGGATGATAAATCTGTGAAGCACATTTCATTGTTGATAGCTCAAGTACCAAAGGTATATAAACTGTATTTGCTTGACCCACTGCTCAGGACAGTAAGTTTTAACCCTTCACAAGGCTAATCACCTGGGCTCAGCATAATTTTGAAACATTTTTTATCATTTTGACACTTAACCAGCCAGGCAACTGCATTATGTTTGAACATGCTGTGTGGATACACCATGTGTAAACAGGGCGACTATTTGTGTTAAGCTGTTAAAAGACATATTTAATATCATTCACTGTCTATTTTATTTCTCTTATTAATATTTATAATCACCTTTCAAGCCTATGAGTGTTGAACAGCGTGCAGTAGAGTTGGATCCATGGTAGATGATCATAATACTAAGAAAAGATGAAAGAGTGTGTCTTGGGGTTTTGATTCTAGTTTTAGTTTAACCTTTAGAGCTGTAGCAGATCATACTGAAGCTCATGTCAATTTTCATGTTAACTTTCATTTTTCCTCGCTTGTAAAAGGAGGTAGTGGTGGTTGGTACCGCTGTGAAGTGTTTTGAGAACTTCAGGAAAATTGCATGTTGGTAACAAAGCCAGTGAAAAATGACTAGATTTTTGTTTTGTAGTATGTTTCTACTAATATGATGGGGGAACAATACTCTGCAGTGAAGGTGGAATTGCTCTGTGATGTAGAAAGTAAAGATGAATGTTGGAATGAGACAGAGGAATTCATTTCACCTTAAGGGATGGCTGCAGTGCAAAGATGTACATCTATGGTAGTCATTATAGGCTGCTTTTCTAGTCAGTGGAGAACACTTGCCATAATCCACTTGACTTTCTTTAGATGTCTGCTTGAGGGTGAGATGAATAATGCCATATGAATAATGCTCATTATACAATTTAATCTTATGTCCTACTGTAGAGGTATCTCCTGCTGGTCTGTATTGGTTGTGGTTGCTTTTGTCTGGCTAAAGCACCACTTTCATTAGCTTTCCTTAAGACTAATTTGTACTAGTAACCTGATATTTGTAGTGATGATACAATTTTTTTCCCTTTCCTTCCCACACATATCTTGCATTAACCTTCAAAAGTAGTTAATGAATCATATAAACAGCAGTTGAAGCTGCTTCTCATGGAGTATTGTCATGTTTGAGAGTAAGTGCTGAGTGTTGGTCAGCAGCTGCTGTGAAAAGTGAAGGGTACACTTGGCATGCACAGTGAAATGCTGGAGTGGTGATCAGTATTTTCACAAACAGCTTAGTCTGGCTTGGTAAGCTATCGGGATGGTTGCATACATATTTTGCTATATTATCTTGATTGCATTGCTTTTGGTTTTGAACTGAGGTCAGGATAATTATAGAGAGAGATGTGTCACTGCTTAACAAGGCTATAAAAATGACTACTCAGTTTCTGCAGCTCCTTCTGAGATGCAGTGGCATTTCTACTTGGTCTGTGAGTTGTGTCATTGCAGATATTTGCTTGATGGTTGTAATATGAGTACAAGGCTTTTCAATATATTTACAAAAATATATGTTTTATCCTCTTTGGAACTGGGGTATTATTATATACAGAGTGTAACTACATATTTAGACTGTGTTATTTGTGCAAGCTTGTTCTCATGAAATTAACATAAAGAGAGTTCTCATACGCACGTAAGTGCTGGCATTTTTTCCTGGAGCTGGCTTAGGAATCTGAGTTAAAAGTAAAGGTGAATAATGAAACATGATGTATGTGTACATTCCATGTCCCATTATGCTGATAGCCCTGTATCTGTCATTTTGGAGATGACATGAAAAGATAATGAGTAAGCCTTTGTGCATATCCTGTGGCTCAGGGAAGGGAAAAAAGCTCTTCTGAGGCTTGCATGTCATTAGCAGTTACTATTGGAAAACCCCCTTCTGCTTGTCTTGCCTTGTGAGATGTGAGACTTGAAAGAACGTTTGCTTCTTTTACTGGTTTGAAAACATATTTAACCTCTGAGAAAGGAAGCCAGGGAAAGCATTGAATAACTTGATTTACCATCTCTTGAAATACCTCCTTTACTAGTTCTGTGCCAGAATCTGAAGTGCTGTAGTGACAGCAGCCAAAAGGGAGTCAGGATTTGGATAGAGATAAAGGGAAAGATTAAAAAAAGAAGTCTAAACCTATATTTAATCCAATGGTCTCGTTATCTGAAGCTGGCCACTTCCAGGAGCTCTGCAAACCTTTCCTTCAGTGAATGAATTGAGCCCTGTGCTATAATGACAAATACTTCTGGGAAATACTTGTGGTATGTTAATGCTACAGAGAAAAAGTACAACTGAATTAGATAGAAAAGGTATGACTTTTTACATCTGTGGTGCATGTGGTTTGTGGAGGCAAAGATGACCCAAGAGAGTGTCTGAGTTGTTGAAAAGCAGGTTTTGGAATGACATCCCAGGAACAGCTGCTGCTGAGACTGGGGGATGGGGGGACTTGCTTATCAGTGAAATGTCCAATTAAAATTCTTGGACTAAATTTCTTTAGTCCAAGAAAAAAAAACGGGATTTATTAATGTTTCTGATGGATTTATTATAAATATTGCTACTTCAACATGATTCTAAAATTTTAATTCACATGTTCGTAGTTAACTTTGGTTGATTTTGGTAAACTTCTACTGACTTCAACCAGCTAAGAACCTTCTTCACAATCATCACAATATTATTTACTTGAAGTATCTCCTGTACTATAAACTATCTGGGACAGAGAGCTCCAAAGCTCTAAGAAAAATGGTTTCAGGTGTCTTTGGAAGTAGATATTTGCCCCTAAGTAGAAGTGCTCAGCAGCATACATCCTAATTTGAGGATGTCTAGTAGTTAGGCAATGCAGAGCTGAATCCAGCAGTACCTGGGTCACCCATGTGATTATGTGTTGCCTTTGGAGATTTTGGCATTGGGTGAGCTTTATGCTCCTTGTAATTCTACCTGCATTTCACATCCTCCTTTTCTCCCTTCATAGAAATGTCTGCTTCGTGATTAAAGAATCATAAGACAAACATTTAAAGCTATATTATAATTTCACTTTTCCCAGACATGACCTTTTTATTTCTGCCATTAGATCCTCATGCAGGGTAAAAAGGGAGTACATCCTCACATATAGCTGTTTTCTGGAGTCATTTCAAAGCTGCAGCTGAACCAAGAGGACAAAGATGGACAGAGAATCCTAAACAGTGTCACAAGTTTTGAACAGTCCATAGGAATGTGCGTAATGACAACTTTGGAGGAA
The DNA here is from genome assembly GCF_028018845.1 of Melospiza georgiana. Taxonomy (NCBI): domain Eukaryota; kingdom Metazoa; phylum Chordata; class Aves; order Passeriformes; family Passerellidae; genus Melospiza; species Melospiza georgiana. Next base: position 89,099,971 of record NC_080432.1, read on the forward strand.
GGTGCCACACAACATCATGGCAGTCACAGCAAGAGGCCACAACTGTTTTTTTTTTAAATCAAACTGGGAAGTGAGACGTGGCAAAACTGAAGACTTTGGAATGTTGTGAGGTCTTGAGAATCTTAGGAAGGCTGAAAGCAGAGAGGCTTGGAGTAAGAGGCTTTTCAGTGGCTGACTTGCTTTAATTAGGAGCAATGGATTTAAAGTTCAGCATGCCAATGGAAAATAATTTTCTTGCAAAGCCATTAGTGAGAATCTGAGTCCTTTACTTTTGTTGTTATTTAATTCCACTGGTGTATGAGGTTGTCATCAAAAGAATGTTTGTTGCTTGTTTATTCAGGTCAGGAAAGTTGCTGATGAAATATGTAGTCACATAGTAATTATGTCATCAGATACACTGCTACAAAACTCTCCTTAGTGAAGAGGAATTTCCTTTGCACCTGATGATATTTTTCAACATAAAATATGTCAAAGCTTAGAAGATTATCTTGGCAGAGCATCATACCATTAAAGCAAGATTGAATATATCCTGTCCAAATCTCTTGCTTCTTGTAATGGTGCCTAAGGCTGCAGTCCTCCAGATGTTGATACTACCAGCATTTACATTTTAAATGAAAATCCTCTCTTGTTACCACAGACACTTCACAGTAGAAATTCTACACTTTTTTTTCAGAACAGTTTGTGTGATGTCATGTAAAATATTGTGATGGGGAAAAAAAAGCAGATTTTCCCTCCTTCAAAATAATTTACCTTTAGCAATTATAATGAGAAAGGATGGGACAGCAGCTATTTCATACTCCTTGCTTCCCAGTCTAGGTTAAGGTTGCGCTCTTTGCCCATAAATAGGTAAAAATTGCCTTAGTCTCAGGAAGGAAACAGAAGGTGCTGCAGTAGAAATAGAAGTGAGAGGGCAAGTAAAACCTTCCTTGCACTAACACTGTCCAGACATCATCAGCATGAAACTTAATGAACCTTATTTACACTGAGTCAGCTCACTCTGCTCTAGCCTTAAAAGGACCCTAAAACAAGTAAGAATGGGAATAATTTCCTCTAAGTTTTAGTAATTGACACAACTGCTCCCACAGGGGTTCGAGAGATGGTGGTGAGACAGTTCCATTTTCTTAGTTTTGTTGGGTACCAAAGGCAGCTTGCAGCCTTCTTGCTGTGGTGCTACAGCTTCACACAATTTCTGTGAATGAAAGGCAAGATGAAGTGAGCAAGGGATGACAAAGGGATGAGCTAATAGGACACTGAAAAGAAAAATACATCTTGGTGTATATTATTAGTAATAATACACTATATTAGTAATAATAAAGTTGAGGGAGATTGGGCAGACTTCCATTGGAATTAGATTATTTTTTCAAGAAGAATTGTATCATCACATGCATATCCAAAGGTTGCTTTGTCCTGCTCTCATTTACAAGTTTAACTATCTTATTGCTTAGTGTTTTTCTGTGTTGGTAGCTAAGGCTTAAATCTGGTAAAAGATTCATGGTGCAGATGCATAGACTAATTTTCCAGTCCATTGCTGCTATTTCTGTGCTGTACACTAAATTGGAGCTTACAACTGTCAGCCTGAAGAAGCAAGGTGTGGCTTGGAGGATTGCTGATTCTGTCAGGATCAGATACTCAGCCTGTCACCCTCCAACAAGCAGATCTTGAGCAGACCATTAGTTCCAAGGAAAGTAATGAATTCACTACCAAGCAGAATGTGTGGGCATTACCTGGGTTTTGTGTGTGTGGTTTTGTGGTTGTGGATATATATGAGGAGAAGCAGAAGTGAGAAGTAACACACCGAGTCTTCCATACCAGTGAGTTATAAAGGTAAATGATTTTCCCAACTGCTCTTTTCCCCTACACAGCAACTTTGCATGGGAACACCTTATTAGAAAAAAGGATTTGGATTGTGATGTGTGTGGTATTCACGTACAGGTTGTACTTGTTCAAAATGAGAGGGCTCAATCTTTTAAAACTCACTTTACACCATCAGCCTTTATATAGTGGCAGAAATACCATCACACATATATAGTATATTCAGCAAATCCACACAAATACAGAATGTCATGTGCTCTTTGTTTTGTGCTTGTACTTCAAATAATTTCTGTTCAACCATGATATCCTTTGGCATGGATGGATGCTTGTTTGTAGAACAAGTAAAATAGTTCCTGAGTTAGAAAGGTCATAGATGGGGCAATGGGCCTGGGGACCAAAAGCTGGAAAATGTATTAACATAGTTTAATCAGTCATACTAAATTCCACTGTGGCATATTTCCTCAACAAATTAGTTAAAAGGATTCTGGGTTCTGTCACTGGAAAAGAAAACACTTATCTTTATTCTAAAAAGAGGTTTTTTTCTTTAATTATTGTGTCTGAAAGTTTTTTGAGTTTTTTGTTTGTTGAGGTTGTGGGTTTGGTGGTTTGTTTTTTTTTGCATTTTTATGAGAGTCAGTTTAGGTTTATGCTCTAATGTTTAAACCTTATATTAGAATATTTGGCCTTTCCTGTAAATTTTGCAAAAGCTTTGTTGTGTAGCCTTGACCAAGTTACTCATTCCTTCTGTGTCTCACTTTCACTCTATTCAGGTGACTCTCCAGCACTGTCCTAAACTTCAATGTGTCTGTAAAATGCAATAGTGGAATGTGATGTTAGTATCAGATGGAATTTCTAAAAATTACTGCCATTCAAAGAAGTAGTAGTTATTTGGAGGTTGGCTAATTGGTCTTATCCAGCATGTTCTCTGGTGAAGAGCCATCACTTCAAATATTGAAAGAATGTGCATGCAAACCATTGGTGAATTTTGGCAGAACAACATGCTTAGGTGAGCAATCCCAAGCAGAGGAGTGCAAATGTGAAAGGATTCCAGTGAGATTCCTCTGAAGAATGTCTGTCTAGAATGGAATTCTAGAATGACCATGTGAGTTATGCAACATTAACTACCACTTGAATAGTTTGAAGCTAAAGTTGGAAACTTATCAATTTATTGTGGCCATTCTTATGCATCCTATACAGCTGGCACCCTGCCTCCTTCATCCCTTGAGAGGAAGGGTAAGAAAGGCACTTCAGGAGGGAATACAGTTCCTTTACTCTGGGGTGACTCTGCAATCATTAACAACAGCACTCTAGTTGAGTTGCACTCTCAATACATTCAAATTGAAATTCCTCCTCTATTAGAGTGCTACCTCTTTTTCACAAGTACCTTGTAGAGCTTTATAGCTTATAAGCTTCATAATGGTGGCATCCCACCCTGCAATACAACTGTAGTATGATACACTGTGCTGAAGAACTCATCTATGGCTGCTTTTTTCTTAAATAAATATGCCTAATGGATTTTTTAAAAGTAGAGAAGTAATTCACAAAACTCAGTAATTAGTGATATGGTAAAAATAGAATTCCTCTAAATCACCTTTAACGTTGGACTGTTTCCATCTACACCATTTAAAAAGATATTAATTTAAAGCCAGCTGCTTCTTGCCTTTTGCATTTCAGTATTGCCCTGTTAGCTTTTTGTTCTTCCTCCTGAGGATTAAATCTGTGTCCTGCAGGCTTATCAGCCCTGACTTTTTGAATGTGACAACGCTCACTGTGATCTCCTAACTCATCAATCAAGTGGGACCATAGCCTTCAAAAGGGTTTTACAGAGCCTCTTTCTTGAATAGTGCACAGTATTTCCATACTAAGGGCATGCTATGCCATAAAATAATGTTTATGTTGCTTTAGGCTTAATACCATACCATTTATGAGCACAAGTGCTGAAGTAATTTGGAAAGAGATGTTAACTTTATATCCTGCTAGGGAAGTAGTTTTATTACTATGTATGCAAAGCAACAGGAAAGCAAAGCTTTGCTTTCATATTTTATTAGCTATCATTATCATGTTTCAGGGCCTTTTCTTGCATTAGTATTTGCAAACATATAGAAGTCTTTCTTTATAGCATACTAAGCAGTTACGAAATTAATAATGTAGCTTCTGAATCTTTAGAAAAAGCACTTGCTTTAGAAAACAAAGAATTACTTCAGCAATGAGACTTAAAAATGCCAGATGTAGAAAAGTAACGTTTTACTTTGGCATTGGAAAGTGGGATGGAGATGAAAGCAGCTAACCTAACTGCTATGCAAAGGAATATCACTGTTGGCAGTGCCAGCCATTTAAATATGAATCAAGTCCCAACATTGTCCTGAGATATCCTAAAATCATTAAAATATACTTCAGGTTACTTTTTGTTTGCCCACTGATTTCATTCTTTTGGGTCACTTTCTGAGCTTTTTGTCATAATTGGGAGATTAAAAAATCAATGTTAAGATTTTTCAAGTAGGGACAAGTTGTCAGAAGCATGAATTTTAATCAGATTACAAAATACTATGAAATTCCATAAACCTATGAAAATTTGTAATACTGTGATAAGCAAAGTTCTGAGATACAACTTTTTCAGTCTGAAATGGCTTTTGAGTGGGTTTGGAAAATGAAATTTTACACTGAGAACATTCATGTACAATTAAATGTCTCATTTTGGAAAAGTTTAAGGCTATTTTTATTTTTTCCTACTTATTGTGGTTTATTTTTATACTGTAGAAGACATCTCAAAACACACTAATAAGAATACTATACTAAAGGAGCTTGATCATGTTCACGTTCAAATTTTAACAGAATGGAATTTCCTATGGAAATAATTGTTGTCCTTTTGCGAGAATTTACTGGGTAAGGGTATATTTGCTAACCCCATTCTGAACCCTAAGTATTAATTACACCCAGGAAATGAAATCCTAGAATATAAATTGCCTTGTATTGAAAAAGAAAGCATCTATGACTTTATAAGTATTCTGTAGGAATGAGAAGATTGTTTTGCAGGAACCAGTCTGGAGCGCCATGCAGACCCCTTGCTCATTGCAGATGAGTTTTGAAAGTAGAGTCCACATGAAAGCAGCTAATAATGATACAGACATGGCACAAGCATTGCCACATCACAATTGCTGCTTCTAGACTTTTAGATGCTCATGATCTTTAAAAAAAAAAAAAAAGAAAAAAAGAAAAAAAGAAAAAAAGAAAAAAAGAAAAACCAACTCAAAGAAACATCCAAACCAGCCAACTAACCAAACAAAAACCACAATAAAACTCCTAAGATGACTGGTTTTATGACAAGAAATGAAATTACTGAGATACCTCATAATAATCTGAAAAAATATTATCTTGTCTAATCTGAGATGTTAGCAAGCATTACTCATGCTGCAGGTTTAATGGTTAATTGAATGTGCAAATTATCATTAAAGCCCCTCTATCTTAGCTAAAAACTTTTGAAATGTCTTTCACTGAAATTAAATGCTTTTTATCATTATACCTCTTGTCTTCCTGAGGTTCAGTCTTCTTCTTACCTAGCAACAGATTTTATTTAAGTGCTAATAATAATGAGGAAGTCAAATGTTAATAGAGGAAAGGTTACAGCTGTTCTTTATCCCCTTGTTGCTGGCACAGAATTTGTTCAATTGGTATTGTATGAAAAGTTCTGGGGCAAGCAGAAAGAGATGTGATTCTAGCAATTAGAGATTTCTATACCATTATGGTTTGGTGTGTCATTACAGAGGCAACCAGAAGCCTCCTGCACTTGGAGCATACTATTTCTTCTCAATAAGATGTTATGGTAGGGCAAGTTAAGCTGGAAAGGGATACAAAATGAGAACTATCTGCTTCCTGTGCATTTGTAGTAGACCATTAAGGTATGGATCTGGATCTTGGTATGAATCCAGCAGATGCCCGGTGTGCTTTCCTAGCCTCACACAGATGAACATTCGTGGGGCTTGGCAAGCTTCTGAATGAGCTTGTTCAGGAAGGAGGGATTTGCTATGCTTTTTGGTTGGTTTGAAATCATGAAGTGTTGCAAACAGTCAACCTTCTTCATTTCTAGTAAAACTAGTTTTGGCTTGAAAGACAACACAAGTTTCTTTCTTTGAAATCTATATTTGTAATTTCTCTTCTGTTCGTTATTCCTTCACAAATGAGTAATAACGCAACTAAATACAGGTGGTTTGGGTTTTTATCTAAGTTCCATTTGCAAAAGCAAGTAACCTCACCATGAAGTGTGCACTGAAGTGGGGCCATGTGGAATTACCTTGGCAGTTCCCCAGTTGGTCCAGAACCTATTATTCTGTTGTCATGCACATCTTTTATTTAGTTATTTCAGCTCCTCCAAGTGATAAACTATGTTAATGTCAGTGTTGAATGATAAATGAGAATTCGATCTCTTGTTATGCCCAAAAATTTATTTTAAAGAAACATCAAATTTACAAGGAAACTTCACAATTCAAAATAACTGCATTCTGAGTTCAGCTGTTGCCTGCTTATGTCATGGTCTATCTTGATGGCAACACATCCAAGTGTTACTCTAGAGTTCCAGGTTTACCCAGAGCAAAGGACGTCCTTCTCCAAAATAATTCTGAATAACATTTTACAATTTATAAAATGGTTATACAATCAAAAGAGGCAGAATATTGCTGGAAGAAAAAGAACAATCTTGAGATGAAGTAGATAAGAAAATGCCCTGTAAAAAAATTAATTTTGTACCAGTCTTTCTCCTGCTTGGCCAGTCACTTTTAAGCAGATTTTTCAAAGTTAGGGAGGAATTTCATGGTTTTTATTTTCAAGTAGTAGCCCCAGTGTTTTTGGGCCTAGACTTAAAAGAATTCTAAGCACTGCAGATCTAACTGGGTTGTGTACTTGTACTAGGTAAATTATTATAAAAAAGATGAAGCATAGGTAACAAATTGGACATCCAGAATTATTGGTGTTTTTATTGTCTTAGCATTCTTCCATGGAAAAAATGAATGATAATTCCTGTTCACAGAAAGGGTGTGAGATAAATTCAGTACCATTTTTATAAAGTTCTGAGTTTCTATTATGGTATTTGGAGGAGCCCATAATACCTCAGTGTTTAAACGGCCTGCATATTAAATATGGGCCAGTGAAACTCATTTGTGTGCCATATGGGAAACAGCAGAGGAACAAATATTCAATTACCTATGGGAATGCAATCAGTGCCTTGAGTGGTTTTGGTCATATCCTAAAGCATTTGCTGCAAGACCAGTGCAGACACCAAAACATGCTGTCTGTGTCTTTTGCCTGTGTTTTGATTTTACACATGCATAGCTGAGCACATGTTTAAGCTTATTATTAAGCATAATATAACTTTCAGTACAAATTTATTCATACTAAAATCAATCTATGAACAGATTCATGATCTTAAATAAATACTGCATCACTGGATCATTGGATTGGAGGTAAATATCTAAACTGTTTCCTATTTCTAGTTAGCTGTAAGTATTTTGTAGTTCTTGATCACCATGTTGCCAGGAGATGAGCGGAGAGAAACAACTGGTTAACAGCTGGTTGCATCTGGTCACAGCCAGGAAAGCACAGCAATAGAATAAACAATTCAGTTTTCAACAGCTGCATTTGCAGTTACAGTCTACTGGATCAAATAAGTGCAGTTTTCCAAGTGTTTATTGTGAGTTACAAACATAAATTGTCTTTAGAAACATTTAGTAGCAACAATAAAAAAAAATCCTTATTTTATATTTTATCCCTCTTTTACTATTGTTATTTTTAATTTCTGACTGTGTTTTAAACATTTAGAACATCTACTAATAAACAGCAGGCTTAAGCATTTTAATTCTCTTCTGTGTTTTGCATCCTGATGTACATTTCTGTGTTTCAATCTCCAGAGATTCTATGCTCTCCTTTTTCACTTCTGGGAACACTTGAGTACTGTTAAAAATTCCCTAATAAACACTTAAGTACCTTGATGGGTAAGTGTAGAACATGTTATTGAGGAACTAATTGGATTTGGAATGTTGTCAAGTAATGGAGTGCCTGAATATGCACTGAAAGCCATCCAGAGAATGGGAGATGGTCATACTGTTTGAAGACATCATGCTGGGGCCAAAAATATTGGCATCTTTTCTCCATCAAGATGTCAACGTTCTCAGATGCCATGTTAGTCTGCATTATCTACCTGTCTTGGAAAGCAGTAGCCTGTGAGCAAGAAAAAGAACCATAGATCACAGGTACAGCAGATTATTAAATCAGGGCATATGAAGTTTAGGTGAGATTTTGGCAGATCAAAAACCTTTCAGGTTCCCTTTTGATCCACAAACCACTGCAGCTGCACTTGCTGTTATGTAGTGCTTATCTCTACATAAAAAGCTATTTCCAAAGTAACAGGCAGTAGACAAAAAAGTTTGTCTAAGTTACCAAAGAGCCTTAACAGTTTCTTCAACCTATTCCTATCTCCTGAATAAATAAAAAACTGCCTAATTATATATTTACTTGGGAGACTGAAAAGCTTTCTTTAAAATCATTAGTACTACTTGCATAGCTAGTCCATATTTTATGGGCTCAAGACTTTTAATTCACTTTTTCTCATTGAATTTGCCAATGTTTGGGGTCTGATTTCATAATATTTTATTTAAGCTATTTTGATTACAGTCTGAATAAGGACAAGAGGAGTGAGCCCAAGGCTGTATTGTAAAACATTAATGATGCTAAAATCTTTTAACAACAATCTTTTCTGTTTCAAATTGATGTGAACCAATACAGCAATAAAAAATCATTGCACTAGCAAACAAATAATCATACTAATATTAGTGTTAGCATATTTTTTATGTTAGTGCATCTTGTTCAATAGAGCATGAAGAATTTTAAGATCTTATGTTTACTTATTCATCTGAACTTTGGTATGCCAAAGGTGTCATACCAGAAAAGCCAGAAGAGACGATGATTTGATGATTTCCTAACTACAACTGTGACATAGGTAGACACACAGCTATGTGTATTTTTAAAAGGAGCCATGTTAAAGATTCTAATTGAGCCATTTAACTCTATGTAACTGTATGTATGTCTTTGATTCATGAAGGTCATCAATCAAATACCTGAAAACATCCCTTGGTGAGTCCAACTGTTAGAATAGTGTATTTTTCATCCATCACACCTTCACACAACCTAAAAGAAATGCTTCAGTTATGTACCTTATAAGTACAAATCTATCACGGATGTTTTTTTACTTTATGCGTAATCACAATATCAGCAAACATAGCACCCTCTGGACACAAGCTGTCTTGTACCAATGGAATAAATGTCTTATGCTAGAACCAAAGCTGTAGGTAGATCGAGTTGGTCTGCACTTACTGTAAAATTCTTGTTTCATTTGAAACGTATTGCAGCCTCACCATTTGGCTTTAGGTTAATTGTCTGAAGAAGTTTGAAATCTCAAAACAGTCTATACAGAGTTCAGTTCACCAGTTCACCCCAGCATAGAAGAATGAGTGGACATAAGAAACAAAAACAGGAGGAGAAGACAGGAAAGCAGACAAAATAAATGTCTTTTTTGCTTTCAGTAGAGTAATAAGCAGCCAGTATAGAAAACATGCACAATATTAGGGGTCCTTCAGCCTAGCACCTCTGCAGAGAGACAAGAGAAAGTGTCTGGTCTGATCTCTGTGGCTGCTCAATATGCCTAAAAACTGCTAGAGAAAGGAATGGACCCCACATCTTTGGTGTCAGCCCATCATTGCTGTCCAAAGGGATGCAGAAGTAGTTGCTTCCTTTGCAATAAATGTATTTCTCCTGAATCATTACACCATTCTCAAAAAGACAAACTGAGGTGTGAGTGGAGCATTTTGATCCAGGAGATCCCTACACCAGTACTCCCCTGTGAGTGTGGACTTCAGCTCAGCTGGATTGAAAGAGGAAGGTGGGGACAGTGGTCATGTATTGAAGCAGCATTTAAACATGTAATTTTAGCCAAGTTGAGCATGTGTGTCCCCATGCTCTTTTCTCCGATTACAATGTCACTGATAAATCATACACATGTTTTTACAACATACAAGAGCTATTTCTTAGTGTCAGTAACCAGGTGCAAAGGTATGATGAATAAATGGCAGTGTTTTGCACTGTGAGTAAAAGTAGATATAATGATTGGGTTAAACTCACATATGTGAGTTTTGCATGGCATATTCTCATGCATTATTTTTGATCTGCCAAGAAAGCAAGACCAATATAAGGAACATTTCTCAGAGCCATGCCACTTTAGTGTTAACAAAACTTGAAGTTACTATCATCATATAGCAACTTCTGGTGTCAAACACTGTGACTACTTAAGAACAGTCAGAAAAGACAGAGAAGTGGTATTATTAGAAAGCATTGTTTCTCTTTCTCTTATCCTGCTGACCATTGTATTCTTTCCATTCAATGTATAACTCATAGTGTCAGCACTGAACCTGGTGCTGATCCAAACACAGAAGGGGGGAGATTTTTAAATGCCAGCCATCTGTTTGCTCCTTAAAGGAATGCTGGTCAGCTACTAAAGCCACTGTCAGCAACAGGTAGAGGAATGTGAAGAATGCTTAGAAAAATGCATAAAATGTATGTCTTGTTTTCTTATCTCTTCTCTCACACAACAAGAAGACACTTGCCATCAGCCCTGTAATTGTCTCTTGGCAAATTGTTTCATTACTATTTCCTGCCACAGACAGAACAAATTGTCATTGTTCTTCTAGTTTAAATTTCTGTTTGTCCGTATAAATAAGTGTGGTGTGGCCAAGAAAGGTACCTTTACAAAGTATGAGCTACCATCTGCTGTACTGTTATATCATTATGCTTCTGAGCCTTTCAAACAGGTTTTTCCTAATACAAAGAAAATTATTTTGAAAATAATTTTTCAATGTGATAGTTGCTCATAAAATGATTTGTTTGCTTATTTTCTCCATTGCTGTGGAATTTTTGGGAGCAGCCATAGGAGAAGCCAGCAAATGAAGGTGGAAAATGAGCAGACTACTGGAAGGCAATAGAAATCACATAAAACTCTTGTATTCTTACTCCAGGAGAAATCCAAATCACAGATTTGCATATGATTTTATTGTATTATTTGTGTCACTTTCTCTGGCTTATTTATTCTGTGATGACCTTGAGCAGTAATATCCATTTTAACTACATTATACACCTTTTTTTGAACATAAAATTAGAAGAAGTCTGAGGCCACTCTGAAAAAAGGTTTAGTTGCCTAATCTGTGGTTGAGTGTGAGATTAGAAGCACCAGTTCCTGACTGGTGATTCCCTCAGAGAGCACTGAAGCACTGCAGTACTGTGCCAGACATCATTACAGTGTGGAGAAGCCGGGTGATCCCGCTGGGAATGCTCTGGAACACGTTGGGCCGCTCTGCTTATGGAAGAGGAGTGTGTCTGTCAGGCTGATGGACACTGCATATGCTTTTTGGAAGGCAGCAGACATGAAAAAGAGAGTTAGCACTGTAAAAAAAAGGCTATGTGGGCTTTCAGCTAATGTATCTTGGCACAGTGCCACGGAGCTATGCGGGTTTATTAAATGTGAGAGCTGTTGCTTATGTGCAAATTAGGACTGCCACCTGGCTGGTTTCCAGCTGTCTTGCCTGGTTTTATTCTGAACTTGCTGGCTGCTGTTGGAGCTACTGTACAGTTTGGTCTGGACATTCTCAGCAGATGTTTCTTTGGTACGTGGATGGCCTTTTCTGTATTGAAGATGACAGCATTGTACCTGTGTTTTAGGAATAAAATGCCACTGAAGTTGCAGAGGTGATTGTTCTGAAATGATAATAGTGGTGACCAACTTGACAAGTTAGAAAAAAAAGGGTCACTTAAAATGTAGTAAAAACAGGATAGCTTCATGCAAATAAAATGGTGGTGAAAAGGCATGCAGTTTTTTTGACTGTGTTTCTTTTTACAGCCTTTTCAAATTAAAAATTATGTAGATGAATGTAGATAATAAGTTACAATAGAAACATATTTTGACATTGCATTCTAGGCCAACAGAAGCTACTTGATAAAAGTTTTACTTCCTAAGAATTTTAAAAATGTCTTAGTTATTTATTTCTTGGCTTTTTTTTTCTGTCTGACTCTAGAGATAATCCAGTTGATACACTTTTGATGCTTAATTCAGTTACTAATAAGGACCATTTTCTCAGTTTCTTAAGATAAGGTATTCAGTGTCTTTCTTGATCACTCAACAACCTTTCTTTCACAGTGGCCAGTACAAGCCACATCAGACAAGATTGAGAGGGCAAGTGCTGGATGTTTTAGTTAATTTTATGTTCAAAGCATCTCAAGAATTGTTTTATGATCTCACTCAACCACCATTTTTAAGACAGAGGTGATACTTCCAAAGTTCTGGTGGGTGTCCAGATCTGTCCACACATTTCAGAGGCAACATTTGTATTCTGCCCATGTATAGGAATGCATGTCTGTGCTACACAATATGAAGCCTAACTCAGGTGTGTCTGGTCAATGGACCTTCTTGGCTGCCTTTTCTTGCATTTGTGAAGTTGTGTTATCTTTCTTATGACTTTGAAACATTCTTAGCAACCTGTACTGGTCTACAGAAGATTTGCATTCTCTTGTATGAGAAGAAAGGGTGAACATTAATTCCAAATAAACCATCAACCCTTTTCCCCCCACATATAATAGTATCCGGATGTTTTACTTCTGCTGGAAACAACTCACTAGCACCTAATACTTACAATATGTGTATAAACAGAGAGGTCTTGTTTACATGCCAAATGCTTGCACTCACCCTGCTGTCCAGTGCTGGGAATAGAACTGTGTGGCTGTGAGTGATTCTGGTCCTCTGCAGAAATTTTTGTGCTGGAAAGTGACTATTCAGATCACCATGGGTATTCCTGAGATGCGGGGGATGGGAAATGGAGGTGGGTTGCATGGGTATAATTAAAAGAAAAGAAAGTGCCCTTTTTCAAATCTGATTCATTCTTGCCCCTAAGCACAATACAAGTGCTGAAAAGCCCCCAAAACAGAAAAAAAGACACCTGTTTTCTGCTTCTGTTAGCAGTAGGTAATCTGTTGTGATCAGATGTCCAACACTAATATACTGCTCTCGCTTCAAGAACTTCGGAACAAAAAAGCAAAGGAAATTGGATGAGACATCCACCCAGCTTTTGGGATCAAGATATTGTGTTCAGATTAGATTTTAAATTAGTAAGTGTTTTTTATCATCTTATATCCTCACAATTCATAGAAAAATATAACAATGTAAAGATGAGACAGCTGCATCTTGTAAAGATTTGTATATTTTTTACACAATTTTCTAGCAATTCAGATGACATCACCTCTGTCACCTTTACAACATCTTCCTTACATGTCCCTGGCATTTGTGGGGTGGGGAGTAGTGGTGAGTGGGTGGAAGTCCTAAAGATGCTAAAGTTTATGAAACAACTTTGCCTTCAGGGACACTTGACAGTACACAATCTGCAGTGTATCAGCACCCTCCCCCCCAACAATTACAGCTTTTTTTAATTTTGCAACATTAAGACAGCTTGAAAGCACAAATTCTCTTGAAAGTATGTGCTCACAGTTTATGCCTGGATTTTAGCTAACGGATTTTAGCTAATGAATTTTAAATGTTCTATAACTTTTGAACACTATTCATATATATGTTGAGTTTTACTCTTCTTTCACTGAAAGTCATGCAGTCTTGCTGACCTTCATCAATGATAAACACTTAACAGCCAGGAGAACCAATTTTGCTGGCACCTCATTCCTGATTTCAGGACATTTTCAGATGTGGGCATGTCACATCAGCCCAGCATGTTCAGCAGCCATCTCCCTCCTTTTCTTCTGCAGAAGAAATGCGTCCTTACAATTTTCTCACAGCTGCAAGAAGCTGAATGAGCTTGGTCACAGCAATAACATTTTGAACCCCAGAGGAGAACCATGTATCAGGATATAACCCTGCTCCATTTCCCGTTTAGGACAACGTCAAAATTTCTACCAACCAAAATAAAGGCAGAAAAAGAGGCAATGTCTTCTATTTACCTGGCACAATGCTTAAGCATGGAAAAGCAATGTAGCTCTGTATATCCCAATTGGAGTGCACATGTTTCTGTTCAGATGCTCTGCATGCAATCTAACTGTGTAATGAATATGAGTTAGAGCCCCTGTTTAAATATTTACATTTGAGGCTCAGCTAGTCCTGTCTTTTGCTTCAAACCATTACTTACTTACCTTTAATAATTCTACACTTTTCATGTGGTTTGACAGTGGATTATGTTAAAGTTTTTAGTCTATAGAAAGTACAATGGATGACTTCTGGGACTTTGGAAAATGAGCAAGGAAGACAACTTTGTGCAGCAGAAGTTTTATTTTAGCAGAGCATTGGGCTATTTTCCAATGAGAGAGAGAGAGCTGTAAAAATAGGATGCTATGTGTCACAGCTAGGGGATCAAATCTCCTCACTAGGATGCAAATACAGTGTACAATCAAACTGAAGGAGATGTGAACAGACTAAATTGATATTTGATAAGGAAAACGAGGAGTCAAAGATCTGCATGCTAATGCTAGGAACCCAGATGAAAAGGAGAAAGAACTGGAATTTCTACTGCACTTGGACATGATCCAGGCATTAATTATAAGGAAAATACATAATTGCTGAGTATATATATTGGGGGGGCAGCGGGAATGGTTCTGCATTTGGAGTGATTATCTATGAGTTTGTATCATAATCCATCCACCAGCCAACCAGATATAAAAAAGATTTGAATAGACATCTTCTAAATATAGTATTTTTGAAATAATTTTCTAACATCAGATTCCTTAAAGAATTGGTTTATCCTATATCTTGTCTGATATTATTTACTTGTAATTTCCAGAGGAAAATGTGACAACTTCATGAAACTGCTAAATTGTTTCTGTAGTATCACTGTACATTAAAGGGAAACAGGAATACTGGAGTAATCATAGGCTGGATCATGTGGTACAAATCCTAGGAGGGAGTGAGAGAGGACTGACATATGATTCAGTTAAAAAGGAGTGAAGAGTGAGGAGCATAATTGATCTAGATAATTTTCTGAAAATTAGATTCTCTCAAAGAATTTGGTGTTATACTTTCATAAAATTATGATTGTTTGAGAAAACTGTTGTGTAACTCTATTTGGACTCCTGTAGGGTGAATGACTTCATATTACCTCACAGAATTATTCAAAATACAGCACAGTACACTAACAATAATAAAGCATAATAAGAGATTAAGATATGGCTGACACATAAGAAGAATAGTTGTCAATAGAGAATCCTCATGCAGGTGTCTGTATTTCTGCATTAGATACAATATGTTTTTCAGCATTTTCATCAATGTCTTGAAAATGGTAAACTCACTACCAATGGGGTTTCTAAAAAATATGACAAAAGGTGCCCTGCAAACTCCTGAGGTGAGCAATACAGTCAGAAACAAAACCTAAGGAAGCTGGCCTGTGCCAAATTGTTTCTAGTATCAAGTACTCAGTTTGAAGATCTCTGAAGATTTTTTTCATCTTTCTTCTTCAGTTTCTCTGATCCCACTGCATTGCATCTTTGGGTTCTCTTACTGACAAAGTGATTGTCCATACTCAAAAAACACCAGTCTACTCCAGACATGATTACTTGGCTACATCAGTACGAAGTAAAAACCCTAGCCACTCTCTCATTTTGAGGGCAACTATCATGGTCTGGGCATTTCTGTACTGTTTCATTCTCTTTACTTTCATGTCGGGTTGGTCTCATCTAATTTGCCCTTTGGGAGTGATCCCTGACCTTTGGTGGTTCCCAGGCTTTTTTCTGGAACAGTGGCAAGGTTAAAACACTGGCAGGGACTGCTGACTGTTCTGTGAGTTCCAGGAACAAAACCTATGCTTGGGTCTTCATTATATAGGTGCACATACAACCTCTCTGTGCAAATCAGTGCTTTGCCTCCTCTCTCTGACATCTTTAATGTGTAGTCATCTGACAATCAAATTCAGTGCACATGAAGTGAAAAATGGACTTCCCTGCCTGTGATCACCATTTTTAACAAATACATCCTCACAGCTACCTCTTTTCCTAATCTCTACTGCATTCACTCTTCGTGTAGAATGATAACCTGAACATCACTTTCATCCCCACCCCCTCCTCAAGCCTCCTACCCTGCCTTAGTCCATCAATAGTTCTACACGGCTTACACTCATAGTGCAAAAATGAAAAAAAAAATTAAAAAATAATTATAACAAGCATAACATTATATGAGGCAGGGAATTTGAAGTGCACCCTCAAGGTGGGGAAGGGTATGGAGCACAGGGAGAGTCATATAACAGAAATCAGGTTATGGATTTATAAACCATTACTAGCATACAGTTAAACATGAAATTCTAGAAAGATATGTGAATAGACAGACAAGGAATATAGGCAGGGAATTGATTTTTCCTTTGCAAAGTGACTCTTCTCACTGGATTTAACTACCCAACCATTTCTTTCCTGCTCAAGAAAAAAAATAACGTAGGTATAATTTTGATGCTCACATTTTCAAAAGAGATGACGAACAATTGGAAGCACTATAGAAAAGACTCATAATAATATTCAAGGACTGAAGAAAGTACCATAAAATAGTCTGTTTATCAAAGCTGACTGATAAAAACATGTAAATACCTTCTTGTTACCTGATGCTGAACAGAAAGTGCTCTCACCCTTGACAACAGCTGAGATGTGAGTAGGGAGAACCTGTTACAACCTGAAAAAAATGTTAGAATGGAATGTTATGCTATTTTCTGCTTCTCTATTAAAGTGTCACTGCTTTTATATACTAGAATATATTTTCACATAAAGTGCTTAGTGTCACATAGGTTGCTTGTGTAGGCAACCAGAAAAGCAATGGTACTTTTATCACTGAAAGACTAATGCAAAATTAGTTCATAAATACAGAACAGCCTTTGTTTCTGACTATTGATGAGTTGTTGGAAGTAGTGACTAACAACTAATATAACTTTAATGTGGTACATTGCCTGTACCTGAAACTTTTTTGCACTATTTGTTTGTCCTTCTAGGTGTCCAAAAATGGGTGTAAGACACATGGAAAGTGTGTGCTATTCAGATAGCTGTGGGAAGATTGTTGAAGATCTAAAATATAAAGCCCCTAAGCCAATTCCTGTGTTCTGTAACTCCATTTAATGCAACTGAAGAGAAAAAAAAATTACCAGTGATGAATCTGGCTCAAGCTGTTAATTTATTAAACAATATAAAGAAAGGAGCAAAATAGTGGATTTTTTCCTAAAGATATTTCCTGGAGCTATATATTAAATATCAATGCACACCATATAGAAGACTGCCTCACTGATTCATTAAGACTTTATAGAACAGTGCACTGTGAGCAGAGATGGCAAAATGAAGGATTTTTAGATGTTCCATTTAGCTGTTTCTGTATGGGATTTTTTTCTTTGAGAAAGGCTCTGCATCATGCTGATGAGTGCAGTATTAATGACTACTGTATAATTCCACAGTCTTCCCACCATGAAGTGTATTGCATTCCTCAATAAATTTCACTACTGCTTTCCCATCTTAGGAAAAAAATTCAAATCTGCCTTGATTTTACCCTTTAGTTCTGCCTTTTGTGCCGTGTGTCCCGGTCTTTGAGGGACAAATGTCCCCTGCTTTTACTGAGAATAGGTGAAGGGTAGGCAGGGTCTTAACAACACCCCTATTAAGTACCCAGTAGAATGGGGAATGAGGCCTGGCTTTTATTTGCTGTCCAATAAGTGTATGTAATGCACATTAAGACTAGTGGAATTAAAGGAAATGTGCACTTGGATTCACTTTACTGAAGTCAATAAATTCAGTGGATCCGGTATCTAACCCTTTTAAAAGTGCGGCTCCATTGATTCAAAACATGAGAAGGATCTCTCCCTGCGTACTGTCCTGGGGATTGAATAGCCTTCAGCTCTAGAAGAACTGAATATTAGAACTCTAATTTACAATCAGCACTGTAAAAAGTTTTGTCCTATACAGATTGTCTGGCAGCAGCAGCAAGCACAAATGTGTTTATTGAAACCCATTCCAGAGCATTGTAATTGTCCTTATTTAGGCAGTCTTAAAAAGAGAGAAATATATAATTCATTGCAATCTTTAAAAACTGGCTGACCAAGGCTCATGACAAATGCTTACAAATGGGGATTAAAACCTGAGCTGTCAGTGAGATAATTAGTTTATTCCAGCACACTGAAAGGCTGTGGTTGTGATGATGATGGGTGCCATCTGATGAGTAAGGAGTCATGTTACAACACAAGCACATGCTCCCCCTTCCCCTCCCCTCTCCTCCAGTATAGACCTTATTTAGCCAGCTATGATACTGCTTTTCACAAGAGAAAAAAGGAATTGTTTTAACTCTCTGTTTTCTGCTTCTTTTCAAATAATGATTGACAATCCCCATTTGGCTAGAGTAGGATCTGAGACCAGAGATGTTAAAGAGAAATATTTGCAAATTCTGTCCTCACTCTTAAAGTAATTATTTTTAGTTTCCACCAAGCAGGCAACGATACCCAGATATTCATAAACAGGTTCCTAATGCAAAAACTGTCAGCGAATTGGCCATATTACAAAACAAATGGTTCCCTCTGCCAAGGTTCCATGTTCTGGATTTTCTTTCTACCACCATTGCTGGTCACAACATGTGAGGACTGAAAGTGGGTAATCATTTTTATATAGATAGGACAGCTGTGGAGGGAAAGAAGGAGGGGAAGTTCGGTATCTCTTCTGCTTTAGCATAACTGCAGAGCACAGAATAATGTGCAGCTAGTCAGGGATGAATTCAGACAGTCAGCAATCTTCACACTAGACAAACTGTAGGGTGGTCTATGGACATTATTAAAGTCAAGTACCTGTCTGCAAATTCTTATCCTTCAATCTGTGAGAATGAAATTCTTATCCTTCAATCTGTGAGAATGAAATTCTTAAGATCAGATCATATCATATCACTAGCAGACTTCTTACTATGTGTTTTACCCACAAATAGCAGGAGAGCGAAAAAAATTATGAATTTTAAAAAAAAAAAGTATATTCCTGATCAGAACAGCAACATTGCTTTATAAAATACCAGCTGACTTCAAATGTGTTAAATAATTTTTTGCCCTCTTTGCTTTTTTATTGCCTTCAATTAATTTAGGTTCCTAAATTTACTTTTTGTAGTATTACAATGTTTTCCAAGTATTTTGCAATCAAACAGTGACACAGAGAAATATTACTGACTTTCTTATGCCTGACCTGGAGGTGCATAGTCCATTCTAGGACTAAAAATAGAAAGGTGAACTAAATGCAGAAAAAAAATTCCTAAGCTGTTAGTCTGCAAATGACAACTCCTTTTAGGAAAAGAAATAATAAAGCTGAATCTTGAGAACTAAAGCACTGGCTCCATAGTTTAAGAACTAATGCACTAAAGCTCCATAGTTTAATACTGAACTCTTCAAGCTAAATGAAGCCACAGAAACCTTATTGTGACAGTTAGACCTATCTCTGCAAAGGACAAGTCTAGTGAGAACAGTTTTCTCCAGGGAAGGTATTAACAACTGGCAGAGGAACTTGAAATGCATTTATTCCAAAATATATGCCAAGCCACAGAGAAAGAATCCAAGTGTGAATAATGCTGCAGATGGGATTTCTTTGCATTACCCAAGTAAACATAATGTAATACCAAAGTGTCCATTGGAAAGATTGAGGTTTTATTCATCACATAAAGCTTGCCACTTCAAAATAGGTAAAAATGCAAAGGGATAGCATGCATTTTATTGCTTCTCTTACTCACCTAAGAGTCACTCAAAAGAAGTAGTATGAGTTTTTTTCCAGTTTGAAACTCGTGTCATGGTTAAGTTGTATTCATGGGATTCCTGCTGATGTCACTAGGACATTAAAAGGCAAAGCATCCCCTCATCATACAAAAGTTGTGACAATTTTTACCACAGATAAGAGATCTGCATTGCAGCTGAGTGAAGGAAACTTTGTTCTTGGTCTTTAATAAACTTCCTGTCACATCTATCACTCCTGAGCTCAATAGTTTCAAGCTTAGTGAACTTTCTTCTTTCATGATTAGTGAAGTGCCTGTAGCTGGCTAACAAAGGTTAGTTATTTTCTAAATGTCTGTTTTAGCAGCGTGTAAATGACTGGAGAAGAAAAGGAGTGCAATGCATGCATGTAATACTTTGATGTGTGGAGATTAAATATTTTATGAAGCGAATCATTTCCTGATGCGTCAAATGTGCAGTGTGTGGTTTTGGTCTGGTTTTGTTTTCTATTTCTTTTCTGTATTAAAAAAGTGGATAGTTGTGTTGTAGTGTTATAACATTTGTGATTATGAAAACAAAGGCATTTCTCTTGTGAACTGAGTCATATCTCTGTGACTCCTTTCATTTCAGTCAATGGTTGAGCACATGACCCGTGTTTATGTAGTATGATGTGCTTTTGATATGGTAAAATCTTACAAGGAAATGTTCACCTTGGTTTGGAGAGACATGATCAATGTCCTTTCAGTGTGAACAGGTTTGTGAAATGAATCCACCAAGAGATTTTCCTCACAGCTTAATTTGTAGAAATTGCTATAATCTTTTTTAAGGTTTTAGTTCAGGAATAACGTTACTTGAGTAGTTACTACCACCACATACTGCTTTTGGATGCAGGCTAATATAAAACTGTGTTGTGCGAATCACTCTCTAAAACAGTCTGAAGCATTTTATAGTGACCCCTATGCCAGTGCTAAACTCTGGATGATGTTCTGAAAATGTGTGAGCAAGCTGGGGTTCACACCGGGCAAGGATTAGAACAAGAAGTTTCTGAGCAAAGAAATTGTATTGATGGATTCAATAATTTGATGGATTCAATAATTTATGATTTCTACAATAAAAGACAATACCTTTTAAATTCAGAAGTTAAGTATGTTCAGGTGAAGCCTGTGTCTTTAATTGCTGACATTTAAATCTGGAAATTCTGCAGTTTAGCAAATTCCATGACAGTGCTTGTGGACTTGCAAATCAAGACAGCTTGGTTACAAATGGCTGTCAGACATGGCTTGCACTATCAAGAGTTAAGCTGAGATGGATGATTGGTATGAGCTGCATCTTTTTACTTAAGAAATGAGATATCCATATAATTACTATTTTTACCTTTTAAATTTTAAAATAGGTTGAAACAAGAAACAACCAGGTTTAAAAATTAGTTTTTCATTTTTCTTGCATTTTTCATTGCATTAATTAATAAATTACTTTTTAAATTGCTTATTTGTAAGAAAATTGATCTGCTTAGCTGACTTTTTCCCTTTCCTTCTTCAGATTTGCCTCCAGGGCAAACATCTCTTCAGCTACACACCTGGCCTAGAAGAAACCTGACATTTCAAACTCTACTTGTTATGACAGTGCCTGGTATGATGATCCTATTGTGAAGCTGGAGGTGTGACAAAGTGAGGTGCAGTTGATGAAGCAGCTCACCCTCCCGAGTCATGCTGCTGTTTCCAAGCAGTTTGTGTCAGATTTAGTGGGAAAGGGTGTATGGTCCAGGAAAATCAGTCCAGTGTAATTCCTTATCTAGGAATAAATATTTATGTTGTCATGTAAGGTGTGCTAGCAGTGCTATTTTGGGTGAGATTGTGTTCTAATACTGCTGCTCTAATACAGTACTGATGGTAAGAGGGATTACTGGAACTGGCTTTGTGGATGGGGAAAAGGCATTCCACATAAATACCTGGGTGCAAGAGTGTTTATGACAGCCCTCTGTCATTGTCTTTTCCTGTCTTCACTGCTTCTTCTCCTGGACAGAAGAAAGAAATAAATTGTTATACTCCAGTCTTATCTAATGTTGATCAAGAACATCACTATCTGTTCCTGGAATTGCTTTCATATTTATGCATGTGCAAAGGATAAGGCAATCTCTGCTCACTGCCCTTATGTCATACTTTGGCGTTGGAGTATGCTTGGAGTGTGCTTGGAGTATGGAATATTTTATAAATAAGATGGATCCTGTTTATTCCAGTTTTTATGTTCACCACAGTTGGCTCCATTGTGCAAAGAGATGTAAGAACATCATCTATGGACCCTCTATTTTGCATTGCACCACCCAAGTGCCTTTTCTGTGTCTCTGAACAGCAGCAGGAACTCTGCCTTGCTCATCCTACACCTTGGGTCAGGCATGTTGTAGCAATGGAAAGTTACTATCTACAAACATATTGTTTCAACATATTGTTTCACTAGTTTCTTACCCAAAAAAGAAAAATGAAAAACCTGTCCTGAAGACATGAAATGCAACAGAAAGCTAAGCTCCATTTGTGTTTGGCAGAGGGTGGTGGAGGTGGTGAGTGTTTACTTTTAAACTGACATGAAAGCAAATTAAATCAACTACTGTTGTAGGGGCAAGAAATTTCTTTGTGCTATGTGTATTATCTTAAGGTATTTTTTCTTTTTTTTTCCTTTGTTTTAAGACTTAGCTTAACTAATATTGGAAGCTAGTATGGCCTGCCCAAAATCATGTTGGTGATAGCAATATAAATGTGAATCTAGGAGGTCCGAAAGTAGTAAAACGAAAAAAATCCCAAATGAAACAAAAAAAACAAACAAAAAAACAAAGCAGAAAAAACACCAAAAACCCCAAAAAACAAACAAGCGACAAAAACCCCCAAGCAAACAAAAGACCCCACCAAAAAACTCAAACCCCCAAAACGAAACAAAAAAAAAAACCAATAAAACAACCAAAACCAAACCAAACCAAACCAAAACAAAACACCCCAAACAAACAGAAAAAAAACCCCTAAAACCAACAAGCCAAACAAACAAAAAAAGCTCACAAAAAAACCCAACCAAACAACCCCCCCAACAACTACAGCAAAAGAAACACAGGATTGAAGTACCACATTCTTAACTGAAAATCAACCCTCATTTTCTAGTGTTAATTATTTTAAGTCAGTCAGTCTTGCATTTCATTTCCATAAAAAGGGCACAAGAAAGGTTACAACTCTGTGTCATCTACTGTGAATGAATTCTTTTTTTAAAGCTCTACAGCCTACGGTATTTAAATTATGCCATCACTGAATATTTTTCCCCAGTCAGGAACTAAGCCTAATGAGCCAAGAAGAGAATACTTATGCACAAAAATACTATGGAGCTCAGAAAATATACAATCTTCACTTAAAAGTCTTCAGAGCTGGCTCAAAGCAGCAATTTGCTCTGGTGATGCACACAGTGGGAGCTACTTTGAAAGCAGCTCCTGTAAGACAAATACCACTCTTCCATTCTTCCATGTTTTCTTCCCATTCATTTCTATTTCCTGAATCTTTCATTACTGAACAAGAGACAAATCTATAATCTAGAAAGTCGATAAGCTAGAAAGAAATTTCTATGGGATTTCTTTTTTTAATAACATTACTTATATACAAAGGACTAGATTTTGGTTTCAGTTGTACCTTCATAAACTCCGCACATTTGGGGTGATTTACCATGGTTTTGCTTACGCAAAGGCATTGTTTGGCAGACTAATTGCCAAACATCAAGAGAGTTAAGTACAGCATCTTAAAGCTGAAAATTAATGAGAGTTTTAGCTACTTTAGCCATTAGGTAAATTGATGCTCAACATAGTAATACTTTTTTTTTCACTTTTTACAGACAAGCTGAATGAGTATATTTTATAAGAATTGGTAATTGAAAAGAAGGTTGCTGAAACATGTGCAAAGTCATGAAATGCCTTCATCCAAATATGCACTTATAGTTAGGGTCAGTCTCAGAATAGGGGAAAGGTTAGTTTGCATCTCAGTTTAGTGCCATCTGAATGCCTAAAAACCTCCAGAATGGTTTGAGCACTGCATGCAGTGCTCTTACAGACTTGCTGATATCCTTGGTGGGCATTAAAACCATCTAGATATTTCCTGGATGCAGAAGGATTCCTGGAGGAAATGGTGATGACTTTCTTTCCTAACAGGGCCACCTGCACTTTCTCTCTGCTGGGCTCCTACATGCAGAGATTACACCTGGCCATGGAAGTGGTGTTCCCACTGGAGTTGGCACACAAACCAGTTCTCTTGTGGGAATCCAACAGTTGATATATATTGGGACAAGGTCATGAGCCTTTGTTTTTCTCTGAGAAACGGACATCCAAACATTTTACAAGATTTTATATGAAGTTTTCTCACTCTGAAAGTTTTAATAGGCTGCTAGTTCTAAATACTTGTTTAGTATTGCTATTTTTATCCATAAGATTGCTATTTTTCTTTCTGTGAAAGAAGTGAAAAAGAAAATAACAATAGAAGATTTTAATCTGCAAGAGACATGAGCGCAAGTTAAACAAATTAATATTTTTCTTTTGATTAGCTCTCATTTCCTACTGAACTGTGAATTTGCTTCTTCATTAGACATGTGGTGAACAAAGGGAAATCTAATTAAAGGTTTTTACCTCTCCACACCATTGGTGCCTAAAATCCATCATATCTCTATTTCCTGATAGATAGTCTATTATAAAGAAATGATCACAATGGTTTTGTTTCAAGGCCCAAAATATGGCATGCCAGTCATAAACTAAGAAAAGTTTGTCATAGATATGAAAATTAAAGCTGCTTTATTCTCATTTTAATCATAACACAGGACTGAAACTAGAATCCAGGCTTGTTGAAATTAATGAAACCTTCCTATCAATGGAAGCAGAAGCAGATCTCTGAATGAGAATTCTCTTGACATACAATACAATGTATATGTTGAAAATGTTAGTCACCCAGGATTGGTGTGAACATAGTTAAATTCCAGCTGAGGCAATCATCTTGAATGAACCACAAAATGCTTCATTTCCTCTGCACAGGACAAGGAATCCACTCAAGGACTTATTTCTTCTAAGGAACCAAGGTTAAACAGTCTGCACATTAGCAGGATGGCACTGTCGGAGAATAGACCTTTTGTAGAAGTATGGGTACACATTGAATTAACCAGCCATTGAATTAACCATTAACTAGCCATTGAATTAACATACATTGAGTTTTCCAGACAGCTCCAAGCCCAACTAGGAAAGCCAGCTTCATCTCTAACTACTAGCCGTATTCACATACATTTATGTAGACATATAAAGATTATGAAGTATAGGATATATATTAATACATATCTTTACAGCTAGGCACTGTTCATGTATCAATTTCCAATCTTTGTCACATGCAGATAAACTGTGATCTCGAATAAATTTTAATTTATGTATTCAAATTGCTGCTAGGCTTGAGTGAGGAGAAATAAAAATGTTTTCATCTTTGTTGTTTGGAATATTTTCAGTGGTCCACTTCTCTTGCAAAAGTTATGCCATCTAACAGAGGTGTCAAAGTAAAGCCAGAGTTAAGCTGTAAGCAATTAAGTAGGTTTGCAGGAGGCAGAAAACAATCAGTAGACCTACAGAGAGACCTACAGTTTGCTGCAGAGTTACTGACACTATGCCCTGCCACTTGCAGAAAAAAAAGGAAAAAATATGTGGTGGTTTAAGAAGTTATCAAAGAGAAAGAAGTGAGGAATTAATGCTGCTAGGATACAAAAGAATTCTCCATTGTTTTATGGATTACTTTTACCACTTCACAGATCTGTACCCCAATATTCATGGGTGTGTGCCACATAGTTTTATTCCAGAACAGCACAAAGTGACACAGTTTGCTGGTGAATCTGGTCAACAAATCTGGCTTTATGTTTACATTTTCGTTAGGATAAGGTTCTTCCCCTAGGGGGTGGTTGGGCACTGGAACAGCTCCCCAGGTGAGCAGTCACAGAACCAATCCTGACAGAGCTCAAGGAGTGTTTGGACAATGCTCTCAGGCACGTGGTGTAATAACTGGTGTGTCCTGTGCAGGAGGGCCAGGAGCTGCACTTAATGATCCTTTTGGGTCTCTTCCAACTCAGGATATTCTATGATTTACACTTGAGTGAAGTAAGGGTGCAGAGTGGACAGATATCAGAGCAGATGTGTTTCACTCAGTTGTCCAAAATTGCCAGCATCCCAGAAGCAGCTCTTGGCAGCATGAGTTACAGCACTAGCTACTTCAAAAGCATCAGGTCTGTTGTATTTGATGCTGGCCTTACTTGATGCACTTGAGCATAGCAAATCCAAGAAGTCAGAAGCATCCCCTCTGCACTGAGCTCAAATCAGTGCTGTACTTGTATGCAGTGGCTTTTTGTCCATAAGTTCTACTTGGCCATCGTCCAAAGAGCTCTAGCAATGAATTACTGCTAGATGTCAGAATCTTCTGCCATAACTAATGGAGTTGTCTGGTCTGATGGAGTTCTTTTAAAGAACATGTAAAGGATTTTTATAGCAGCCTATGATACAATTAAAGATATTTTAGATATGTCTGCATTTTATACTCTGAAGAGCATTCATCCATTGAGTTTACCCTGAGTGGAATAACAAAAAGACATATCTACTTCCACTCTTACAACAAATTAAGAGGTGGGCCTCAATAAGGCTCATTACCTTGGGCTAAACATCACATAAAAAGGTCAGATCGTTTCTTCTGAGTCTGGAAGTGGACAAAGGCAAGCTTATACTTGCCCAAAGAACGTGGTATAAGCTTACACAGTTTCACTCAAAAGAGCTTCAGATATAATCTGGTCTATATGCAAAAGGTTTTGAGGGTAAGATATAAATAAACCTCAAACTGATCAGTCTTAATCCAATATCAGAGTAGATTTTTTTTGTCTGTTTATGCCTCTTAAGAAGAAGTTTAAGTTAAATTGAAAAGCTATGCTTAAAGCAGAGCAAAGCTGTTTGCACTAGGGATTATACCAGCATGGCTTTTCCTAGACAGCTATATCAGCATGAAGGATAAAATGTAGAAAAGTCTGCAGATGTACTGTGATAAAAATGTAATAAGATATAGGATGGAGAGGAAGAAGGACGAAAATAACAACAATAATTTGTTGTTTGCATTTCACAGGCTTTGAAAAACTTTTAAAAAAGAAATATTCTCTTTCCTGTTTCTGTGTGAAAGACTCAAACAGACAATAGGGTAAAATATTTCTGCCAGGACTTAGGAAACTACTCTGCTGACTATAGAGAAAATGCTGCCAAATTCAGGAAGTAAACAGGCTGAAATAAACAGAAAAACAACATTTACTTTTCTCAAATCTCTTAAAGTAAATCTTCTCTCCTAGCAACCATATGGGAAAAGAGTTGAGAAGCAAATGTTACTGGTAACTCCAAGTTCTTCAATGAAAGTGTATTGTGCATGGCCTCTTGCATCCATGGCACACTTCCCTGGAAAGAGTTTGCCTCTTCACTCACCAGCAGAGTAGAGCATGCTGCTTGTTGTTACACATGCTGTCACAGTCTGGGCAAGGGTGGAGGATTTCTAAGCCTCCAGAGAGGGGCTTCAAAGTTTGAGACAGCAACATTTTTAGGTTTTGGCAAAGATGGTGCCAACTGTCTGGCTCTCAGGATCTCTCCTGTCAAGTGGTCCATTGGCACCAGCTGCACAGGAAATAAAGTATACCTGGACCCTCAAAGGGAGGTCAAGTACCTCATTGAAAGCCTCCAGCAGGCAGCAAAGAAGAGAGGGAAGGCAAAAAGAAACAAGCAATTGAGTTCAGAAAGAAACTGAGGGAAAAGAGATGTGTGCTGGGTTCAACACAGCATGTCCATCACCTCCACAGCCATGGGCTGCCCCTGTGAAAATGAAAACAGCGCTGGTAGAGCTGGATATCTTCATGTTTCACTTCAGTCTTTGAGTACCACTAGTATGTCTGAAAAGCGGAGTGTTATTGTTTATTGTCTATGTTGTACTGTCTACTGCTGAAATGAATTGCTTCCTAAATTTATTCTAATATATTCAAACCACATATAATGGAGGGCCGTGGCTTACAGGCTCCTAGAACAATGATTTCCCACTGGTGACATTCAGTGCAATAACAGGGAGGCAGCACTTCCCAGCTGAGCCCTTTTCCAGAACGCTCCAGGCTGGAGCAGCGCTCGCTCATGCGGAAGGGAACAAAGCCCACTGCTTTTGGGTGGTGAGCACAATAAAGGCTGAGAATTCCGAGCACTTGATCAGCTGAACGACCCTGACTCCCTCTGAACTCAACAGGGCCCTTGGCAGCTCTTTGGATGTGTCCCCTGCCAACGGGAGCACCTGTTGGTGGCCGGGGTGGTCTGTGCTCCCCGTCCCCACCACAAGGCAGCCCAGCTCCAGCCACTGAGGGTAGCTGTGGGTGAGAGGGCTTGCCGTGCATTGAGGTGCAGCCTGCATTTTGGCATTTTCACAGAAAAGCTCAAGAATTCTAAGGTTTGAAAAATAGCACAGAAACTCTATTTTTTTAACTGAGCACTGCTTCTGGCAGTGAGTCTGATAGATGTTCTGAAGCAGAATAAGCAGCATTCAGCCTGTCCCCACCATCTGCCCAAGTCCTGTTTTCTTTTTCTCATTCAGCTGTATTGGAAAATATCAACAGAAAGTGGGGTTTTCTTTACCAAGAAAAAACATGTGTTGGTTTGTACTATAATTCAGGAATCTTTTGTATTCTGGAAGAGTATAGCTGCAGTGCAATTCATGGCAACCATATGAACTTTCTGAGATAATCTGCTCCAAAACTTCTTAAGACCTCCTGAGCTATGTTCATGCTACACAGGGGGCTAATCTGGCAACTGGATAAATTTCATTTTCTGTCTAATTGGAAAATAAAGGTTACAGAAGAAATCTATTCAACATACAAACCAGTGATTTGTGAACAGATAGAAATCTGAGCAAGTACTGAGTTACAAACTTTCTTTTTTCCCCCACATGTCTTGAATGATCATAGAAAATACTTCTGATGAAAAATCCAAGTTAAGGAGTGACTGTATCATTAGCTGGGCAAAACAGAAGGAGAAAAGACATAGTTTATTATTTATTTGTTACCATCTATGGTAGTACCTTGAGGAAGAACTGACCTCAGGTAGGAAGAGACACTATTGCACTGTTCATTGGACAAAGACAGATTCCTCAATGTAAACAAGTAATGCTTGAAAGAATGAAGAAGACGAAGCATAGAAGGACACAAATGCAAACTTTTTATGTAGAATGCTGAAGAGCAGTCAAGATTCAAACTCATTGCTTCTCAATCTTTTATATAAGTTTATCGTTCATTGCTATGGAGATAAAGCTGTACTGTTTTTGCCTTAAAGCAAAATACAGGAGAAATCACTCTAGCATTGATAACTTTGCCTTCCTAAATAGCCTGTTCTATTTCAATTATTCATTTCCTTTCTGAAAATCTTTTGCATTATTTCTGTTTGAAATGTATGGTATATGACTGAAATATATTTCACCTGAAAATTTGGTCTCGTGTCTCTTTGTGACCCCAAGAAATGTCTGTAAATCCTCCCTAGAGTAATTCTGCATCTCTCAAATGTCTGCTTTTTCTGGGAGGAATCACCCTCTGGAGGAGGCTGTCATGGTCCATAAGTAAAGTAAAAGCCTATATCACTAGGCTGGGCTATAGCATTTATTTATAGAGACTTGAAATCAAACCAAAGTAATCTTCATAAAGGCAATACTGGCTTTCCTGTTACACCTTTCAACTCCTAAATGTCATTAAATAAATGCCTAATTAAACTCATTAAAAAGAAAGAAATGCCTAATGAAAACATTATGCCAATTTGATCCTAGAGACCATGAAATCTGGTGGAGACTCTTGTCACTTCTGAGCTATTAGGAAATATTCTGATTCTATAGTGACAGGTGACAGGATAAAATGTGGTGACACCTTTTGATACAGAGGACAATCTGTATTACATCTGACCACATGTAAGTGCCTACTGCATCAACTAAAATAGATGAGTAAAACAAATGGTATGACGTTTATTCCCTTGCAGTGAGGCCAATGTGGGTTATTTTGACTGAGTGTCTGCCTGCAGTTTCTCCCACCCTCCTAAAAAGAGAGGCCATGCAGAAAAGTTAGTTTGGGAATGGCTCCTCATGTGTGCTGACCTCTGAGATGTGCCCAGAAGTTCTTTGGTAAAGCTTTAGCAATTTTTTGATAGGGATGCTTGAATTCCAGTGCCCAGCACAGCTTCCTGGCTGTGTTTAGTTTCTTAATGTACAGATAGCTTTAAGGTACAATTTATCTTCTCCCAATTCAGATATCAAATGTAGATTAATATTTCTCAGACTGTGATTTGTGAAGTGTTTGGTGATCTGTAAGAAATCACAAGGTGATTTCACAATTGTTTTGAAAAAACTTCAATTTTAAATATAAATTTAGATTGTTTAAATATAGAAAAAATTAAATAT
The DNA here is from genome assembly GCF_028018845.1 of Melospiza georgiana. Taxonomy (NCBI): domain Eukaryota; kingdom Metazoa; phylum Chordata; class Aves; order Passeriformes; family Passerellidae; genus Melospiza; species Melospiza georgiana. The sequence continues at coordinate 89,130,026 of NC_080432.1, forward strand.
AAATTCACACATATCTATATTTTCAGGTATGCAAGCAGGAAAACAAAATGGAGGAAAATAAATGTCACTGTAGATTTTTCCCAGGGCAGCTGAATTTTATTCAGATATAAATGAGAACCATCATGGCAACATTGTACTAGATTGATCCTTGGTATAATTTCAAAAACTTCATCTGGAAGTAAGGTTTAAAAGAGTTGAGGAACAGCAGGCGAGATGACTCCTGGGTGTATGCAGCCCTATGAATCCATTCTGTTTGAAAGGATTTGCAGATGCATCACCTTGGGTGGGAGGTGGTTCACATGAAATCCAGGTATTTCTTTCCTGTGCTTAGGTGTAGAGTGAGGCAGAAGCAGGAGGCAGATGGAAATGAGTCTCATTAGGAGGTTGAACTGGCAATGAAAGTGCACTTCCATCACCCCCCATGTTTTATTATTTACTGTTTCAGTTGTGCTTCTCCTGTGCTACCAGAGCCCCCTGAGTTTCTGATGCACATCTCTGTCCCCCTCTCACACTGGGGCAGTGTCACCTCTGTGAGGTCTCTGCTGCCCTTTTCCCCTCCTCAGTCAAGTTCTGCTGTGGAGCAGAGTTTGCACCGGAGATCTTCAGCCCAAAGGCAGGAGTGAGAAAGGAAGATAGTTCTCTTATAGTACTGATAATGAAGAGCAGAAAATCCTGGGACAGCAGCTGGTGGTCAAAGTCATTTTCAGGGGTGGAGGTATCATAGCTGGAAGCTCAGAGCCTCCCTGCACTGCTGTTTCTGTCACAGAGCACCGTATACAAGATCCAGCAAGATCCAGCTGGTAGAGGGACGGGAACTAGTGAGGGGAAAATGACTCCTGTTGTCCTCCTGCTGCATCCTCCATCCTGCATCCTCCAAGCAAACATCTTGGTTTGATAGTGCCTCAGCACTTTTTAAGTTCACTACTGAGAAATATGTGAATGAGGTCACCTCAGGTTAGATTTGGATTCTGCAGACATATTTCACATGAGACGTCCCTGCTATACCCATGCACACATTTCTCCAGTCTGCATTGCTAAATTTGAGAGACGCACTTAAACATTTAACTTTATATGAATTCATCATTTTGTGGTCTGTTCCAACGTCACCTGAAATTTCTATTAACTAATTTGGCCATCACCCAGTTTGTTTATGCCACATAATAGGGTTTTTTACAAAATGGTTTTTTTGGTGTGTTTAGGAATGTCATGTTTTAATCAATGTCTCTCTGAATGTTAAATCTAATGAAGGCTGTGAAGATTATAAATGCACAGAGAGAGTTACCATGGAAACCAGAGCAGTATCTGCCAGGTACCCCACACTGGCAGCACTGCCCTGGTGCAAGACAGAGGCTTTCCAGAACGTTTTCAGTAGTCACATCAAGGGCTACAAGCTGCCACAAAAACAGGCTGGGTGCTGTTTGGTGGCAGCTTGTAGACTGGCCAGTGTCGTAATGGTAGGGTGGCAGCTGGTACAGTCACCTGCTGAGCTGGCACACGCTGTGTGATTTTGTATTTACACTCTACAGCTTCTTTAGCAGAACTTGTGCACCATTTGTAACCAAATTTCCTGAAACCTTTGGCCACAAGCTGTGGATTTTCACTCAGATATTATGAACTTCTGCATAGTCAAGTCCACCAAGGAACCCCAGAGTTCATTCAAGCCAGAAGATAAGGAAGCTGCCTGCGTTAACAGAAGCTGCACCCGCAGAGACAGGAAAGAGAACCACTTCCTAGAGATGACAAAGGTACCCAGTGAGGCATGGGAAGACCCCAGACCCAAATACTACCAAAGGTCCCATCTGTCACATGAAGGGTGGGGAATTTAGAGTGCAAGGGAATAGTTGTTTAGCAAGGTCCCTCTTCAGAGGCACCCAGCTTGAGCAGTAGCATTGCTAATATAAGAGCTATTATCTTTAAGAGGAATTATCAATTAGGAATTATCTATTAAGAGCAGTCTACCCTTTGGCTTATCAATTCAATTGACATGTAGAACCAAACCTGGCCATGGTGGCTGGCTTGCATAATTTCACACAGTAGAGCCCTCACTACTGAAAGGCAGATGCAGCTGTGGTCTTGACCACACGCTGGACAGTCCTGACTGCACTTAGAAGAGATGAAAAAAAATTCAGAGGTTCTGCACAGTGGTTCTGGACTTGCAATCCTCTGGAGCTGCAACTTCTGTGTTTTCTGGCTTGATGCTCCTCTAAGGTGAAGCGTCTAGGACCTGCAGGATAGAGAAGAGAAGCCTTGACACCCAGAGGATCCTCATGATGTGAGAAAAGTTGTTCTGGCAACCTGAAGGATACTTCTGCTAAGCACACAGGTACTCTGCCATCACTGTGCATTTCAGTACTCATTCAGTGATAAGTACTGCAAAATATTTGCTCCTCAGAACCCTGCCTCATCCTATGTCCTACCCGTCCATGGAATGTCCACAGAAAATGTGTGCAATTACTCAGAGAAACTGTGGAGCAAAGCCAAATTGCTACCAAGAAAATATAATATTTCATTTTTTCTCCTTATTCTGAGTGACAAAGTGCTAGGACACCTTTCTAGGTTATTAAAACTAAAGAAGTCTTCAAAGTGCCATTTATTTATTATCCTTTCTGTTTCATTTCTTTATTGCAGCTTTTCACATCTCAGAAAATAAAACTACACTGAAAGCTCTTTGGAGCAGGGATCATTATTATAGTTATTTTCAGTGCTGCATGATCTCAGCTCCTGCATAAATCTTGTAGTCACTGTTGTGCTATACGTGCAGTAATAATAGCCAGGACTGTCTACTAAGTGTTGCTTATTATATGTGTTCTTTCCCCCCTTGATGCTCCTGGGCTTGCATTAAGCTCTTTTATTCAGTCCTTGTTAGTAAATCCAATCCTGATTTAAAAAAGAAAACAACACATATACTTTTATTGTAACTTCTACAAATACTGGACACATTACTTTCTTTAAGTCGTGAAATATTTCATACATTTCAGCTCACAGGGAAATGAGCCTTCCACTTCCAAGCGTGTAAAGCAGCAGAGTGAAAGTGGGCATATTTCAAACAGACGTGAATGCTCTCTCAAGCTCACTCTCCCTTGGCTCTCAGCCACAATTTTAGAGTAATTTGCCCTAATCTGCCATATGGTTTTCTTTCTTTGCATTTTATAAAACTGCAGGGCTAAGTGAATGTGCCTCTTCAATAGTACTGACACAAGCCTGATTTAATTTAAACTTCCATATTAACATACCAACTAAATCAGTGCTGCAGCCTATGAGGGAAACTTCAGTGCATGAGTAGAGCTGTCATTAATTTCCAAGCGGTTCTAGGCTACCGCCCTTGAACTGGCTCTCCCTTACGATTATCATTTTTAGAGGTCACTCCAAAAGAACATCAGGCTTACTCCAGCAGTATGTGACCCCCCATTTCCCTCCCTGGATCAAACCAGGCCTCCAGTGAGACATTATTCAAGCCTGAAATCACTTCCGAACAGCAGGCTCTGAGTGAATCTGATTCATCCTGTGGAAGATCTCTCTGCCTGCTGTAGGAGAAGCATCTCTGAGATTTCCAGCAAGCCCTGCCAGTGAATCCTTTTATTCAAGGAGTCCGTGCAGTATACTTTTATATCACAGATGGCTCCAGGACTCAGAGACAATTTCCTTAAATAGGCTCTCACACCAGGCTTGTCTACACATTTTACTTTGGAATTTTTAGCCTGTAACAAGAATGTGACATGGTTCACTAAACATACGCTCCATGTGCGTTTTGAGCACACAAATTTCCCCGTAAGCCGCAGCAGAACTGCTGCCCTGCCTGGTGTCCATGCACACTCATCTGCACACCCATTTATTCCCTTTGCTGGATCAGCTGGGTTGTGGATGGCAGGGTGCCATGCTGGCGTGGGCTCCTGGCTCCACAGCAGCACCTTTCGCCTTTGTCATGGCCAACACTCAGGTCAGCTGCTCCAGTGAAGTTGAACACAAACCACTGTCCAAGAGGGTGGCTTTTACATGAAAAAAGAATATAATTTTGCAAAGAGACAATTATCATTCTGAAGTTAACTGTAGTTAAAGTTTAGTACTCATATATAAAGAAACAAATAGTCACAGAACCAGGGAGCAGAAGATACCAAGCTCCTGCCAAACTGGTGTAACATGTTAACCATTAACGAGAACCAACCTACAACTTAAGCAATATGATAATTAATAAAACATGGAACTTTAGAATCCTATACTGAAGAAGATAATTATTTCCTGTATCACATTATATCTTACTTACCAGTAATAATATTGATGCTCTTGTCTGGGTATGAACAAGTAAGCAGCAGAGAAAATTCTACCCTGTCTGATGGTGATGCTGAACTACTTCAGATTAAACAGGTTTTTTGGGTTTTTTGTCTGATTAAAGAAATGTAAAATCCCAAGAAACGACTAGGTAATGCACCAAAGTAGTCCAAACACACCATCATTTTTAAGTCTGAGGCCAAATTAGGTCATTTTATGTCAGTATATTGCATGAATTTCATGTCCAAGGCTATATAGGTAATTTTCAGCCTGATCCTTTGGTAGATATGGCCTGCTGAATAATCAGTAAAATCACTCATCATATGAGAGTCAAGACATAGCTATTCTTATATGCTGCAGGCTCAGGAACAATAAATGGTCTTGGAATAATCTGATATACAGCACAATTATTGAGCTAGATTTTTCCAATTAACTAGTCCAGAAGAGCAAGCAAATGCCAGAGATTTAAAGCTCAGAACTGTCACAGGAGGAGTTTTTATGGAATGGTCCTGGGGTGGATAAACAGGATGCAATCCTTTCCTCACTGAGAATCTTGACCTCACATTTCTGCCTTCAATATGGAGACTTTTACCACCTGGCTGTAATTAATTTTGATCTGGGTCTTCCTCAATCCCACCTGTTGGATCAGATTCATTTTCCATTCAGTATTTAAATATGCTCAGAGTCAACACAGACACATTGGGCACAAGAGTGGGTCTGGGGACACATCTGAGGCACTGCCCCAGAGAGCAAGATGATACCTAAAGCCTTCTGCTGAGATTTACATTAAGCATCCCTCAAAAAGAGGGAATTCAGAGAAATAAAGTCGAGAGATCTTCAAAACCTATAGATGAAAGGTAGCTGATTCCTTATCCAGCAGTTTTGCTAATGTAGCTTCTCAAAGTTGTTGTTTTTCCAACCAAAACTATTTCATGAATTTGACCTAAATTTGTTAATAGTTTTGGGACAACCAGAATTGCATTTTTCCTCAAATAAACTATTCATCAGAAAGAAAATTACTGCTCTTGTCTCAGAACACCAGCTGCCTACCCATTCAAATAATAATTTAAAAAGCTTTAAAATCAAAAGAAGCAAAATTAAAAATCTTAGAATATCTCTTAACAGTCACAGAAGGCATGTAAAAAGAAAAAAGTAAAAAAAAGAAAATAAGGAAGAAAGCTAAAGAACATGGAACAGTATGAGATAATTGTAAAACTTGAGAGGTTATTCAACCAAACAGATATCTTTCAGAAAATGGAAATCCAGCCCAAATGAAGCCACAAAAAAACCCCGTAAAAAATAGCTTGTAAAGTGGTGGTTGGGATTATGAAATACATGTGCTTATGTTGGTCCTATTATTTTGCACAAATCCTACACAGTGGAATTGTAAAGGGCAAGAAGGGAATGTGAACAGCAAGCAGAAAACTGAAGAACAAAAGATGAATTATGCAAATTGATCAGATTTGGGAAGCTGAATTTGTTGCCTCCCCAACAACTTGAATAACAGTGTTTAAATACAACTTTCTTTTTGTAGAAAGCACCACTTTCTAAGCAGCCCTTCCAAATGCTTTCCCATCTGTTTCGACAAATGTGATAATGAGGAGGTTATGCTGCAAGCTCTAAAAAAATCAAGTTATTTGTCCAAACTAAGAAACACAAGACAGGTAAAAGGTTGTGCCAGTCACCATGCTCCAAGTGATCATAATCCCAAATAACCTATATTTTCTTAACTTAGCTTTACATCCCAAGAAATGAGCATTGCCAATTTAGGTTTGATCCGTTTAGGTGAAGGAGGAGCAGAGCAAAATAGAGCCGATATAACTCTGCCCATTATGAATGTCTGAAGCAGCTAGAAAGATGAAACATGCCTGAAAAAGGATCCAGCAAGGAAGGTTTCATTCCCCTGAATGTGAGCTGCTAATTGAAAACGTGCCTGAAAATCTTGGTGTTTTATTTAGCTGTGGATTCAGAATTGAGGGAGGCTTTTTGGTCTGTGCAACAGCAAAGGACTCTTTCTGTTCAGGGATGCTCCCCCAGAGCAGTGTTAGGAGCATGCAAATTGTGCTACAGAAGCCTAACAAAAGCAACCCTCAGCAGTGTCACTTTCCATGTCCTCTTACTGCTCAGCTGCTGGAGTGGGAGCTGAGCTTTAAACTTCTGTCCTTACTGTCCTGAGTCTGTTCCAGTATAATTTTGAAGTGATTCTACTGGAAGTGACTTGATTTATCAGTGTGTGAATCTGGGATGTGTAGTCAGAACGTGGCCAGGACAGATTCTGCACGTACTATTCTCAATGCAGCTGAGATTTAAAAAAGAAGAATGATCAGAACAGAAGCTGAGAGCATTTCTGAAGCAGGGTAAGGAAACCTTATAAACCATATTGGGATCAAAATAATAAGGTATGTGAAAGAAGTCACGTAAATACAGTGCCATAGCTTTAGGGCTAAGCTGTATCTTTACAGACCTTTGAAAAACATCCAACACCAGAGGCACAATGTGGCCTTTTCAAGACTGGGTGAGGTAGGAAGTCTAAGCTATCCAAATTTCCTTCAGCCTTTTCAGCATCACTGTCATTTTCACAGGTAGATGATCATAGGGTTTATGAATCACTGATATAATTTCCTAGACAAACTGAAAGAAGACAAGAGGAAAGAAATGAGGTTTTATGGGTAAAAAGATGCCATATACCAGAATATTAAGTATATTCTCCCCAGAAATTTTCTGATTGTGGCGTTTAACTTTGCCCATCCATCCCAAATCTCCAGATGTGCAGTGGTTTCACTGGTGCAGATCTAACCAAGTTTCTTTCTGAGCAACCCCCAAATTTCAGGGAAACCATCCACATAAAATATGTGCAGTGAGCAGACAGCCTTCTCCTCACAGTAAATCTGGAGTCCCCCTGATGCATCAAGTTTACTACCCACATGCAGAGAAGCTATACAGAGCACAGCTGGTGGGCTCAGTCCTTCTGGGGTGATCAGTGCTTGTGAGACATGGCACCATCTCAGCAATCCCTGCCAAAAATCCAGCTGATTCCCTTCTTCTTTCATGCAGGTAATGGAGGGTAGGCAGCAGTTTGTTAAATATTCATCCTGTGGAGGCAGACAGCAGAGGTAGCCCTGCTTGCATTGCTCCTGGCTCCCCTTGGCCCTGCAGAGGGGAGGAGGCTGGCTGCTCATCCAGCCCCACTGCCCTCCAACCATCTCTTCCCCAAACCTTCCCTGTCCTCTGGCACCCTGTGTGGGGAGAGGCTGTGCCAGGGAGGCCCTTGAAGGCTCATGGCTCCAGGTCTTCTGCACAGGTTCCTGCTGGCAGCTGGCTCTGCCCCACCATCAGCAGCCTGAGGAGCACGTTGCCATCACAGCCACTCAATGCCCAGCTCCTGCCCTCAGCATGGAAAATACAGAGATGCAGCAAAATCACAGAACCCTAGAATTGTTTGTGTTGGAAGGAACCTTTAAAGATCATCTAGTTCCAACCCCTGCTTCCATGGGAATGTGCTGCTTAAAGGCTCTGGGGACTGCCTCCTTTCCCTAGTCTGGCACAGTCTGTCTAGCTAAACAAGCTGCTGGAGATGCCTTTGTGACTCATTTCTGATGGAGGAGAAATGGTGCTTCCAGGAAGAGGGAGACGTAGATGGAACAGGACACACACTAGTCCAGTTCCTGTTTGGAGGAATATTGATTGCATTTCTTGCTGAGATATTTTGGTTATATTAATTGAGAATTGAAATATTATTTTAGCTTTAGAGCAGGCCTCTGTTTTAATTCAACACTGCAGAATATAGCCTAAATTCACTCTTTGATATTTCTTTCCTACCATGGTGACAAGAGAACTTCTAGGACAGTTTGTTTACTGTTTGTTTCAGCTATTGCTGAATTTTATGAGCCAATACATCTCACTTTCAGATAATGCACACTTCAGTAGAAAGAACTCCACTTAAGGGCTGAAAGGCATGTATCATGTCAATAAAGACAATATTATCACATTCGATATTGTGATGAAACATGTGCATACTTAATGATTTCTTGCTGGCTTCTGGACCAAATTCCTATCAGGCATTCATGTCTCTCCTCATGCTCACTGTCTCTTTGCTTCTGCTGCTATCAAGCAACACCATGCTTAATAGAAATCTTTTGCCTCTCTGTTAGCAAGTAATGGCTCTGTGCAATCTGGCTTGCAATGGATAAAGAGAATTTGGGGGAGTGCTTTTTCATTGTTGAGGTAAATGTTTCCTCTTTGATCCAATATCTGCCCTTTCTGCTGCTCACACTGCAAATTGATGCAGATCTAGCAGAGGGATGGGAGACATTTATAGGGCTTCCTGTTATGGAGTAATTTGGAGAGCATCATTTTCCCCTGCTCACTTTTTGCCTTCAGCAACAACAATCCAATTCTTTGTGTTTTCGACTGGAAGACAATTCTTTGTCTCACCCTTTCCTTCTAGTTCTCCCTGAAGGTTACAGAAAGAAAGAACACGAATAACCAAGCCATGAAATCATAAAATAGTCCCCTTTACTGTTATCTTTCCAAGAACAGTGAAGGCATTAAAGTTCTAAAACCTTTTTTTCTTGAAGAAAAGATTGCAGCTAGAACAGGAAATGACACAACATAAATTCAATTCCTGACAATTATTATAACATGAAAGGGAAATAGTATAAATCACTGTTGTTAAACACTCTGTTCATTGGCTAGATCTGGCCCATTTGAGCTATTTATCTAGATCCTGTGACAGATTCAGATTTTGCACCACACATGCTTTCATTTTTTAAAATACATGTTTCAAGTTTTTATGCTTCTGAAAAAGAGCTTCTGCATATGCACCGAGTAGAAGCTGGTGAAAGCTCATGCATAGCTGTCTTTTTTAAACTACAGAACAAAGTATGTTATATTTTAAAAGACAAAGTCTAGCCCTTTTCACTTCAGTTGTTGTTAACACATGAACTTAATGATAGTTTATATGGTTGACATTGAAATGTTTCTCAGAAGTTAACATTAAGGAAAGATAAAGATGCAAATTGGAGAGCTTTGTATTAAAAAAATTAAAAATGCATACATTTTGGGGTAAAGAAAATCAGAAATATCATGCATATCTATAAGGCATACCTAAGTCTGTAAAAAAATTTGTTAAACTCCTATGCTGTGAAAGTGTGGAGTTTAAACAACTGAAGAAAAATAGACCCATCTGGGAAAGTGTTAAGAAAAGAGCTGTGTTGAATTCTCCATCCCAGCTGCATACAAGGCTGACCCAGAGTCTCCTGGGGGTCTCCCAGTTTTAGCCACTTCAAAGGCACAGTGTAGTATTTTAGAATCAGTAAGATTTTAATAAAATTGATTTTTTTGCTTTTAATATTAATGCAAACATTGATTTGTATTTTATAAATAAAAATAGTACCAGTCAGATATTCTTCATATATGAGATTTACTTCACAGCAATAACCATTTGGTCAGATATTTTATTGGCTTCTCACTGAAATTGCAGTGCTGCCTAAGGCAGTTGCTGTTGGAAACAGAATACTACCCTGACAAACTTTTGAATCAAAAACCATGGCCATGCTTATTTTATACTCCAATGCATTAAAATTTACTGCTTGCTTTCCATGCTTTAAGTAAAGTTACTTCATTAGGAACGGGACATATATTTTTATGACGTACTCAGAAATGCAGTATTTTGAAACAAATCATTCTTTCAACAGAGTAATTCAAGAAGTGTGAAGCTGTAAAATCTAAGAAAAAGATGGATTTTTAAGAAGAAAATCTATTCTGGGGAATGGGATATTCTATTACAAAAAAAAATATTAAAGCATCTAAGAGTCATGTCTTCACATACTATTCCTAATTTAGCTTTGAAGTACTTTCTTTTAATTCTTAATCCTGTCTTGAAAAAACCAGTGATAGATTGTGAATTCTGCTATTTTTACACTATAACTTCCTGCATATTTCATGTAATATGAGCACCATAGAAAATATTCACGATCTTAGAAGTTTTGTGTCTATCTGGAGTTTGGTATTGCACAGGAAGAGAGCTTCAACAGAATCAAGACCTTCAACATAAAATAAATGTTTATCAGCATTTTTTATAATTATCATTGGTTTTCTTTCTCATTTTCTTTATGTATAATACATTACACAAAAAATGTGACATTGATTTATTTCTCTCTTGAATGTGCCACTCATAATAAAATTATAATAATTTTTTCATACAGAAATTTGAAACTAAGACTCTAAATTTTTTTATTGTTCAATAGAAATATGAATGATTTACAGGTTGGTTACTAATCAGTAATTCTTACTTGTTCATATATGTAACCCAATTGTCTGGTAGTTAACAGTGACTAAAGGGGAAATAGTCAATGTACACACTTCCCCTAATGAGGGAAAATTTTATTGGTCTCAGACATCGGCTAGAAAGTGGGAAAAGTAAAACATAAAGTTATTATGTTCTCTTAAAAGCTGATCTTCCTCCAGTCACCAGCTGTCTGAGACTACTTGAGCACAGAAGTCTTTCTTCAGGAGAAGGAGCACTTATGAACCCAGGGAAGCAGACCAGCACAAGGTACATAAGTAAAGACTCAAACAGGCTGAGTTTGAGTCCTGTGCAGTGCCATGGCAGCAATACATTTAATGCTGATCCCCACTGCCATGAGCTGCACCATTCTGCCCCTGCTGTGCTGCAGAGCTGCCTTTGGGTCCCTCAGACAGTTTGTCACACAGGTGGTTTGCAGTTCCCAGCTCCACTCATGCCCTAGGAGCCCTGTAATACCCACTGGTGTCTGTGGTCATTGCCACTGGAGCAAACTGGGACCAATGGGGACCCTCCAAGAGGGCTGGAAGCAAGTCCTTACCGTGCCTTCTCAAAGTCCTTTGTATGGCCAGATCCTCCCAAAATCCCAAACTGGATCCCAAACAGTTGCAGCTTCTGATGTGGATAGCTTTCATTGCACAAATGAAACTCACTATGGGAATAATAATCAGTTCTTTTCAGTAATAGAGAACTTTCTACTTCCCTGGAACTTCAGCACATGACTTTAATTTATATTGCAATAATTTCAAGCAAGAAATTAGTATAATATATTAGTATAATAAGTGTATTACAGGCATTAGTATCATTCATTATGCCTTCTCCAAAATTATAATACAGATATTTTCTGACATTCAGCTCCCACTGTTATGGCAGAGGGATGGTTAAAGCATCTCATTATAGATCCAGAAAATTCCCAGATAGATTAGCTCAGCAGAAAATAGGTCATTTAGTAGGGAAATGAAAAGTAGATGTGTATGAGATTAACCATCTTTTTCTTTTAACTGCTTCTGGTTAAGGAATTATATTTTCTTCAAGTATGATAATTTTGATGGACCATTTTTGCTCTGGCTTTATTCAGGAAGATAGCCAAGACAAGACCCAATCCATCAATTTATAATGAGGGAATAACTTCAACACCCATGTCCAACTGCATTTAAAACTACACCTAAGATTCGCTCCTTTCCATATTCACAGTGTCTTTAACATGGAGACTCCCATGGTGGAATTATATCACCACAAAAGAAGCTGTTTATCTTTGGAAATGTTGGGTTCAGCTCCTTGAAACCTGTTGAAATATGCTACTGCAATGTAAAGCCACAGACCTCTCTGAAGTGATTCACCCCAGTGGCAATCTGGAGCATTAAATCGGTGCAATTCTGTAAATGTTCACTGCCCTGACTGCCAGGGATGCTTTCTCAGAATAGCACAAAATTGCTGAGAAGAAAGTCTGAAATAAATCCCTCTGTGGTGAAATTCAGGCCTGGCTGATGTCAAGGAAAAGTCTGGCATGAGCTGTAAAAGGCCAGGATTTCACCCTTTATCACACCACCCCCATCCCTGAGGAGAAGGGGTCATTATTTATTTATGTGGTGCCATTAGTGTGTGAGACACATCGGATGTGCTCCTTGGTTGGTGCAAAGCCACACTGCTCCATTAATTCCTGTCCTGCCCTGGTTCTCCAGGGTGCAGTTCTCACTGCCTGGAACAGCTGGAGCAGCCATGGAAATGACCACAGAATTAAGACTGTAGTGCTAAATTTTCACGCCTCCTTATGATCCCCCTTTCTAAGCCAAAGCTTTTAAGGAACACAAAGCAGCTCTCAAGAGACACCTTATTTATTTATTTTCATTTTTATAAAACAAAAATATGTGTTGGGATGCTGTGCCAGCATTTATGAATAGAGTTTACAGTAAAACACTCTAGTCATTAGCAAATCTTGATAAAATTCCTGTTATAAGCATGCAATTGAAAAGCAGATCAATATCCTAGTCTGTCTGAGGCCTAATTGCATTGCTTCCATTTTCTCTCCTTTTTTATCAGCAGAAATTTTGTCCAATCAGGAGCAGAGGAATGAATTTCAGAGGTTATATCCATGGGATTCCTTGGAGAGTCCTTCATGGGCACAGAGTTGTGCTGGAAAATGGCAAGTTCTATTTCTCACTCTTGGATAATAGCCTCTTATGAACAAATTACGTTATTTCTTGTGTCCCCACCTGGTTGGAATTTAGCTTGGCTGTTTAGGAAAGGTGGTATCAGGGTGGAATTTCTTGCTGAGTTTTTTTGTACTGGACTTTGCACTGCTGAACTGTTATTTCAGGCTCTTTATTATTAATATTAAAAAAAAATAAAAAAAAATAAAAAGAAACCAAACAAAAACTCCTGTGGCATTTGCAAAAGAAGCTGATTTTTCAGGGTGAAAGAAGATCCCCAGTAATAAAAAGTCTAATAAAATCAATATGTAAACTTTTATTTAGAAATGCAAGTGTTGCAGAGGCTTTAGTCGTGACATCAGCATCAAGAGGCCCAAAGCTAGTTTTTACTGCTGCTTAAAACATGAAGTGTGGTTTCAAGATCAAATTCCTTTCATTCTGATGCTATGGAACATCATCTATCTCCATTTTGATACAAGGATGGAACCTTGCTCTCACGTCTACTTGGCATTACTTGGTCTGGTGAATAAATACAGTAAATTACCAGGGAAGTATCTTTGGAGATTTTGGTGGGTTGTTTTGAGCTTTCCAGTGTTTTTGTTGTTGTTGTTTGGTTTGTTGGTGTTTTTTTTTTTTTTTTTTCCTTTAGGGTACTGAATGGGTTGTCCAGAAAAAACGTGGAAACTGGAGCCTTGGAGCAATCAGAAATTGACTGAACAAGATCCTGGCCAAACCAATTCTGCTTGGCATTACTTGGATTGGAGCACTGCACTCAATGACCTTCAGGAGACCATTCTAACAAATATGCCGTAATTCTATGACCTTAACAGCAAATCAGAAAGTCAGATGAGCAATCACAGCTTCCTTGTGTGAAGAAGGCCAGATCAACTTCCTTGCTGAGATATATTTCACTCAATTTACTCAGGTCAAAACTGAGCCTTTATAGTTCACAAAAATAGGGGTCTATTCCTCAGCTAGAATTCCAGTGCACTGAAATACCATTATACCTAAATGTAGGGTAGAATATTTAGTAATATGTAGCAATAGTTACACACTGGATCAAGCAAGCAGTGACTGAAAATGAAAAGTCCAAATCTGAGATGCAGAGAAGGGATTAATTTTCTCTGAAAGCAGGACACACCCAACAGTTTCATAGAATCATAAAATGGGTTGGGTTGTGTTATGGTTTAGGATTCTCCAATTTAGTGTTCCCATGCTGCTGCTTCCCCTCCCCCTCCAAATGGAGGCCCAAAGACCCATGTGAAAAGAGAATTTGAACTTTGAGTCTAGTGAGTTCTGTGTCTGACTGGGGAGCTTTTCAGGGATAACTTCTATCTATAACTTTCTATCTAAGGACTCAGATCAAATATACTCACGTTCTTTTTCATAGCTATTGAATCCCCACCAGATCTACAGAAACTCTTTATTGTTACTTGATAAGCAGGAGTTCAGATAATGCAAAACAAAAAGCATATTTTGGTTATTCTCTTCACTAGTTCTCACTTAATTAATAATTATTTATTACTTCTTGAGCCAAATTATTGCTGGGTGTAACTGTTGGATTAAATGATGCTACCAAGGAAACCACTTCACAGAAAATTCAAAAGAGGCCACGCACATCACCTGGTGTAATCCTCCCCATAATGGAAGCCACAGGACCTCCTAACTAATTTCTATCTCAAACCCAATAGAGCATTGTCTTTGGTATCATCCCCATTTTCAAATTTCTCATGGTTTAGAACCCCTTATTTCTCTGCAGTTCCTCTTCTGTACCTTCAACATGAGAAGTGGACCTTTAATTTTAGTAATTTTTTTCCAAGCTTTGGCTTTCAGCCTTTAGATCTGTTAGGCTGGAGAGCTCTATGAACAAATTTTTATCCTTTAAGCAGTTGCTTGAAGTCCCCTCCATCTTCTACCAAATATGAAAGCAAGCTAAGCTCCTTATTATCTGCCATTTTTTCTAATCCTTTCATTATTCTTCGAATGTTCCCTTGAACTATTCAACAGGGAAAATCCTGAATCTCTGTATTATCCATGAGCTAGAACTGAACACAATATTTCAGCAGCCACCATATCAGTGGCAGATACAAAATATTACCTACATATTCTATGTACCCCTTTTTAAAGATCAAAGCATATTTCTTTAATGGAAGAATAAAAAATTACTCTTAACACAGTCAGTTAAGCCAAGGTATTACATTCTGCTCTAAATACTTCATATAAAATGGCAGGGAGGAATCAACCAAAGTGCTGATCTTTCTCTCAGAATATCCTAAAGCCCAGGAAAAAGGTATCTACATAGATACCATCGTGTTTACTAGGAGCTCCTTCACAGATGAGCTCCAATTCAGAAGATGATGGACACCTGGACTTTCTTCCTCCATCTGTCCCTCACCGAATGAAGTGCTGAATTCTCTCATGCTGAGACTCAGACTCTCTTTATGTTTATGGTGTTTCCCCTGCTCAGCATGCTGCCTTCTGAGGAGTGAATATACATTGTGCCTCAAGTGTCTCCCTGGCTGCCCAAATTCACTTCACTTCAGGCTGTTTGAAGACATGGGTTTAAGACAAGCTCCAGATAACAAGGAGGTAAAAACCTTGCAGTGGAACCAAGCCTGCCCCTGATTCTTTTGAGACAGACAGGGATGCCCTGGCACATAGACCACACAAACATATCCACCAGGTGCCATCACAGGAGTCCTGACTTCAGATCCAGCAAGACACTGCGGGCTGTGTTGACAGATGAGTTAAAGGCAACCTTTTGCCAGAATTGTGTTTTATTGGAAAGGTGAAAAGTTGCTTTAAAGCAGCCTTGGCCTTCTGAACTCTAGCCTGCAGAGCCTGTGAGCTCCATCCTTCACAAATCTGCATCATCACCTTATGCAGTAGGTTGGGTAGCCCCACAAATTCAGAGGTATAAATTCCACCAGGCAGCAGGCTGTGCAAAGTGGAACCCTGCAGGTCTGAGGTCTATTCACAGATCTAACCATAAACCATGGTTCCTAGTGCTCAGCCACCCTAAACAGAGCTTTTGAGGAACACCCTCTAACAATGCCCTGCAGAACACGGGAAGGGCAGGAATGCAATTGTGGCTCCCAGACTCTCTTGACCCAGTTGTAAATTACATGTGGGTAATAAGAACTACAACTTACATGAAAGTGACTTCCTCTGTCTGACTTTAATTGTTTTATGGAGACAGATTGCCTAGGAACCTTGCTGCTTCTTCAGTAATAACCATTGGATTTATGATAGATCCCGAGATTTCCTACTTTAAAGAAAGTTCATGAGTGTCTGAGCAGATCTTGGGTCCTCTGCCAGAAGAGTCATGCAGACACAGGTTTTAAGCCACCCAGGTCATCATCAATGAGCACCTGCAGACACTCAGGATGTTGTCTGGGTGTATAGCACTGACATTTCCACAACTATTTTTGCAGCTCCTCTAAACGGGGAGCTACTGCAGCTCCCCTGCCTGCTGCACCCACAGATGATGCAGTTCAGGTATTACTCCCTGTGCCACAAGCATAGCAATGTCTTCAATACAGAATCCTCTCAACTTTGGTGAGGGGTTTTTGGTTTGTTTAGTTGGTTTTTTGGAAAGCAAAAGAAAATATTTGTTTATTGCTATCATTTACAACAAATCATCAACCAAGGCAAATAAATATTGGGATATTTAATTCAAGGGAACAAATCTTCAGCAGGAGGATTTGAGAGGTAATGGGGGCTTTCTTTTGAAGATAATGATATGAGCCAAGGATAAAGGACATGAAAGATCCTTTTGTAAAATTGTTAATCTTTCCTCTTCCATTGAATCCTTGTTCTACTGTAAAAGCCTGATGGTGCCCACCTCTCTTTAGTTTAAAAAAAAAAATAAAATTCATAGGATTAATTTAATTTAAAAAATAAAAAACATCCTCACATCCCTTAGTCTGTTGAGAAGCAGTGGAAAGGAACACTTCTCATCTTTGGTGATTGGAGAGAAAAATCTGTGAACTCATGGAAGTGTTAACATTAGAAGGAGGGTCAGGAGCAGGACAAGAGGTTTGAAATTCCTTTACATATAACATCAGTCACTTCTTTAAAGTGTAATGCTCATGGTGGCTGTGCTACATCCAGTGAGTGTCACTGTAGGTTGTTTTAGCTGTGAAATGCATCAGAGGTGTTTCATAACTGCCCAGTTGGCTTCCCCTCTGCTGGTGAGTCTGACCTCCCTCCATGGCAGGAGCAATCCACTGCAAAACACAAGGTGAAAACTCCTAGATTAAAACAATAAAAGAACTTCACTGACAAAGTAGATTTGTATCATGTTTTTTAAAAATAGTCATTCAGTGGTAGAGTGGGACTGATAAGATTTGAGTTGTGTTCTGCTCTGGTACCAGTTTCTTTTCTGGCTTTGGGTAAGTAGTTTCAGATGCATTTTGCACCAGATGTCAAATCAAAATTGGAGCTATGGGCTTTATCCTGTTTCCCATGAAAATTATTTCAACCCTTATACTCCAATTTGAGTAATTGTGTGAACTGAGCTGTGAAACTTCTACCACCACTTGGGAGAGCCCAGTTAGGAGTTGTACCTGAAGTCTACAGACATCCTGCACCTCTCACAGGATAATACTGCATTCCTAGGCTGCACACTGTTGTGTATTTCAACATCAGTTAGCACAATTAGCTCAGAATCCAGCTTGGAGCCTTTGGAATACTTTGTCACTAACACTGAGAGTCGTTTTAGTTCTAAATTCCATTTGCGAAATGAATTGTCTGATTGCCAGTGGAAAATGTAAAGTGCATCTTTTATGACAAGGGGAGAACTATTTTAGCATTACTAATTTTAGTTTTAGTTTTATATTATTTACTTTTGCTATTTTAAAGGACTTTTCTTCCTTTTGCGTTGCTCTTCTTTTTCCCTTTTCGGTTGTGATTGCCTGTGTTTAATTTCTGATGTAATTAAGGACCAATGCTGTATATATTAGGTTATAATATGTAACTAAAAAAAATTGAAGATACTGTCCAGAAATACTAGTTACATACACTTACCTAAAAAACTGTTTCAGTTCAGTTTCCTAGCTGAGTAATCTAAAAAAGAAAACCAATAATCAAATTCTTTGAATCTTTCCTCCACTTGCCAAGCAATTAACTTGTCCACCTCATTCAAGGAGATACACTCCTCATTTCCCCTCCATAGGAAGGGAATGGCCAAGCTGGAGCATGGATGTGTGAAACAGATTTCAGGACATGAGAATGAGATATGAAATTTTCTATGTTAACTTAACTAATCATGTTTAACTCAGTATGTCTTCATCTTTCCATATTATATATGTGGAATTCAGTAAGGCACCTCCCTAAACATTATTTTGATAGGTTTTTTATTTCTGTGAAGTAAATAGGAATTACAGAGGAAGATACTGCGTGTGATGGGGCAATAATCCTACAGAAAGAAAGAAAGAAAGAAATTAAAGAAATGGCAGGTGAAATGAAGAATTTTACAGGTGACCTTCCTTAGTTTTGGTGAGGCTTGTGCTTCATTCTGTCAGTTCTAAGCTTTTTACTACCTTCACTCCAACTGAAAAGCCTAAATCAGACTGAAGAATAAAGACATTAGTGGAATCTGGAGATATTAAATTATGTTCTTAAGTACGCATGGTGGGATACAGAAAGCTGCCAGCTCTAAAGAGCACTGTGATCATAATGAAATTTTCTGAAAGAGAGAAAAGATCAGCAAATCTCAAAGGGACTATTTCTGTAAGGCTGAATGCACTCAATACTCCTATTGAATTAAAAAGTTCAAATTAGAGAGAGTTTGGGGGTTACTTGGAGCAAGTGTGTGGGGGGAGGTAACACTGAGAGTAATTGAACCATTGGAGCCTAAGATTGTGGCAAATTCTTAGTCTTGCAGTACTTCAGGCAACTCAAAAAGATAATGTGAATCAGGCTGAAACTGTGGCACTAACAGAGGTGTGATTGGTTGAGGATGCCTGCAATGACTCATGCAGGAGGCCAGAGCAGACCTTTCAAATCATCCTTTGGAATCATGTGCTCAGCATCTTACAGGGAAGGAACAAAATCTGCAACTGATCTCATCTAAATTTAGCTGCATGCAATTTGGTTATCTAGATTCAATTAGTCATCCTCATTCCTAAAGAGTCAGTGGAGGCAGATAGTACAATGAGGTGCCTTCAGGAGGGGTCTGTTTCTCTCCACTCCACAGGAAGATCAGGATGGCTGAATTGCGCTGATTAACTTGTAACCGGCAAAATTAATTCAATCATCTCTGCTTATGTCAAAGTAACCCTTTGGTCCTTTTCAGTTACTGAATGATGATTTATCTTCTTGGTTCCCCTTGCCTGGCCCTGTTGGGACCCTCTGGACTTACTCATGATTTATATTCCATTAGGAAAAACAGAAGCTCTCCTTCTGCATTCACTAAAAAAGCTAATGATTGCAATCCATTCATACAACAGTCAGTGACTTTGTACAAACTGAACAAGAGAAAAACTACTGAGATATTTGGTTTATTTGACTTCTTTTTATTGTTTGCAATGTTATATTATTTATAACATAAAATAGGAAGGTTGGAGCTCAGGAGTATATATTGACTCCAACAGAGGATCTGGTTTGTGTTAATTTGGTTCTTGCCGGAAAAAGGAAAATAGCTATTTTTGTTAGGATGGACACATCCTCTAAGATAGGCCTATTTTTTTCTTGTACAAGCATTTAACTGTAGACCTAATCCACATCACTTTCATTAAAAGATTATTCATTTTACAACACCTGTCCTGCATTAGCAAATAGCTGTCGCTCGCAACTAATTTTAACAAATTCAGAAATACATGAGGAAGTGTAGAACATGTATTACACAGTCTGTTACAGGTCACAGATGAGCTGTTGGCTTTTGTGCTTAGATGCTTCATTTGTAGAGGAACATACAATGCTGTGAAACAGCTCTAGATTTTAAAACTCCTGCATTTTAGTGATCTTATTTTGTTCTTAATGGGAATACTCTGTACACAATGTTAGCCACATGAGCGAGATTTCACAGTAGCTTTTTCTTTGAGCACTGGAGAACACAATCCTGTGCAGAGGCAGTTCCAGTTGTCCACAGATAACTCACCTGAATAAGTAACATCTGGTCCTGCTATTGTTCCTGTAAAGTGTCTGAGAAAAATAAAGCTAAATCTTGAAATAAAGGAAGACAAATTTCACTCTTCTAGCTTTGTACCTACAGGACAAACTAATCTCTGATAAACTCCCCACACAATTTGAGCGGTGAATTTCTGCTCTTCGCAAGTGTTCTTTCCAGAGGTGGATTCCTCTGCTGGTGGATTCACCTTCACATGGAGCATTTCTCCATGGGGAATAGCCTCTGAGCACTGAAATCAGTAATGCAAATTGCAAACCACCCAAGGTGCTGATCTAATTTAGCTGGGGTTTGTTTTCAATTAAGAACAGTCAGAGTTTTGTTGCTTTATTTTGCCTGCCATCTAGACACCTTCCTCTTCCCTCCTAAGGATACTTTTACTTATTTTAGGCAATTTAAGTGAAAGACAAAAGAATTGTTCTTTCAGTTGCAGTAATTCTGCACAAGGGGTAAAGCTGATTCTAAGAATATAAAGCAAATCAAGTTCAGATTCTTCTTTTTGTTGACTGTGCAAAATAAATGAGGAAGATGCTAAGTAAAGGTCCGTCCAATATAAGGATAAATGAGGTGGATCTTCTCTACATAACTTTTCTAGTTCTGTGCTTATGGTTGGAATAAAAATTGCCCAGTTGCCAGGGGATACATGGAAAACGCCATTCTACTACTTCAGCCTGAAGTTTGAAGTTTGTGCAAAATTCAATGTTAATGCTTCCTGCCTTCTCAGAATGATTTTATTTATTTGATTTTGCAAATCTTTGCCTAGAGAAGGAATGTAGTCATAATATGATGTAGCCCATATCAAACTCTGCTTTGTTCTGATTATTTCAAGAAAATTTGCTGTGATGTGAATGCACATAAATTCAATCTATCCATAAATATTTTAAATATGGAAGCTTGTTCAATCAAGGAGTGGATCAATTTAATGAAAACATAGCTGAATAAATTCTTCCACCAAATGCCTTTGGTTCAGAATAAATCAATTAAAAACAAGCTTGAGGAGTTTACACTGTTTTAGTAAAACTGATTCTATATATAAACAATGGTCAATTGTAATAGAACTGCAGGAATTTGTAAATATTATCTAACATGTCAAAAGCAAGCATTTCTTTAGGCTGATAACTGTGAGCAAGCTTATCTGGATTCAGTGGAGCAAATGAAAAGGAAAAGGTTAGACCAGAGAGTTAGGAGGAGCAAGAATTTGTTCTGTTCATTCATATTGCATGGAATTTTTCAACACCTTGAACAAATTAGTCATTAAAGAGAATATATTCTATCAGCACAGGCCAATAAATACAAGTGCCATGAAAAGATCCTGAATTATCAACAAATGAATCTGTTATAAAGCACCGACAGTGAAAATTGCATTCAAAACCAAGACTTGCTCCTTGGGATTTGAACTTAAGCAGAAAGTTATGCTAAGAGGGGCACACTGTTTGGTACTATTCTTTCAACACAATTATAAGCTTGTAAAATAGACCAGGTGTCTGACAAGTATGTAGTCAGGCCCAGAGTTCTTCAGCAACCATCAGCGTGCTCACAAATATATTTTAATTTACATACTCAATTTCAATTAGCTATTTTTTTAATGAAACTAAAAATGTTTAAACACTAAATCTTTATCTTTCAGTACTGCTAGGAAGCTATTTTAAAATTAGTAATATAGCAAAACAAATTAGTTTGGATCAAACAGGGCGCTTCAAATTGACTGTAGTAACAGGTTTTTTCATTTTACCACAGGAAAGCCAGTGTCCTATTTTAGTCTGAACGATCTCTTCCTGTTTTTGTATTTCAGAAAATGAACCAAACCCTTATGTCAGAATTATTTTTTTTTGTGACCACCATGAACCAAGAACTGGCAGCAAAGCCATTATGAGGTCAAATAGGGGGTGAGTATTGATTCTTGGGGGGTAGTGGTAAAAGTATGGCACCAAAGAACTTTGAAAGAAATAATGGTATAAATTTACATCTCCTTTCTTTATTTGTTCATCTACACTTTCAAAGTACACTTTTACATGGCAAGAATTTACTCATGTGGTGCATGAACCTGCTGCCTGGACCCATGCCACTTTGCTCTCTGCTGCAAGAATAACAGCAGGATAAAAACTGCATATTAATTTCTGAAACAGCATAAAATTTCTGCAACAAAACTACAGAAAGATGCCTAAAAAGAAAAATTCTCAGATGCGTATGGAGATCTGCTTTCCAGTATGAGGAGGAGAAGTGTGAGCAGTGTCTGACCAGCTCGTTCACACTTGGAAGCCTCTTCCCAATCTATCAGGGGTTTTCACAAAGGCCTGTGTTAGCTCAGTTCTGCTTTTACTGGCTGTATTATATTAGTAAATTAAACAGAACAGCACTGGCACATTATTATCCATGCTGTTAAATAGTTGGCACGTTCCCTGGAGCAATTTTGCCCTGGTGTTTTCCCAGAAATTACCCAGAAATGGCACAGGACACAAGACATTCACATCAGGCAGTATGTGTTCAACCAGCCTCTTTTGGGTGCATTAGCCATGCAGACATGCATATGTTATATCCACTGCCTGTATCAGAAATTTGTGCTTGGTACTTTTATTTATTATATAGTCCCTGAGAACAGGAATGAACTCAGGGCATTTTTCCAAGCATAAGATAGTTTCAAAGCATCTAAACAGCACTAATTATCAAAAGGCTTTTACTAGAAATCGTTTCTAAATGATTATGGGCATCCTAATTCTGAAATGTAATATTAACAATTGAATTGTCAAAACAAGGTCAGATTTAGGACTTTCCTTTTCTCTCTTCCTCCTGCTGTAAAATGAACAGTGCCATGGACCAGTTGAGCATATTTTTGCTGCATGGAGAGTGTCTTTCCCTTCACCTTTTCTGTGATGGAGAAAAATACAAGACCACCTGTGCGAAGCTGTTAAGGAAACCTGCATCTGACTAAGCCTGACAAACTCATTCCACTGATGAATTACATTTGCCTGAAATGCATGGGAATGTGGTTATAAGACAGAAGGAGAGGTGTGGAAAGATAACTGCACAAACAGGTGTTGAAATGGAACCTGGATCCTGTGCCAGGGCTTAGGTGCTTAAGTAAACCTGTGCTAAGTGATAATCTGACTCTACTGGGATGAGATATGATCTCCAAGGCAAAAACCCGTAAGACTGAAGAAGAACCTGTCAGTGACTATGAAGCGTTGCGCAGATGCTTCATAATAAAGCAGAGCAAACAACAGAAACATGTCAAACCACGGCAAACCAAGCCTGGACTTTCTGAGGGGACCTGCAGCAGCAGCAGCAGCAGGCAGGTGTCTGGTGCCTTGGTGCTGTCTGGTGTGCTGCATGCTCTGAGCCAGACCTGCCAGCAGCAGCCCAGCTGGGCAGCCCTGCAGCTCCTTCACCAGGCTGCAGCCGCTCTGGTCCACCCAAAAAACATCTTCAAAAGGAGCGAGGGACAGAAGCAGTGATTAAAAGAAAAATGTAACAGGAACAGGCATAAGTTTTGTTGTTGGGTGGTTTTGGGGTTTTTTTAGTACTATTCTCTGGTAAAACGTGTATGATAGACTGATATTAAATATGAACAGAAGCTCTTACAAGAAACAAGTCTTTCAGACTGTAGGCCTAGCAGTAAATAATCAGGACCAGGACCTGAACCTCTGCCTCTGAGGCCAGTTGGCATGGTCTGCCCAGATTCACCCTGTTAAACCACCCCAGTTTTCAAAGCATCCTGGTTTTGCCCAGCCTCAGCTTTCTCCTGAAGTGCTTGGAGAGAGGTTGGGCAGCGACCAGTACTGAATCAGGTCTGGTCCTACTTAGTTCAGGAGAGTAGATGTAACCTTAAAATACACATCAAGTCATCTGTTGCCTTAATTCCACAGATTTCAAAGGATTTAGGCCAGAAGGAAACTTGCCCTAAGCTGTGCATTCTTGCAGCATGCTCATTATCACATTTGCCTTTGACTTGCACAGCTGTAAATCCATGGAAACCAGAGTAATTCAGGGATGAATCAGGTCCATTATCTCCTCGTGTTTGTACAGCACTTAGCACAATGGTTCCCTGATCCTGATGGGAATTCATGTTATGTTAGGACAATCAGAGCTTTCATTCCTTAAAATAAAGTATATTTTTAGCCAGAGCCAGTTTCAGTGGCAATGTATGGCGAGTGGGGGTGGAGTGTGTGAATGAAGGGGAAGGCACAACTCATTTCCCACCACATGACTCTGAGCACACCTATCATATGCCTGAGAGATCATCTCCCCTCCTGGCCAGGGTGGCTGTGAAAATATGACAAATGGGGGACTCAGAAGCTGGGATAGAAAATGAAAAACAAAATTTGTGAATATTATTTCTTTTTTTTTTTTTAAGTAAGTTGCATCTCTTTTAGGGCACAGGATGTGAAGCCCAGTATCTGATTTTGAAATATTTGAGGTTAATATTGGTATTTTTAGAGCTTTTGCTGAAAAGTAGTAAATCAGGTGCAGTGCCAATGCTTTCCATGGAAAGTTACATCTCGAAGATATAATTTGCTCAACACTACTTTCAAATAAATGCAAATAAAAGGAACTAGGGACACTTGAAAAAGCAAGAACTGTGCAATGCTCATGTTCAGAGGTGCTTGTTTCAGCTCTTTTATGAAATCTTGTTAAGACCAGTAGGTCTTATAAATTCTAATGAGATACATATGTGGAACATATATAAAGACATTACACGTGTCTTACAAAATATTTGCTATATAAGGAACCCAACTGTGTGTAGTTATTTTCAAAAGAGAGGTAAGTCCTAAGAGAAGACAGAAAAAAACATCAGTTAAAAATCATAATCCTAGCAGGGCTTGTTCCCGTTTCCTCTTAAAACTCAAGTGTTCAAGTTCTTTTCACAGACATAGGTGGGGAAGACTGAATATCAGCTGTTATTAATCTAGTGTCCTGACATGACAGAATCACCATTATTCCCAGAAAATGTAAGCTGATACTTACAGCTTAAAAACATTAGAAACACATATTTTTACAACCAAAAATTACCAGCAATTATTGCTAGAGTTGTAACAACAAGTTTTAAAAACTGACATGTGAAACTAGTAAGTTGTCTTTCCAGTCCTAACCTACCCACCAGGAGAAACAGAAATGTAAAGATTAAGCTCTTTCAAAGCTGCTAGCTTGTTTTTCTTCAAGCCACCTTATTATCTCACTGAAACATAATCTTAAGAATTCTTGCAGTGAAAAGGCCTTGTTAATTAAATTTAACATTTGCAAGTCCTCTTCTGATACTGTTCTTAATTTCACAGGTAGGCCCATTAATATTCCTTTACTTACTACTTATCAGAAAATATTTTATTTGATGTGGGGGATTATTTTGAGTGTGACTATTAGAGAAAGGTCTGCAACTTCCATAACTCTGACAGTTCCATAATTCCATAGCTCTAAGAAACATTAATTTCCTTCCATATCGGAGTTGCCTGCCCAGGTCCCTTCAGTGTGAATGCAAGCCAACAAAGGAGCACTGTGACACAGAGCTACCTGATGTGTGTGTGCCCTTGCTGTGCTGTCTGTGCTTGTTCTAGCACATTTGGAGTGCTGAAGGCTGGCAGCCTGGCTTTAATGTTTCCATGGCTATGTCAGATCCACAAGTTGTTGAAGGCCTTTGCATTTTAAGTGTGATTATGTTACAGTTTAGTGCATGTACGAAAACGTTGATAGCACTGCCTTTTCCCAAGAGTGACTGCAAGGCAATGAGTCCCACTAACATCCCCAGGAGTTAGTTAATCTCTGTTTTAGTTCAGTAAAACCCTCTTAGTTCAGACCTTTGACAGCCAAGAGGAGAATATGTGAGTTGTAGCAAATTAATAGTTAAAGTAGCATCTTTCTAATCCTATTTGAAAACTAATCCTTTAGATCACAGTAGGTAGGTAGCTCACAGTTAAAAAATAACCATTTCTTTTACTGGCACAGTAAATTGCTGCAAGGCTGCTTCTCAGCCCAGTGAAGTAGTCAGTCATCTGTGTTCTATTTGCTTTATAAAAGTATGAGATTCATCTGCCCCAACTGAAGTAATTAAAAGTAATTTTTATAGGTACTCATCACCATAGGCTTTTTTTTAATGGTCAGTAAAAGGGAGTGAGGTTCATCTCAAAACCTGTAAAGATTTAGTCCATGAAGATGCCACCCTTCAGTCCTCCAATTGACATGTTCATTGAGGAGGGAAAACAACTATTCTTGAAAAGTGTTTTGTTTCCCATGACATACTATTGATGCCACAAAAAGTATAGTGAATTTGTACAACTCATCAAACAGAAAACAGGGAAATCTCACTCAGAAACTTCACATTTACACAGATCAAACATATAGTTCCTTCCTTCTGTCCCAGTTGCCTTTAAGCACACAGAATCACAGAATGGTTTGAGTTGGAAGTAGCCTTAAAGATCCTCTAGTTCCAATCTCCCTGCCATGGGCAGGGACACCTTTCAATAGACCAGGTTGCTCAAAGCCCTATCCAACCTGGCCTTCAGCACTTCGAGAGAGGAGGCATCAGCAATTTCTTTGGTGACCTCTTTCAGTGTCTCACCATCTTCACAGTGAAGAATTTATTCCTAATATCTGATTTAAACCCACCCTCCTTCAGCTTAAAGCCATTCCCCCTTGTCCTATCACTGCACTCCCTTGCAAATTGTCCCTCTTCAGCTCTGCTGCAGCAACTTCCAGGCGCTGGAAGGTTATTCTAAGGTCCCACTGGAGCTTTCCCTTCTGCAGGCTGAACAGACCTAACTCTCTCAGCCTGTCACATGCTGGGATATGGATGACAGGACAATGCCCAGCAGCACCAGCAATCTGCCTCCTGAGGCTCCTTGCTGGAGACCAGAGCTCAACCTCACTAGGTGGCTCAGCAAGGAGAGCAAGCTGGGAGAGACATTCTGTACCTGGAAATGCAAAGGATATCACACCAGGACCCGTACCAACACAGCTCAGAAGTTAAGCATAGGTTTTAAACCCTCCGGGCAGAGGTGGATCACACCAGGGCAGAATCCCCAGTGGACTAAAGAGCAGTCAGTGAACAAATCTTTTATATGGTCTAGGACACACAAAGGAAATAATAGGCTAAAGCATCAGAATTTCTCCAAAATGTGCTCACTCAGCAAAAAGCTTTGTAAAGCTGAAGTTAGTCGACATCAAATGAAGCTAATCAACTACTTTATTTTTTTAAAAAATGCCCATCACATAAATGCTCAATTTTTTTTAAGTTAATGAAATCTAAAGAATACTAAATGTATTTAAGTTTCTTATGATACTAAATATAAGTAATTTAATCTAATAAATTCTGAAGACCAAATGTTAAAGGATGCTGAGGAATAATCTCTCAATCTATTTATGGCCCCAGCAATGAAGTTCATAAATGTGTGTTATTTTATAGCAATGAATTTTCCAGTAGACAGACAGAGGTCTAGGTTATTACAGGTCTGAATAAACCTACTTGCAGCTAATTCAGCATTTAACCTTGCCTGTTGGGCTACAGCTCCATGCCCCTGGATTACCACAGAGCAGTCCAGTAACAGCACTGCTCTTAACAACACAGTAAATTATTTCAGTTTGCATCATCTATGAGGGTAAGACTCAATATATTATGGACCAGGGAGGACTAGAAATATTTGAAAGAGCAGGATGCCTTTTTATCATAGGCAGTTCTGTGTTCTCCACCAGCACTCTGTCTCAGCAGTGCTGTGCTTTAAATTGCACCATTAATTACCTTTCAGTTTCTTGACTTAATTCAGGACTAAGTAAGCAAGTTGAAAGCCTGAACCACAGTCAGTCAGAAACATCATCAAATTGACATTATCTAAAATTTTGCCTCATTCATTAGTCTGGGTTTGTAAATGCAACCCTGAGCTGTTCCCTATCAAGTTGATATTTGGAGGTGAAATAACTGGTCACTATGCACCTCATCTGGACAATTATATATGCAGACTACATAGAACTCTGTACGTCATGGAGTAGCTGATAGTTACAAAAGACTGAGAGACCGATATCAGAATGGGCAATTCAGATTCTGCTTCTTCCTCTGTCTGAATGGATTCAAAGTCAGCTTCTTCCCTTTATAGAAAAACTCTTCAATTATGGAAGTTAAAACCCAGTTCTACTGGAACACCAACTCCCCTATTTATGAGGTTGGGTGACTTTTCCACAAAAATGAGCCTGGTATAAGCAAGAGAACAGTCTCAGCCTTTGTGATGGTCTTACTGTCATCCAGAGAAGCAAAGTCTAGTCCTGTGTACTGCTTATGCATTTTATGTTACATTAAAATAGAAAATAATCCTGAAAATAAAACCAGGCTGGAGGACCTAGTCCAGTTAGAGGTTAGAACACACTTTTCAAAGGTCATGAGATAAAAGTTCAGCTCTGGTGACAGTCTTCTGTTGTTTTTCAGTCTTCACATGGAGATCCTTATTTTGTGACTTTCCTAAACCATTCTAGATTTTTTACTGCTTTCTAGTATTAGCTGCAGTTTTAAGTATTAAAGCCAAGCAATTCTGTATTGGAATATGTGCCTGTACAGGGCAGATGTTGTGTAAATTTTCACTTGTTTTATCTGTTGGTGTGTTGCAATGTGCTACATTTCTTTCTTTTTTTTTTTTTTTTTTTTGCTTTTTTTCCCTATTTGACTCCTTTGACTCCTATGAAAGGAATATGTCTGCAGAATTGAAGTACTTTGGTCGACTTTAAAGAAATCTCCTTTTAGTGACCTGCATGCATTGCACAGTTAGTTTTACCATCTGGTTTCTCCTATGCTCCTCTTCTTTTGTTTCCTTATTGCAAAAATGAACTTCTGTGGTACAAACAATCAAGTGTGTTCTGGGTTGGTCTAGACAAACATACAGATGAAGTGAGCAGTGGAAGGGAAATGTATCACTGGCTCAGGTAAAAACATATGAAGGCAGATCACTTAACTGAATATTTCTTTCTGAATAATTATCCCTTGTAATGGTGTTATGCCCATAAAGCTAAGAGCTCATCAAGGAAATGTGAGATGCTCATCCCGACAAAAGGTAAAGGAAATGTCTTTTTTAACTTCATAATGTTCAAAGTTAAAGGAAGAAAAATAAAATAGCCCATTATCATTTTGCATTGGGAAACTAATCCTATCATTGGTTGCACACAGCTCCCATTTTGACTTCTGAGTCATTTCCACAAATCTGCTATGAAAATGTTTCCCTAAATATATAACTGGTAGGAAAAGAATTCTTAATTTTCCCATATGAGGAAACTGCAATTTCATACTGAAGTTAAATCAAAGAGGTTGATGCCCTTTGTAAAGATTTCTTCTCAAGATAAAAATAAAATCCTGCTCAATATTTCCAGGAATAAACACTAGTAAAATCCCTACTGAATTCAGCCTCAGTGGAGGCATGTGCAGAGGCACATGGTTTGTAAGTGTGATCCTGTCCCTGTGTGCCATGGGCTTTCTTGGGAACTTGACATTTTTGAACAACAAGGAGTCTGAAAAAGAAAAGAGACTGCAGTGTCATGTAAGGAGAGGACCAAGCAGGAAATATTTATTTCTATTAGTTACAGTGTGTTTCATTCTGACAGATCAAAAGCCACTATTATTGAAGCTAGAGAGAAGTTTATGGCCATGCTGGCAGAATCACAACCTGTTTCCTTACCCTTGGGCACATAAGTTAAAAAAACCTCTGTTATTTTTCCCCCTCAAATGAGTCCTCTTTACTGAAGATGCCACTGAAGTTTCAGAAACAGTGACACTGGAGCTCAGGCTCACTCCAAGCTGGCAAAGCAGCTTTGGCATTCCCAGAGGCACCAGAGCCACGTGTTTGCACAAGAAGCCCCTGGCGTGGGTTTCCTACGCACGTGGCACTGCGCAGGCAGGGAGGTCACAGCCTTCCCCCTTCCCAGAGCCACTTCTTGTGTCCAGCATTCAATAACCCCATTGCTCCCACACTGCTGGCAATAGCAGCATTCAAATAGCTTTGTTTACTTGCATCTTTAATTATGAATGGGCCCTTACTTGTTCTGAGAAGACCATGGCATTAATTCAGTAATTATCCCATGAAATTGATTAATTTATTCTCTGAGTTTGACTTCAGTGTGGTGATTATTTGACATCTCAAGTGGAAGCAGAACAGTCATGATGTCACAGCATGGGTTTCACACAGCCCACAGCTGATGCAGAAATAGTAGAATGAACACATTTTGGAGAGAGTGCACACACACATGTATTTGTGCACGTCACTACCAGAGCATGCAAATGTTTGCATGTGTCAGAGTTAAACAGGAAACACTTTCTTTTAGAAAGTGTTTCCTTCCACAGTGGTGGCCTTGACCAAAGCCGCAGAACAGAATGGCATAAGGCTCTTGCTGCCCACGTTATCTCCTAAGTATATTTTTACTTCAATCTGACAAAAATGCTTTCCTTGACTTGGTTTTCACAGCTATGATGCCCATTTTATCTCTCTATTTGTTATAAGGCAGCATTGACTGTCTTAAAAAAGCTGAAGATTTCTGTTAATGTATTCAATCAATTCTATGATGTTTTCTCCCAAAACCAGTTGTAAACTAACACACTATTTGTAAACTAACACACTATTGTTCTCATGGTTTTAAGAACTTGAGTAGCTGCTGAGTTTTTAGCAGATATCTCAGCAGACATCTGCCTTTCAGAGACAGATTAAATTAGGGTTTTTTATAGCAAATGTGGTAATTCAGGAATTTGCACTGGTATAAAAAGAAAAATACAAGCTTTTGCACAAAGAAAAACTTCAAAATATTTCGTTTTGCATATTTAGTTTCCATTTTAGTATTCATTTAGCTATATAGGTGTAGTTTTGTCTTTATGTGCAACATTTCAACATCAGTACCCTTTGTTCTTAGAGAAGTTCTTTTGTGAAAAAATAGATGGCAAAATCAGCACCTTCCTTTCCTAAGTGATTTTGTTGGATTTGTTTGTTTGCTATGAAAAGTCAATTTGTGACAGAATTTCAATTGTCTGTCTAATTTTTGGTTCAATTTTCATTAGAATTAAGATATGAAACTGTGTTGGGTACTCTGTTCCTTACAGTTGAATTCATATGTCTAAAAGAAAGGTAAGACCACAGACTATATCTTTCTCATTATTTATTTATTTATTTATTTATTTTCATCTAGTTCTCATCTACAACTGCTGGGCACTTGTATGCTGTAGACTTTTCTCAAATGGAGAAGAAAAAACAAACAAACAAATTTACCTAGAAATAAATAGGTTCATCAAGGCACCTTTCCAAACCACAATAAATACAGCCTATATTTCAGTGCCTTAGGTAAACAAAATTACCAAAATTTTATCTGAATTGTCACTAGTAGTTGAAATTATGTGGAATACAGAGAAGGACCCTCTGACACATTCAAACCCAAGTGCACACATCTGGGGGGTCCAACAGGCAGAATAGTACATTGTCTCCCCTTCTTTAGTTACACACAGCCACTGTGTCTGATATGAGCATGCAGTAGAAAATATCTGAGAAAATATTTCTTTAACTTATTATTTGAGAGGCATCACTTTGGTGATTAGATGGAGTTTATCATTTATGCATAACTAAAATTGGTGCAGTGAATGACAGAAACAGGCACTTTATTGGGGAATTGTTCACTCCACATTAATGGTGCATTTAATTTTGAACCAGTCTGGTTCTTTGAACAATTTGTTCCAGCTAAGAACAGATTGAGCTGTTCTTTGAATCATTTTTTCAGCAGGCAGTACAGTGTGAGTTTATGATAGGGATTTTTTGTACTGTAGCTGAGTTCATTTGAGGTAAATCATGCTGAAATGCAGAGGGCTTACAAAGGTGCTGAGTGCTGCCTGTGATCCAGTGGGCTTGACATGGAAACAGCTATGTGGACTGTTTGCCTCACATTTAAACACTGACACATGGTTTTCTGGCAATTTAATAGCTTGTTTTCAGTTGTGTATCCCAGCATGTATGTTTGACATTTAATGCTAATCCTGCTTTCTATATAGATTTCTCTGGATGAGCATCACTGTAGGAGGTGCACAGGGAAGTGGAGGTGAAGGCAGTCATAGGAGGTTTCCCCCTTGCTGGGTGGATGTGGCACTTGGGACTGGCTTTGCCAGCTTTGGTGGAGAGGAAGTGGATGCAGTAGTGAAACACAGGACATGGCTGCTTTGGTTACTTTTGATAAGCAGTGTAGTCTGGAGGTAGAAATCCTTACACCAAGGGATACGTTTTGTACAAGGCAGCACAGGAAAGGGCTCTGGATTACTAATGTGACTTTAAAAAACATTTTTGTATACACAAACATGATTGTTTATATGAATTTTCTGCAGATTCCTGCAGTCTGAGGTTGTCGTTGAGGATTGATTTATAAGGACAAAGTAAAATTTATGAGAACTGATGCAAATTCGGGGCTATATAGCTCTTAAGATTTTACCTTTTACCACTTGAAAGTACCTTTTTTTTTTCCTTTCTTTTTTTTTTTTGACAGTGGGGGGTTGAGTGTGGGCACTACAAAGGTCTCTCTGAAGCTACTGAGAACCAAAAGTAGAAGACATAATTGCAGTTTAATGAAACCAATTTGAAATGTTCCTTTCATCTCTGCTGGGATGTTTATTGTCACTGTTCAAGTTTTCTCTTTCAGACAAATTCAAGCCATTTGCTAACCTGTTCATGCTACATATCACCCTGTAAAATAAGTAGTTTTGACAAATCTGCCTCCAGTCTGCTACCCCAGCATGTTAAAATTATCACTGTCACATTCCTGGTTTTTGATATTAAAAAGGTGACTGTCATTTGTCATTTCTGCCAAAAATACCATTATGTTTCTCATAGAAACTCTGGAGCAGATCTGAGTTTTAGTTTATACCTTAAACAAAACCAAACCCCATTGTGGAGTAAGTACTCATAGAATATCTGAGAATTGGGTTCAGGTAACAACCACAGCACAGTTTCTTAATCTGTTTAAAGCTGCTGTGAGATCCCAATAGCAATCATTCGTCTATTGTGCAGCTTTTCCAGAAAAAGGCTGAACTCTGGAACAAACCCCACATACCTGCTGACAGACTAGGTGGTCCATAAGGGTTAGATCATTAAAAAATAGTGCTACCTTTTATTAAATGCAACAGGAATGGTAATATTTTTTGAATATTTAAGTACCTAGTAGTTACCTAAAGCAATCTGTGGTATACAGATAAGGACACCCAAGTCTTCCAGGCAGTCCAGTCTGAGATGCCACTATTGAAACTCAAAAACCTGGGGTCACTAAAAAGTAAAGACCACAATGCCCAGTAAACTACCACTGGTAGAAAGGAAAATACATATTTTGCTTTTTAGCTTGATGTTGGATTAGTAATCTGGAAATGAGAGGAATCCTCACCTGCCAGCTGCCTCACCTGGAGAGTTCCAAATCTATCTCACAGTCTTCAAGAAGAAAAGCTAGGACAGAAGACATGTCATGCATAGTCTAGAGGAGTTCACCATCCTCTAGACTGTTGAAGCACACCAAGAAGCCAACAGGTTGGGGTTCAGTTTCAGAGAGAGAGAGGAAGAGGAAGAGAGAGAGAGAGCAACCATTTAATTTTAGACGGCCAGGAAGAGGCGTTTTGCTCTGAACGAGGGTAATAGACCTATTTAATTTGCTCTGGTCAATGTCTCTGGACCTGATTTTGTGAGGCAGGTAATTGATACTAGCTAAAATTACTAATTCTTAAAAAAAAAAATAAATACAGAAATAAAGCAACAGCTGCCCAGAGTGTAACATTGGTTTATGAGTTAATAATACAATGATTATTTCTCCATAATATGAAACTATAATAAGACAATTGCATGGCCTCCAGCACTACAGAATTCAAACATTTCATGATATTTAATACTTTTATGTTGACAGAATTCCTAGAAAGCAGGCAACTGTATGACTAACAATTCCCAGTTGTAAAATGTTTACCCAGTTATTATGCAGCCTTTAAAATACCCCAAACACATTTGCATTCGCATAGAGCCTAAAAATATTAGTCACATGCACAAAATTGCAATGAGGTCCCTTTTTGGTTTTCTTTATTTCAGCTTATTGTTTAAGTCTGTTATTCAGTCCTCAACTTATTTTACAGCTCAGCTCTCTGCCCTGAACACTGCATTAGCCATATAATGGGTGCCTGGGTTTATTTCCAGGCTTACAGCTGAGCTGGCAGGCAACCTGTGTGTGCCCCTGTGCCAGGGTTTGAAATGAGCTGCAGCCTCTGCCTCCTCCAGGTAGATTGAGTCAATTTGAGTGTGAAAAATTACAAGCAATGAGCTCTGTCTTCTGAAGTACTGATGCAAAAGGTAGCAATATTGCAAGACCCATGGGATGGTTGGATGGCTGCTTTGTACTGTAAAAGAGCTGAAAGAAATAGTTTTGCTTTTGGGAGTTTTATGTCTCTGAGGTAGAATATGAAGTACCTGATGAGGAAGTTATGGTTCAAAGGAAGGTTACAAAAATAACAGCAGCCATCCTAAACTTATCTAAAAGATTTACAAGAAGTCTGCTACAATGTGTGGGTTTTGACCTCCAGGAACACTAAATTTTATTCATCTTGTGCTGGGGAGCAAAAATCATTTGGTGCACTAAATCAGCTTCATTTTTGTGTTTGTGCTTATGGGATTTGGAGCAGAGGTTTAGATTATAAGGAAATAGTTGTCAAGTGTAAAGTATAATTAAGATAATTTTGGTGCCAAAACCAAGATTTTATTTTTCCTGTGGAACAGGCATTTTAGAGTTTTTTTCAACTCCTTACATAGAGAGGATGAAGGAGGGGATGTTTTTTCTCTTTTATCTGAACAGTCAAAAATGCACCAGTATGACATTTGTGTTGCATAAATAGATAGTTTTAAGGTGTTCACAGTGTAACATAAATTTACGTCCTGTATAGGACCTAATTTCATACTTCAGACTCGTGGAGAAATATGAAAGTATTCATTAGTATCACTGCAAATTTAACTAACTTCCCTGTGCTACACTTCAGGAGCTACATGTAGAGAAAAGCCCACTAAATTTTAGGTTTCCTGGCAAAATCTCTAACCACTGCAGCTTCAGAAGGAGTTTTATAACAGAAGTTGTCTTTCCCTCTACCAAATCTATGACTGTGATACTCATATAGGTATTTTGCTAGGTTGCATATGAAAGTATACACAAGAGTGCCTTTGGCCAAGGCCTTGGACTTCATGTGCTCTCTGATTACACCATCTATGTTTTAATAGCTGTGGTCTCCATACAAAACCAGTGACAAGTAGGTAGAAGTGGAGGTGATGGCAGATGATGAACCTGTGAATAAGGAGACACTTTTGCAGTTCAGTGACCTATACAGACATGCAGTCTGTTGCATATAGGTAAAGCCCTACAAAAGGAAGGCTTTGTAAAACCATGGCTCAGGCCTGTTCCTTCAGCCAAGTAGAAAAGGACTATAGGAAAGTGACTCAGCTGAATTGGAAGTAGAAAAACAAGTTCTATAACCATTACATGCTCATATTGGGTAGAGGGATAAGATATAAGTAAATAAAGGTAGTACAGAATGTAATCTTACCCCCTAAAGAGTTGCAGCTGGGTTAAATATTAAGGATTAGGAGCAGGCCTGATGTTAACAGGCCACAGCTGTAGCCAGTCAGAAGAGTGTTATAAAAGAGTGGATTGGCTGGTTGAGGGGAACTGGAATCAGTTGGCTGCTGTGAGGACAAGGAAGAGTCAGTGCCTGGAGGAGATGCCTACAAGAAACATCAAGGAGGTGTGGAGCTCTAAGGTAATGTAACTTACAATGTAATGACAATAGAACTCTCACAATCTGTGACAACAACAGTGTGGTTTATGATGGTTGGTTGAATTATATTTGTTGTGCTTAAGTGGAATACTCCTGATAATTGGCCTAACTGCTTAAAAAGGCCTGGTTTTGCAATAAAGCAGCTCTCCTTTGCACCTGCATGGGGATCCTGCATCACTTCAAACCCTCACTTCACAGCAGTCAAGTACAGCCTTGAATTTAAGAGTCACTGGTAGAAATCAATAGGCAACAAAATTTACATTACAGGACTGAGCTCAGGAAATTGCTCAGGCTATTGCATCAGGACTGAGCACTGAAATAACAAAACAGCAGCTTTAATTCTCAGATGATCACCTCTCTCAGAAGACTTCTTTCTTGGACAGACAAGCCTTCTGAGCAAACCCTGTGTCAGACAGACAAATACCTGAGAGTATCTGTGGGGTGGCCTGGTGGATGTTGAGGAATATGATTTTTTTCTCTCCCTTGTTAGCAATTAGCAGACATAATTACTCAGCAGCACTTTCAAACCTCCTGAAATCCCTGACAGCTGGATTACTCTCATCTCACACCTTCAGAGGACCTAGTGATAGGACCACAGCCTATATGACAAGCTTAGACTAAGCATATAGGGTTTAGGCAATTGAAGCTAGGGTAATGTGAATCCAGCCTAGGATTCCAGATATTGGGATATATCCAATATATTGCATAATAGCTTAAGTCAATCTGGCCTCAGCTTACCTTCCAAGAGGGTTCTTTTTCCTTTTACAATCAAAAGAAGATCTTTAAGTCTTTAAAAAGTCTTTACTCTTTCTCTCTGCCACAAAATAAATGGGCCCTTTATTTGCAATTCACTTTGGTACAGAAGTGCAATATAAACACTGGAACTAAAAGCAAAAAAACCTCTACTGATCGGAAAAATAACTGAAATTTTGTAACTCAGCTCCAGCCTTATTTGCTCTCTTCCAGTATCTTTGTCCGTGGGCTGCATGTGATGTATCTGTGCTAAGGAAGAGACCAAAACATTGGAATGATGAAATACTGTGAAAATGAATATTGTTAAAATGGGTGTTGGAAGGCTGTTCTGCATATACCAAACCCAAAATGCTGCAATTGATATTTATTTATTTATTTTTCTATTTAATTCATGTAATGATGTAATTGAGCTTGTATTGTTTGGTGGGACAGAAGGACTGTGGGTGACTGTGGGAGGAAATTTATTTCCTGTAGGAACTGCAGTAGGTGAAGAAGGTGGTATGTAAGGCAAGGAGGCTCAATGTAAAAAAGGAAATTTATGGTATCACTTCTCTATTTATATTAATGTATATACAGAGAAATATTAAATATGTGTCTCTTAAACCTAAAGAAAAAAAATAACTTTATACAATGTCACCAGGAAAAAATGCATTGCCTGATGCATGTGGGAAATGAGGTAATTATTGTATGATGATTTACTCCAGCTCTACTAAATCACTAGTTCTGCCATTGTCACTAAGAGAACAGTCTTCAAAAGCTTGAAGTCAGAAGAGCAACAACCCTGAGATTCAGATTTAAGGCAACTGATTTCCCTTGATTTAGATAGGAATTTGCAAATAACCTTTTAACTTTAGGAAATAAATAACCTCAGGTGAAAATTAAGAATGTAACCTGCTAAGACATATTTCAAAGTTTTAGCGGGACTAAATTCTCAGCAAGACTGAAGTGCTGCAGTACCACCTGCACTGGGCTTATGCTCAAGAGCCCCTTCCCAGTACATCCTGGGACACAATCAGCAAGCTGGTATCTACCCCACAAGTGCCCCAAAGCAATACAACTGTGTTATTCTGCGGGCTCACTGGGGCTAACCAGCTTCCTCTAGATCAGAGTTCAAGGTCTAAGAGAGAAGGTACAAATAGACCATCCATCTAGTTACACCTTTACACACTCAAACATACCCGCTCTGAAAGCAGGTGTTTACTGCTGGAGTCTGGTCTGGCACGTGGGCCTGTGTGAGGTGGTGTAGCCGTGTACCAGGCAGCTCCATGGACCACAGCAATGTTCAGAGTTGTTGCCAGTGCTGGCCAAACCAACTAAAAGACTGGCCTAACTGAAAAACTCAGCTTTTGAGCTAGCTGCATAGGCTACCTATGGAAAGGTATCTAAAGAGAAAGAGGATCTCACTATACTGAGCCCCAATATGAAAAAGAGGAAGAGACAGGAAGAAGGGAGAGTGATGGCTGTGTACCACTTTTCTGAGTCAGAAGTAATACAACTAATGAGTTGAATTTTAATAAGCCCTTTCTTCTTTAGAGGGGACATAGCATAATGAGAGAATCTCCTTGCCCAGATTGTTGGTGTTAAAATAGGAAGCCTAGAAACCAAAATTGAAAGTCTAAAAAATAAAATAAAAATGTAAGTTCACTGAGGTTACATAGTCTAAAGGAAACAAAACTGAGAAGAACATACCCATAAAGGCAAGAAGAGAGTTACCACTCTCCACACTGTATTAGAGGAAGAAAACAGATCACAGAATCAGCTAGGTTGGAAAAGACCTTTGAGATCATCAAGTACAACCTATGACTTAGCACTTGTATGATGGATTGTGTAACAAGGGAACTAAAGAATGGCATAGGAAACTATTTTGCAATAGGCAGAACATTGAAGGAACAGACTGCCTAGGGACTCCACAGTCTCCCAGGCAAGGTCCTTGCATTTAGTGTTTTTCAGGTTTAGGACAGTTTTAGTTTACATTGCCCTGAGGTCTTTATCATCCCTATGCTTTATAATTTGTGTTCTTGAAATTTCAGCTGGGCAGCATTTCCTTAACATCTTTCCTTTTTCTATTGTCTTTCAATTTTCTTCCTAGTACTATTGTAATATCATATTGCTGGGATAATTCAGGCCAGATTTTTTTTTTAGGTATATATTGGTTTGCAAAACTTTGTTCTGGTGGTGGTGTTTTGGGTTTTTTTTTTTTTTTTTTTTTTTTTTTTTTTTTTTTTTGGTTGGTTTTTGGGTTTTTGTTTGGTTTGAGGTTTTTTTTAGGTTGAATGTAGTTGATTGGACGGCTGGAGAAACTACCATGAGTTGAGATTTTTTTGAGATCAGATCATTTCTGTTGAAGTGGTGACAGCCCAAAAAATTTAAGTCACTAACCTATGAAATTATTTGAATGCTTCTGGGGATGGGGCATCCACAATTTCTCTGGGCTATCTGTTCCATGCCTCACACCCTCACATTAAAGAATTTCTTCCTAATATTTAATCTAACCCTCTTTTGATTTTAAGCCATTCCCTCTTGTCCTGTCACTGCCTGCCCTTGTGAAAAGTCCCTCCCCAGCTCTCTCACAGCCCCCTGCAGGTACTGGAAGGTGCTGTGCTGTGTTCAGCCTGGAGCCTTTTCTTCTCCAGGCTGCACAACCCCAGCTCTCAGCCTGTCTTCACGGGAGAGGTGCACAGGGCAGCCTGCTCTGGTGGCAGGTGTCTCTTCCCATGGCAGGGGGGGTTGGAAGAGGATAATCCTTAAGGTCCCTTCCAACTTAATGCCATTCTATGTTTCTGATAGTCCTGTGTTACAAAATGTTTTCTTTCACTTGACATTATTTGAATCCCAGGATAAACCTCAGGTCACTGTTCCTGTTTCCTTGCACCAGCAGAGATCTGTTTCTGTGGAACAGGATATACACTTAAAAAAAATAAGAATTCTGCTAAGTAACTTCATCCTCTAAAATGATGCAATTTAGGAACACCTAAGAAATATGTTAGTATTACTTTATGAGTAGCATATAATGACAATTTTCGAAGGACCTCACAGGAAAATACTTAACAAAATAGATTCTGCAAAATCTTCTGGTTCTGAGACCAAGAAAGTGAAAGACTTGTGTCTCAAACAAGTAAGACTGATTGCAATGCACATATACTGTATCTTAGTAGCTAAGCAACAAATTTTGTACCAGACTTAAACATTTATCTCCTATTGAAATTAAATAGGATTAGTTGATGAGGCATCCAAAAGCTTCATCCCCACTCATTTCATTCTATTTTTTTCTGTCTATGAAGCTGTTTCCCATCTTTTATCTGAAGCTAATATCCATGTGAGAAATGATGTAACTATATGAATAAAATGTAGCTACAGAAACAAAGTGTACCTGTGGTGATATCATCTGAACATTTCATTTTTATCATTGAAGAATTGTCATTGATGGAAGTTGCAAACAATGGAAAATCTGTGGCAAAGGAAACACTTCCTTCTAGAACACTTTGGTTTTGCCCTGGAAAAACCTATAGCAATGGACTCTTAGGGTGTATGGTGGTATAATTGTAGAAAACCTATTAATATTAAATATTCATTGCTATCTTCAAATAAGTGAATAAAGTGAAAAAACACTTAAATGCATGTTCAATTTTAATAACATAAATAGCCAGAATTTATTTTATGGCTATTTGGTTTCTTTATATGATGACTTCAGAAATAGTTGGTATTTTATTGCTGTTTCAATACAAAACTTTTTGCAGACTTCAAATGCAAATGAAGAAATAGCTGTTGGATTCTGCCTTATTGAGTCTCTTCACAGAAGTGGAAGTATCTTGGTAAAAAGTGCTGAAGTGCCTGAGACTGCTCTCAAACAAAAAGCTTTGGTTATTGCCCAGATAAAATTCACGTCATCTCAGTCCATAGTACAAGAAAAATTACTTTGGTTACAGATTTTTTCTGGCTGTAAAATAACTTTCTGAATAGCAATAGAGACCTTTTCTGCACCTTTTATAAATATTTTCTTACATTAGTCCACAAAAGTTCAACCAAGGATGGTGCTGTGGATCTATGGGGATAATTCAGTGTCCTTCAGCACATTTGAAAAGATCCTGAGCCAAGAGATGAAAATATGCTCAAGGTGATAGAACTCATAAAAGAATCTTACCTAGTGAAATACTGTCTCAGAGAAATGTCTCTGACTGGTGAGATAAGCATTTTAAAATAAATCAGTGCAATTAATTTATGGCTGCAAGCAATATCAAACATGTTACACCTCCCAATAGCCAGCATTCACAGTTTCACTTTGATATTTGATGCCTTCTTTGTCTCACCTCTATTAAAGTAGTGAACTGTTTATACATTTTATTGATATTTTCATTTGTATCCCCTGGAAAGTTCAGGGAGAACAGACTTGCACTAAAGAGAAATGTATAGAACAGAGAGCCATGATTTCCTTCAGTCACTGCACATCCACAGGGAAGAATAATTTGTGGAAACATGGAGATGGAGGAGTAATGGATTCCTCTGTCAAAATGATGAGTGAAAGAAAGATGTAATTACCATTAATGCACTTCAATTATGGCTCAATGGTTTTTTAGCTGCATGTTCCCATTTAATTTTCACTTAAAACAAAACAGTTGCCACAGACCCAGGGCTAAAAACAGAAATCCCTTTCAGCTACTGGCAAATTAGTGGCTAATGTTCTTATTATATAAGCACAGGGAAGATTGGCTTCTTCCAGCCAAACACGGGAAGTGCTTGTTTGTTCCAGGCACCACTCCTTCTCCCCCCAAACTCACAGTTGAACTTTCTTTTCAATGTTGTAACCAGCTAAGCATGATAATACTTTTTTTCTGGTTCCTATTTAGCTTTCAAAGCCCTCACAGGATTTCTGTCATGGATCAGTGGCACCTTCCAGGAGGGAGTGAGGTCAGTTGGATATCCTTGGTATACAGGAAGGCATGTTCTATTAGAAAAGGGAAATGTTTTCAAATCCCTCAGATCTTAAGCTACTAAAAATAAACTAATGAGCCTTAAATTAACTTTTTTTTTCCACATCTTTTCAAAGCCTAAAGAAAAGTATTTATTATCTGGGAGTGACATGCAGGAAATTAGTTTTATAAGTCATGATTAAATGATTATAGTTTCCAAATTTCTTAATTCTAATCTTAATATTAATCTGTTGTAGAGTGCATGTTTCAACTTCAGTAGTTTTTTTTAAAATTGGTTGTCATTTTGTCATGTGATTTTTTTTTTATAGTGAAGAGCTAAAAAAGCACATGATGTAGGAATCACCTTGGTATCACGATTTGACTGTCTGCCTGGAGCAGTTTTGAACTGGTGTCCACATTCAGTGCCACCTCTCTACATCCCTCCAATAACCAAAGCAAACTTGATAAATTTCCTGTATATTTCAAATTCTCCAGAGTCAGAACTGTGTTACCAGCAAGGAAATTTTTGTGAAGACTGTGAATGGATGTGAATTTATTTGGTGAAACTCATCTTTACTGGGTCTCCACTGAAACCAGTAGAGTCATTTCTAGGGGGAAAACAAACCTTGAGAGTGGACTAATTTACACTGGTCCCTCAGACCCAGTGAATTCCTTCCCAGGTTTCAGGCTGAAGGGCAGGCTTAGGACAATTCTGGTGTGCTCACAAGAGCTGTATTAGCTCTGTCTGCTGCCTGTTAGGGTGAGGGTGATGTAAGCTGGTCCATGTTTGACCAGCTCACACCAAACACAGAGCTTCTGGCAGAGTTTGGAGTAAACCAGCAAGGATGCCTTGGTTTGTGGCTTGCCTGCCCAAACAGACTCTTTGGATGTGGCTCCTTTTTGCAGAGAGGATGAAAGAATTTGTGTTATGCCATGTCAGCTGGCTACAGAGAGTGGGACCTTGCCCATTTTATTTAGCACTATAGAGAACCTGAGCACAGAAGAGGTTAAAGACAGTTTTTCAACACACCCCCCTATGACAAATGTGCTGGAAAACTTCATTGGGAGCCTTTTACTTGGTG
Source organism: Melospiza georgiana (assembly GCF_028018845.1). NCBI lineage: Eukaryota > Metazoa > Chordata > Aves > Passeriformes > Passerellidae > Melospiza > Melospiza georgiana. Next base: position 89,172,386 of record NC_080432.1, read on the forward strand.
AGTTACCACAGAGAGTGCCACTGCAGCCAGGGCTGCTGCTGGCCTGAGCACTCAGAGCTGAGGGTTCACAAACAGGCTTTGTGTCAGTAAGTTCATCACAAGACAAAACCCTCATGGGGTGATATTTTGGGCTGGCTGTTACCAGGCTCAGTGTCTCAAACCAGCCTTGCCAGATCAAAAGGGAGCCAGAGATGTGAGTCACAGGCAGAGGAGGACTACAGAGCAAGATCATTCAGTCCTAGGGAAAGTTACAAAGTTAAGCAAGTTGCAGACTACTGCATCAAAAAGAATTACTACTACTAGTTGTAGCTACCAGCTACAAAGATCACTGTGTATTCAGGCAAGATTTTTAAAAATCAGAATTTTTACACTTGCAGAACTAATGAGTTCTTCAGAAGTTCAGATAGGTCAGTGTGAGTATGGCAGCCACAAGATGTCAGGGAGCATTTGAAACACCTGGTAAATCTGGACCAAATCATGGTGAATAGCAACAGTTCCTTCCTTGGGTTGAGGACCCAGCCCTCTTGAAAAGTCTTTGCCTTTAAAATGCAGTCACTAGTGACAGAGTCCCAGTCTCATCACGGGCACATTCAAGTGAAATAACTGCAGAACACTGTCTGCAGAACTACATGTGCTGTCCCTTGAAATAACTTTAGCTGCAAGCACAGAAGAGAGTCTGTAGCTCTGAGCTGCCAGAACACAGTGCTGAGCCATTTCAGAGCAATGACCTGAGCTTGGTGGAGTGGGTGAGGCAATCCCATTGTTTCCCTATGGAGATTTTCCTTTTCCCACTTCCCCACAGAAGATCTCCAGGCTTCTTCCTCCACCTGCAGAGTTCCTGGAGGAAACTGTCTATATTTCATACAAAGTTCAAACATTCCATGTTTTCATCCTAAAGTTTATTTACATTTCTTGATTACACTTGTTCTGGCTCATTTCCTTTGTTTCATTCTTGCCAGAAAACCTTGCTAGAGTGCTTGTCAGTTATTAATAAATTGCGTCAAACGGTAGCAAGTGTGGTTCAACAATTTGGCCAATATTTATGAATGACGTTTTCATTGTTAGGAGAATTTTTGGCCCATTTTCAGATCAAACACAAATTCCAACCCTCTAGCATCTGGTTTTGCTATATTCAGATTGGTAAGAAAAAAAAATAAAAGAAGATTTAAAGAACAATATCAGCAAAAGATGCAGGTATTACATCACTGAATAGACTTTTAGAACGTTAAAAAAATGAGATGAATGAGTTTTGTTTGGCTGTTAAGTGTTTCTTCATAAAGTTATGAATTATGAAATCAGAAAAAACCAAATAAGGATAAGACATTCTTAAATAGGTTCTGTGAGAAACTTCAGATAAAAGAGATAAATGTTTACTGAAGAAATTCTAGTGATGGGCGCTCCACTGCTGCCATTGATGAATTATTCCATCTAATTAAAACATTCTTCTTTATTGTTAAAAAAAATATTTCTATTCTGAATGGACCCTGCATTAATTTCAAACCTCTGTGTTGTTTTTAGATTCTGTTTATAGCTCTCATTATCAGCTGGGTGCCTGCCATGATTTAACCGTGACCACTTTTCTGAGACTTAGGAGATTTTTTTTCTAAAACACTATGATACAAATTTATCTTTGCCTAGGTAGATTTTTCTAAGGATCCATCTCCCATCTCCAAAGAAAAGAAGGGAAAGAAGTAGAACATTTTTCATTGGTAATTTAACTGCTTTTAGAAGCTTTTACTGAAATGCTTATAACCTTTTTCATATATTTAGCTGAATCGAAGGCTCCCTTTTATTATATCTCCATAACCTTCATTTTCTCTGGAAGACATTATCCATTACTGATGCACTGTGAACATGTTGGGTCTTAATTTACTCAGGATATTCACAGTCTTGTTAAATCCACAGATATTATCCCTACTAGTAAGGAAGATTTCAAGCCTCCTTTTAAATATGAAACTGTGCAATTAGCAAAAAAGGTCAGGCTGTCCCAGCTCTTCCTAAGAAGGATCTCTGGCTGTGTCTTTAACAGCAAGTTAAACATTTATTTATAGGTGAGTTTGTGGATACTGAAATGTGTTATAGCCTGTCTAAGAACAATCAGAGGTTTTTCCTGGGCAGACTGGGCATGTTCTTAGAGGGGAAATAGGCCCCAAGAAGGTAGGCAGTAGTATGACAGAGCTCACAACATTTAAAAGGGCAGGAGGTGTTAATCCTCTGGGCACAGACCATTCCTGTCATTTGGCCTCAGGAGCAGGTAATGGTACCAGGCTCTCAATTGGCTTACCTAGATGTACTTTCAACCCCTCGAAGGCTGAACCTTGGTATTGTTTTAGCAGATTCGAAATTCATAGACCTACCCAAGTGAATATTCCTTAGAAATCGCTAATGTTCTCAATTGCCAGTGTTATGTCAGGAATGCATTTGAACATCTGAGACTGTTTGTTCTTTGGGCCCACTGACACAGCCTAAGTATACATTTGAGTATCCTTTCAAGGAAAAGCTTCTCAAATTACATTTCTAACTTTTTCAGTGTCAGCTATGCACTTGGAGAAAAGACTGCTCAGTGCCTTTTTGAGTAATCTCTTAAACCTTCAAGTGCTCTTAAGTAGCATTAGCTGACAGTTCCAAATGCACTTTCTAGACCTGAACCTGATGACTTATTACAGTAGTATTTAGTTACAAAAATTCAGTTACTTTTCTGTGAATTAGCAAACCATTTAGTTTGTGTAAGTAAAGTTTCCAAAGCTACCCTCCATAGCTGACTTTGGTTTCACATATTCATAAGATGGAATAGGTGGCAATTTAACACATGATGCTTTGTGGGAGAAAAATAAGGTCTAATAAATATAGGACAGGTTGTTTCTTCAGGTGCTTTTTGCAACGAATTGGTTTAATCTAATGAATTAAGATCTTGTAGGAATAAACCTCAAAATCTCAGGTCTCCCTGTTCAAAGGGACTGAATTTAAGAGAATGGGCCAAGTCTTTTCCAAGGTGAGTGAAAATATTTTCTGTTATTAGTAACATTTACTAGGATCTCCTTAGACCCTCACATTCTCAGAAGTTTGGCTTTTAAAGTTGTTCAGGCAGTGTTTCTGAAAGCTGTGACTAATACAGGATCATCCTTCCTGACTACACATCAAGTCTGATGGAATTTAATTTACCCACAGGAGACACCTTATTTTTCAGGTAGGAGACATCATATTTCCATCAAAATCCTTGTGGAAAGGAGTGAAACAATTACATTCTGCCTAGCCCTACATTAAGAAACATTAAAAAGCAATTTCTACTTTGTCTTCAGAAGTCCTTATAACCACAGAGAACTTCCACAGATGTCACAGAGAAGAGGTGGATCAGCAAGGCTGTGAAACAGCTACTCCTAATTTTCATGTTCCTAAGGTGGAGCCCAACCCTTACACAGATGTGTGTCTTGAGAGGGCTCTTGATTACTCAAATGTAAAACTGCCTGGAGTAGGACATTGACCTCTGAGCAGATCATCTGGCCTCCCTTCTTAGTCATTGGTAATACACAGATATTAAATAATAAATTTTAACAAAGACCTCTGGTAAATTAGAAATATGAATCACATCACATGCTTCTTAGTAAGTATCAAAATTCTGATCTTGAAATATATATGGATGTCTATACAGGAGGTCCCTACAAATAGGTGAGGTGAAATGGAATCCTATAATTTACACAGAAATTGTGGAATCATAATTAGAACAATTTTTTTCCCCCTCAAGAACTCTTGAAGCAGTGGTGGTATGTAGTTTTTACACAGCTTGGAATATTGAGAATGCAATTGATCGCATGTTTTCATCATAGTTTTGATCACAGTTTATTCTGATAAATAGTTCCAAAACACCCTGCTTCCTGAATACTGAAAATAAAGTTTGGGTTTTAGTTATTTTATGTCACATGATGAAGTGATTTTGAAAAAACTTCACTGAAGCTTTAGGGTGACTACCCTTGAGTAGTAATTGAAGAAATGAAATTAGCTGAAGGATAGCCAAGAAATGAGGGATGAAAAAGAAGAGAGAATGTTTTTCCTGACAGCAGGAAAAGCATCACTTTAGCTCACACCTTGTTATCTGCCTGAGGAAAGAATTCTTGACTCAGGAATGACAATTGTGATGTGTGATAAGGGACAAACTCAAAATGGAATTCTTCTTAGAGTTAAATCTTTCACCAACGACCAACTTCTTTCCCTCGAGGTGGAATTAGTTGGATGTCTATCCAGGTACACATTTGGATTATTTTCATGGGAGCTTTAGAATTTTTAGATCTTTTCTTAGTTGATAGGTTTGCTTCAAAATCACCTTCAATTTCAAATGCTTAGAGGAATATTGAGAGATAAGGAAAACAATAGACAAGCAGGCACACATAGCCCTTGGCATTATCTAAGGCTTGTTCCACAGGTAAACAAGTTTCAAATTCCTACAAAAAAAGGGGGAAAATGTGTAGAATTGACTAATGTCTAAGAAATATAAGAAAAATATCTACTTTATATGTCTCAGAAATCCAAAGCAAAGTAGAGTCTATACGGGGCTGTGTTTTTAACATTGTAGATTAAATGATGCAGAAATCCAAGGCTGTTCTATAAATACATCTCCATAGTCTGGACTCTGCCATTGATTCCCAATGGGACAGCTCAATCCAAAATCCAGGATGCAAATAGCCAAGATCTTACAAAAAGTTTCTGTCAGCTGCTATTCTCCTATCAATATATTGGGACATCTTTCAAGATTACATTAAAAACAGACTGCTCCCTTTGTCCCATGTGTGGGGTCCATTGCACTGAAGGCCTTTGCTGTTTAGGAGCTGAACAAGCCTGAGGCACTGCAGTCTATTCTGGAACATGGAGGGTATGTTCTCCCTTTTCCCTTCTTTTCCTGACTTCCTAATTCCCACCACAAAATATAAGGAAGGGAAATCAAGCAAATTCCCAAAAACATGATGAATATTGGTTTCTTCTAGAAACATGGGGCCAATGAAATTTCAAATCCTTGATTAAATCAAGGATTTTCTCTTTAATCTTCCTTTATGCCACACTCCAGAATCCCGCACCAGTTTGCTAGGCTGTAGCCCTTAGCACTGCAAGGAAGATTAAAGAGAAAAATTATTTGCCTATTTTGAAAATAATCTGTAGAAAGATAAATGCAGAAGTGAATAGGTTCAACATATACATCTTCACAGATATTATTTTGCACAGTTACAGCCCAGCATTTTTTGCCCACATTTACTAATGGAGATGCAAATGATAATTTAGTGTCAATTAGAGCAATAGAATTCTGAAACCCCAGTTACTATAGTGCAAACATAGGAATGGAATACTGAACAAGTATTCTTGGAGAGGAAAAAGCATAACAAATATTTGGATAAAAGTTTATGTCCACTGAGGACATAAAAGGAACAGAATAAACTACTTCCCTTTCCTTTCAGCTGGCCAAGAGAATCTTTTCTATAAATGTGTCATTTTTCCTATGTGGACTCATATTCCCTTTGTTTATCTTTTCTCACCTGATCATGTCCCATATAAGTTAAATGAAAGGAAATGTTTGTGCTTCTTTAGAATTTACAGTCCTGGCTGTATTTATTACAGTGGTATTGTAAGTAAATAAAAGTACTTTGCAATGGGATAGTAATTTAAAATATAAAACAGAAAAATCAAGTCAAATCTTGTGCTTTATCCCATCAAATTAATTGTCACTGAACTGTTTTGGAAGGTAACTCTTTAATCACACTGATAAATGCACTGAGATCATGCTGCACTTCTATGCATGCTCTTGAGCACAATGCCATGACATTCCATGTGCCACAGAGTTGCCAAAATTTCATCTGGTTTTGTTCCCCTGTGTGTATTCTGTCCAAACCCTGATGGACAGCCGTCTCACACAGTGCTGTCAGCACAGCCACCTCCAGGGCTACTGCTGAGCCTCCCCAGTATAATTCATCTTAAAGGACTCAGATGGTGGAATGGCCATGAATGGGGAATGTATGTTTTGTAATGGAACACTTTGTTTTGCAAACTTACCCAGATGGTCTCTGTAGATTGCAGTTTGTGAGCTTAGTGCTGAATCAACAGGATGTCCAGCTCCCTCACCTTCTACTCTTGTTCTGTAGGAATAGGTGCTCATCCTACCCTGGGGAAATAAGTATGGACTAAGTTCTATAGGAAAAGCAGATAAAGGAAAGAAAAGAGATATTTCCTTTCCCTGAAAAAATACCAAAACAAACCAAGCCAGAACAACAAAAGCAAAAACCCAACCCAAAACTGTAGCAGTCCTACAGGTCAGAAAGCATTTGAGTGTATTTGGGCCATGTATAGCAGCAGAAAAGACTGGAATGCAATTAAGTATTACAACAGTCTTATTTTCTCCTGTTTAAATCTCTGCACGAGTGCTTTAAGGTCATTATTCTCACACTGGTTAAATTAGACACCTGTAAAGTTTCATTAGCAGAAATATTACCTTTAATTTAGCTTGGAAGAAAGTGATTTGTTATAATGTGTGCAAAGATAACATTTTACTAATTGCCAACTCCGTGGCAAGCATAAAAGAATGGAACTCCTGAGCTCTGTGTGTCTAGTTCCTTTCCTGGGAGGTATTAACTCCTCTTTAGGATGAACATATTTTAAATTTTGCCACTTATCTGGTAACTGGAGTCAGAGGTAGTGGTAGTCATGCAAAAGTCTTCCTCCTGGCTGTCTAAAGACTCAAAGATGTTCTGGGACCTCTTTTCTTGCTGCATAGATCTTTCATCCTTCAGGAAGAAAGCTAGGTGTCAAGATAAAAATTGTCTTCCAGCATCTTTTTCCATGGTGAGCTCTGCAGAGCTTGCTATTGGAATAGTTTTCTCTCATCCTCAGTAGTCTTGTTCTGCTTTAAAAGAGTAACTCAGCTTTTACCCTGCTTTTGTGACTTGTATTTCTACCATGAGTATGTGCCAGCATATATCTCCTTGGGTCACTGCAGTCTCCTTTCTGCTAAGAGGAATCCATCACTATTGCAGCAAAAGGTATTAAAAAATACTTATTTTGGGTCTCAGCCACATAGGCACAATCTGAGTCAGTGTTACAAGCTTAGAAATAGCAAACCAGGCTTATTTTTAAATGCATTACTTCATTAGTGATTCCCAAAGATAAATACTGCTCCACCATTGTAAAAGGCTTGGCTCAGATCAAGGCAGATGTAGACATTAAAAAGAAGCTTGTGCTGTACACAGTACCAAGATTTAATTTCTATTGACTTTTTCTTCCTCTCTGCTTAAGAAATTTGTGTTATTCTTTGTATGTTTTTCCCAAAAAGAAATGATTCAGAGCTTCCTTCTTCTACAAAATAAAAACAGACAGTGTCAACCCACAGCCCAGCATGTGAGCAACCCAAAAATAATAACATAAAATGTGCATGTGATGGAGCAAAACTGCTGATAAGAAAAATATTTTCAGTGTCTATTTTGAATTTGTGAAGTCAGTCCTGTTTCCATTAAAGTCAGTATTGACACACCCATTATTAAAAAGAAGACTAAGTTGTGGTTTGATCACAATGGAAAGCCAAAAAAACTAAGCTTGAAAGGCTGTTTGTCCCTAGGGGAGAAACCACAATAGCCTTTCTGGAAGTTAACAGCTGGAAGTTGAATGTTGTTAAATTCAAATGAAGACCATTTTCCTAGCAGTGAGAACAGTTAGAAGACAGGACAGACTTCCAGTTACATTCTGTTACTTTTGAAGTTTTTAGCCTGAGCTTGGATATTCTTCTCAATGCTGTGATTTAGCCAGTATAGCTTTGTGACCGAATTTGTAGTTTAAGTGGCCTTAAACTTACTACATGATGCTGAGGTATTTTGTGGTTTAGAAGGAGGACGAAATAGAAGGTATGTGGACTCCTCTGGTTCAGATAAATTATTCCTGTCTGTAAAGAAGGAAAGAGTCCATTCCTGCCTTCTGCTCCTCAGTTCTACTCTCTGTTTTATGCGAGAGATAAAACCAGGGGAGATAAGGCTTCCTTTTGAAATTCATGCCTACGATTCAGCAAAGTGGAGATAAGGACCATCTGTATTAATTCCTGCAGTAACACTTGAATAACGCTCTTTTGACCCTATGCCAGGTGTTTATGCGTGTGTCACACCACCGAGGGCAGGGTGGGCATTGTCTTTGCCGGCCCCCAGCTGCAGGCACAGCTGGCAGCCGCGGAGATTTGCTGATGCTGAGCCATCGGGCAGTTCCTGTGCGCTGGCGAGCTGGGAGCCGTGCCCGGCGGGCAGCGCATCCCGCATCCCGCATTCCGATCTTGGTGGGCAGCATCAGCCCCTGAACGTGGCTGCTCTTCTCCGCTGATTACAGGAGAAACTCAAACAACCGACTATGGAAAGCTGCCTACGGTTCAAATTTTAAATTTCTAATGTCAAGTGAGACACATCTTGCTGTGGGATTAATTTCTCTAGGTGCGCACGTTTGATCCTGCCAAATGCTGGCGGTGCCTCCAAAGCCACGATAAGAGCAAAGGAAATCCTTAGGAAATAGTTTGGGATCTAAGCCTGAATTTAAACAAATAATATAAATACTCTCACTGAAGTAAGGAGAACTATATGTGTGAGGAAGGAAGCCCCCTTTTTTTTCCTTGAATTAGTAACATCCCACCCCAACTCTCTCTGAGGAATAAAAGAAATATACTTACATGATATACTACCACAAACAAAATATTCCTTCTTGAGTGTATTAAAAATCAGTTTAAGCCACAAAGACAATATTGCTTTATCTTCATTATTATCTTGTAGTGTATATGAAAATACAAATAATAAAATGGATAATTAAATTCTGAAGATGTTTCTAAAAAATATAGATTTTTCAGCAGAAGTATTTGTTTTGATTCCCTAGAGCAAGGAATAAACTACTTGTCTAAACTTTTCATTTAAAAAAGTAAAAATTTGAAATTAATTTTGATGTTGTTTGCATTTGCTCAGGTTATGTTTTCAAGTTTACACATTAAAGAATCTATCTGATATGAGAGTTTTTGACATAAAATAAAACACTTTTACATAGTCTTAGTAATATAATCCTAATCATTGTCATTGCTTTATTGAATACCATCACATTTCCATTTCCTTCTTGTTCTATTATTTTTATAGTACATGATTGTTTTTTTTTCTAAAAAAAAAGCAATTTGACTTTGCAAAGCTGTGTGAAGCCATTTCAGAAGTCATGCTAATACTTTCTTGTGTATTTCCATATTATGAATTTTGTGATGCTAGCCATACTTACTTACTACATACTTACGAACCTGCATCCTATCTCAAAAGCCACAAGGCTTTTAAATACTTGCCAGAACAGAGAAAATCTTGTTATTTGAGTTGTAATAGCTACTACAACAATAGCAACTGCAACAGATAAATCATGAGCAACAACTTGCTAATTATTTCTTGGTTGTTACATGAGTTAGATTTTTCTGTAAGTTCTGCTCTAAGTTATTGGATTTGTTTTAGTATTATATATTGATAAATAACTAAATCTGACTTTCTTAAACAACAGAAATGTTGGAAAAGCTAATTGGAAAAGCTAGCTTTTGCCAACTTTAAATTAACCTGGAATATTAATGTTATGTACCTGGAACTATTTCCAAAATTTGTCTATATTAAACATTTTTTTGTTGTTGTTGATAATGCTCCTCTGGATAAACAGCTAGAGAAAGAACATTTTCCTAAAAAACAAGAGAAGTATGTTCAGCTGTACCTTTTTGGAAAGGATTTGGCCCCTCATCTTCTGTCCCACTGAAGGCTGATTTAGCCACATTGGCTGGGAGTTTCTCAGGTGAGCTCTCATTCCTTCTTGGTTAGAATTCTTGTTCATATTGAAGATTTTTTGGACAAGAACAGCTTTCATCCTTGCAAGGAATTTGAGCAAGCACCAACCTGTTTTGTGGGAAGCCAGTCAGGCTATGGAGTCATTATTATCTCTGATGCCTGGCACAATAATGTTTTGCTGTTCCTTGCAAAAAGTAGCATGTCCAACAAAAGGAATTGAAGCTGTGAGACTTGTAGTTGGCAGGATGGAAGGAATATGTCACACACCCCAGCAAATGTTCTAACTGCTCATCCATGAGATAAGAGGGATAAGCAATCTCTCTCAGAAATCCATCCCCTTTCCTTAAGTTTTTCCACAAATATTTCACTGGATATGGATGAAGCATTCTATATTACATGAAAGAATGTGTGTTTAGAGTTTCCTTTTTGTAAAAAGAAATTTTAAAATCTCTTTGGTTTAATCTGAATTGGTTCATTTTTTTCAGAATTATTAAAAACATAAAAGTTGGAGTAGTTTTTTACAGATGGGTTCACCTTAAAATATACTGCTTAGAGACTTGAACACTTATCCTCCCAATTCCTCTTTTGTAGGTCTGACACACAAATTAAACAAGAACCCTAATCTCTGAAATGTCAAAGGCTTGGGTTTATTCTTTGCTTCTGAAAACAACCACTGTTTCGTTTCTTCAAGCACACTTTTATTGCAAGCTGTCTATGGGAAATGATCCACTTGGAATCATTCAAATCTGCACAGTCTCTTGGAGAATATTTTCAGGGTGGAGAGAAGATGTCCTTACACAAGCAAGGGGAATCTCTTTGATTTTGATTGGCCCTCCAGCTAACTGGTGGATTTCATATGATAAAGACTATTCAGCTCACAGCATTTCAGATCAAGACTATAAAACCAAAATATGGTCAGGGTCCAAACAGCTGGGCACAACTAGAAGGCCTAAAAGTTCAGATTAAACTCTTCTCACTAAGCTTCCTGAGTATTCAGTGTGATCAAGGAGAAAATTACTGTTTTTAAAACCTTCAAAAAGCCAATCTACAATTTTAGTGTGGCAGTATAAGTTTGTATGTCAGTATGATGATCATGATATGAGACCAACCAAGTGCTCTGTATTTGACCACATGAATTTTGTTTGCTCCGGAAAACTGAGAAGTACAATTTACCTGCTTCAGTAAGGCACAGATGGAGTGATTTTGGCTCTGTTGTCCTTTGTTGTGAATGTCCCAAAACAGGGATTCTGTTTGGTCATACACAAAAGGGAAATAATTATCACTACTGTCTTCTAAAGGAAAATAATTTTCCAAATGCCCATTAAAGAAATGATCAAACGATCCACTTGTTTTTCTTAGGTGCTTTAGAAAATCTTGTTTTTCAAAAACTGTGCTGGAAATATGTTGCAAAAAACCAGTTTCAGTTTGAAGCTTCTACTCCACATTGCACTCACACAATCTGGTTTGAGCAGCCTACCTAACTTGCTTTATTACTAATAAATGCAGGCTTTGGATAGGAGCTTTCAAATGCCAATATACCCAGGAAACAAAAGCATATTAATAACATCCTTCATGAGAAATTTACATACTGGTTTATACATTGTTTACAATCCTTACATTTAGATGATGAATGAACATCTGATTTAATATTGAAGAGAAAGGCAAAACTGACTCCAATTTCAATCGGGTTCTCCTCTGTCGAGTTAGATGTAAAGGAAAAGGAGAGTAGACTGGGAGGGGACAGAAATGTTGGGTTGATTAAATCTTAATCTGAAAATACAAAACCTCTTTCTCATCCATTTTGTCTGTTTTTCCTTTTTAACTACTGCAACCATGTATAGTTGTTAAACATTTTTGGATCAGCAATTAAATTAAACTGGTACAGTGCATCAGCCGTCCACAGAAGTCACTGAAAGCAATTAAACTGACCTCCAAAAAACGTTGGATTAGACCCAGAATACTTAAGGAAAAATATTATTAAAGAAGGAGATTCAGTAAACATTTGTTACCATGGTAAGGAAAGAGGAAAGGAAGAGGAAAAAGGTGGTTGTTGTACAGAGCTTGATGCTGGTTTTCTTTTACAAATGGTCCCACACAATAGAAATACTTCATGAAGCACTAGGGTACTTCAACATCTGCTGACATTCAAATAGAGTAGAAGAAGAGAAGGCTCCTGCATGCATTATTCGTGCTGACCATTTAAAGCTTCAGACCAGAAGACATAAATATTTCAGTAAATGACAGGATCAGAGTAAAGAAAATCAACAGATCAAAGAGAGACCATATGGTCAAAGACACTCTTTTGTGTAAAGTTGTGTCATGGAGAGATATTTTAATGTGCAAGGAGGTGTTGAATGCTGTGCTTCAGGCAACAATGTGATACAGAAGCTGTTTCTATTTATATGGAACTATTTCAGTGCCTCCAGGACTGGAATAGTCATCCTGGGCTACCAGGGGCTGCTGACCCGGAAATTTATGAAAGACATTTCTGTTTGGAGAGTCCTTTGGAGAGGTTGCTCAAATTAGTTGACATCTTTCTGAAACAAGCAGCAGTTGTGTGTGCAAGTTGGGAGAAAATGCCGCGTTTCAATCAATGCTTACTTTCTCATGGGAAGAAAGTGTGTGAACAGCTCAGAAAGGCAGCAGAGCCTTTGCATCTGTGTCAGGGCAAACGAAAGCTGGCAGTCAGGTGGTTCCCCTTCTCACAAAAGGAACGACTTGAGTGAGGTAATTACTGTTTAATATTTCCACCAGGATGTTTGAAGGGAGCATTTAATTATCCTGCCAACATCTATTCAAATAAACATGAGGGGTTTAGAACTTTTTTTTTTTTCCTGAGTTGCAGGCTTAAAAGGAATACCAAACATTCTGGGGCACTAAACCTCTTAGATCTCCTCTGCAATGTGGCGTAGTAACATGTTTCTATTGACATTTTGCCTTTTACATGAAATGATGGCTACCCTAGAGAACAAGCAGTGGTGTATCCTGCCTCTTCTCTCACCTTGTTAAATCCTGTCTTGAAGATTTACCAAAGCAATATTTTCAGTAGGGCACACTGGGACAGTAGCTGAGTGCATATATTTTTTTCAGCAAATGTTCTTTTAGTGCAAAGCCATTGTTGAGCAATACTATGAGCATTCTTCTCATGGGTCAAATCATGCTGCTAAATGCCATAGTGCTGCCAACTGAATGTGGCCATATGAGCACTTGTTGGAAAAAAATTTATATTTGTCTCCTTTGCACATGTAGTCACATACACCAACACACATATGGGTTTAGAGACTGTAATTTTTTCTAGTTAACAAACCCCAAACACATAATGAATCTGTGACTGACATTGTTCTATCTGCCCAGATGTAATATTTCTTTCTAAAAATTTTTTCATAAAGTCTTTTTTGGTTCCTTTAACTGTCAAATCTTCAGTGTTTAGAAGGTTGCCCAGCAAGGAAAGTGTTACAAAACCTGATCAGTTTCTCCTTCTTAAATCTGTTAAAGGCTGTTGCAGAAGGTGTCCTGTGAAACATCTCAACCCTACAATGCAGACATCAGTCACAATCCAGTGAACACACATTGGATGAACAAGCTCTGCAAGAAGAAAATGTTTAAAATAGAGTTGAGAGTCTGACAGACTCTCTGACAGCAAAAGAAGTCAATACAGAAAAAGTTGCAAAGTCAGAGTGTGTGAGTAGGTAGGAAAGCTGACTGAGACACTTAGGAAAGAGTATTAACTCTTTCCAAGGAGTGGGGAATAGTGCCTGGGGATATGATCTGCTGGGCACTATTTTGCTTTTTTCACCTTAAAACACAGTCAAATGGACCTTGCTTAATAGTTAATGGAGATCTAAAAGAAAATTTCACCTCCTCCAGAAATTAAGTGAATATAAAATTTGAGAGTATGATTAATCTCAATGCAAGAGTGGAAAAAGAGGGGTAAGGAGAGCAGAACACTGGAGATCAGGAAAATACTTGGGCATGAGACAATTCCAGTGTCTGCTGTGTTTGTGCTTTCCTCTCAGTATGTAAGCAAACAGAACATGGATCTACATCTGGTGGTGTCCAAATACATCGCCTCTGATATCAGCCCTCTGGCAGTCAGGTAAGCATTCAGGATTTTTTTTTCTAAAAACTGAGTAGCCTGAAGATGCTTTATGGTTGTTCATTGCAATTCCATAAAAAAGAGATGTGAAAAATAAAAGACAACCAAAGAAAAATGTGTTAAAGGAACTCCAAGGCAGTAGAGACCTCTGTAAAATTGTATGGCTTAGGCATGCTTCAAATCTGGGCACTCATTTTAAGAATTTTGTACATTTTTGCCCAGGTACACGGTTTAAGATGTGGTGTTCTGTGTGTTGTCTGTATATTTCTGTAAGAAGAAAGTTTATTCATGCATCATATTGGTGGGTCTTGCAGGTCCCCATAATCTAAGACTTACCTCTCTAAACTTTTTAAATTAGTTTTATGCCTGTGTACCCCCCCATTGACCTATGTAGAATGAAGGATACATGATTTTGTTTATTGTGGAAAGTCAGTGAATATATTAATTTCAAAAGATTACGAGTAGCAGAAACTCATTATTAGTGAAGTGGAAGTCCTTGTAAGGCAAGAATTCTCTTGTGCAGTGTCCTTGAAAACTCCCATTATGTATGGGTTAATAGGAACCATAACCTTGAAATCATATGCATTTTCCCATTTGAAAAGGGACTTCTAACACCTTTTTAACTCCTTTATTATTGAGATAGCATACAATGTTGAAACTAATGACACAGTCTGTAATTTTTCTTGTTGTTGTTTTGTTCTTTATATGTGACATGTGGTTTGAGTTTTAAAGCTTATTTCCTTTTGGTCTAATGAGCCTCTGAAAGTGATTAAATAGAAGAAAGACGGGTTAAACCAATGACATTTTATCAGAGGAAACACTATCAAATCTAGTGCATGAAAAGCTTTCTGTTGGTTCCCAAGATTTCTTGCAATAAATACTTTCTTATGCCTGGAGTAGTAATTAGAAACTTAAGGCATTAAATGTTTGTCAGACAAAATACAAGCAATAATCAGAAAAAATGTTTGCATATGCTGTACTCAGTTATCTTTTTTTTTTATATCTGGCACTCCATTCTAGCTGTCTGCTCTTTTTCTTATGCTCAATTTAATGAACTTTCTTCATGCATGGGGAAATGCCACTTGAATTCATCTCTCAAGCTGTAGTTTTGAAGAACTTTTGGAGAGAAATGGATTAATCTTGGTCAGGATACTTTAGCATTAGATTCAGGATGAGGTCCATAGATTAAATTTATTTTACAATCAATTCACAGGTTATGGAGATGTAGAGAGAGTGATGGGTGAACAGCACGAGTCTGAGTAAATCACCTCTCACTGTGCTGTCTGTGCCACCTACATCTTGGTAGGTAAACAGTGGATACTGGAGTTGAATGGGAAATTACTAAAATGATGGATAATGTATATTTACCTCTGTTTTGTACTGGGGCCTTGATCATCACCAGAGGCATTTCAACATGGCTCTGTCAGA
Source organism: Melospiza georgiana (assembly GCF_028018845.1). Taxonomy (NCBI): domain Eukaryota; kingdom Metazoa; phylum Chordata; class Aves; order Passeriformes; family Passerellidae; genus Melospiza; species Melospiza georgiana. Next base: position 89,187,707 of record NC_080432.1, read on the forward strand.
GGATGGCTCAATGGAAGAGCTCCAGATGGGCTGCAGAAGTGAAAGTGGCATTGACCAGGACAAGCCATCCTCTTAACCACTGTCAACTCCCGGAGTATTTTGAAATTACATTTCTGTCCTGGAGTTATGCCCATTGAGTGATTTTTTTTCATTTTGAAGTTTATAATAAAACCTATTAGTTTAGAGTAAAATCTGTGGCCTAATACACAGAGATGATAAAACAGTGAGAAATGTAGGCAGTAAGTGAACCAGATAAACAAGCATCTGACACATAAAACATTATTCCACTCCCACTATTCCCTCCCCCCATCATCTTTAATGTGAATATCTTGGAATAAGGATGTGAGCTTCCAAGACCTTGTTCACAGTAGCCTCTTAGGTGTCTCTCAGTGGGATATGTAGCTGAGTATCATCTGTCTGACCTGGAAACTCTGGGGAAAGGTGCACAGCTGTACTGTCCTTGAGCTTGCTGGAGACCACCATGCTCTGGTTTAGACACTGGCAGTAATGTTCATCTCATTTATCTTTACCATCTAATAGACAGACATTGGGTTTAAGAGGTCATTTGGAAGTTTTCAGTGGAGAAAGACAGATACCTCCTGTGGAAGTTTCACCCTATTCTCAGAGAGCTGGCTAAAAGACAAGTCCTAAATTGCCCTTTACAAGTCAATTTCTCTCTAATCCATGAGCAGAATACATTTCAATAGTCTGTATTTTGCTTCACATGCCAAAAATTAAGGAAGATGAATCTCACCCTTACTAAAAAATTTCTCTTTATTTGTAATGTTTCAAATAATATTTCTAACATAAAGTTCTAAATTAGAATGAGCACATTTAAATTTTCACTGTTTCATGTCATGTACCATTTATACACAGAAATGTAGCTTTTACAATTTTTTCTCTTAAATTATCCTGTAATAATAAATATTTTCTTTGCATAACTACAGCAAGTTGCATAAAATGAAAAGCATGGCAAGTAAATCACTTATGTAACAACCAAATAAGCACAGACTCTTGCACAATACCAGGTGGAGTCTTTGCCAAGGACATGGATATTGAGGTGTATTGCTTTAATGTGATTTTATCCCCACTATATTTGTTTGGTCATTCATACTGGATCTGCTATTAGATGTTAGTATATATGAACACAGGAAAAGTTATCTGAAATAAGAGACACAAGCCACTGCAGGTGGAATACCCAGTTCCCCACCTGGAACTCAGATTTTCCTTTTTTTAATCAAAGGTATTCCTATAATCTTTAAGCTTGTATGCTTTCTAGAAATAAACTTGAAACCTTTCTATAAAAATCAATCCCTTAGCTCTAAATGTAATAAAGTAAATCTTATTTATTGATTTCTGTTTCCAATTTGCTTGAGCGGGAAATTTTGAGGTACCTTGTTCTTCTTTAATTTAAAATCATCTCAACATGAAATTATTAATAAATCTGTTGCCATTTCCTTATGTCAAACACAAAATTATATGACTGTAACCAAAAGAATGCACAGCACTTAGCTGAATTCTCTCCTTCTCACAAAGATGTGGTAGTATCCCAATCTAGGGTTTATCTACAGCTTGAGTAAGATCCTTGCTCTTCATCAACATTTCTCTGTGAACTAAGACATGCATAAAAATATTGACAGTCACCTGTCAGTAATGAAACCTGTGTACTGCTGTTAATAAACCTGTCCTTACGCATTAATTGTGGCTTTTATTACCCACATTAATTTTCAAAGTATAATTCTTTCCCTTGATGAATTAATTCTTTTAGCAGATACTTCTCCAGATACAGAAAGAAAGAAAGAATCACCTTGAGGAGAAAATTGCCTCTAGGACAGATTAAATATGATAAAGAAAAAAAATCAACTTTAAACCAATGGCGACTTAAATTTATGTCAAATGTCAGTTTTTTGGTAGTTACACAAGGCAGTGTAATCATAGATGATATGCTTTAGATGTGTGCCAAAAACAATCATAAAAACCATTTGCAGATAAATGTCAAAGAGCAAATGAATCTAAAGTTAATTAGTAGGAGACTTGAAACAAACTGAGTACATTTTATTTTAAGCTTTGGTTAGACAACAATTTAGGAACAATGGAAGGCAATCATTCATTTATGTGACATGTCAAAAGTCTGGACAGCTTATAGATCTAAAATATATTTGAAATCCAGGCTGAAGAAAGGGTTAAATTATTCAGAAAATTCAGTAATAGATAAGGATTATTAGGGTTCTGGCAAGGCTGAAAGCCCTGAAGATTATACAAGTAATGGAAGTCCATATTTTAGGTATTGGGAAAAAAAAGAGGAAAGTTTGTAGGCACCTTATTCAATGACTGCTGTTGAAGAAGTATTTATACCTTCCTCTGAGGCAACAGTTTATGTCACTGTCATCTGAAGAATGAATCAGAGTAACCAAGATGAACTATTGGTCTACTAGAAGTGAATACTTCCCTGATGATCATTCTGAGGAGGGCTATAAGGGTTTGCCACAGCTAGCATTTCTAGTCTCTTGCTCAAGCTGTGCTTTTGTGAATAGGGAAGAGCAAATCCTTTCTGGCTTGTGATGGCATCCATGGACTCAGCAACTGAGGGTGAAATCCTGGCTTGGACATGCTCAGGTCAGCCTATGGGATAACATTTATTGCCTCTAGTGCAGTTCTGAAATCACATGTGGTGTTAATGATTGTGTACACCTGCTGGCATGGATGCACATGGATTTCCAAAACAGCCTTGCACAATTGCTATCTCAGCAGTCAAAAAGCTGTAAAATTTCATGGCTCTATTATTTTATCTATCAAAATAAAATTCCCTCCAGATAGCTCATAGGGGTTTGTCCACCCGTTCTTCTTCCTTCTACTTGTAATAGAAGACAAATTGCCCAAATATCTGCTGATCACATTCCACATACTTGTGTCAGCAGGAAAAGTAGAATTTAAGAGAGGGCCTGGATACCCAGGGTGGTCAACCCTACCATTTCCAGGATTCAGGGATGATGGAAAAGAACTCCCTGCTTGTCCTCTGGAGTGACCTTCCATCTGAGCTGTCGGGTTATCACAGATCCATCTGTAAACAAAGGATAGCAGGTTCCCTGGGCAGTGTCAGGATCACACTCAGTGTGACACTGTGTTTGGATGTCCAAAGAATCCCCCTCTCCTTGCTTTCTTTTCCAGGCTTAATAAAGGAACTGCTAAAACCTATGTAGCCTGATAAGATGACAAGACAGTCTTTTAGTGTTATTGATTGTATACAAGAGGTGGAATGATGAATTATTTCCTATAATGCGTCCTGAGTGGGTTTCATCTTTTTGAGACATGTTCTTGAAATCCCTCATATGAATTCAGTTCTTAAACTTCCTGGAAAGAAAAGGGTCTTTATAAGGCCAAAGGGCTGGGGTAAGACAAATATCTTCTACCTGATAAGAGGGAGAACTTTCAGAGTGTGTGATGTGAGAGGAGTAAATGTGTATAGCATATAAAATAAACTCTGGAATGCTATTCTGAGAATGCTGTCAAAATGAACCTGGGGGACAAACTGTATGCTCCAAAGGCATTCCACATATAATAAACTTCAACCTTTCACCACTTTCCTTTACGTGTGGTAGAACAGCTGAATAACTGGATTTTATTTCCTCACTTCAGTGAAAAAGAGTTTTATTACTCAAGTATTAGTACCTATCATATGCCATTCCTATGCTGTGATTCTGTGTGGCTCTGCATGCAGTCATGTGTAATACACAGGATACTGTGTGTGTTAGCTGATGAAAGCTGCCTTTCCTATGCCTGTTCCTGTATTTGTCATATTCAGTCTTAGCTTAATGGCTTAGAACCCTAAGGTTCCTTATGAAGACACTATCTTCTGTACTTATTCAGTGTGATATAAACTAAATTTAAGCCTATAACACAAACCTCAGGTTTTGCAACAAAACATTTGAGAATGGGATCTATAAGGAAGGTCACTTTTATGATATTGTTTCCTGTGCTTCAATCATCACCCCAAAGATTGCTGCTAGTTTGGCTGTTGTGAAAAGCATCAGATTTCAATGGATGACCTTACAGAGCTACAAATGATTCTACAAGCTACACATAATTCCACAATTCAAGTTTAAATAAATTTAAGGCTTGAAACTCGGAACAGTGTTGTTGGCATAAGTGATTTCTGTACAGGTACTGCAAAGGGAGAGGATTGTCTGTTTTCTTTTAAGGAAACTTGTGCTCTTGCTGTTACTATCTCAGTCTAAAACCAGTTTTGAACTTCCTAGTTTGACTGCGAACCTTTGAGGGTCAGATATGCTGCAAACAAAACCAATTAGATGTTGTCCCCTCCTTGGCCGTTGTTATGATTTTGGATTTTATAGGACATTTTTGATTATTCCCTCTTTAAAACAATTTAAAGGGAGATTTTAGCAGGTTTGGAAGAGAGCAGCAGGAGAAACCGAAAAGTTATCAATATTCCCAAAGAGCAGCAAGGAAGAGGGAAGGCTGCAGATGGGTCCTACTTGAGATGTCATCAAGCTTAGGCTCACTGAAGAGGTGCCAGAAACATATTTGGGAACACAGCTATAAAACATTTTTCCTTAGTTAGAAACAAGCACCAGCACTGCAAACATCAATTTTCTTGAGGGCTTCTGCTTTCCTACATCTACAGGCTATTTTGCCTAACAAAGCAATACAAAGAAGTCTTGGTGCAAATGCAGGATATTTTTACACAGACAGAAAGAGGCTCTCGGTATGTCCAAAAGTGTCTTTAGGAAATATTTTGGTGGGTTGTGCTCACTAACATATTTAGCATATAATATTATTATATATTTATAATTAATATATAATTGTTGCTTATTCAAATTGCACTGTCTGATGAAAGCTTTATTTACATATTGTTCTGTTGCTCAGATGTCAAGGAGGTTATCTGGGACCTTCAGACACTTGATCAGAGTTAACTGATGAAAGCCTAGCCCTCTTGTCTAAATCTGTCACCTCTCTGACTTTACCACCCTGGTTGAGACTGCCAGCAATGCTTTGTCCATGCTGAGAGTGCTCCGTGCTTCCTTTGTCAAACTTGTTTTTACTGACCCGCCCAATGCAAGGCACCATCTCTCACTGCCAGGTCAGCCCAAGGTATTGTATACCAGGGAATATACCATGACAGAAGAAAATAAACACTGGAGGAGGAGGAAGTTCTGAGAGCTTTCACAGCCCAGATGGGAGCCCAGGCTCTTTGTACTCTGAGCATGAAACATGGGCAGTATGAGGAGCAGGGATGTGAGCACGGAGCTGTGGGAAGAGCTGTATCCCACCCCTCCAGGAGTCCTTTCTCATCCTATACCACTCTTGTGATACAACTCAGACTAATGTAGCCATAGACACAGTTCTGTCTGCAACGGAGCCTGGCACAACTCATTGTCAAAACACCACATTTGGTAATTCCTCTATTGTTCTTAGTTTTCTATGTTACTTTAACATCTTTTATCATCTTGAATTCTGTGAATTCATGTTTGTTCTCCACTTAATGAGGAAAAAAACTGTAAGACTTTTTGAGTAACTGATTCAAAGTGTGAGATGTCCTAGACCCTACAGCATGTCTTTCACAATATAAAACGAAAACCCTAAAAAGCATAAAGTTTTCCAGGTATTGATTCTTGGTGGTATATGATAGTTCCAATAATGCATGTCTGGAGCACTGGACTGAAAACGGTTTTTGGTCAATATGAACTTCCTTTAAATGGAAACTTAAATCTCAAACATCTTTATAATCCTGCAGACATTCTTCACATTTATTTTATCTCTCAAGGGATGGGTCCAGTAATTGCAGTGGCACCAAGTTGAGAGGTGCAGTTGTTGCAACAGGAGGAAGGGATGATATCTGGGAAAAGGGAGAACTAGAAAAGCTTGAGAATGTAAAGACATGTTAGGAGGAAATTCTTTACTCAGTGGATGGTGAGGCACTGGAACAGGCTTCCCAGAGAAGGTGTGGATGCCCCATCTCTGGAAGTGTTTATGGCTGGATGGGGCCCTGAGCAACCTGGTGAACTGGGTAGCATCCCTGTCCATTGTGGAAGAATTGGAACTAGATGATCTTTGAGATCCCTTCTAACCAAAACCATTCTATAATTGTATTACATTATTGCTGCTGTACAAATTACATTAAATAAATTACAAGGATGATCCAAAGGAACAGCTAGAATTAATAGAAATTTCAGGAAAATAAAAGAAGATATATTCTCTCCATCATCCTCACACAGTGAAGTAGAATCAAAAAATATGATTATCATTATTTAAACAAGTATTTTGATTTATTGGGGTATCTCTGTGCCAAGGGAAGTAATCATAATGTATATATATATATATATATATGTATATATATATAAATATATATATGTATATATATTTCAAACTCCTTTAAACCTGAAATTTATTTGGCTTGCCTTTATTATTGAAGATCAGTTCAAACAGATTATAGGGTTTTTTTCCATTTATATATTTTAAGAACAGAATATTACTGCAAAAGTAACCTAGCTGAGTTGTACATACACTAGAATGAAAGCATGATAACATCAGTCACAGAATTGTATATCTATTCTTTCCTCTCAAGAAATTTAAAGTACTTTGGTAAACCAGAAAAATCCTTTTAGAGTTTTGGGGTCTTTTTTTAATCCAGACATGTACCAGTTAGTTTTTCACTAGATGTTTCATAACTCAGGTGAACTAAAACAGATCAGTTTACATCACTAATGAAATATTAGGTATAAACAAAACAATTTTTAATAACATTTTGAAAGCAATTCTGCATTAATTTACCTGGCAACACATAGGCATCACACCAGACACTCCACTAAGTCCTCAAGCACTGTACCGAGGTTATTTTGAATGTGGAGAACCAGTTTCATTACACACAGAGTAGCTAAATTTCCAAGTGTAATGCATGTATTTCCAAGGATTTTTTTACCTGCCTTACTTTGCATGAATAAGGAATGAAAATATTAAACACCGTATGATCTAAATCAAATTCAAATGCAAAATAGAAATTTTATAATAATACCTTTTTTTTCTTATCAAAAGCTATTTCACTTAGTTCCAAACAATATCACATTTGAGTAAAGGATTTTTGTAAATATTATCAGATCACCCAATGGGAATCATAGTAGCCTAAAATTGGAAATCTTTCTTCATTAGTGAAAAAAACCACCATTTTTTGGGGAAATGTTAAAACAATACTCATTTAATTTTTGTTTCTGAGAGAAGAATGGTGTTTTTAAGAACAGAGCAGTTGAGGAGAGTGGTGGTTTTGATAAGATCTGTACTCAGGACCTAAACTATTAAGAAGTGGCTTTGGAATCAGGGTAAGTGACTCATCTTCACAGCCTGGAAGTGGAGGTACTGAGTCAGCTGCTGGCTGGGATTGCTGTTGCTGACCAAAAAGAGCCAGACAGGACTTCTCCCTTTCATGCCAAATCCAAAGTTTTAGACACAGCCTGAGCAACACCCCACAGGCTGTGGAGCAGCTTCAGTGACAAACTGACATTTCAAGTCGTGCACAAATAACACAGTTGATCTGGAAATGATCAGAGGAAGAAGAGTACATATGGGAAGTGCAAGGAAATGAAAAGAGGTGGATGCTATTGCCCTGTGTTGTAGTGGAGTCACAACTCATATGGAGGAGTAAGCGTGAGCAGCAAGGGTGGCATCCTATGCAGTGATGATATATTTGTGGTTTGTATATAAATTAGACAGCACCCATATGTCCCAGAACCTCACTTTGGATTCTGATCCCTATTGTGAGCTGAGTAAGGCATGTCCTTGTGACACTCGTGACAAAGGAGACAAGAAACTACACCAGTGCATGGAAAACACTGAGACATGTTTGGTTCCTGAGAGGCTTTAACAAACTGCCTGTCAGAGAGGAACACACATTCACACATGGCTTTCTGACTTTACAGGACACAGCTGATTTCTTCTGGCTGCATTCCATAATCTTTGAACTTACTCTGTCTCCCTTACCAGAAGCTGTTTCTTGCCATGTTCAGTGTCGAGTACTGAGCTAGTAACCAGTGCCTTCCAGGCCATCAGTGAAGCTCCTACTAGGTATTACAATGGAAACTAACACACCAAATGTGTCACTAGCTTCCTATCACGTAACATTTCCCTGCTAAAAAGAAATCAATATGAAATGGCTTACTTTATGTTACATGTTTCATTGATAGTTTTCAACTAAAAGTTTGGGTTTCATGCTTGTGTTTGCAACTTTAGCCAGAAACAGATTGATTTTTTTCAGTGAAGGAAAGGAAGACTTGGAGTATAATTTAAACAAAAAAGTTTCATTCAACTAGTCTGCTTTTATTTCCAACAACCAACCTTCTTAACAACCCTTCTTCTATCTTGCAGCAGCAGTATTACTGAACATGTTGATGAATCAACATTTGGGTGGCACATTCAATAGCTGTTGACAGGTGGTGGGAAACACAACATGCCATAATTCAACAGATGCAGAAAAGTTATGGAAGACAGGAAAATAACCAGAGTCTTAGTATTACCTCAGTATCTTGCATGTCCTAACTTTTTTCTTCTGTTAATAATAATCTTTATACACAGAATGAGACAACTGAAAGTGATTGTCTGATTCACATACTCTTCCCCCTTGTACAATTTTATGATATCAGGGACTTTTCAGAAATTAATATTTTGATCAATGAACCGACTCAACTTCTCTCAGGTTCCTTGTCTCAGTCTGTAGAACAAAACCACATCCAATACCAAAATCACTTGTGGAAAATATATATATCCCTTATATATTTTCCCAATTACTCCTAAACTAGTAATAAAAATATCACAAAAATGCACAGATTATATTCATAAAAATTATTGCTTGTATTAATTATACACAGTTTCTGATGTTTTGGGGCTGGAACCTCTAGTTTCAAAATCTGGTGAATGATTAAATTCTTCCATGTAGACACCACACCTTTCAGATGCAGCACAGTTGAAGAATTTATGAAGAAAATGTAAGAAGAAAATTTGAAAAAATAGGCATCATTCAGCTTCTCAAAAGAAGTGGAAAACCTGTGTGACTGCACAATCAGAAATTGTCTCCATTATCTTTGGATTTATTTTGTCAAGAAAAATACATTCACCTTTTGTTCACAAGAATCTTATACTTTATATATGGAGTTCTTAGAACCAATACAGCAAAGAGCTGTATTCAGAAGTCCTAATTATTTATTCCAGGCAAAATCCAAAACAAAATACAGCATCAGGCAAGAACAAACAATTTGCTTTGGAAACAATGACCCTGAGTTGCCCGAACGTTTTTGTATTTTTTTTTCCTGGAGATCAGTCAGGTGAATGACCCAACAAGGTCTGGAACAGCCTTTAGAGAAAACAGCATTTTCTACAGGAACAAGGTAATAGAATAACTGTGTATCATTGGGTGTTGATGGTAATATGCTCCTTGATGTCACTCATATGCTTTGAAAATTGTGTCTTAAGATCATGAGTCAGTCATTGTGAGCCTGTCAGAGTTTTGGAAGAAACAAAAATCTTCCCTGCACTAAGAACAGGGCAGTTTTCAACATATTATTTCTTCTTGCCCATTCCTCAGGCTTACACTGACTTTTAGCAGGGTGTTGGTATTTTTATTGGTGTCCTTGGGTTATACTCTTGGTAACTCTTATCAATGTATCAAAGCATTCCCATATTTGGTTTTGCCATCAATATAATGACAGAAATAACTATTTTTCCATGTAATGTTTTTATCTCTAGTGTTTGGGATCAAAAACAACTGTAAAATTGTATCTGATTACTGTTTGTTTAAATTAATGAAACCACAAGGTGTCCAGATACCTGAAACTTAAGCATTAATTCTGCATACAAATTTTTGTAGCAGCTCAAGAAGCATGCAGCCATTTCTCAGGCTCAAGGCTGTCTCCCAGGATTTCTTAGTCCTCATTACTAGTATAGAACTCCTGCTCAAATTGGAAAAGGGATAAGTCAGTTCAAGATTTCTCCCATTTTTTCTGTGCTATTTATGCAGAATTCTCCCCAGCATCCTGTCTAGCAAAAAAAAAAAAAAAAAAAAAAAAAACAGGAAAAACTTTCTTGCACTAGAAATGGAATGCCAAAATATAATGCAAATGTGGCAAGAACAGGTCTCTTTTGGATGTATTTAACCTGACAAAACAGTAATTTTGATATACAGTTTTGTCAGTCCCCAGTTCTGGAGCATTTACTAACAAGTTGCCCAGTTCCTGTAGCAATTTATTTCAAATTTATGACTGTGACAGGTTTCCAATGTGCATAATAATCATGGCTCATGTCTTTTCCTCTCCTCCTTGCAAATTTTTTGAAGTGGGAGTGCCCTAATTGGCTTCTGCTGATTTAAGTGCTACTTTGTTCTTTATCTGCTTGCACCTCACCAGTAGATCTTGATATCATTTCTAGGGTTCACAGGACCCTGTCAGCACTTAGCAGTCAAAGGTCAACCAACCTCACAACACATGGTTAAATAGGTTGAAAAATCTTGCCAAGTGTTAACCCTCAGTACCTCAAATGAAGAAAAATGATGCTGGAATCAGCAGCAAAGCAGCATTACCAAACAGCAGGGGATTTCTGTGTACTGGCAACACAATATTGAGACATGTCCGTCTTTGAGAATCCCAGTTCTAGAAGTGGACAGTGAAACCTGTGTACCTGATTGTCACTGATTCATGTTTTGCTTTGTTCCTTATGTGTTTGGAAGTATCCAGGAGAGGCGTACACATGTTGCTATCTTTCTTTTATCTTTCAAGCTGTCTGTGTCCTGTTCATCTTTCCCTGATGCTCCCCATCTGCCCTGGAAGCCCTTCCCTGTGTGCTTCCTACGCTCATTTGCAAGTTTGCAGAGCTCTGACAATACTTAACACCTAAGGAGCAGCAAATTTGCCTGAAAGTAAGTAAAAATAAATCTGAATTCCCCTAGTGAGTACTCTTATTTTTGTGTAACAGACCTACACGTAGATGACAAGTGCTTGGCTGCATTGAAGACTAACTTCATCAGGGATTTAATTTTCAAGTATTTGTACAGTTCTTTTCCAAAGTTTCATGGCTTATCCAAACAGATGAAAAAATTATTTCAAATGTAAAACATTATATGTGGAAGTATAGATACTATGTTATACAAAACCTCTTTTCCTTTCATTCAGATCACTGAAAGAATTTTGAAGTTTTTTATGAAAAAAGTACATACCTAAATTTTTTGTTCTTACTCTTCCTCATTTTTATTCTTTCCTTTCACATTATGTATCTTTTAATCTGGAAAAACTTGGAAAGGATGAGACAAAGTCAGAAAAGTGGGAAATAATGAAAAGAATTACTACATATTCATCTATATAGTGAAGTGGGTTTAAATTTTCATTTAGTATATTAAAGTATTATTAGAAAATAGATCACAGAAAAAAATCTGCTATTTCCAATGAAATGTTCATTTTGATAGAAACATTTAATACAGCCCAGATCAAAAAAACCTGGATGTCATTCTGCTGTCCTGAGAAAGCTTTAAAAATCCCTATTGATCACAGGCGTTGTCTTCCATGTGTGGACATTTTTAACCAGAAGCCTAAAGAGCTGCTCTGGGAGAGGGAAAGGCTGAGTGGGCTGAGCAGAGCCCAGCCCTGTGAGAGCTGCTGACAGCTTTGAGCTGTGCCTGAGATCAATAACCTTCGATAGCTGACAGTCCCTGAACTCGGCGTGCACTCCATGGGGCTGCAGTGCTGCTGGGAGCTGAGGGCTGTGCACAGAGACATCCTGGGATATTCCTGAGGGCAAGGCACTAGGCCACGATAATCCACCTTGAACAGGGATTGGTGTTTTTCAATAAAGGAAAGAGAAATATTTGAAGGACTTTCCAACACTAAAATTACTTGTCAATTCAAGATTAAGTGTGGCAAAGCAAGCAGCTTTAGCTGCACTTTCTGACTCTGCTTAAAAATTACAGAATGAAAATCTCAGTCAAGTAACTCACAATTACAAAATCATACTTGATATTTTAAAATGCCCTAATTTCCAGAATGAGACACTTTGCTTTCAATGACTTATTTATTCTGTCCTGCCTCATAACACACTTGACTACAATGACCTGGCTTGTAATTTTTGTTTTGATTGTGCTCCCAGTCCTTCCCCACACTCTCACATTTGTATGCTCACCAACATGTGAGCAATACTTGAATCCTAAGGCTTTGGAATATTAAGGACATGCAAAAATGTAGTGAATCTGTCTCTTTGGATTTGCACGCATGGGTTGAGTAGGCCAATAAGCCAATAAGTCATTCTTTAAAACTCCCACAGTGTGGGAAATTCATTGCTGACAAACGTCAGCATGATATTTGAGACACAGTCAGACTCTGTTATGAAACTCCCATTCCTCTAAGGACTGTTTGAGACTTCTTAGCATTGCTAATGCTCTGTAGCCTTCACTATCTGCCCAGTCATTCCCTGAGTGAATATCTGTTGCTGCTGTCTTCTCTTACATAAAATTAAATACAGTCACTACAAAATAAAAGCATTGCCAGTCAGCCTGGCACAGCACAGTTTATCTGTAAGGCACAGCAGCAGGTATTTATAATAATTTCGTTTGTGATGCCCTTCACTTTTCAGTGCATTTGAACACTCCTACTTGCATGACATTTTCCATGAACCAACTGGGTTATTTTGCCAGTGGAACAGGGAATTGCTATGTACATAGAAGGAATTCTGGGCACCTACTTCAGCTACATTGGATGGAGTAAATCCTTTGGTTTGACGCTGCTATAAATGGTCTTGATTTCAGCAACCAATGCTAAGCAGCTACTCAAGCAGTGTCATAGGTATTTTATATAGATTTAGACAATATATGAATTATCTGTGTTCACTTCTTCCCACATGAATGAACAATTGAGGCTTAAATTTTAACATTCAATAGCTGTCATAGACCTATAAATCTTGTCCTTATTGCAACTTCTGCTTATATTTCTTTTGCCCAACAGATCAAGATTTCAGCTGGGGAATTTTCCTCATATAACTGAATCTTGCCATGACTTATTGCTAACCATATAAAATTAAGAGACCCAAAAAATGACAGGACCAAAAGCAGGCATGATGTATAAGCATGCTGTATACTGTAAATTCTGAGAACAGGTAAAATCTGTTCAGTAAGACAGAGAAATACTATACTGATGGTAAATATATGGAATCCTCTTTAAATAAAAATAGAATATTATCAGTATCCCATAGAACTACATTTCAATTATATTTAAAATGCAATCTTAAAGCATGAAATCTATGTTTAATATTAATATTGTTCATTAATATTAATGAATATTTAGGGCTTGTTGCAGTGATTTGTTTATATATAAAATTGTACTTTGCAGTGAAATCATAGTCTCTTGATATTCAAGTAAAACTACTTTCTGCAGCCTAAATCTACTAACCAATGATCAAAGCCATGCTTTATATAGTCAGCCATTTAGGACGGAGATTCAGTACTTACTCTGATATCTTGCAAACAATGTGTATAGCAGATTTGTTTGCATAACAGAACCCTTAAACAATTCTCAACTTTGAGTGAATTTACATGAATCAATCTGTTCATAAACAAGATCGTAGCCTTTAGATAATTTTTTTGTTCTCAGACTGACCTCCTCCCTCTGCACTGTTTATGCAGCTATGCCATTATACAACTGTGTCATTAATTGGTGGCCAAGCACACACATATGGTGTGCTTGGGTATTTGCTTCATTCTCTGAAAAACTGAGGTAATTTTTGCTTTAATGGCATTAAAAATAATAATTAAAAACTAATACGAGAATTTTCCGAAGAGAAAGAATTACTAAATGCAACATTTTATATCTAGGCAATGCTCAGTAAAAAGCCCCATAGTTGCCTTTTGAACTGAAATCTTTAACACTCAAAGGCTCTGAAATTGAGAATGGCCCAAGATATGAAGTTGTATATGATTGAGGGTCCCATGCAATGCAGGGCAGAGGGCAGAGAAATGTTTATGTTTGCCACACTCATTTTCTTTTCTCTATTTCTACCAAGGCAAATGACTATTTAAAAAGGCACTAAAATTAAATTATATGAATCATTAAAAAGAGGACAGCTATCATTCCTGAAACAAGTCTGTCAGTTTATGGATGTTTTATCTGTATTTCTTGCTACAAAACCATAAGACAGCTCCTACTTACTGCCAATATCTATAGAGAAATACCTCTGTGACCTTGTGGCTTAGTCTCATTAGGCTAGCGGTGGCCACACACTATTTTTTTAATTGTTCTACATTTTTAAGCTGCAGATTACTCTTGGCCAAATGCGCAGATGAAACTTTCTTATAGATGCCCAGACCAGAAAAAGACCTTAAACTAATCTGAGCTTTGCCAGGATTGCATATGAAAAAGATTGTTGATGATTTCCTAAATTTTCAGAAAAGAGGAAGATCTTGACACAAATGTATATATCAATTTAATCTGCAGAACTTGCATAGTGGAGCTATTGCTCCTGTTTCTCATTGAGAACAGATAAATGTCCTGTAGGGATGTTGGTTGCAACATTATTTAGGTAGTTTCCTGGTGGGCAATATATGTTCTTGATAGTTCAATATTGCTGAAAAAGAGCCATAACAAAGTCCATTATTCAGATGAAAGCAATCATGACTAAGAAATTTGTGATGATGTTTGAGTAAATTTGTGGGAAATGCTGTATAGCTGCATTGGATGAAACAGTAGGAGCAACAAAACATTAGAGAGTGCTGGTCCCATGATATGGAAATTATGTTGTGCAACCTCATGAAGAGCTCATTGTGCAGTGTAACTGCAATGCTGACAGAGGAAATTAAAGTTAGACCAGTGCATCAAGACTTGGTGATTAACAAGGACTGCAAACAAAGCTCTGATGGAATCACAACTAAGTTGGACCTTAAGTCAGACACAGGAAACTGAATAACTTAGAAATGTTCTTTCAAGCATACTTAGATATTGACCTTCCAATTAAAATAATGTCCCTCTTTTTTTGCTTCTAGAATTCCTTTTACCTGTATAAGAATTCAATAATTAATAAAAATTACAAATTTGTTTAAAATTAAAAAAAAATTCTTACAACTTAGTTTTCAGGCAGAAGCATGTACTCTCCATTACTAAGAAAAAACCCTTTACATTTTTGCTACCTGAAGGACTGCAGATGATAAAATGACCTTTCTTGAAATGAAAGCTTGCTTAATGGTTTAGCAGAATAGAAATATTCTACTGTTTTCATGGAAGAAAAATAATCCAAACAAGGCAAAAATCACAACTGATATTTCATGAAGGAAAGAAAATGAAAATTAAATAATTCCCTTCTATTTAATTAATTATAGAAAGCAATGAAAACTCTCAGTAAATAAATTTATCAGAAAAGTGTAATCTGAAAGTTTCATCAGAATGTCTTAATTTCTAAGAAACCCCCCCCCCTGGGTCCAGCACACCAAATATGCAGCATGTTAGACACTAGTATTTTAAAATTCCATTTATTTCATAATCAGAAGTGCCTAGCTCCAAATTTTTGTGTGAATAAAAACCCCTAGAAAAGTATTGACACTGAGAGCTTTTGTTGCCATTCAGAAGAGCAGTGGTACATGTGGTTTGGTGCACAGCACCCACTTCAGCCACAAACATTTTCATCTGGTACAAAGCCCTTGTCAGCCCGTTGACATCAGATCAGGAGTTTTGTGGTTCATTTTGCCAAAAGAAATGTCAGCTGTTTGCTGAAGCAAGGAAGTTGATAAAATTTATTTTGGTGGCATTAGCAGTGAGGCTGTAAGTGAGCATAGCTTCAGCATGGTGTGTTTTTGCAAAGCATGGCTTTGATCCACAATAGGACAATCAAGACTGAACTGGAGTATGATTTGACATGTACACAAGGACAAAACAGATGCCTAACAGCTTACATATGGTGCAGAATTCTTTCAAGAAAATCAGAGTGTGGCTGTTGTTTTCAACTTTTCAGATTTAGAAAGTGAGTGTTTTAAATCAATTAGGGAAAAAATAAACCACTTTCAGAATATTTTGTGACTGAGATTTCATTTTCCACTTCAAAAAGAAGACAAATGAAAGAGGCATTTTTTCATTTGATAGGTTCACCACTCGTGCTTTGAGAAGCAGGGAACTAAAACTGATAAATTTTATAGTTTATTCCTATATCTTTTCCCCTGTAATAAAAGGTACTTACATGATCCTATAGCTGCCACATCTGAAAACAAAACATTTCAGTAATAAATTTATTTTTAGAAAATCTCACAGCATTAAGTTGTCCCATCTCTATTTGATATCTGGGGAACACTGCATAATGTAAGTTTGAGAGCTTACTTTCAGCCAAATAATGCTGCCCACAAATGGAGCAGGAACTGAATATAAATTTCTCTTGCTACAGTTCTGTTCATGCCACAAGACCAAAGCCTCTCAAGTCCTTAGCCTTCATATTCTTTATTCTTCAGCATTTTACTGACCTGCAAAAATGCCTGCTGAGCTCCACTGTGTAGTTTTACATGGTGTCTATCAGGGGTACATCCTGATCTCAGATTTGCTGCAGCTGTCACTCCTCTCCTGTGGGGTAACTGTTGTGTTCTCCCAGTAACAGGACCATCTCCCACCTACACAGCCCATCCTACACATATGCCTTCTGCATGATCCAAAAGTAATTTTGTTCAAGGTCCAGCCTTGGCACAGGCATCATTTGAGTCCCATGTAGTATCAATCTTCTTATAGAAACAGATACTTCATTTTGTCATTTTCTTTTTTTTGGGGAGATATTAATTTCAAAGCTGTGTACAAACTGGTGGTAGTAAGGTGATTGGCCATGCTGCCTTCTGAAAACCACAGTGTAAAGACTCTCAGATGGAAGAGAGCCCATGTGAAGTTAAAATAAACTTGTAACAAGGGCACACATTGAGGTTGAATGCTTGAGAAGAAGAAATCAGAAATTATAACAGTAGATTAATAATAGCTTTACTAACAAAAGGCAGACTTGCTAAGCCTGATTTCAGTTTGGCATTATGAAGCCACTGTTACTAGGAATAATCCCTTTTCTTAAACAATCTTTACACTACAGCAGCTAACTAATCATTTACTCGTCAATACTGAATGGGCTGTTTCCTTAGAAGTAATGCATACATACATCTTACACACATTTTTGTGTGTTTAGCTAAATCTCTGTGGCCTGAGGATTTCCAACACATGATTTAACTCTTTGCTGATCATTGATTTATTGCAATGTGGAGATGTCTATAGTGCCATTAATGCAGGACAATCCTGGCAAACCTCCTTCTGGACATGTAGGGTGACCAATATTATATCTATTATAACAGCCATGTGAGCAGCCTTTCTCAAGGCACATATCACACTGATGTACCTCCCAGCAAACTGCAGGGAGAAGTTAATTTATGATATATTTAGAAAATCACTTCAGTTCTTCAACATCAGAAGATGTTCACCGGCTTACATATGGGATTTGGGACTTTATTTATAAGAAGGTAGAAGATTTTTTTCATAAACATAGCTACATAATCTTAATATGCTACACTATAGTTCCCAGAATATGTGAAACTTGAATGAGAAGGAGACAGGAACTGGGTAGACAACATCTTTAGTTTAGATGTATATTCCAGTTAAAATCAGTGAATCATTTTTAAAGTAACAGCTATTGATACAATGCATTATTTATTACTGACCCCTTTGAAATCATCTCTCCAGAGTTTTATGCCATGTTAAATTATTTCCCTTTTTCAGAATCATCTAATAAGACATTAAAGATGTCTGGCTGGAAGCAAGGGCATGGAAAAGAGAACAGAACATATTTTATATGTTTTATGCAAAAACCAAGGCTCATTTTCTTTTCAGTGCATATCAGAAGCACAAAGTACATCTAGTTTCCCTGCATTTGATCATAATTTAGCCCTTGCGGACTATTTGCCTTATAAATTCATGTTTCTACAAATGCTTGTGGGAAAAGTCCTTATTCTTTCCATCTGCAGGCAAACTTTCTGCCATTTATATTAAGTTATTCCCGTCAGGAAATTCTCATTTTGTACTTCATAACCCATGTGAAGGCAAGCCAGTGTAAAATAAGGGAATGCAGCAATCGCACCTTTGCTTTCAATGAAGGAGGAAAATCCTCAGATTACTTTCCACAATATACTGATGTATTTACCTGTTGTCTTTCTAGTTACTTTTTACTGACAATTGCTCAGCTATCAGGCTGCACCACTGCATCTCTTCACTTGCATTTAATTTTAACAAAATGCTCTTTATTTTCCTAAATGCTTTAATTTGAAGTCTGTTGTTTAAATTAATAGACTCTAAGATCAGCGGTCACTGGTACCTTTACTAACAAGGTGTTCTAGTGAAGTGAGAAATTTAACACATTTCTTAGTAAATATCCTAATAATTAATTATTCTCATGATTTAAAGGCTTGTTGCTTGTCTTGTCAGTTTTTATCAGATTTTCTTAGTTCTGTATAGTGTTCTTGTCACCACTGCCATTTCCCTCTCCTTCAATCCTACAACACAGGTAACTATTGAATTAATATGTTAGGTGTATGTCACAAGTTGTGACCTATCAACTGTGGGCTTCTACATGTATTCATGAATTTGTGCTCATAAATACAGACCTGTATGCAGGGAAATCTACACATGTCTATTCAAATTGTAGGGAAGAGAGCAGCCTTATGTCAGTGCCAGCAGCTCCAAGAGTTAGAGACTCTAAGCAAAGCATTGCCTCCAAAATTAACTAGGTGGGGATATGATTAAAACAAGTAGCTCAGTGATTGCAAGTTGTATGACTACATGAATATAATATTTTTTCATTATATAGGTGTGGAATACAGTATGTTCCCAAGACTCTCTTCAATTTTTTTGGTGCTGCCACATAATCTATTAGTGTTGGTTTCACACTGTTGAAGCTTTAGTCCTGTTTTGTTGTTCTGGAGAGGCCATGAAGAAAGCTCAATAATGCAGAAAATGTAGAACATATTGTCCTAAAATTTCCCTCATTATTAAAACTACAGAGAGAAACATAGGAAATCAGGGACTGAAAACACAGCTGAAAGAACTGAGAGCTGAATTCAACCACCAGCGAATTGCACTCCCACACACGTACAGCCCCAGACAATAGGCTGATTCAAGACAATGAATGCAGAAGAAAAAAGTCACTATTCTCCCTTTTCTCTTTGCAATGCTAATTCTTTTCCTCAAATTGAATGCCTTAGAAACAGATCCAGTGTTTAAATCCTTTCTTTCATAGTTGATAACATGAAATATGGTATGATATCACTTTGATTCCATCTTGACTCTGAACAGAAACTTTTTCCTAAGAGACATGTGCATGTTGAATTGGTGTCCTGAACTTATCACCATATCAAGATGAAACCTCCTGAGAGACAAGAAACACACCTTCCTGATGATACCACTATCTTGTAATAACTAATATGTGAAGGATCTGTTACAAAGGAGTGTGGTGAGACACATTTTTCATAAAAGGTACCTAAAGACTTTTTATACACAAGGTAGAGGAGTCAGCTGTTAGTCCATTATTTTTTAAAATGTCCATGCATTATAATTGAGTGCAGACAGTGCTACATTGGCAGTACAAACAGCATCCAGGTTGGCCATGCAGTCTGATCTCTATCCTGCATCCATCATCCACCATAGCATGGTGTGCTATGTAATATGCAATTTAAGCCATAGGTATTTTCTCAGAATACCTGCCTTTACATTTTGTCCTTATTTCTGACTGGCTGGGATTTTTATTCCTTCCACACCTGGGAGTGTGGCCTATCTAATCATCAAAGCTTCCTCTTGAGGAAACAGGGAGAGATGAACACCCTGGATGATGTCTCATCTCAGATCATCACATTAGGTGTGTAAAATATGTAGAACAGTTTGCCTTTGGAGATGCTTATCTCTTCTCACTGACTAGAAAAGGAGCTTTGCTTGACAAAGCAGCCCTTTTATCTGACAGAAGTTAGATGAAAGGAATCTCAGGCATATGGCCTCTCCCTGTTTATAATAAAGTGTCACATTGGCCAGGTCTCAGCCAATGTTCTTTGTCTGAAGCTCACCACAAACATAGAGGTCCCTGTTCTCAGAGCTTGCATTAGGAGATTCCATCATGTGTGTGCAGTTCTGGTATGCAGAGAGTGATGTAAGCCTGGCTTGGCAGAATCTTCATCGTTCTCGACCCTTGGGAAGCTTAATTTAGTGTCATTTTACTTGGCTTCCTGACATAAAAGGGGAGTCAAGAAAGACAGCAACACCTCTGAAGTAATTAAGCAAGGATTGCCTCCAATCTGATGAAGTGACAGCCTATTCTTCTCTTTAGTTTTTCAGTTTAAACATAAAACGTGGGTACAATCTAGCAGCAGGAAGGCAAACAGCTGTAAATTACAGAAGTGAAGGATAAATATGTTAAGATTTATGTAACTTACTCATGTTTACATGTGTGTTTCCTCACTGTTATAATTTTTGAGATTATGGATGGGAACAGATTCTGTAGCTGCTCAAGTTAATAATGCAAGGACAACATTTAAGTCCAGAAAGGCAAAAATGATACAGTTTTCATGAAAGTGATTATTGAGTGGACAATAGTAAAAGCAAATGAAAATCAACTATAAATTGATGCATTGTTGTGTTCCTCCTCCCCCAGCTCAAAGAACAAATATAACATATGGTCTTTTTATAAATATTTCGGAAGTAAAGTGACTTCTGGAAAGGATTGTAGTCTGAGATATGCACAGTTATCAGCATTTTAGAAGATCCAATTTGAAACATCTGCTAACTCTTGAAAGAGTTATGGTGAAACAAAAAACAGTCCTTATTTAGGAAGGTTGTATGCTCAGAGTTTTACATTCTCCCCTCTTTTCTGCAAGGATAGCAGGAAGAGGAGAGAGCTGCACCAGCATTTTGCTCCACCTTTTCCAGGTCCAAGATTTAAAGCTTTATGGTGAAGAAAATCAAGGTGACAGATGCAAAGAGACAGTAAATTACTGACACTCTTCTTCAGTCATGCTTTGAAGTGCTAAAGAATTCAGACCAAATCTCAGGCATGAAAGCCTTGTGAGAGGCAAGGTGCAATTTACTAGGCCAGTGGAATGTAACAGATATATTTTAAAAGAATGTATTGTTTCAAATCTTGGGATTTGGGACAAGAAAGAAATTTTGAAAACAGTAAATGTTTTTGACCTCTGAAATGTTTATGTTTTTGGTTTTACTGTTGTTATCAGCATGCAGTTGCAATCCCTACAACTTGCACTTCTCCTAACCTTCCAGACAGACTATAAATATTTAACAGTTCTTGCAAGTTGATTTACATAGTACTTACTGGGTAAATAATACCTCACTTTTGAAAAATGTGTGCACAAATATAGTGCAGTGTAAATAATTAATCAAATATAACAACAGCAAAATAATAACACGGAGAAAATACTAGTTTTCAGAAGACATACTGTCATCTTTAGATAGATTTTTTGAAACACTTGTCTTTTACTTTCTATCATTATTTCTTTCTCTCTTCCTTCCTGTATCCTTCCTCTAATGAATTTGTGATTGCTATCATCATAGCATCAATTTCAATCTGAATTATATTTTTCTGAAATGTTTTGCACACTATAAGTAAAAATCAGATCCATTTAGAATACTTGCTGATGTTTCATGTGTCAATCTGATTGATTAATTCTAATATGAACTCGGGTCTTGCAATAGGATCACAGATGGAAGCAACTTCTTTCCTTTTTGGAGTGGTACCAAAGTCAGCATAGATTGTTGCCAGTTCATGGATCTGTACAATTTGATCCAGGTTGTGAAGCCACCAGAAAATTTTTCAGAGGAGTCATCTAGCTCTGAGTCAAGCACAGAAATTCAAAATGAATTATTCACTTCACCAAACAATATTTACACTTAGACAGATCTTCAGAAATGTCTGGGGCAGTCCATGTTGCAGGAGCTGCCGCATCCCTCTGTCTCCCACTATAAGCAGCATCATAGGAATATCTGTCCTTGTGCATGATGCTTGCAGAGCTCCTGTTTGAAAGTCCAGCAAGTGGTGCTTGAGGTCATCATGTGAACTGCATTAGAATCATACAGTTTGATAGATAAGGGGAAAACAGAATAGTCATGAAAAGAAAATAACCAGCAGGAAAGGGAGAGTCACTAGAGCTCTGACAGGGCCCAGGCAATGTTCTGCTTAAAATGCCTTTCTAACAACCTTCTGAATGAATAGATGAGAGAGACAACTGTGTCCATCAAAGAAAGGACAGAGTAGCTCTCAAGACAGTAAAAACAGAGTCTGAAATATCTTCAGCCATGTTGCTAGGTAAGAAAGAACACATTTTAGGAAAGTTATATAACTGCTCCTAGAGAGAAGATCACAGAAGTCTAAGCCAACTTAAATACGAATTCAGGAAGGAACTTTCACATAGCTTTGCCAATGAGTGTAACTGTCTCTATATTTCAGCTTCTAGTTTTTATGTTTATTAGTATTTTTTCAGCTAGCTAATTCTTTTCTTTGCTCTTGGAACTCCATTTAGACTCTCCTGTAAAACTTGCTGAACAACTTGGATGAAAAAAAAAATTAAAATAGGGCACTATCCTACACATCTTGGTAGAAGCTACTAAACAATTAACAATTAGTTTTCCAAAATAAATTTCCAGGAATATGTAAAGGAATAGATTTCTCCTTTGTTTAGTTTGCATCAGAGAATTTACCTTCATCTAAGTCAAGTTTCACATACCTCTCTTGAGGAGATGCATCAAATCCTGTGCTGTTCATGGGAAGTTCATAGGATAGAATCATTGAGTATCCTGAATAGGAAGGGGCCCATAAGGATCACCAAAGTTCTTCTTCCACTTTGCTGTCTTCTACTTTCATGAAAAAATGAATTAAAACCCCTTCTATTTTTAGGCTTTTGTTTTGTTTCTGGTGCAAAACAAAGCAATTGGAAAAATCACATACAATTTTCTCTGTGATACCTTCTTTCCTATCTGATTATTATGGTAGTCCTAATAATGACCAAGTGAAAGTCATAACCTCACTGTTACCTCAGCTGGAAGGCGACACCTTCAAGGCAGGACAGATCCATCTGACGTGGTACCGGAGTTGCAACTCCCTTACTATTTCTGTTCAGCAGCTGACAGAGCCAGAGGACACAGCTGTAGCAAGGGGAATTTAGGTTGGATGTTAGGAAAAAGTTTTTTACAGAAAGAGTAGTAAAGTACTGGAATTGTCTGCCCAGGGAGGTGGTGGAGTCACCAACCCTGGATGTGTTTAAAAAAAGATTGGATGTAGCACTCCGGGACATGGTTTACTTGAGGTGTAAGGGGATGGGTTGGACTTGATGATCTTAAAGTCTCTTCCAACCTAGTGGTTCTGTGTGATTCTGTGATTCATGTCTCTGCACAATTCTTCTGAATAGTGCATCTATTCCTAACAGAATATTCTCTAACAACAAATCAAATTTGCAAGTTTTATATTGTAAGAGGAAACAGTGTTTGGACAACACTCAAAAGGTGTGTGATCTGGACCCACACTTTGCAGTCAGAATTAAAACTCCCCTACCTTCCTTCTTTTAGGAATTGCTATGGCCACAGACAAGCTGTCTATCAGTTTCCTAAAGAATATTTTCAGTGATGGGATGTTGTGCTGTGTCTGCCAGAGACCCACAAAATTTTCAGACAGAAAATTTTCTATGGCATGGTGTTGGACAGCAAATATCTCAGGTACCAGTGCTCTACTAGTAAATTAAATAATGGCAGGTAACAATCCCATGAAGTAACATTCAGCCATCCAAACTAGTAAATTGATAGAACAATCGTTATTTTAATCCAGATCAATTAGAAAGAAATCAAAAGGCTCCTGAGCATTGGTAAGGATGTAGTATAGGTAAACATATCCCAGAAATGCATGCAGCTATTTCCAGGATTTCCAAGGCAGCCCAGAAATCTTTGTATCACACTTTCAAGCCTCCTTGAAAATCTTAGAGAGTTTATTTGTTGTGGGGGTAGTGTTTTGTTTTCTTTTTTATTTTTTGTTTGGTTGGTTTTTGATATTGTTGTTTGGTTGTTGCTGTTGTTGCTGTTGTTTCAGCTGATTGGTTGATTTTTGTTGAAATAATCATTTGGTGCAATAACATGCCTCCAGGAACTATGAAATAGACATAGATTTATAAACTCTATACATTTCAACCTCATCTTCTTGGCTTCCTGGTCTTGTGTTCTCAAAAACCCTAGATACTCCCATGCCTAAATTTTGTACTTAAAATTTCTCTCCATAACAAGACTTTGCATTTGCATCTGAACTTACATTACAATGATCACACTCATTATCTGTAATATCAGCAGAATGGAATAAGAAAATATGCTAACAGTTAACAATTAAAAGGGAAGGCTTCAAATCTCATTCCATTACGATGTCTTATGGTAATACCTGCATTCCAATAGCATGTGCTAAAAGCCGAGCCTAAATTGTTTCAGTATATGGTTAGTGAATCTGAATTTTTCTGCTTAGAAGAAGGAAACCATATGGATTCAATCATAATCTCAAGTCAGGGTATTCATATCTGGGTTTGTATCAAAAACCTTTTCCTTATTTTTCATAGTATTTTTCACTACATTGTTGCCATATAAAAGATCTAAACAAACAATAAGGAAACCAAGCAATAGTTGTAACTATGTACATATTACTCTAATATGAACAAAGTGATGACAGCTGAAATAATGCTTTCCCATGGCTTTGTTTTTCATTTTTAGTAACATGGCACTTGTGCTCTTCACAGAAATATGGCACAGACAGCTATTGTCAGGGGGCCTTCCTTTCTAACCAGTGTTTTAAAGTGTACATATTAGGGGGTTTTCTGTTTTAATGAAATGTTTTCCCAAATACTACCTTATATGCTATGTTTTAGTTATACTTTTGTAAAACATTTAGTTGCAAATGACTATAGAGAAAGTAAAGCATACCCATAAGGGTACAAACCTCAGCACAGATACACCACTTAGTCTTTGAAGACTTGAGATTCAAAATGCAGTGTTTTTGAAATACTGATATTTCAGAGATAAGTGCTTAAGGCCTATAGACACACTAACTATGTGGTGTTTTCACACCTGTGATGTTATCACATGTCAGAGAAGTCTTATCAAATAAGAGATACTCGAGTGAAGCATGAATTGAGATATGTGAGCAGTACAAGCTTTATCCCCATGCTTCCTGGGTGAAATACACTTCTGAACTCAGCTTTTAACCAAGAATTTTGTCCTTGTTTTCAACAGAGTTTGAGCTTGAGTCACCCATTTCTACTCCCTGTGGGAAAAAAAAAAAAAAAAGTGGAATAAAATGTTGATGAGGGAGAGGAAATGAGCTTGCTTAGCAAGGCGTGAGGTATTCTCTCCCCACATGGGAGGTTATTGCAGGGTAGTGAACTGAGTCTGTCGGGAAGGTTCCAGTGTGGTTCTGTAAGAGCTCCCCTAAGGATGGTAATGTAACCCTGCACTGAATTGCACCACGTTTCACTTGAGCTGTGCTGAAGCTCCCAATGGGAAGGACCTCAATTACAAGGTCACGCTGCAAAGCTGAGACACCAAAAATGACACCAAACTCTGTGGCTCCCTGCCAGTCTTTAGAAATCAAAAAGGAAGCAAACTTGTCTGATGTTCCAAAGATCATGATCCTGACCAATATCGGAATAAGTTTATAGCACATGTAATGAATGCATGAATTTATAAAGCTGTTTTAATTCAACTGGCATAGTCCACTTGAGTACCAGAGTTTTAAAATTTACCATGATGAAAACAAAGACAATTCAAGAAAACAGATATATAAATTTAGCCCTAGTAAATAAACAAATTACTGGGCTTTCAGTTACTAATCAGTTTAACTGCACTTCTCTAATTCATTTGGCTGGATCAGCTCTAGGGAATTGCCAAACAAAGACAGAGAGGAAAATGTTATTTCACAGAGTGCCTTGTGATGTACCTAATAAATCCAGTCCTGCAGCTTGAATGCTCGCTGATGACAACAGGCCAGGCCTTCGATGTCATGACCCCGATGGGCTAAGGGGCATGACTCTCAAAGGGTTAATCTTTTCCACCTGTTGCTGACCACAGAGCAAGCTCTCTTGGCAGGTCTCCTACCAGGAGAATGTGGCCCCTGACCTTTGTGGGAGTGGGATGCTGCAGTGGAGGCTCTCCCTAACAAGCACTGCAATCTGGCACACTCACCCCAGCTCTCCAGTGGCTGACTCCAGTGGTAAAACAAGCTGTGAACCTGCAGCCTGTGAATTGAAAGGCAAGGGTAAAGATGGGGCACAACCCCCAAAATGTCTCAGTCAGCTCACTGAGAGGGTTTCCAAGAACTGCATATGCTGTGTTGCAGGTTTGGGCTCTTCCTTATAAAATTATTAGAACAACTCAATCTGAAACAGCAAATATAATAACTAGAAAAGTCAAGAATATTGAAATTGAGATGGAATTTCAGTTAAAAGGAAGCTTTGGATGTCAAAGCTGTTGCTCTCCAGAATCAGTACAACTGTTATGATCTATTAGATGCAAGCACACCAAAAGCAAAGGCATGAGACCATTCTCACAATGTAGCCACTATAAATGTAGGGAATGTATTCTGAAGATTCAAGACACATTTATGAAACCCAAATTCTTTTTCTTCTCTTGTCATTAATTTGAATCTGAATCCTACCCACCTGGGAAGGGAGTTCCTCAAACACCATAAATGTTTTACTTATAGAATAACTGATGCAAGAGCATTTCTGACATCTGCTAAGTTTTTCTGCTTATGCCCTTTGCTGCTTTTCTACTCAACCGCTTCACTTATTTGAGCTTTTTCTTCCTGTGAAGACATTTTTGTCAAGTTTTCTTGTTGGCCACAAGAATGATCCACAGAAAAACCTCTGTAAAAGTCCTTTCATCAAACTGCCTACCTAGAGAAAGATTGTACTTGCATTTATAGCACAAGCCTAGGACTTAAGACTTCCAGGCACTGCAACTTGCAAGTGACCTTGACCAAAACACTCCAGCTACAGCCTTAAAAGCACTTTAGTGTTCTAAAGCCTCCTCTATGCTGCCATGTGGTAGAAATTTCAGCTCTGAGGCAGAACTATATGTATATGTGTGACAGTGTTCAAAGAGGTTCTTGGATGAGGGGAGAGACGAGCATGTTGGCTCCATGTTCAGAAGGCTTGATTTATTATTTTATGATATATATATTACATTATAACTATACTAAAAAGAATAGAAGGAAAGGTTTCCTCTTTAGGCTAGCTAAGAATAGAAAAGAATGAATAACAAAAGTCTGTGGCTCAGACAGAGATTCCAAGCTATCTGGTCTGTGGTTGGCCATTAATTGTAAACATTCAAGATGGCCCAATCAAAAATCCACCTGATGCATTCCAAGCAGAAGATAACCATTGTTTACATTTTGTTTCTGAGGACTCAGCTTCTCAGAAGGTAAAAAATCCCAAGAGAGGATTTTTAGTGAAAAGATGTCTGTGACATATATGAGCTGTGATACTGATGTCAACACAGTTGGCTCTCTCTACAGATCTTTGAACATTTATTGCAGTAGTGATGTTGTTTGAGTTTTGCCATTTTTCTTTTGTAAGTTCTCTGTACTATTCACACAACTCTGCCACCTATTATATTAGTAGCTAGTTTTCCCAGTACTTTTCCATGGCCTTTCCCTAAGCAGAAAGACAAAATAAATCCCAGAGATCCTAGCCCTGGGAGGCACAAGGCCCCTATCCTATTTTGGTTTTTCCTGGGAAGCAAGGCTGAGAACAACTCTTCAAGATACATTTCATGGACGAAGTACAACTAGTGCTGAACGGGAGGCTGCAGAGGAAGAAATTGACCTGGGAGAGAACTCTATCACCACTCATCCTCCTAACTGGTGCTTTTGATCAATTATGCTAATTTCCTGAAACCTATAAAAATGTATCCACCCCTGAGGGGGGTGGGGGTTTGTGGACACATTTTTATTACTGCTCCTAAAAGCCTTCAAATAAAGATCCTCTTTTATATTACCTCCTTACTAAAATTATCTTGAGTTTCATTTCCAGGTTGAGAAAAAGGCAACAGTAGGGGCCTGAATGTCCATCTGCTGGTGAGCCACCATACTGATGAGCCATGTACTGCAACCCAGAAGCTCACTTTCTCTGCACCCTAATTGTAAGACACTTCACTGAATGTTGTAGCTCAGTCTATATTACCTTTCTGACTGATGCCATAAAAGGCAAGAGAAAAATTCCTAACCCACATACTTGCTCATCTGCCCTGTCCTTCCCTCTGTCATTACTTGTATAGGTGCATAAATGCTAAATCCACAAATTACTTATGGAAATCCCATCACCAAAGGAACTTAGAAAAGAATATGTGGGTACAAGACAATGAATCATTGGAGCTTTGTCATTTACTGTCTACCAGCTGCCCTTATGCCATGCTCTGCTTCCTTGCATGCACAGGACTGATTCTGATTCTGACAGCCTGGCTGACCCTGGAAGCAGCACAGGTGTCCCCCAGTGGAGTTCTACCTGGGAATGTGATGGAAACAAGATCAGGATCAGATATAGAAAAATATGGACACTAACATTCAAGTGAGGAAATTACCTATTCAATTAATGTGTTAACATGACAAAATCCATATTTCAAAGTGTGCTTTAGTCATAATAACATTATTTGTTTCTTGTTCTTCATCCAGGCTTTCAAAGAGAGAATTAGATTTATTTCATTTTGTATCTTGTGGAGTTTTACTGTAAGACACTGATTCAAATTCCAAAACTGACCAATCAGTAGTGACACTTTAGGAAAAAGTCCTTGGAGAATAATAATTGTCATTTAGTTTAGCAAAGCAAAAAACCGCCTATGAAAAATTGCCTACACATTTCTTTAGAAGCCTTCAAATATTTCCTACTTGAGAGAACATTTTCATCTGTTGAGGGCCCCATAAAACTTGCTCA
Organism: Melospiza georgiana; assembly: GCF_028018845.1. NCBI lineage: Eukaryota > Metazoa > Chordata > Aves > Passeriformes > Passerellidae > Melospiza > Melospiza georgiana. The sequence continues at coordinate 89,216,685 of NC_080432.1, forward strand.
TGTACATATTTCTGTAGAAATCAAGTGACCATTCTTTCCATATGTTTGGTGTTCCAAGGAACAGAGAAAGCTTTATTTCTGGTTAGCTCTGTCAGGTTGGGCTTTTCTTCTTTAGGTTGGTGATCAATTGTGCCAATGTCTCTGTAAGTAGAGGTGGTGTTACATAAGAGACTGGTCAGCTATAAATTATGTGGAGCTCTACAGGACTTCCTGAAAGGCATATGAAGAAATAATTGGGCTTCATGTTGTCCTGTGTGACTTCTGGGCATTCATCACTAATGGACCATGCAAAAGGGTTAAGGCTGTGATTTGCTGAAACCTACCTCAGAAGGAACATTGGAGAGCTAGAGAGAGGGAAGGGCAGAATAATGTAGAGAGGATCTATTTCAGTTCTGTTAAAGCCCAATGATTCTGCAGAGAAGAGGAGAGCAGAATAGCAAAGTGCACTGGTGGGTAAAAGGAAAAGAAAGTTAGGCTTTTTAGTGATGAATGTTGTGGCTTTTGCTGTGACGACTACAGTCTAACAGAAAACACTTAAGTAAGGAAGAGGCACAGAAATGTACTTCCAAAGAGGACAAACTGTGTCTTACGTTTAAATGTACAAGCATTTTCAACCCTTGACATTCAGAGTTACATATTTAGTTATGATTGCAAATCCACACTGGAGCTTTCTCACTCGTGTTAGAACCATTTTAACAAAAAGCTAACTGCACTGATGAATCCAGTTGTAGAGATATAAAGGATAAAACTAATGCATGTTGGGAAGGAAAGTATCGGGTATAGTCACCAGCTCTAAACTAAAAGCAGTGTAGTCCTTTGGCTGCAACAGCTCCTAGCCTCATTTGTCTTTGAAAATAAACAAAGATATACTGCTTCCACATGTGGGATGTTTCACTGCAGGAGGGATGGCTCTATGCTTTATCACCTATACATCACAATTTGGGAACTGGCTGTGTGGAGACTTTTCTGATAATCTCTCAACCCATAGTCTGTTTATATCCACTGAAGGTTCTGAAGTAGCTGCTCACAAAGATTTGAACACAATGGGGAGTAGAGTAATTCTAAAACAAGTTTCTGTGAGAGAGTTTAAACCCCAGCATAGCATATGGTGACCAAGGATTCCAACATGCTATACACAGATGTTTCCAGCTCTCACAAAGAAAGGGCATTTGCTTTATGAAAAACAAGGTTTTTCTGCATCATTTGCAAAATGTAAATGTCAAAAATGTCTCTGAAATAGAAATTCTATGTGACATTAAAAAAAAATAAGGAATGTTTCTATGTCTTTCTTTTCAAAGACTTGTAAAATTTTATATTTGAAGGAGAAAAATAAACTGTTATGCCTTAGGGAAGGAAATATTTATTTCTAACAATATTTAGAACACTTCTTTGTAGTCAATACTCTCTCACATACACACACACTAAATCCATCTGCCCCAGCTCAAGTTTTTTTGGAAATGCATGTTAGCCTAGGATGGGCAAATGTGAAATCAGGACACTCATGGTACCAAATACGAGACATGGATCAATTGCTAGCTTCACACTCAGGTTTGCAGATAATTAGCAGTTTGGTATGAAATGATGAAATTTCCCTCTGGAGGTTTCTAGGCTTTATAGATTTACAGCATATGGATCGCTCTTCTGTCCAACGGCTCTGAAATGCTCTGTGTGCAGAAAGTATGCCTGTGATGAAAAGGGAAAGTGTTAATAAAAGGATCTTGTTTTCATGGTAAAATTCTGGTATACAGGCAAATACTTTTTCTAAAATTACATACACTTCTCAAATTGCATTATAATACTACAAAAAACACAACAAAACAACAAAACAAAATAGCTATTTTGATAGTTTCCTTCTTAAAAACCTCAAACAGCTAATTGTAATTGAGGCTAATTTGATCTCATGTCAGCCTTCTGACATATTCTAATTCCACTAATTTCATATATTGCAGAGAATAAACAGAATTTACTGTAAATCTCCTCGGCAATTGTGTATTTTTTTTTTTTTGCTTATCTGGCAATAAGTCTTTTGGAAGACATTTTATGTACTATTGCTTCTGATAGGAAGCATTTTATTGTTACTGGTATCTTAATTTTTACAGTACCATTTAGTTAATGTAATGTGAGGTACATTAAAGCAGGTTATGGGAAAAGAACTAGCTTTGAACTGCGCTTTAGTTACCCTGTTCTTATGACCCTGCTTTTCTGAGGCCAGCCAGAGGTAATTTTTTCCTTGCCAGCTCAGCTCAAAGCCTACAGGTTTTGGGTGTGCCTTGAGGTGTGAGGCAGCTTGTGGGCCACTGGGTTTGTCCTCACTTTTCTGCCGCCTGCAGCCAACATTCATACAGGGCGACAAGGACACAAGGTAAATATTTCATTTTTTTAATCTTGTGTTCTGCTTCCTTGCCTTATAGCACTGGGTGACAACATCGCGGCAACAACTGCTTGTGTTATTTTTCTGCTCTGAACTGTCAGTTAATCTCATAAATCTCAGTCTACCTAGACACTCTCACCTTCTCTTCTCAGTCCCACTGATCTTTGTCATCTTTTTGTGTACTTCTAAGAGATAGACACATCCAAAGCTGACATACAAGGGATGCTTCAAAGCACCATGAACACTAGAAAACTATAACACATTTTGCTGTGGAAAATGCACAAGGGGGCTGTGTCCTACGCCCAGGAGTCTGATGGTACACCTGAGGAAATCTCTTGCTTCAAAATCAGAGGTAAACTGGTTGAGTTTTTCGTTGCCTAGTAAAATGAGTCCCTTATCTTGATTGGAGTCTCAACATCTATTCCAACACCAAGAAATGACAAAAATAAAACAAATTTATTAATAATAATTAAAAATATTAAAATATTAAATATTAAGACAGAGATGAACACTGGTGTAAAATGGACTGATAGGCAGGAAGAATTGAGCAACTGGGTAGTCTCATCCAAGGCACATGGCTGGGAGCAGACAAACACTGCACCATGGTACTCATGGAATAGGACATGTTTTCTGTCAAGTAAAGCTCATTTTCTGAGCATTTTTTACTCTTATTTTCAGTGTCCATATAACCAGAGATATGCCTGCAACACTGATCTTCTTGGTATAACTAATACATCACTGTCTCTGACAGAATGAAAGGTTTATAGAGATCATCCACATAATATCTGAGGACTTTCTGTCCAGGAAAGATGAGACCACATGAGGCCATCATTTCTTTTTCCCCTCTCTTGAGTTATTCACCTGTTTCTGCACATCAACCGACTGGAAATACTACAAATGTAGCCAAGCTGAGAATTGAATTCTGTTGATGTTTTTGTGAGCTAGAAAAAGAAATGCTTCTCATTTGAGCTAAAAGGTAACAAAACAGTATTGGGATATTAGCCTGGGTGCAGAAGAGAAAGCAAATATTGACAATATAGTCAGTAAGAACAAAACAAGTAAACAAATAACCTCAAGCAAATATAACTTAAAAGTCTTATGAAGTAATAAATCAATTTGAGGGATTTTGATATAATTATGGTAAGAGTATGTCTTTCTCATAATTCAGAATACTTTTCTGCTACAGGATGACCAACATTGCAAAACTTATATGAAAATAAATATATATCTGGAATTTTTTTGCAACAAAGCTTTGGATAGTTCAAAGAAATTAAGACAGACTTTGTAAGTGCAATGTACGTTTGTTCTTCTTACGTATGAAATGCCACAGCTACCTGTGGCAGTTCAAATCTTTCTGAGTTAAAAAAAAAAATTCTGCTGACTTCTATCAGTCTCTCAGATTATGATAGATTTTACAAGTGTTATCAACTAAATCTGATTCAACATTCTGCTATCCATATTTATTAAAGTTGCAGACTGATCCTATCACCCTGTGTGAGTAATCATAATTCCTCCAAGAACTTCTACTGATATCTTGTAAATAGGATTTAAACCCCAGGGCTTGGTAAGAAGACTGATAATATGGTTGCCTATAAAAGAAGAATTAAAAACATTATCAACAGTAGACCTGCATGTCTTTCTGCTTTCCTTGCAATGGGAAATGAAGATGCAAGTATGTTCTTTTCTTAAGGGGTTATTATTGCCTCACAATGTGCAGAACATGGACATTTAGAAATTGCTTGGAACAACAATGAGAGAGAATAGACAACAGAACCAAACAAGCTCATGCACATATTTCTGTCTAGCATCCACCAAATGTTTTTCCATGTGCTTCTGTGGTACAATTTCACAGGTGATTATCCATCTTCACATTACATTCCTAAAGTGGATACAGACCAGGATTGCATCACAGATCATGGAAAATGAAGGCTTAAAGGAGAAGATATCTTTAATAAAATCAATTCTATAAGGATCTTCCTGATCATATATGGTTCCATTGAAAACAAAAGCAGATTAATTATATTTGAAATATGACAAAAGAATTGTCAAAAACTCTAAATTGGAAATAAAAGAATCAAATTTTGTCTCTCTAAATACATTCCATATCTACTAGATACCTAATGGCCTAGGTATTTATTACAAACCTATAGATGAGTTTTTAAAAATGTGGTAGACAATTTATTCTAGTTCCAGTTCTCTACCATGTGGGACTTATATCTAGGAGCCTGTGCCTTCAAAGCTGTCTATTTGCTATGCATTGGAAACAAAAGGAGTTTAGCATGTCAGTCTTGCTTAAATTTAGAAGTTAAGTATCTCAGATCACCCCCCTGAATCCAATTTTCAATCTTTCTGTTCTTTTGTTCCTTTTCAAAAATAAAGCTAATACTGTCCCTATCTTCTATCCACATAGAATTCTTCAAAGGAATTGGGGGTTTTTTTTGCATCTCCCAGCTCACCTGGGACATCTAGATATGATCAAAACATTCATGTCATGGGGTAAGCTTTTAACAGCTTCCTTAAATCCCCATAAAATCATTCTCCTTTTTTTTTTTTTTTGTAAGCACTCCTTTCAGTGCCAAAATGTATAAATAAGTAGAGAGATTATTCAGTTAAGCCAGTTTATAATACTCTGTGGTTTAAGGCATTGAAAAAGGGGAAGGGGAAGGGGAAGGGGAAGGGGAAGGGGAAGGGGAAGGGGAAGAGGAAGGGGAAGGTGAGGAGAGGCAAGGAAAGGAAAGGAATCCCCAAGTCTATCACCCCATTTTTAATGTTAATTTTCTGTGTAACAGAAGGAAAAGGAGAGTTGCCACTTTGCATGTATCGCCATCTACAAAATGCTTTGGAAAAACATTTCTGTCATCTGTAAACAAGGTGAATGAGCTACATTAGCAATGTAATTGAGACAAAAGAAGACTGTGCAACAGCTTTGTAATTAATGAAACATGAAACTCCAGAGCATTAGCAGCTGATCCAATTACAAAATATTAGCTGCTGTGGAAGGCACTCATGAACAGCAAGGTCACAGCACAAACTCCTTGCAGATGTTAGATAAGTTGACACCTGCAAATCATTTGGAAGCAAGTATTTATTTAAACATCTTATTGTGCTACCAGTTTCTCTGTTTTCTTTCATGCTAAAGCTTTGCTCTCCTGGGAATTTGAAAGAATTGGAAAAAAATCAGTGTAACTTTTTTTTGCTATGTACAGTTCTAATTAGCATAATTTTCATTTTATGTTCTTGTCTCAGCAGACAGGTCAATAAACAAATCCAAAAATATTAGCAGTGGATTTATTCCCCAGTCTGATTCTCATTTCTTCAGTAAAAGGACTTTCTCTAGTGTCTCTCACATTTCAATTTTATATTACAGCATGGGGTGTAAAATACTGATAAGCCCTTGAAAAATTCATGATTTGTCTACATTCGTGCCAACCTCCTGTCCATATATTCATCTTCTTGTTGATGTATTTTCAGAACTTCTCAGAGGCAGGAATAGTGAACAGAGACACAGAGGACAAGGTGTCTTCAGAAAAATGTTACAGGAGCCCAGGGAGTTTCATAATTCCTAGGTAGGAATTGGCATACCAGGGCAATGCTACAAGCAGGATTCCTCTGTGAAGGGTTCATAGCCTGGTCTGGCACTACTCTGACACTATTCCTGCAAAAAGTCCTGGGTTTCTTGCAGACACCTCCAGCTCTGTGCTGTGCTTGATTGTGTGTTGTGGTCATGCTCAAGCACGTTCTTTGGTACAAGGACTTAAACCTAGTTTTCCCATTTTCGACTTTATTTCTTACTGACAGATAAAATGAAGTCTGTTCTTCACCCAGAGGGTGGTGGGCCCTGGAACAGGCTCCCCAGGGAAGTGGTCACAGCACCAAACTTGACAGAATTTAAACCTGTGTGTGTTCAAGCACATGGTGTGACTCTTGTGGTGCCCTGGGCAGAGCCAGGAGTTAGACTTGATGATCCTTGTGGGTCTCTTCCAACTCAGAACATTCTGTGTTTCTGTAAGTCTGTATAAGAACCAAGCAGAGTCTTCTTTTTCTGGCAATAATGTTAATTTTACCTGTCCATTAGCAGGAAGTTTGAAGAAGAAATATAAGCCTGACCCCATTTGCTGCCATCAGCCTACCTCCTTTTCACCATGCCAGGTCCTTTACTCCAAAGTGGCATTATACACACAAAAATCAACCTGGCAGTCACTCTGTGTAACCAACCAGCAGAGGACTAAAGCTCCAAAGCAGATTCTAGAGCTCACTGCAGTCAGCTGCTAAGACACTCATACAAAATATTATTAATCCAAGTGCCCTAAAATGATCAGTGACAGTGGCTGCTCTATATGGATTTATTTATTCTGTATGGATAAATAAGAAGCAATAAATGAAAAAAAACCCACAACCTTCCAGTTTAAAAATTCCCACTGTACTCTCTGCTCCAATGCCTAATGCCAACATTTTTAGTAGTCGTGACTGTGTTTGATCCAGGCTATAATCTCACTTTTACAGAATATAAAAAGTTCTAAGTTTGTTCAGAGACAAACATCTGCCCAAATAAAAAAGTGCCCAAATAAAAAAGGCTTAACTTTCTATATATGTTGAGTTTATCTGATATACTATCTTTTCCTAGTTAAGATTTGAACATTTTGAAATGTGTGTTGCCATGACTGCAGCAAACATTCTAATTTTAGATTCTGTTAATCTTTCATCTTAAAATATAGCAAGTCAACTAATAACAGCACTATGTATCCTTTTCTTCTGATGATTCAGCTATATTATTAGAGAATTAGAGTCCACTCAGATGCACAAAAGTGTTTTTAGACACATCTTCATGAAATTTTATGCCAAGGAAAACCCTTTAACATGAAAATAATGTTCTGCACTGTTTACTAACAAGACACTGACTTAGAGCTAATTTTAGAGGTAAAATTAATAGATGCTATTAACATTCCATTTGTAATATCTCATTATGCAATGATAGATGTTCTAATCTGTTACATAGGCAATAAAATGGGATTTAACTAAATACAGTAAAAAAGTATACATTTAATGAAGAACCAATATTTTTATATTCCTGTCCATATTAAACATGCATACATGAATGTACATAAATATCTGCCACAGAAATTATTGCAAAAAACCATCACAATTCATTTCATTAAAATAAAGACAAATGTTCAGAAAGAGAGAGCTTACTGTCCTTTGAAGCACTCTGCTCTAATACTTAGTAATCTCAAAGCACAGTGATTCACAAAACATAGCAAAATTTACAAGGAATTAATGTGGAAGCAGGCCATTATGTATTCGGAATGCAGACATTGACTGTGATATAGCACTCACAAGCATATTTCCATTTGACTTCTAGCATGGTATGCTTAGGGTTTTACCATTTTGGTAGGTTTTGGATAGAAGCCCAAATCTTTATCCCATGACAATATCAGAAAACACCAAAATAACCACATAATTTAACTACTGAATGCAACTTGGATTTTCCATAGTCCTCTTTTGAAAATCTTCTGATTTGTATAAACTTACACATATAAATGAATTTCTGCTTTCAGATTAACCTGTAGTTACATTTTAGTCAGAATATATTAAGTACATTTGATGTGAATGCCTTGGTTGTTGTCTTGTACATTACTTTAATTGGCTTCATGGAGCAGTTTCAGAGCCCCTGAACTGGGATAATTTCAGCTGGAATTAACCCAGGAGATGCACTACAGAAGTGCAGTTTCACCTAGTAATGAAAATAAGATTCACAGGACCATATTTTGGGACCTTGGCTTTAGCTATTTCACTATGAAAGCTTTCTCCTATGGGTCCAAAACATTTGATAGGACATATCCTGTAAAGACTATGTGCATGTAGATTTTTACAGAGTGAAGCTCACATCAAAAACACACACAAACATATTTTAAGTCTCAGTATTCACAGGAAAATAAACTATACTGAAATGTGAAATTCATCTAGGACATCCTAATTCCTCTGCTTTGGAGATTATGATATAACCTTGAATTATGTGTTAACATTCTTTCTTCTGTAGGACCTCTACCTCATTACACATGACAGATGATGATTGCTTGTAGAAGAGATCTACACACTACTTTATTTTATTTCCTCCTTTCAGTGTATGTATGCACATTTATTTTCTGTACATTATTCAAATCCTACTCTGAAGATAGATATATTATCTATTAGACTTTCTTACAGCACTCATCTTCACAGGTTATATAGACCCTAGTAAATAAAAGAAGCCAGGGTCTGTTTTCTGAAGCTGAGAGCAAGTAGAATGGGACAACTGCATCCAGAAAACTGAACTTTGCTTCTGGCAGAGCAGAATCACCTCATCCTTAAAGTTTCCTGGAAACAGACACAATCACATGCAACATTTGCTGTCCTGCAAGGGTGTCTTGGACATTTGTGACAAGAGCTCTAATAATGTAATTAACAATAACATGCTCAATTGTTAAATTGAGCATGTTAACAATTAAATGAGAGTGTGGCTGGTGTGCAGACATGAAAGTCTATGTCTTGATCTTCCTTAATTTACTTGCATAAAATACACAGTTACTGCACAGTCTATGGCTTGTGTTTCTGGTTCTGAATGAGCTGAAGGAGGGCTCATGCCAATTTTACTGAGGTGATCATTAGACATGAACATCCACATTTTCTAGTAATGTTCAGTTAGTTCCCAGTCTGATATATCCAATATCAGAGTTTTCAGAGATTTTTCTAAAATACTTAAGAAATGGCTGTATGGTGACAGACCAAAAATCCGTTTGGTGTTCAAAATAATATTCAAAATATAAGAGTGTAGTTTCAGCACAGATTCAGTTTGTGATGCTGCAGTATTTTTTCTTAGGTTTTTGCTTCCCATTTCCTCTCATGTCTTTTGACTGTCACAGAGAATCAAATTGCTCCAGAGTATACACTTTTTAGTGTATTTAGTTATATACTCCAGAGTTCTTTTCAAAGTAGTGATGATTAATTTAGAATTTTTTATTTTATGCACATAATTAGAATACCTGTTTTCTTTTTCTTTTTCCTGTTTGCATCATTTCCCATCCATTGATATTTCCCCTGTGGTTTTTTTACCTTGTCATTTCTGTGTTGCCTCTGCAACTTGGTGCCAGTTTAGGCTGTGGTGTATTATTTTGCATCAACACTCATTTCATATGTTCAGAATACAATGGCTCAAGCAGCAGCTGTGAGTACTCAGCAGTTCTGCAAACAAGGCATAAAAGTCTAAATGTACATTCTAAAAAAGGAGGGCTGTGTAATTAATGAACAAAAAGGAAAAGTTCAGCTTGGGTAACTTCTAGCCAAACTCGGTGGCAGGAATTAAAATTGGTAGGAATACTTAAAGCAAGGAAGATCTATTGAAAATTACTATTTCATTCAGACATCTTCTGTTCCAACAGCTTAGGGCAGAGGTGTGAGAAACCCCAACACATATTCCTGTAATCTGGAGAAGCTGCATGGTCTAGTTTTGGATGGGAGAGTTAATTCTCTTCATAGGAGGTTGCATGGGGTGATATTTTGGATTTCTGATGAAACTAGTCTTGAAAACAGAGGGGTGTTGATGTTATTGCTAAGTAGGGTTTACACAGAATCAAAGCCTTTTCTGTTCTTAAACCCATGCTACCAGAGAGGAGGCTGGGGGTGCACAAGGAGGTGGGAGGCAGACACAGCCAGGACAGTGATCCCAACTGACCATGGGGACACCCCAGACCATGTGATGTCATGCTCAGCATATAAAGTTGGGAAAAGAAGAAGGAAGGGAGGACATTCTCAGCAATGGTGTTTTTGTCTTCCCAAGTAGTGCAGGCATGATGCTGCCCTGCTTTCCTGGGCATGGCTGAACACCTTCCTGCTCATGGAAAATAATGAATCAATTCCTTTTTTTTGCTTTGATGGCATGCTAAAATTTTGCTTTAACATTCAACCATCTTAATCTCAAGCCATGAGTTTTCTCATTTTTGCCCTTCAGATTCTCTCCCTCATCTCACTGCAGGGTAGTGAGTAAGTGGCTGCATGGGGCTGAGCTGCTGGCCAGGGTAAAATCATGATGCTGCAGGATACTGATTTGTTCTAAAATGGTGCACAGGAGCAAAAATGTTTTGCACAGGAGCAAAATGTTTCAAATTTCTTTAACTCTAATTCCAATGATCTGGCCCTCAATTCCATGTGAAGTTCTGGGGTATCTGATTTAATATTTATCACAATTGCATTCTTGCACAACTCATGAAATATGCACCAACTAGCACACTAACAACACAACACTCCTTATCTCAGAGGAGAAAGGTTAATCAGTAAATAAAAACAAATAAGGAGCGAGTTACTATTTGCAATCTACCCTAATCTCTAGATTAATTATTTCTACAGAAAGTTTATGGAGGCTGACATTGCTGACAACATATCTCTCTGCAATCATGTATCATGAAAAAGGTAGCATCTTCTGTGTCACCTTAGACACTGCTCAAAAAAACCCCAACATGCACAAAAAAAAAAATTGAAAATGTATGTTTCTCCTTTGTTCCTTAAAATACTGTAACTGGTTAGGTCCACTGCTTATGCCAACTTCATTTTTCCCTTTCCACATCTGTGCCACATGGATCAGTGCATCAGTTTTCCTCTCTTTTTCCTTAAACATTTAAGACACAAATTTCTTCAGGAGTATTTTGGTGTGCAATACTGCATGGAATCTGCAAAAACTGCCATAGTTGTGAAGGTACGAGTCCTTCCTCTAATTCAGCAAAATCTTTGAAACTGTTGGAGACACAGAACAAGAGACCACCTTAACAAATTTTCCAAGAGCTCAAGAAAACAATGTTAATGGCAAAAGGTACAGAGTTATAAACAACTATTAATTTCTCTAAGAAAAAGAGAAGGAAATAAAATATTATCAAACATTAGAGCTTTACAAAGGTTCTCATTCAAAATTCTTGATAGGATACTGGCAAGGAGGGAAATTAATTTAATAAAAATGTCGTATATTATTGGAGGCTTAAGTGGTAATATCTTTTCTTCTTTAACTGAAGAGATTAAATACTTGAAGAATTCAGAAATAATGACAGAAATTGTTTCAGAAATCTGAACTCCAAAGTTCAGATATAAAGTTTCTTCCCTGAGCGTTTCCAAAGTACACAAGGAATAAGCACCACTATTCTCAGTTAAATAAATGTCAGTCTAGGCTTCCATGTGGATAAAGCACTAAGAGCTATATCAAGCAGAGCAGACAGGCTTTCTCCAGGAAATATCACACAGGGAAAGGAGGAGCAGACTTCCTCTGAAGTTCAATACTTAAGACAAATATCTCTTTATGATTCTTAAGACATAGTCTTTTTGTTGGGACTGTTCCATGGATACAATGGGATATGAAACTTACAGATAACTGAGCTGTGGATATATCAATTTTAGTTCTAAGTCATATTAAAACCATTTAATGTGTTGCTCCTTTAAGGTCAGCATCATAGTCCTCCAGGAGCTGCAAAGATCCAGTGGGATGATTGGCTTATATAAATTTATGGCCGCTCAACTGGATTTGAAAGCCTTCATGATGTCTAAGAAGATACTTCTTCAGGAAAAATAGTTGCATTATCTATGCTTAACTACCATTCTGGATTTGTCTTTAACTATTGTAATGTTTGAATGATCCCTTGAAAGACTGGCCCAAGTCAGCACTTAGTGTGTATGAGTTATTGTAGGTGAGGGGTCACTCACAACAGACAATCTGGATATGAACACGTGCTTTCAAAGGCCCAAATTGCTCAGTTATATGGAAGCTGCCAGCCTGGAGCTGTTGACCACAGGTCCAGAGAATGGCTCCAGTAATTATAATTGATTTGCATGAAGGTAGTCTGACTGTGTCTGGAGTCATGCAGCACCATGAAGAGTGTGGAAGACCAGATGTTTTCCAGCCCTACAGAATGTCATTTGAAGTCAAGGTTGAGAGGGAGAAGGAAGCAAGGAAATAAGGGAAATAGAGAATGGTGGAATCATGATCTAGCTCAGGGAATGGTTTATGGTCACACAGCCTGAGGAATGTTTGTCCTTAAACCCCACTACCAGACTTTCCCCTGCTTGCATACCTCACTGCTTTTACATCTGATTTCCTGCAACATGAGTGTGCTCCAGGCAGGGGCACAAAGCCAAAATGCTCACTGGGCTCAGCTCCTGTGTCTCTTGTGGCTGTGGGGGCCTTTGCAGGGACTCAGCAAGGCAGTGAACACTTGGGGGTTCATGGGAATGCCTTCAGAATCTAAAGACAACCCAGCATATCTGAGTGTCTGCCTCCTTTAAGAGCCTGAGGCTGCAGTCATGGTGAGAAAAAGCTGAGTTTCTGAGGCAACAGGATCATCAATGCTCCCAGTGCTGGTGCTGGGTATGGAGGTGTGGGTGTGCACTGGACTCACCTCGGTGTGCAGAGTCAAACCACATAGTCAGAGCTTTTCACCTACTACCTTCAGGGTACCTAGCGCCATGAAGCTCTGATTTTGGCCTCAAGAGTGCAGTTAGCAATGACAATGGATGATGGATTTAGTCTCACACTTGCTCTCACATGTAGTACTGTCTGGATTTCCTTGAACCCTTCCCAAGCTTGTGTTCTTTCCCCCAGCTTTGAAAGGGGATTCTCCAGGCAAGGGGAGACAGTTTCTGCAGTAAAAACTCCTTGAAAAGGAAGTTGTGGATCTTCCAGGAGGAAAGTCATCAGATACCTGGTTATCAGATATAAAGGAGCCAGAGGAGAGCAGTGTGTCATGCTTCATCTCTAGACAACTCTGCACTTCTCAAGGTTTCTGACATTGAGTATCAGAGAACATTATACCATAATATAAAGAGGGTGCAGGCTCCCGTGAACTTTTGTTGCCACAGTTTTTTAATGTCTGATATATTCTGCAGCCAAGCAAAGGGATAGAGTCAACACTGAAATGAGAACTACCCTGAGACTGTTTTTGTACTATATTTCCTTTCCTGTTACACAGAATAACATTACAAACCACCAAGACAAAGAGTTGATGTGATTACCATTGTAACAATACACTTTAGAGTGTCTGTGTTTCCCTCATCTTCTCTCTCTGGGATTGTCTTGACTGGAAAGTACCTCTATTTCTTATAAATCATCAGTTGCTCTTGTCTTTTTCAGTATGGCTATTTATGGATAACTTCTTTTCTTCCAGACAATCATCCAGTTTATGGAGACTGATTTTGACATAAAAATGTTGTACAGTTTTTCTAAACATACTTTTTTGTACTGGGCTTTGTAACTTAATACTTAGTAAAAAACTCTGAACATGAAATCTTGCTTTTCTGTATCATATCCTGTAACATATTTCAGTCTAAGTTTAATTAATAGTTACTCTTTAGAAAATGAAAGTGTAGTAACTAAGGAATTTCATTCAGCTGTTGTTGGACAACTAATTTATGTACCTCTGAGTGTAATTTCAAAAGATTCTCATTTTGGAGTCCAAGACAGCTTAACAAACTTTGCTGCACTTCATAGCTCCTGATCTGTGGTGACCCAAGCCTTTGTGAAACCATGGTGTAAAATAGATCACAGGTCAATCTGTGAAAAAAGGGGGAGTATATACATTTAACTGGATCATTTCACCTGTTCACTTGCTGCTTAACTTTATACATAGAAGTAGTAAGTGTTGGTTCAGCTGGTGCAGGAGTACAGCATGATGTTTAGGAACTTACCAATCCAGGTTTCTTCCAAAATACGTCTTTTAAAGTGCTACAAAAGACTGTAGACTCCTCTCAATTCCCACATTTTTCAGATGACCATGATTGATATTATTGGAGGATTCACCATTAAAACTTGAGTACTTTATAAGGGAAAGTTTACAGGTGGTTTGGGAAGCCTAGGAAGAAAGGGATACTATCAAATCACCTGGCTGAAGCACTAGTAACATACCTGAATTTAGGGCCCCTAGTGAACACTTTTAAATATATACAAATATTCCTTGTGCTGTCAATCCGGAAAGCCAAACAACAGCTACTATCCATGTTTAAAGAGACAAGAGCTCATTGTGAGGGCTGCAGAAAGTCATGTCTCTTTCCCCTAGTTGGTCAAAGAAATAATATTTTCCCTAAGTTACTGTTTAAGCACCTTAAATTCCCATACAAATGACAGACTATGTGTCCCCGCTATAATCTTACTTCATTGTCTAAACTGGGTGCTGACAGTAAGACTATGTCTTGTGAATGCTGCTGAGGACATTACCTGGGAATAATACAGCAGCATCCTGAAATCACTTATGCTTCTCATTTTTTGTCAGATAAGTAACTCCACTACTTCAGAAGTCTTTCACTCCTCATTTTGCTGCAGCTTTCTGTTCCCTTTTTCCCCAAAGGAATAGTGTAAAAGGATTTAGTGTGGCAGAGTGCCTGGCCCCAGAGAGCAATGCTCTGTATAGCTGATGTGACAGCCATGCTGTGTAAAATAAAGGAATAATCATTTTTCCTCTGGTCATCTGAAACATTCACTGAAAATACAGATAAAAGCCTACAGAACTCAACCCTAATGAGCTCATGCAATGGAACTAAAAAGAATATTATCACAACATATTTTTAAGCAGTCTAAATATTTTTTTTTCTCAAGTGAAACATGCTGTTGAACCTATGTGCAAATTATCCCCCATCGTCTCTGTACACAGTCCATCACAGAAATCTATGAAATGCAATAGAGCTCTTTTTGGGCAATTTCACTGTCAGGGAAGAATGCAGGAAGGGTGGAACACCAGCTCTCTGATGGAGTAATTTTAGATTTTATTGTAATGCCTGACAGTGAATATTCCACATGCAGAGATTTCTAAAGCAAACTGTGAAAGGCCACAGCCTGCCCTGTAACCCTAAAAGGATGTTGAGCTTGGCAGTCTTCCAGGGCAGCAGGATGTGTGGCCTGGATTAGAACAGGAATATTCCTAACATTCATTGCTTTTTAATGATGTCATGCTTGCTAGCTATGGCAAGTCCTTTATGCTTTCCTCTGTAAAAGCTTTTCTAATACTACTGAAACTTCCTGATCAGAAAACATTTCAAAATAAGGCTATAAGCTTCACATCCATGCAATGATAAAAGCACGGAGCTGCTAAAATACTTAGTTTATGGAAAGAGTACCTCAGCCTTGATGATTCTATTGTTTTTATGTAGTGTGTCAAATACTGTAAAATGCAGTCAACAATACACATTAAGTGGTTATTTTAATGTTCCTGATTTTATCAATAGAAAACTTTACTTTTGTTTTGCTTTATTTTATATTGTATCTAAGCACACAAACCAATGTTGAAAAAAGGGGAAGTTTTATTTAATATTGCAATCAATTTTTTTTTCCAGGGAATATGTAACCATCAGATTACAAAACAAATTATGAATATGCACATGTGAATGAAAAACATGATCACCTCTAACAGGATATATGAATTCTGGGAATCAACACAATTATTTATTGTATTATAGATTATAATTGTGTTGATTAGTTCTAAATTGCTTTTAGCCAATTACAACCACCAGCTACACAGAACAAAACAGAGGTGGAAACATGTCCCTGTCTGCTGCCTCCCTAAAATCTGGTCAAGCTCAGTTCCAGCCGATTGTAATCAGGTAGCTCTTTCTTGGTAAGATGGGAGCCTTTTAATAAATCAATACATTAACTGTGCCTTTATTTCTCTGGAAACTTTAACAATATAAATCTGATATGTATTTTTAAGTCTAATGTGACAGAAAGATACACTTACTTTCTTCGCACCAAATTCTCCCTTAAGAAGTTTGACAGCATCAAAAGATTTTAAAAAGTATCCATAAAAATGCCATAGTAGCAAATATCTATTTTGTGTGAAAAATAGAAAGAGATTAAGGAAATATTCCTTGCTCAGAGCACAGAAATGAGTCAAGACAATCAGCAAAGAGCAGGATAACCACCTGCATCAGTGCAGGCCAGGGATATTGGCCCTGCTGAGAATGACACTTGCCACTCCAATGGCAAGTGGCACGCTGGATATGGCCAGCAATGTGCTCTATCATAAGGAAACTGCTTATTTGGCTACATCTGAAGGTGTGCAGTGGCTAGGCAATAAAGAAAAGGTGGTAGCCCCACTAGCCAGTGGTGCTGAGGCTGCTCTTGGAATGTGTGTTATGGGGCACCTAGTTCAAAAAGGGTGTTCAGAAATTACACAGTCCAGCAGACAAATGACAGCTACTGTGATTGAGGACCTGTGAGCAAAATTTGAAGGTGTTTGGCTCCTTAAGTCTGTCAAAAATGGAAACAGACAACGTAACCCAAACCAACAATCTGGAGCTGCAAATGCGATGGAGCTGAACTTTTCTTGGTGGCAGGGGTTGATAAGGCACAAGATCTACATGCTGCAGTTTTGGAGGGTTGGGCTGTGCATCAGGAAAAACTTATTCACTTGGAGAGTATGGCAGTGAGAGAACAGATTACCCAGAGTAACTTCTCTGTCTTTAGAGTTTTCCAAGAGTCAGCTGGACAAATGCAGAGCCAACATGATCCAGCGTGGTGACAAATTCTGCTGTGAGAGAGAGGGAGGGGGGCTGGGGCAGAACTTCAGCGGCTGTTACCCAGCTGGTTGGCTACCCCTGGATTTGGGATTTGTATCCAGGGGCAGATCTGCAGTCCTTAACAGCATCGCCTTGGTCAGTACCCAGGAACAGATGCTTTGGAGGACAACACACAAACCCTGATACAGATAATTATACAACAATTTGCTTCAAGCTAAAAGTTTATTGTAAGAATAATGAATTTCTAAGAATTTATTGTAAATGCAGTTTGTAAGAGGAATGTTCAGACTTTGAAAACGCTTTTAGCAGCTTTCATTTTAAACACACAAGCATTCCAGATGAAGCATTTCCAGCAAAAAAGGTCTTTAAACCTGAAATCCTTGTCTTAAACTCCCCACTAGGAGTAAAAGTTCTAATTCAGCTGATTCATGTTAAAGCAAAGGCAAAGGCTTCCATTACAATCCAGCCCTTAAGGAGCAGTTAGTAGCAATTAGAAAATTATTGCCACATCACAATCTTAGGAGTATGCCCTGAGGGAAAAGTTTTTGACAGAAGACCACCATTCCTCTGATCTTGCTGCCAAAAGGGGTAAGCTCTGCTTTCTTATTCACATGGGAGAAAATTGGTCTGGCCTATAGTAGACAACCTTTTTCACTGAGAGTCTAACACTTGCCAGTCTGTCTAATCAGATATTTTAAAATTCATTCATGTAATGCCACTGGAAGACTACAATTTCAGGAAAGTTATTGGAACAACTTGAACTTTCCTCCATTTGTACTTCTCATTGATTGTGGATATTTAGGAAATGGTTTCATAAATATCTCAGCCAAATTCTATCACTGGTTCTAAACATACAGTTCTAAAAACTCCACATGCAAGTAGACTTGGAAACTACGAGGGGTAACATAGACATTACTAATTGTTGCTCAGAGAAACACAGATATAAATTTCTCACATTTCAATATCCCATAGTCACAAATCTCAGTCTGTTTCATGACAATCTAATATTTCTCATTTTAAAACCTTTCTAAATGGTGAACACCCTTCTGGTTTGGTTTGGGGAGGTGGGGGGGCTAGTTCTTTTATTTTATTAGCATTTATGTTGATTTAGTTGCAACTAAAGTGTATTAAAGGTTAAACATTAACCATTTTAATGTTTAGCTGCTTCTGGAACAGAGAACAAAAATATCTTCATAGTCCAAGGTGCCTTCATCCCCCTTACTTGTATATCTGGAAGCATATCTGCACTTATAACACTATTTCAAAACCCGATATGACTGAAATATTATCATTTTGTTCCACACAGCATTTTATCCTATTCACAAGTTGCTCAAGGTCTCACGGCTCAGATTTATAGGGGAACTGACAAGGGCAGTGACGCTAATTTTGCAAGCAGCGAAGCTGTGTCAGAAGTTTCTTTCCAAAATAACATCTTGACATATTTTCAGATGAAAGAAATAGCTGAATTTCTCTTGAGCTGAACAGTCATTTGGGAGAAACTTTCAATGACCAGAGCTGTCAGTACATTGATGAAATCAACTTCCATATGCACACTCCAGGTAACTCCTGCTTTGTGAGTCATTTAACTCCACATTGTTGAAGTAGAATGACATCTTTGGCCAAAGCCAAGTATTCTTCTACAGTATTCCCAGTAGAACTTGAAGTAAGTGCATCACAACTAAATGCTTAGTAGGATAGAAGACATTATGAAAGCAAAGTTTGTGCTTTAGTGCAAGATTTGGCTGCTTTTGGCAACTCTTTTTGTATTTTGAATGCAGGAAGAAGGGCAGAACAATTGAGAAATGAAAAATGTATTTTCTGGTAATGCAGACAAAAAAGCTCAATGAAGATTTTCTGTACTTTAAGTCACAAATATATTTTAAAATTTCAATTACAAAATTGTGTTGGTAAAAGGAAGCTGACACACATAACAACCAGAATTGGTGTTTCTGTATGTTGTTTTGCTTTCTGGCTGTTTGCAGGGTCAGTAGGATGTACTGTCATGTACTTGTACCTAGCATTCATTCAAAGGAGAAAAATAAATGCTGCAAGTGGAAGTGGAGTGTTTTTCTCTGCAATCCCAAGGACAAATGTTCACTAAGGTATTCTTCTCTTTATTGTTCTCATTGCAAACTCACTAACAATTTAGCACAGGTGATTGTTTCCAGAACTAGGAGAGCTTAAGATTGCATCAGGAAAAGAGGAAGATATAATTTTTAAAGGCTATTGGACCTGCATGGTTGGGTCAGTGTCTGTCTGTGTTATGTCTGGCACTAATACATGATATTAATAATTCACCTTCATATCACCAAATTCCCATCCTTTGTTTCTTCTCTGTGCTTCTAATGGTGTCTTTTTCAATTATGCATATTCTTCTTATCCATATGAACAAATAGGCTTTGAATTTAAATGTATGAACTTAAAGGGAAATAGACATTCATTCAGATATACATGTTTTTATCAGGAAACAGACTTGATTTGGATTAGTTTAGGCCAGACAGCTGGTTTTATGCATATCTAACAGTGTGAGAACAGCAAAACCAGCTCAAGACTCAGTGGAACCTTAAACCTTTCTACATGTTTACTTGTGCACCAAACCCCAGGAACATTGCTGTATGTAAGAGCCTGTGTCAGGCAGTTGTGAACAGTCTGTACTGCTGATGTTGCTATAGACTAATGCAAAACAGTTTATTTCTTGTCATTCATTTCTCACCTCAGCTCTTCTACTCTCTCTTCATCTGGGCATCTGGTCCTCAAACCAATGCTGTGCTGCTCTATAACTCCCTCCTGTAGCCTGTGGCATTCACGTGCACATCTGGATATACATCTTTATATTTTGCACATTTGTCTTTCTCTTCTCTGTTATCTTTGTGTTTTCTGTGGGGAGATGTGAGGTAGAGGCCTTGCATGTGGAAATCACAAGTTCATTCAGTAGCAGTAATGTAGCCATCTTCTCTGAGTACAGGATCCAAATATCTGTCCTGCTTCATTTGCATCTGCCACCGTGGAATTAAATTATTCAGTCACGTCTCAGAGTCAGCACTAGGGAAACAGTGGGAAAATGGTAATGAAGGAAGAAACCAGTGCAACATTCCACAGACCCCTTCCAGGTTCCCCTTTTTACACACAGCACCTCCAGAACTGTTCAGTCACTGCCATCAGGGGGTACTGCTGACCTGGGATGGATCCTCGTGGCAGAGGAATTTCGCTTTGCCAGATATTAGGAGAAGTGTGACTCTCTGGAGGCTTCACAACCATTATCCATCACAGTCTGGATATGGACACTCATGTCTACACTCAGATCATGAAGCCGCTTTCGTTTTGCAATTAACCAGTTTTTAAAAGGAAATAAATAAATAAATAAATAAATAAATGGAAAAAAGACAAATCTTTAAACACAGCTTGGCAATGAACTCACGACCCACAAGAATCTGTAGTCCATTAGCAATCAGTGACCCATCAAGGTCTCAGCTCTACAGTCCTCATTATCTCACAGTTAATTGAACTCATGCAACATGACATTTATTTATTAATTTACTTGAAAAGAAAAGGGCATTATGACCATTTTAAAATGTGGCTAAGTCAGTTATTGTAAGACCCTCATCTTTCAAAGTCTGTCATTTAAAACCAAATAATACAATTATTTGTCATTTTCTTTATGATTTGGTATTCCTTAAAGGAAATATCATTGATTGCCTTTACATGTCTTATAAGAAGTTTTTCCACCTGTTCTGACATTTAAAATCTTTCTCTGGGCACATAGAAAGCACCCACGAAGATTCACTTAAAAGGAAAAGTGGACTACACAAGGAACTGTTTCATGCCTCTATGGTCTCTGGCTCAAACTTCTTCCCGAATGTAAAGATTAACCTCAAAGCAACAGCTTAGCTCTTTGCCCTCTTCCCTCCCTGAAAAGGAAACTGTCACTTCCAACTATTTCAGAATGTTAATTCTGTAAAACAGCCATGCTGCAATCCTGCAACAATGCACAGTTTATTCTGGGTGGCTCTGGAATTGCCTCTGACTCCTGCTCATTTCCCAATAATTACTGATAATTACACCACTCATAGCAGAGTGAAACACAACAGACTCTTTCAAAGCTGTAGAAACAAAGTTTGTCCAGAAACTGACCTTCCCGTTTGGAGGTGAGAGGAAGTGTGCATGGAATTATGTAGGCAAGATGAGTTGCTTTCTAACTCATTTTGATAGAAATCAACAAGCATAGGCAGGAGGAAAACCAAGGCAGTAGTTTTAAGGAGCCCCAGGCAGCAACTTACGTGCAGGCTTAGGTTTGTTCAGTGGCTTTAGGAGCTGTCAATGTTTCGTCTCGCCTGTTATCTTAATATACTGCAACAATGGCAATGATAAACAACATACATTTAATATAAACCCTTCTTTGCTTGTTTATAGAAAGAGTTTCTTTGGTCAGCATATAAACGTCTCTGAGATCTTTTTAAGGCTCATAGCCAGAGGGAAAAAGGGGGAAAAAAAGGCTGCTGGGGGAGCTGAGGAAAAGCTGCCAAGTCTTATACAGCAAAACAGTTTTTATGGCATTTCTACTTTTTTTGAAGAACTGGTTTTACAGCATGTTTGAGCAAGATACTGAAAATCACACCCTTCCTAAGTTTCTTCACTCATCCTTATTTAAATCTCCTTGGCAGAAGTGAGGGCCTTGTAACTGCTTTCGAACTACAGTGTAAGAGTTTTGGCAGAAGGAGGCCTTGGACTCCTGGTGCTGCGTTCACATCCATGGAAGAGCTGGGGCACAAGGCAGCCTTGGAGCCACGACGCTGCACCCATGGTGGGGGGTGTGTGCGGCAGCCACACTGTGACACTGGGGCACAGCTC